>NC_072423.2:79215000-79840000 GCF_028878055.3 Symphalangus syndactylus | reverse complement strand
TCTGAGGCCACGTGTGGGGAAGGCCCCAGCAGTGGGGAGGAGGGCAGAGGGCACTTCTCTAGTGTCTGCTATGAAAGTATGACATCATCTAAAACAAGCATCTCAGTATTGGATTAGTGTCACAACTTCTCTTAGCTTCTTATAATCATTTTTTTTTTCAAATTACATAGTTGCTCATGTAATCCACTAAAATCAACTCATTCATAAAATGTTTATTCATGGGGTGCCTGCAAACATCAGATTGGGTAGAGGATGCAGGTGAGAGAAGCCAACATCCTTCATGACCGAGGGATTGGTGAAGGCGGGGTACGAGGGTCTTTCCTTGAGCCCTTCAAGATGACCATGCTGACTAGATGTGAACACGCTTCCCGGATAGACGCACACTTGGCTATGTTATAAATTTAAATAACTTGATAAGGTAAGAGGCAGGAAGACCTGAAACCTACGCTCAACAGGCCTCTAACCACGGGGTGTGTCTACTGTGATACACAGACCTTAAATCATAACAAAGGCCACAGGTCCTGATGTGGGGCGTGAAGTGCACTCGTTTTTATTCCGCCTTCCCCTTCTTCCTTAGCAAGACTGGAACCTTGCCCAGTTCCTCCTGCAGCTGGTGCGGCCTTACGGTGAGGTTCTGGCCAGGAGACAGTGGCAGAAACAGTGTGTGGGACTTCTGGGAAGGGTCTTTAAAGGAAGGAGGCATGTATCATTTTGGACTTCAGTTCTTCTTCCATGGTCCAGACTGCAGTGTGAGTGTCCTGGCTGGAGTTCCAGCAGCCATTCTAGACCATGAAACAACCTCTGAGTTGGACACTAAGTGCTGGGAGAGTGGGGCCGAAAGAGAGAAATAACCTGGATCCTCGAGGACTTCGTGGGGCCCCTATACCAGCCCCATGCTGCCTTCTGCAAACTTGTTTCTTTCTTTTTTCTTTTTTTTTTTTTAAACAGAGTCTCACTCTGTCACCCAGGCTGGAGCGCAGTGGCGTGATCTTGGCTCACTGCAACCTCTGCCTCCCAGGTTCACGGGATTCTCCTGCCTCAGCCTCCTGAGTAGTTGGGACTACAGGCACGCATCACCACACCTGTCTAATATTTGTGTTTTTAGTAGAGACAGGGTTTCGCCATGTTGGCCAGGCTGGTCTCAAACTCCTGACCTCAGGTGGTCCCCGCCCCCCACCTCGGCCTCCCAAAGTGTTGGGATTACAGGTGTGAGCCACAGTGCCCGGCCAAACTTGTTTCTAATGTGAGGGAATAACTGCTTGTGGGTTGAAGGCACGATGACCAGATGTCTGTGACTCACAATTCCTAACAGTGACACCCACTATAACAAAAAATCCACAGCGTTAATACTTTCATTATTTCCAATAAGCCATGTCCAAACTAGAGTTTACAGCGTAGAGTTTAAATGATGACACCATTATCACTGTTACTCTATTTTTAAAATAAGCAAATATTCTATTTTTTTAACAAAAAAGTGTTCTCATAGCTCAATTTTCAAAAGGGAACTTTCTCTATTTTACCAACGTCACAATTATGACCTGTCGGATGAATGGAAACCCACAGGGGAAGTTCATTTGCATTCAGGGGAAAGAGAAAAGCAGTTAAGAGAGAACTCTTGGTTTGGTGTTAATAGTCTCAGATCTTCAGAGAAGTTCAGTGCTGAGAAAATGTTTTTATGAGCCTCAAACAGCTTGAGGGTGTTTAATTTTACTTAGGCAGCTGGGTCTTCTGCAAAAGCGTAACTCCTGGGGGCTGCTGCGGCAAGGGGTGATGACAGTGCGTCTGCAGGCAGGCCCTATGGCGGCAGGCCTCAGGAACTGAAGCTGAGCAGCATTAGCTATTAAGAGCTCCCAGGTCAACAAGCCCCTCCTCTCTGCCTTCAGTCCAGCTACTCCAGGAATCTTAAGCAATCCAGACACTGTTAGATTAGGAAGACGCAAGGTACTTGTTTTTCTTCCCTATGTGTGTGTATTTGTCTTTCTTAGCAGCGTCCCTGGACACTTAGGGTACCCACAAAAGCACATGCACGTCGTAGTTAAACTAGTGAAGCTGGGAGGCAGGGGGAAATGATTAATATTGACCAAGGCAAAACAGAGCAACCCACGATGAGGGTGAGGTCAGTGACACAGGAACAAGTCTGCGTGCACTGGCAGGGCTGCTTCCCCCTTGGGCCAGGCACGGCTCAGTTCTGGGCTCTTTCACACACACTGTGTGACTCCAGGCCAGGCTGCACCAGGCTGGGCTTCGCTTTCCCATCAGCTCAGCAGGACCCTCTCCTCACAGGGACACTGAGTCCATTGAATTTCTAGCACAGTATTCAGCACAAAGCAGAAGTTCAACAAGTCTAAATGATTTTCCACTTTCCATGCTACTCTAACACGCTTTGGGCAGATGTTTTTAAGTAAACCTATATATATTTAAATCCTCTCTTTTTGGGGGACTGGAGGGAGAATGCATGTGTCAAGGATAAAGACAAAGCCATAGTATAGCACCACATCAATTATTTCCATTGGGCCAAGAGACACCTGCTGTCATTTAATATAAGGCATACTCTTGGCTGGGCGCAGTGCTCATACCTGTAATCCCAGCACTTTGGGAGGCCGAGGTGGGTGGATCATGAGGTCAAGAGATCGAGACCATCCTGGCCAACATGGTGAAACCCTGTCTCTACTAAAAACACAAAGATCAGCTGGGCGTGGTGGCGGGCGCCTGTAGTCCAGCTACTCGAGAGGCTGAGGCAGGAGAATCACTTGAATCCAGGAGGCGGAGGTTGCAATGAGCTGAGATTGTGCCACTGCACTCCAGCCTGGCGACAGAGCGAGACTCTGTCTCAAAAAAAAAAAAAAAAAAAAAAAAGTCTAAGGCATACTCTTTATTGAAAATAGAAGAAAACTCACGCTCGTTGTGCTGAGCAGAGATGGGTGTTGGCTTCCCCTCCAGGACAGACTGACCTTACAGAGACAGGAACAGGAGCCAAAGGACAGCTTACTGTCCTGGCTCAGTGCCCTTCCCCTACTATCTCCCCAGCACTGACGGGGTCTCGCTGGATGCCCATTAGTCTTGTCATCAAGTCCCACCAAGCGGATGTAACTGTCACCATGTTAGATACCTGCCCTCTCTACCAGACACCACAGCCCCAGGAGCAGGGGCTGGGAGGAGCATTTCTGTGTCCCCACAATGAGATGATGCGGGTCCCAGAGAAAATTCATGGCCCAGGCTTGTTGGACTGAACGAATGAATGAATGGTGTGCCTCGGAGCAGCAGCTCGGCTTGTGTTTAATGCCGCATGGGACGTCATCGTCACAGTCTTCAGAGCCACGACTGATCAACGCTGATGGAATTCTTCCTTCGGATATCAACACAAACTCCTTAAGGCCCCGTCCAAAATGTGTGACCCCACAAGCATGGAGGAGCTCTGTCCTAGAGGCTACAAAACACAAATCCCAATTCCCCTCCGCACACGAAGTGAGGTGCAGGTATAGAGCTCTGCCACCATTGAGCACACCCATCTCCTTCCCGTGGCAGAGAAGGGTTCTGCTCACGGCATGAGCCACAATAGAACCGTTTTGTCTGTCTGCTTGTTGACAGGGGCATGAGAAAGGAGAAAAGAATGGGTATTTCAGTACAGCTGGGCTGGCTCGTTCCACAGCCCAAGACAAGCGCCAGGACGGTACAGCTGTGAGGGCGGCTCATGCCAATGTCACAACCCTGCGATGACAAGGGGCTGTTATTCCTGCCACCCTGGCTGTGTGGCTGAGGACCGCAGCGCCCCTTTGTCCTGCTGCCTGGAGGTCTGCCCAGGCTGCTCGCAGGCCAGTACGGCCGGGCCCTGGCCCAGCTTGGCGCTGGCGACGGCTGTTCGCTTCTGTGGTTCAGGCCCTCACAGCACAAAGGCCCGTCAGAGGGGCTGTCTGGGATCAGGGAAGATGGTCTCTTCAGCTGTGGCCTTCATCCCACTCCTGGACACCCCTGGCCAACCCTCTACTGTGGACAACTGGTCGAACTAAAAGCCAATGTACTATGATTTTACAAAACCCCTCTGAGGATACTTGATGTTTTATGGGGAGATACAATCCTAGAAAACCTAGTTGTTTGGTGTATGGCTTTGTTTTACATTGCTGCTTTGGGTTCAAATCATGATGGCATGAGATTTAATTATCTTTGTTTTCCAGACAAGGGCATACAGGGTGAAATACATACTCTGTGTTCTAAAATTGTAAGGTAAGCATAATTGACATGCATGGAGCAACTCTGACTGTAAATCCCTGCTGGATGAGCCTCACTTTTAATGTCTGATTTTTTCTTTTCTTTGGGGAGGCAGGAGGTATGGACAGAAAGCAATCATTCTTCAGAGAAGGCAGGAGATTCCAGCCTAAACATGCCTAAAGAGCAAGGCACACCTGGACTTGAATGACCCCGACCAGCCACAGGGAAATCATCATGGGAGGGCTGGAGCACTGCCAAGGCAACGAAGGGAAACGGTTTCCACACTCATGGCCCCTCCAGAAGGGAGGGGGGGCGGCAGCGCAGAGGCGGGGTCACGGGTCTGTGCACCCTCACCTGCTGCACTAGCCACAACTTACACCCCACAAAGGCTTGGACTTTTTTGTGAGTTTTTTTTTTTTTTTTTTTTTTTTTTTTTAGAAAATGGGAACACAAAAATGAACTTTTTCCATTCTCAAAAACAGAAAAACCAAGGAGAGCAGGTGAGGCGAGTAAAGGTTCTCAGAGCACTAACTATGCAGGTCTTAGCAGAGGGGAAAGACAAGCAAGCCCCACCCTGAGGCCTGGCCACGTGGCAAAGGTGAGCGCTGGGGGTGGCTTCAGTGTACGCACGGGCAAGGAAAATTGCCAGAGATGTGCAATTTACCTTTAGATACAACAACATAGGCTTGCTTCTGACAAGGACTACTTGAATGGCAGCCATCCTCCAAACCAGAATACTGCTCCATTTAGGAGGGAAAAAGGAAAGTAAAATTTCTATAATTATCAGCAAAAAGCATCAAAAGGGAGAGAATCTGGGAGTTTGAAAATGGCCTATGCCGGAGTGCGTCGATTCACGCCTATAATACCAACAATTTGCGAGGCCAAGAGTTCAAGACTAGCCTGGGCAACAAAGTGAGACTCCCATCTTTACAAAAAAACCACAATTATCCAGGTGTGGTGGTGCATACCTGTGGTCCCAGCTCTTTGGGAGGCTGGGGTGGGAGGACCACTTGAGCTCAGGAGGTTGAGGCTGCAGTGAGCTATAATTATACCATCACACTCCAGTTTAGGTGAGAGAGAGAGAGACTCTCTTAAAAAATGTAAATAATAGCAAAATAAAAATAATTTTTTAAAAAGAAAATGGCCCAGCTGTAACCTAGCTGTGGGGGTTTAAATCATAGCTCAGGAATCACTGAGGGGCCTTTAGAGGCCATCTGTTTAAAGAACCTTGAGAACAGGGGTCGGTCTTGTGGCTTCTGCATCTCCTGTGGGGCCAGGCATTTGCCAAGCACTTAAGTGTTTATTGATGTATGAGAAGGATGGAGCCTCCCGTTTATCAGCACTCCTAGCTGCCATCCTCCAGTCCTGCTGACGCACTAATGTCGTGACCATTGAGGCATTCAGTAAGAAGCTCTGTGCCCTGTATGTTTTCTGTTGTGCTGAAAGGAGTCACATGGCAAAGCTGCAGAACGTGTCCATTCTGCTCCCTAGACTCACCCTCCCCAAATGAAGAAAGACTATCCCCCTTTCACTTCCTTCCTCGTGCTACTCTATCCGGAAAATTGCTGTTGTGTAAACAGATCTGGGGAGTCAGGACATGCAATATCCACCTTCTCAGTTGGCCCAGCTCCAACCTCCTTCCAAGGGGCATTCACAGGCATGGCTGGATGGATTTTCATCCGAAGTGTCTGGAATCCTACCATCCATCCACAATTAAACTAGGTCTAATTGTCGGCCTAAAAAATGCTCTATGGATTCTGGGTTAAAGATTAATTGGGGGTTGCGAACATGCTCATGTTATCTACAGGCATCATTAGTCATCCCTAAAACAAAGATGCCTGTCATCTTCAAAGATAAAAATAAGTTTTACTAAAAAATATAGAGTGACAAGAAATAGTAAAACTTTAGGTGTATCTCTGGTAAGCCATCAGGTCTGTCTCTAAATCATCAGAAATGGGAAATGAGGGGTTAAGTTTCTTTCCTCTTCTAACAAAGAACTCTATTTGTTACACTAGACCAGGCGACAACCGTCTCTATATAGAGGGTGGCAGTTGGTTCAAGCTCTACCTTCCTTTCTCAGTTGGATCTATTTAAAGCCTGCAGCAGAGGAAACTTGGCAGCTAAATGTTTCCAAAAGTTAGTATACCACTTCCCTACTTCAGATCACACAGGAGGGCACAGCCCGGGAAGCAGAGATTCCTTGGGTGGGAGGGGCAGGCACCAGCCCAGAGCTCACATGGCCCCCAAGTTCATCAATGTCCCATCGACAGCCCTCACTGGATTTTTTTTTTTTTTTTTGAGACGGAGTCTTTCTCTGTCCCCCAGGCTGGAGTGCACTGGCACGATCTCTGCTCACTGCAAGCTCCACCTCTCGGGTTCATGCCATTCTCCTGCCTCAGCCTCCTGAGTAGCTGGGATTACAGGCGCCCGCCACCACGCCCAGCTAATTTTTTGTATTTTTAGTAGAGACGGGGTTTCACCGTGTTAGCCAGGATGGTCTCGATCTCCTGACCTCGTGATCCGCCCGCCTCGGCCTCCCAAAGTGCTGGGATTACAGGCTTGAGCCACCGCGCCCGGCCACTGGATATTTTTTTAAATCTCACATGTTGCATCTAAAAAAGTGGAACTCACGGAAGCACAGGGTAGAATGGGGGTTTCCAGGAGCTGGGCCATTGGGGACGATGGGGAGATGTTAGTCAAAGGGTACGAACTTTCAGTTATAACATGAACAAGTTCTGAGGCTCTGACGGACCGCGTGGGTGGTGAACGTGTGAGCCTGATTGTCATCATCAGTCCACAATGTATACATGTATCAAATAATCACATTGTATACCCAGGATAGAGACAATCTTTGTCAATTAAATATGATAAAATTTTAAAAATGTAAATAAATTCATTGATAACAAATTTCAAAGTAATGGGCCTAGTTAAGGGAGTGGAGAAAGGAGGCAGGCTGAGGTCTCACTGATGTAGGTTGGCAGAGCCGGCTGAGAGTTTCAAAGCCTCAAGGCGGCCAATCTGGGTCACCGGCATCAAGGATGGTGATTCCATGACAGTCCCTCTACCAAACACAGCTACACGGTGATTTACCCTTACAACAAGCCACATCTACCTATAAAAGCAGGTGTGATGGTCACCTTTCACAGATGAGGAAATGGAAACTCAGAGACATCAAGCAACTTGTCCAAGAACACATATCTTAAAAAGACTGAGCCAGGACCACGATTTGGGCCTGGATCTATAGGACCAGGAAGTTCTCACTCTAACATGCCAGAGAGGAGAGGGATGCCTCCAACACCAGCTGGTTGAGTAAAATTAATTAGCTAATAATCGTTATTGTATATTCTAGACTTTGTACTTTTTCTTTTGTACTGTTGCTCATTGTTGAACATGTTTGGTTTTTCTTTTAGGTTTTCTCTAACATAAAGAAAACAGTGGTTATTTATAATCATTACTGGAGGGTTTGACAATCAGGAAAACATTTAGGTTCAGCTTCTCCGAAATCGATTTGAGATTCACAGCAAGTCCTCATTATGCTGCACCACTAGCATAAATTATTGTATATTTTAATCCTCCATATCCCACAACGTCCAAGAGATGTTGGTATCAATCCTACACTGAGTCAAGACATGCTTCAGCATACGTGTCATCACGTCCGTCTTTGCACAGGTGTCATCACGTCTGTCTTTGCCTTCTCCCAACATGTTTCTTGAACTATAATCAGGACACCACTCCCAGTGATGAAGTACACTTCCAACAAATGACTGCTCATCAAGGTCTCAGCTGCAGTGTTTAATCACACAGCAGAAACCATTTATTTTCTCATATACTTCTCTTTCTTGAAACATCTCTTAATTATCTCATTTACTCCTATATAAAAATGGTGCTCAAAAATTTAATTACAAGAGCAAGATCTTAAGGAGTTGCAAGGTGTGTGTCTATTTCTCATAGAGACATTTTCAAAAGCCCCAAATTCTATGACTGAGGAAAAATAACTGGATGACGCCCCAGAAAAGGGTAAGGGGTGATAAGTTAACAGAAGCCCATTTCCAAAACTAATTACCTATATATTGTTTCCCCAAAATAAATTCACTTGCTCATTTCATGTCACGCTCTTAATGCCTTTCAACCTTTCAAACATGGAACCTGAAGAATAGCTCCAGTGTGGGGCCCTGAATATCTGCAGGATGTTCCGAGACAGTAAGATCTGGTAACTGGGGAGCTTTACCTACCCGTAAGGCCAAGTGACACATCATAAGCCATTTCACAGGGGAAGAAACAGAACCAGAGCTCTTGGAAGACCTTCCTGAGGTCACACAGATGTGTCTGCATAAAAATCAGAATGAGGCTCCTGGTTTTCCTTTATTTCACACAGGCTTGAAGTTGTTTTGTGCCAAGAGAGCCACAGTGTTAGGCACCTGCTAGCTCCCAGGTCACCTGCAAGCCCTTCCAAGAGTCATTTCAACCGCAGGTCTGCACTCTGTTCTCTACTTTCTTCTCAGCCACAGCAACAACTACAGCTTCATGGACACTTGATATTGGAATTGAGATTGGAGTTTTCTTTAATTATTATTCTCAACTTAAAAAGCTGAGGCTGAAAAGGGAAGCTCGAGCTCAGCAGATCCTTTCACAGAGAGGCTGAGAAGACAAACTCTCTGATTTCTGGTCTTGTCAGAAAAGATTAAAGTCAAAAATCATGGATGAGGAGACACAAATTTATCTCCAAAATCTTGCCACTTTGGTGTTATGAAGGTCTTTAAGTCAGTCACTCAGAGCCCTACCAGGTCATCTGAAGGGCAAATCCATAGGAGCCCATGGGAAGAGACATCAGCCCCCATCATCCCCACTGGCACAGAGTCTCAGGTACGATGCAGGTCCCTTCCAGGACCAACCAAGGACAGCAGCACAGTCTGCAGGGGAAAGACCCAAATCCCCTTGGGCTCTGAGATTGTGCCATTACCTACAGCTTCCAAACACCTGCTCAGAAGTCAGAGAAAAGGTTAGCAGCCGGACAGATTCCTTATGACATGGGCTGTGCACATTCGTCCTTCAGCATTCTCACCTGGGGTGTTTTCATGATGGGGCTGGCTCAGGCCAACAGACCCAAAAGCAGGGGGACACCCTCTAGGGCTTCCATTCCCTGAAAATAATTCCATGGTCTCTATATTTGCTCTGAACAACGTAAATCAAAAAAGGAAAACAATAAAAACATGACAGGAACTAGAGTTCCACTTTTTCTGCTACCAATTAATCCAAAAGCTAAAAAGTACCCGCATAATACTCAAAAGCTATCAGAGCAAAGGCCCTGGATTAGGGACTCCTTGTTGCTAGGTAGTAACGCCCAACCCTGTTGATTATGCAACGGCAGACCAACATCTTGGTTTGAAGATAGGCACTTCTTGGTCAGGGGCAGCAAGGTGCTGTCTGGATACAAGCAGAGGCTGCACCAGCTGTGCGGTCTTTGAACTGGAAGAGGCATCAGAGATCTCCCGCCAACTCCTCCATGGGCAACTGAGTCCAGGACAGGGGCAGTGATTTAGCCAAGGTCCTGGAAAAGTCATTTGCAGAGCTGCTGTCTAAACCCAGTTTTCTGACTCTTGGGGAGTGTGATGTTGGTCTCTAGACAGAAGAAATAACAAATAGCTTACATGTATATATATACATATATAAAATATACATACATACATATGTACACAGATACACATGCATTTCTATATGTATATATACATGTAAGCTATTTGTCATATATATGTGTACATGTGTATATGTACATACATACACATATATATGATACATACCCATATAAATTCACACACTTACTTAGAAATTTCAATTCTAGACAAATACAGACTAATAATCCTGTTGCATTTTTTAGCGTATTGGGCCTTATATGTAATTAACAAATTATACAAATAACTTGGCTGAAGTGTCCAGACATTTTCCATGAATGCCATTTCAAGGCAGGTTCCCTCTTCCAGGTCTCTGTGATTTATCTCATTTGTTTGTTTGTTGGTGAGGGGCTGAGTCACAGAAGCAGCTGGTAACACTTCAGAAACCCCACAAGGAAGCAGCCATGCAGATGCTGTGCTCATCACCCACTAAAGTGTCCCTTTGTCACTAGTTAGTCAACAATTATTTATTGAGGAAAAATGAAAGTAGGGATTCCCTCTTTCCTTAAAGAGACAGTGACACCTTTACAGACACCAAAGATCAGTGGTGATCCATCGAGACTCCCTGCTTACTTTATCTAATGCTGGTCTTGCAGACAGTGGGGTACTACATGCTGGGGTGCTGCCAGTGGCACGTCTAGTGACAGTAACAGTACTTCAGTGCCTGCGAGTCGCATTAGCTGGGGAGCTGGTGTGCTTCCCACTTCAGTGATTGCCCTAGTGCACAGGGTGGCCCCCTGATGACTTGCTCTTGTAGAGGGGCAGGGGGAGGGCTGGGTGGGAGAATTCAAGGTTATGTAATGCTTACTCTTGATCACCTATTAACAGAAAGCAATGATGGCAGAGGTTCTCTTTGGGTGTTCATATTTTATACTTTTCTTACTGTTTTATATTTTTCCTACTTTTTAAAATGTTTCTTAGTTACATTGGCTAACAGCAAAATTATTTTGCATTTCTGAGTAAACAGTAACTCCTATGGAAGATTACCCAGAAACACATGAAGTCCCCGTGGGACTCGTTCAGCTAGCCGATAAACATTTATGACTGAGCCATATATGTGCCGATCCTACTAGGAATAAAAATTTGCTACCCATATCCCGGCAAGTGCTGCTAGATCTTCGGGTTACAGCTACATAGATATAGCTCTCTTCTATTACTGCTTTAATGCTTTATGAGTAAGCTGGGATGTCTGTAGCCAGGGCTGGGTCTAGAACAATGTTTTCCAGGAATGCTCTTCACCACGTGGCCTGGGCAACTTGCCCCTGCTGGCCAGAGAAGTCGGGTACGAAGAGGGGAACTGAGGCAGGCAAGCGGTGCTTCTGCATGCCCCTGTGGCCTGGGCGGATCCCCAGGGATGTGTCTTCAGAACCCATCATGTCTTGTTTTCTTCTGCCAGGGTGACACCTACTGGGAACTATGGAGGAATGCAGCCCACTCCGCCGATACAGTCCCACTCAATATTCACCCTGGTCTATTTTTGCACAAGGGTAAGAATTTCAACCAGCTTGGATAAACACACAAGTTGTGTGACATGAAGATAAATTTGGCAATGGTTGCTTAGAAACTGACAACAGTGCAATCAATAGGCAGTTTCCCAGAGCGCCCTACTCCAACACCTTTTAAAGTGCCAATCAAAGTTTGCAAAACCATTCATTATATTTCAATATGTGGAATTTCTTGTACCTTGAAAAAATGATTAGATTTTGTTCCTGTTTAACAACTTCTAATTCAAATTCAAAGTGAAAATGAGATTGGACATCAAGAATTTGGACATACTGTTGTCTGGTATCGAGGTTCTTCAGCTACTCAATGCACGTGATGATGGTGATGATCATGATGGTAACAACAGACAATAACACTTATATATTACAATGCCACATACTAAGTGTTTTACATTTCTTAGCTCACTTCTTAACAATTTCTGGTCTCCCTATAAAAAGCTTTGTCTAGGCCAGGTGTGGTGGCTCATGCCTGTAATCCCAGTACTTTGGGAGGCCGAGGTAGGCAGATCATGAGGTCAGGAGATCGAGACCATCCTGGCTAACACGGTGAAACCCCATCTCTACTAAAAATACAAAAAATTAGCCGGGCATGGTGGCGGGCGCCTGTAGTCCCAGCTACTCAGGAGGCTGAGGCAGAATGGCGTGAACCTGGGAGGCGGAGCTTGCAGTGAGCCAAGATCCCATCACTGCACCCCAGCCTGGGCGACAGAGCGAGACTCCATCTCAAAAAAAGAAAAAAAAAGCTTTGTCTAAAGAAACCACCCTTAGGCACTAGTGTTGAGAAGGTCAAGTTTAGATTAGGATCATTTTCAAAGTGAAGACACAGTCTAGTTGTTTGCTTATTATTTTCTTTTGAGACAGGATCTCACTGTCACCCAGGCTGGAGCACAGTGTTGTGATCATAGCTCACTGTACGCTTGAACTCCTGGGCTCAAGTGATCCTCCTGGCTCAGCCTCCTGGGGCAGCTAGGACAATGGGCATGTGCCATCATGCCTGGCAATTTTTTTTTTTTAATTTTGTAAAGATAGGGTCTGCTGTGTTGGCTAGGCTGGTCTCAAACTCCTGGGCTCAAGTGATCCTCCTGCCTTGGCATCCCAAAGTGTTGGGATTACAGGTGTATGCCACTGAGCCTGGTCGTGCTTATTATCTTCTTAAGCCAGATGAAAGTGCTGTAACATCCAAGCTTGGTTTTCATCACCATGCACTGCTAATATCTATTAATCACCCTTTATAAAGCATTAATCACCCTTTAAAGGGTGGTTCTCTTTAGACAAGGGGAAAAGAGCAACTTGACAGCGAGGAAACCTAATACACCTCAGTCAGGTGATTGAGGTCACCATCAGCAGTTATAAATCACGTTGAAACTATGTACCCTTGATATGATGCACAAGGACAAGGACAATCAGTGACAACCACCCCCCTTTTCCTTTTCCAAACATATTCCCGTGTATCCCATTAGCGAGTCTTTGTTTACCCATGGACACTCCCTTTCCCTCAAATACATCATCCTCAAAAGACCAGGCTTAAGTACTCCCTGTTCCGTGAAGCTTTTCTTGTTCTCTAAGGCAGAAGTTATTTCTCTCTCCTTGGTCTATGTGGTTATTTGATCTGGGCTCATGATTTTTCTTTATAAAAGCCTCTGCGGATTCAGGCATAGCCAAGCACCAAGCCTTACTCTCCCAATGCGCCCACCTTAATCCTCACCCATGAATTTCACACAATTAAAGAGACTTAGATTTACTGCAGGTAATCAGGTGTCTTCACTGGATGGTAAGGCTCTTGAAAGCAGAGTTTATATCAATCCAGTTTCTGTCAACTCAGAAGTACTTGTTCCAGCAAGGCCCTAGGGCCTCCTGATAACATGTAGAAATGACAATGACCAGTCACAAGAAGGTAAGCTCTGTTCACCAAAAAAAGTTCCCTACTCTCCTAGAAACAACAGTGCAATAGACTCAGAAATTCCAAGTACTTAATACATAGCTTAACTTAAATCAAGTTTCCAGACACGATGAACTCTAGAAAATAACATACACTGAAGCTGTAGAAGATGAGTTTTATTTATCCAATTTATGAGTTCACAAATTATAAATCTCAGTGACTCCAAGTAGTTTGGGCAGGAGTGCATTCCAAAACTACCATCTGGGTCATGCTAGATGGAGAACAAATCTAATGCTTACTACAGATTCACATTCTCTCTATAATAAGCTGCAAAGAAGACACCAATGAAGCTATTAAACTTCACACACAAAACTGCTTTCCCACGTTCTTAGAAAATAATACAACTCTCAAACAAGCTCTAAGTAATAATCCAAGAAGTCCCAATTATTCCTCATCTATATCATAATTATTATATACTTTATAAACTTCTTTCCATCTGCAATTCTGTGTCTTTGACTAATTACAGTGAGTTTCTCTGAGACACACCTGGCTTTACTTAATGAGATAGACCATGTAATTTTTCAACTCAAAAACCAACTGATCACATTGCTTTGCACCCTACGGTAGCAACTGCTATTGCCTTATAGGGCTAAATAACAAAGAGTAGACACTTACAGTTTGCATTTTCTAGCCCATTTTAAATGAAAACAGTGATCTGAAAATCAACAATTTATCTAATATTGAATTCCACAGGTAAGAGAACATAAGCTCTTTAATCAAAAGTAAACCAGCTGAATCATTTCTACAAAGAGAAAAGAGGAAGAGATGAGGGGAAGGAGGGAGAAGGTAGGCTGTGACTCATTTTACTTCCGTGTTATTTGCAATCAGACTTAAAATGTATCCCAAACTAATGCAGAAAGGTAGTGTTGAGGTTGAATGGTTCCACTGAATGGCATTCTTTCCTCTTGCTGATCATCTTTTTTAAAAATTAACTAAAGTCTATAGTTTATTTCTATTTTCTGTGTTTTCACCTAATGTCCCTTTTCTGTCCCAGGATCCCACCCAGGATGTCTCATCGCCTTTAGTCACTGTGTCTCCTTAGGCTCCTCTTGGCTGTGACAGTGTCTTTGACTCTGTTTTTGATGATCTTGACAAGTTTGAGGAATAACAATCAGGTATTTTGTAGAATTCTCCTTGACTGGGATTTGTCTGCTGTTTTCCCTCATGATTAGACTAACTTTAAGGGTTTGGGAGAGGAGGGCCACAGGGTAGAGTGTCACTTCCAGCACATTATAGCGCTGTAACGCCAACGTCAATGTTGGCATGATCACCTGGAGTGTTTGTCAGGTTTCTCTACCATAAAGCTGCTCTTTCCTCCTTTCACGCTGTACATGTGGAAGGGCGTCACAATGCACAGTCCGCATGTCAGGAGCCAGGGTTAGGCTCCCTCCTTGAGGGCAGAATGTCTACATAAATTACAAATTACCATTTGAAAACATGTGAGAGTGGAAAATCACTAAAATCTTATTTTTAATGGTCGAAGGTATTGAAATAATTTCTGCTATAATGTTCCTGAATTAGTATTCCCTAAATAAAATATTATTAAAGGGCCATAGGTTATTGTAGCAAAAAATTGTGAAGATCTGTTTGAGAATGTCTTTGGACCCCGAGTCTTAGGCATGTAGGTATTCATATGGAGAGCCAGGGGTAGACGCTGATGCTGTCCACACATGCAACACACAACCCTTACACACGAGACCTGACCACATAAAGGTGAAAAAAAAATTGACAGAAAAGGCTCCATTTAAAGCTACATTTTAAGGTAAATGCTTAAAATAGTACTACCAAAATATACAACTAGTTTATTTCATTTGACTCCCTTGACCTAGAAAAACACATAAAAACAACTAGTCAGTTACCTTCTGAGTTTTATACATTGCTATGGGCTAACTTTGGACTTTGGCCATAACTTAAAATATTTTTATATTGAAAATTATATTTTTAGTTCAAACAACTGAACTTTAGCAAACAAGGCAAATATAAAAACATTTTTAATGCTTGTACTCCTTATGAGGTATTCCTTGATCTGTTGGCTCAATAACTATTTGCAGAGTGCCTACTGTGTATCAGGCACCAGGGAAGCAGAGAAAGTACGAGCATTCTATTATCTATTCAAACACAAAGCAGACAAAAGTGAGATCATGTGATTAAATGCTACTAGCTATGTGGCTAGAATAATTAGAAGAAATAAAACATATCGAGAGTTAAAAATGGGCTACACAGAGACACTCAGAGAGCCTTGGATGGGGAGGTCACTCACTAATTAACTGCACAGATGAGAATTTCAGGGAAGAGAAATCGGTTCCACCTGACAAAAGGGGCAGTTGGTTGACATTACTCTCCTAGGTCATAGACACGCTCGCAAGGCCAATCCAGATTGCTTCATGTATGAACAGTAAAGGGAGGAACACGCAGAAAACACACAGCACGACATAGGGTGCCGGGGCAAGGCGAATGTCTCCATGCGAAGGATAGACGCGGTTATCAGCAGTAGAAATGGAGGTTAGCCAGGGAGCCTGCATGAGGAAAGACCTAGAAAATAAAGGTGTCAGAAAACTAAAGATTAATTAAGTTCCACAGCTATTAATGGGAATCACCCCCTGTTCTCGGCACAGCTCAGGGAACATCATGTTTCAGCTTCTGATAAGGAAAAAGTGATTTCAAATCATGCAAATAATTATCTTAGAAGAAACACACCCTTTTAACTTAGGATTTTTCTAACTCTGTAATTTAACTTATTTCTGTGTTAAGAGGCGGTTTACAGACATATTTTAAGAACGCCATTCTTCAAAATCTCGTCTCACATCTTCAGATGTTTTTCTGTCACTATAACCAGTGTCTAGACACCCAAATTAAGTACTGTAAACCCAGCCACAACCAAAATGATCCTTCTGCTGGAGCTGATGTGTACACAAGGTCACAAACACGCAAGCGTACAAATATTTTCAACATGTACCAAACAGGAGACCTTTATTTGTAGACAAAAATATTGATGTTGCTAAGTGATACTGAACAAATCACAAGCTATAAGTCTTTATTATTTATTTCCATCTATTTCCCACTCATAAACACTTTTAACTCTGTTCCATGTCTGTACATATTTAGTCTCAACTAGAATGTCACATTTACTAAAAATATAAAATAACAAAATACTAACCTCTTATCATTTTTCAGATCCTTCCTTAAAAATACACAGAGGATGAGTAAAGTCTTAAATGAGCAACATCATAAAGGAAGTAAATGAACCAGATACAATGATTATTGGTTAGTTTCAACTTAACCAATAATAACTCTAGGAACATTTTTGTGCAGCAAACTCTGACTTTTTCTTAACAAGAGAGAAATAAAGCCAGGCAAAGGAGATCCCTAGGCAATCCCAAACTGAAGCTCGGTAAAGAACTATGCACACGCACTCACTTGGGTGGCCCATGAAGAGGGAGACGGACAGATCCTAGGTTCTATCACTTTCCCTGTACTGTCTAGAATAGCATCATCTAAAGTCGGGATACAACACGGAAGAAAGAGTAAAGAGTCACAGTCCTCTAGGAACTACCTCAGCCATCAGCCTCTCCCCATCGTTAGGAAGTGGAGGGAGGAGGGTGAGCCCTGGCCATCTATCAAAGGCACAATCAAACTGCACCGGGAACCAGAGAGGAGGCCAGAGGGAAGGATTGTGATTGGCTGGGTAGAAGCTGAACCCTCAGGAGCTAAGGGAACCTTAAAGGCATTTTCAAAGATGCATAAGCCCAGGTCTAGAGATAGTGCACTGTTCTTCCAGGTCCAGCTAAGGAAGAGAAGGTCGGGAGGCATAAAATGTAAGTGCCTTGAAAGAAGTGAAATGCAGGCATGCCTTCCAGCAGCCCTGGGATTCGATGATGTCAGTAGCAATCTGTCTGCACTGCCCCAGCAAGTAGGAAGCACAGTGTCATGGAAAGGGCTGGTGGACAGTTTAAAGGATGCAGATGCTCACCCTGGCTGGCCGCTGGGAGCTGCAGGCCTAGGTGGTCACTGCACCCCACTGTGCCTCACATTGTTCACATTACTGATATGGCTGGATGTCTGTCTCCTCCAAATCTCATGCGAAATGAGATCCTCAGTGTTGGAAGTGGGGCCTAGTGCGGGGTGTCTGGGTCATGCAGTGGGTCCCTTGTGGCTTGGTGCCCTCCCTGCAGTAATGAGCTCACAGGATATCTGGTTGTTAAAGCTACTGGAACCTCCCTGTCACTCTCTTGCTCCCCATCCTGCCATGTGACACACTGGCTCCCCTTTGCCTTATGCCATGAGTGGAAGCTTCCTGAGGCCTCCCCAGAAACATATGCTGGCACCATACTTCTTATACAGCCTACAGAAACCATGAACCCAATAAACCTCTTTTCTTTATAAATTACCCAACCTCAGGTATTCCTTTGTAGCAGTGCAAAAAGAACTAACACCTACCTGCTCATTTGATAGGCCCAAATTCATGGCAGGTCAGGGTCTTCTCAGCCCGTGTCTGCAACTGGTTTCCCCCCCAATTCCCTCTGTTTCTCTCCCTGGCAGAGGACCCTCCTCTGTCCCTGTTGGCTGCCCTCCTACCCCCACTGTGGCACACTCTGTGATGCCAACCTCTCTGCTCAGTAACTCCCCCCAGTTCTACAGAGTTTTGGCTACTTTTCATCTATCCTGTCTTCTCTCTCTTTCTGCAAACCAGAGCTCTCGGAGTACCTCCTTGCTCTCAGCTTATCACAGGTGCCCTGGGACAGACGAAGCCTCGGCAGCCTGGCAGGATTCACTCTTTGCTCTGTGTCAACAAGCAGTTCTGGCCCATAAGCATGGGCCAAACGAGCCTGTGCACAGACTAAACACAAAACAGATCCTCAGTAGGGCACACAACAGGAGCACTTAATCAAGATGTCTCTACAAGGTGCCCCGGATGGGAAGGTCGGCACAGCTGTCCCAGGGTTGTGGGGGACCCTCGTTGCTGCTCTGTCGGACAGGCCTCCACATTGTTGAGGGTGGGAAGAAAGAGGGTTGCTGTTGGCGCCCGATGACCCTATTTTGCTCGTGGCCGTTGGAGGTGAAGTCAAACATTGGGTCCTGAGGCGAGTTAGGAAGTGGCGCTGGCGGTAGGGGTGTAATTTAGAGATGCATAGAAAATTGCTGGGGTGGCACATGGAAGATAAGAAGGGCCCAGTGCTCTGCTATCCCCAGAGGCAGAGGTCAAGCCCCTGGGCTGGGCGATGAGAGTGAGCACAGAGGGGGCACGACGGGAGGGTGGTGTGGCCAGCCATCCCTGCCCACGGTGACAGCATCTGTACTCATAGGAGGGGGCCCAAGGAAGGCAAAGAATGGGACATCCTAAACAGAAGTCGGCCCTGCCTGCTCGCAGAGGAAGCGACTTGGAGCCAGGGTCTGGACACCGCTCACAGTGGGACTCGGACTTGGAGTCTCGCTCTTCCCAGGCTCTCTCCATCGCCCCTGGATCTGGATGGCCGGGGGGCTGTCAGCCAGGCCCCTCTCACCTTCCTCCGCTTACGTTTTGGCAGGGGCCAGCTCCCAAGGCTGCTATTTCCTAAGCCCACTGCGGAAGGCTGCTCGGTGGGACTCATCGTCTTGATGGCATCGACACCACCAGCACTCATGCCTTGAGCCTTCCTCCTGGCCATCCTCAGGGACGCCTTCTCGTTCTCACAGCATGTGTTTATGACGTAAGCCATCCAGACACCCTCTAGCCCCTCGAGCTTTGACTTATTCTGAGCCCCCTGCAGCTCCCAGTATTACATCTCTCCACAGACCCATCATAGGTTCAAGAATTTTGTTTTCATCCATCATAATTTGCGTAACACCAACCAGTTGAAGATTTTTTTCCTATGCTAGCTTTCCCTCCACAGAAATTAAACAAGCCTGTGAATGAAACCATTTGCCTATTACATGTGAAGTGTGTGTCTGTCAGCTCAGGGCTCTGTGTTTTTTATATTCCTCATGAAGCTGCCCCTTATTCTCCCTCCAAGACCATTATAACATTTTGTTGGAACCCTTTTCCATGATAGAACTTACATTGTCATGTTGCGGTAATCTGTTTTCAAGTCTTATGTTAAGTAGATAGTAAGCCCATTGCCCCCCTGTAGACAGCAACTGTGTCTTTCTTCCTGTGTGGGCACGTGGCCAATGCTCCAAAAAAGAAAAAGGTTGCTGGATTAAAATATGCTAGTTGGATGATGGCAGCAGTTCAGAAGAATCCATGAGGCGGAATTATCATCTCCATTATACAGAAGAAATGCAGCTCAGAGAAATGAAGACTCTTGCCCAAGTTTCCCTGGCTTCTAAAGTGGTGGTGCCTGAATTTGAACCTAGTTCTGTTTGATGGCAAAATTGCCTTCTTGACCTGTCTGCTGCCGGCTTCCCCAGAAAAAACAAGGAAGCAAGACAACCAAATGCCAGAAGCTTTAAAATTGCACAGACTAAAATAAGGCTGCCCCAGCTGCATAGGGTGCTGCTGGTCTACGGCACACATGGTCCAGCCGGGGCTAATTTTAACTCTTTGTCTATTCTCTAAGTTTCCTCCCTCTTCCAGCAGAACCCACTGTCCTCTGCTCTTGGTAGCCACGGCCTTTCTATGTCTCACGCTCACAGCTCAGACACTCAGATTCAGTTCCCTTTTTCAGACAATGTTAAAACACAATTATAGATCTGTTCTCCCATTAAAATGCCTCCATGAATAAAATAAGCTGAACAGAACCATCTGGTCTTCCTGGGCCCTTTCCCAGAAGCACCTGATGGACATCCCCAGCACCTTCCATGGGCAGCACCCCAGCTGGGGCCCATGGCAGCTCCACTATCCAGCATGATTCCTCATCCTTGCACAATCTCACTGTTTCTGAGAAATGAAGACAGCTGTTTTCATTATGGTTTTAGCCTAAACAAAACTCCAACTTCTTATTAAGAATGTTTAATAAAATCAACAGGGCATTTAAACTGCCAGCAGGGAGCTTGGCAAATTACATGCTGGCATGGTGCCTCCCTCTGTGTCTGGATGCAAATATTTCTCATCTTTACACAGCTTTTCTGAAACATCATAATGCCATCTCAACCAGCCCACCCCCACACCACATGCAACTATGACTTTGTGAGGCACACACCAGCATCCATTTGTGACAAGTGAAATGCAACTCCTTGTAGAATCAGCTAGGCTAAGTAGCTGCTTGCTTTTGGGAAGCTGCATATTCAAGAAGTTGCTTTAGGACTCATGAAATAATTAATAGATCCCCATCTTGAGATGGTAAAATGAAAAAAGTATTCCTTGCATTATCCCATCTCATATTTATTAGGTACAAATGATGGCAGCAATGGCCTGTCTAGAATGGCCGCTTCCATGATTCTGGCTGCAGCAGGGGAGGCATGGGTGGGGCCGTGTGCTCCCTGGAGCAGGCAAGAGCCAGGAACAGGTGGGAGCCCTAAACCTTTCCAAGTTGGTGGGGCAGGAGCCCCACCCTCCCAGGCACAGCTGCAGAACCCCAGCCACAGCTGTGGACATGGGCATCCTTGCACCCCTGCACTCTTGGAGGCCCAGAAACCACCCCGTGCCCAAGCAGGCTTGGAAGTGCCTGCTCCCGCTGCCTGGCCTCTCCCCACTCCCAGCACCCACTCCGATTTTGAAGCAAACTTGTGGCTGAGCCCAGGTGCTGTTGCGACCTGACCAGGTGTGCACATACTTGGAGTGGCACCTACATCCCAGCCCCTTGCCCTTGGCCCCTTCTGGACTTTGGGTACCAACATGCAGGGGAAGGAGGCCAAGGGGGTGCTGAAGGTGGCTCAGCCTGGGCTTGCAGGCACCCCTTGGCACCAACAGCCTGGGTGTCATGAATGCCATGAACAGCCGCAGGAGGCAGACAGGCTCCTGGGTGGAAAGGGGCAGGTCCCTGGTGAAACCCCACCTTCAGGCCAGAATGAGAACTTACGGTGCTTCTTCCAGGCCTGCCAATGGCTGCCTATGGACCAATCAGCATCTACTTCCTACCTTCTGAAGCCCATAAAACCCCCAGACTCAGCCAGACTCAGGCAGATGACAAGATGACCTGCCTGCAGAGAGGAGCTACCCACTCTGGGTCTCCTCTCTGCTGAGAGCTGCATTTGTCAGAATGACCTGCCTGTGGATAGGAGCTACCCACCTCAGGACTCATGAGAGCTGTACTGTCACTCAATAAAGCACCTCTTTGACTTGCTCACCCTCCAGTTGTCTGCATACCTCATTCTTCTTGGATGCAGGACAAGAACTCAGGACCTACTGAATGGTGGGACTGGAAGAGCTGTAACACAAATAGGCCTGAAACACACCCTCCTGCTCGCCATGTTGTGGGTGACAAGAAGGAGAGAAGAGAGAATGAGAGAAAAGCTGCAGCCCTTTGGGGAGCCCAGACATAGGAGGAGCTCCCTGAGCCAGGGCTGTGACACCCTCTTTGGGGCTCTGCAGTTCCTAGCATTTCCAAACTTCTGGGTGCCACCGTCTTCTCTGGTGCCCGCAGTGGAAGCTGCTTGTGGTATGCCTGGTCCAGCCACAGCAGGGAGCTGCCCCGTTGCGGCCAGCATGCCTGGCCATGTACAGTGGCCACACTCTGCGCTCACTCACTCATGCACCCCTTGCCACTCTGTGCCTGGCTCGCCCGTGACAGGTGTGGGATCTGGGCCAGGAGTGAAAGCCAAGTGCAGCCTGCCAGGTCGAGTGGGCAGAACGAGCCCAGTGGGCCCGAGCAAAACTCAGTTAAAGGTGCCACCGGCTACGAGGTTTCCAGCAGGTGAGGCAACACCCTAAGGATCCTGTGACACTGATACAGCAGACGAACAATGTTAGACACTGGTGGATCATCTAACAAGTTTAAGACATTGTTTTTACTCTCAAGTAGCTTGTGCAGAAAGTTAATTTTTCAAATAGTTCTAGCTTCCAAGAAGCCCAGAATCTGCAACTGTAACTTTAAAATCATTGGACCCTAATGGATGCCACTCAAGTAAATGATGAAGTGGTACATTTTCTTCCTTCCTATCTCAAAGGATGACTTAATGGAAATAAAGTCAGTAACAGAAAGCAGGTTAACAAAGGGAGACAGATGCACAATTCTCACTGGCACAAGAGCTCTACTTGTCAACATCAGGGCCCACTGCAATCTTATCTAGCATCAATAAATTTCAAGATGGCAAAAATTACAACAGCTGCACAGTGTCACCTCACCAGCCAAAATGTCAAATGTTCTCATCTCAAGTGTTGTAAATGAAAAAGAAGGGGACTCCTCTGTCAAGGGAGATCAGTGAAACCCCCTCTCCAAGCCAAGTGGCTTTCCGTGTGGCTATTTCATAACTCAACAGAGACACTGCCTGTCTGTGCCGCTTCATCATCTGGCACATCATCACTGACGTCAGCGACAGAATCCTCAGAGATCACCACTTTCTCTAAGCTGAGAAAGTGGGGATGGCGGATGGGGGAACCATGTGCCCGACAGCATCAGGCCTAATGAGCTTGCATGAAGTTCCCTGCACACACTGACTACTTTTGTGCCAGGGTGCTGAGTAATTCCATCAGTGTTATTCAGTGACATCACATGGCAGTAGTGTGTGGTATTTAAAAAAAAAAAAACCACCCAGGCTGGGTAACATAGCAAGACCCTGTCTCTACAAAAAATGCAAAAATTAGCCAGGCATGGTGGTGCACACCTGTAGCCCCAGGTACTCAGGAAGCTGAGGCAAGAGAATCGCTTGAGCCTGGGAATTTGAGGCTGCCATGAGCTATGATTGCACCACTGCACTCCAGCCTGGGCAACAGGGCAAGACTCTGTCAGGCAAGAAAGAGGGGAGGGGGGAGGGAGGGGAGGGAAGGGAAGGGGGGAATGAGGGGAGGGGAGGGGAGGCCATCTTCAGTCTTTTATTGTTGAGCCACTTCAGTTAGACAAATTACTCCCGAGCAGCAGTTAGTGGTGGAGTTGGCCTGCTGGTTCCCCTGCAGAGCTGCCTCGCTGAACTCCCTTCCCTTACCCCTTGACCTTCCACTTGATGAATGACAGCCATTGGGTCCAGGCTGAATGCACCCATCTCTCCGTCTGTGCACACAAACCCAGTCCCCTGCCTCAACTGTTGTTGACTTTTACCACCCACTCCCCACCAAGCAGGGGCTAAATCATCCGCCCTAATCCCGAACAACCTCAGGCTCTCACTTCACAGGTAGGGAACTTAGGTCCAGAGGGGGAAGGTAATGGGCCTGTGATCCCACAGTTATGGACACTGCCTCCCGACCCCATCCTTCACTGCTGCTGCTAAGAAACTCCCTCTTGGCTTAGGATTGAGGACAGCTCTGCGACTGTGACTTCCCAAATGAAGCCTACTGACTGTCACCTGTTGAGTGCTTCCCAGCCTCCATCCTGCCCCATTGGCTTTCCCTGACTTTTGAGCTGTGGTTACGTGTTCCACCCCTTGAAGGCTCAACCCCACTGTGACCTGTGCACAGCAGGCACTGAGTACGCTTGGTGTCATAAATTAGCTTGCTTGGCTCCATAACATCTCCTGTCTCTTTCCTGCCCTGCCAGTTTCCCACCCTCCTCAGTTCCCGCAGCTTGTTTGCAGCTAAGAAACCGCACTGCTCATGGCCGGCTGCTGGAAGAAGGTGTGTGGAAGAGTAACCAGAGCTACTGCTGGCCTCAGCACAGGACTCCATAAAGGAGAAAGCCATTAGTGGATCCCAGCAGGGCAAGACAAGATGACACAGGATGATTCTCTCGCTGGTCAATGGAGGGCCACTGAATTGATCTTAATCTGCAAACTTCATATTTAATCATTTTCATGTTTTCCCACACTTTAACTAAGGGCTCACCATACATTTTGGTGTTGCCAAAAGGATTCATTGATATATAATTTGGAAATAAAAAGCAGAGTCCCTAAGGAGTCCCCTTTGCTTCCCTAGAGCTCTCCAGTTCCAGGCATCTGCCTTGAACATGGGCAGCTCAATGATGTGGTCAAAGAGGCTGGGGCTCGGGGAGCAAGATCAAAAATGCGCAGCCCTTCAAAGTCCTGGAGCCATTTTCCTGGGTACTCCATCAGCAGCATCCCAGAGATCCCCTGCAATCGGCTGGGCCATCAAGAGGAGGCCATTAACGCCACCCCACTCTCTCAGCTGAGGACCTTCTGGGGAGCACCACTGGATAAGGCTGGATTGCGTGGCCCTTAAAACTTCGGGACTGACTTCACACAGTGGATGTTTACATTCTAAGAAAGTTTAATGTATGTTTTCTCTAATAATACTTTCTATTATAAAAGTAATGCTTGTTCATTTTAGAAAATTCGGAAAATAAAAGGAGCAGATTAAAAAAAAAAAAGACAAACCATCACCTGCCATGACGTCTAACCTTCTGATGTGCTTCAGGGAGTTGGACCCTTTTTCCTGGCGGCATCTGAAACGGTTGGACCTAGCCTCTCCTTGGTCTATGCAAAATCACTATTATAAAGATGGCTTCTGTCTGTCCTCTGAAAGGTGATGGGTGTGTTCAGACTTTAGCTTCACTGTCAACAGGTTGCAGTTAGGTCTACCTGTAAGTTGTCCTCCATTCTACCCTACTTAAGAGAAAACAGCACAGCTTCGCGAGAGCTCTGTCTCCCACACGAACTCCACTTTCCCATCCACCTTGCAGGCTGCCATCCACAGCAGTCACCGTACGAGGAGCCACTCAAGGTGAGCCAGTCCTGGGCCGACTGATGGGTTGATTTCACAATTTTCTGTCTCCTGAAAACACATCTTTGTACCCACCTTTGTTTTCTTTCTGGGTCTGTAACTGTATTAAGCTCAAGGCTCAATTCCTTCCAGCTTCAAATATTTTCCCTGCCCAGGAGGTGGGGAGGAAAGCACAGCGTCTGCTATTTATGGTGTCAAAGGAGGTTTGTTTATCCTATTAACATAATCAACAGTTGTGCCTCCATGGCACCCTAGACAAGTCCCTGGCCCACTGCAGCACTCTGACTGGGAAATCACACTCCAGGAAAACAGCCCGGAGGCAGAGCAGTGCCTCGGGCAATCAATACGTTTTTCACTAAAGTTTCCCCATCTCATTTCTGAAGGTATTTCTGAAAAGCAGCGTGGCTTCATAGCAGGCCCAGTGATGGAAACCACAATGCCAAGGCTGAAAGCCTAGAAGTGCGGCCTCAGCTTCATGGTGCGTCACCCTGTGTGCACACTGTGTGCATGCATGTGCACGTCCACACGTATGCACGTATGTGAGCATGCATGTCCGGGGCAGGCCTCGTCCTGGTATCCCCGGGTATGTACTCCATGCCAGAGTCTGTGCTGGTTTCCCTCACAGACATCTCTTTGGCTAATCCTCCCAGCAGCCCTGTTGGAGGTAGGGCTCAACAGGTAGCCCTGCTGGAGGTCGTTTTTCCTTATTGGAGAAACTGTGGCTCAGAAAGTTTCACTGACTTCCCCAAGGGCACAGAGGAGATAAAGGGCAGAATCTGGATCAGAGCTGGAGTCTGGCTGACTCCACAGGCCAGTCAAACCCCAAGTCACCAATAAACTGCAGGTGACTCCACCAATCTACCTCTGAGACCTAATGTAAGGCAGACAAAGAAAGTGAAGGTACAAAGATAATCTACAAATGCTTTTAACAGATGAGATATTAATTTTAACAATAATGTAATCATGTAAATTCTGTCCAGTTGAAAAAGGTCTTATTCTTCAATTCAGCTTGTTAAACCTCCTTCAGGGTTCTAAAACCTTTTAGACTCTTCAATTGCAGCCTTCTATGTCCCTTGTCCTGCCTCCAGCACACTCTTCAGTAAACAAAAGTCAACGGCACTGGGGCAAAACTAAAGGAAGCGCTGGATGGTCTCAGAATTCAGGATGACAGTACCCGGGAGGCTCACATGTGTGGGTGTGTGCTGTGGCAGAAGAAGGCTGCAGATATAGGATGAAGATGATTTTAGGAACAGGAGCTCAAGACCTCTAGTTTCAACCCCTTTTAGATCCTGTGGTTGTCCCAGGTCCTAAAGGGCACAAAAAGCTGACTGCTCATTTGTGGGCTTGTTATCCACACCAGATGGCTTTCAGGGGCAGATTTAGATTTAATTGGCCGGACTGAATCAGAAGAACCACGTTAAAGAAATCCTTAGGAAACTTACATGGGTGATCCCTAAATTACCTTCCGAAGAGCCATGCATGTGTCCTCTGGCTGCTCCAGGTATGAAAAATGCCTGTAAAAAGGTGGGAGTATGGGCCATATTTACCACGTTTATCCAGAGAGTTGATTCCCCTTAACACCAGGAAACTAGGCAACAGCTGGAAAGGAAAACATCAGAAGGACTTGGAGGGGACACAGGCAGGCAAGGTACCTCTGTCCCTCGGTGCTGCTCAGACACCAGTGGCCCCTTCTCTTTGTAAATACAGGCACCCAGCAGATCTGTGCTCGAAACAGCCCTCCATGGAAGGGAAGCAAACTACAGGAAAGGGTTTATTTAAAAACACCAAGGACCCAGAAGAAAAACCAGAATGAAGTAAGTGCAGAGGAAAGTGTTCTAAGTGTGTGGGGCACCCTCCCCCGCCCGCCCCGCCTCCTTGTCTTCTCCCTGGATTCCTGAGGGCTGCCTGGAAGAGGATGAATGCCCACACCTCCCCGAAGGAGCCTACGGTAGGGGATGGGAGGCTGACACATAGGGCGACACAGTGCAACCAGGACTGTGACAGAAATCCGTGCAAAGTGCTGAGGAGAAGCCAGCAGGTTCTGCCTGGAAGGTCGGGGATGGCTTACCAGGGAGGGGACAAAGATGAGTCCTAGGCAGGAAAGGTCCTCTGGAGAGAGGAAATGGCACACGTGCAGGCACGGAGGCATGAGGGGCCAGGGTCCTGGAGGACACTGGGCCGGGACAGATCAGACTCCAGGAGAGGAGGGAGATGGCGCCAGACTGTGATCATAAGCTTCATGATGATGCAACAGCCAAATATTTACTGTCCCACAGTGGAGATTAAACAACCTCTCCATAAAACACACTGGCTTGTTCTCTGCATTGACAGAATTTTTAAACCACGAACTGAGTCCCCAACATAAACTACACAACAGCCAGCTTTATGAAGAGAGCTGCATTGCTGTTATATAAGTAGAACTTGAGTACAGAGTGACCTTTTTCCTTTTTTAGAATCAGGGTCTTACTCTGTTGTCGGGGCTGGAGTGTAGTGGCATGATCACAGCTCACTGCAACCTTCAACTCCTGGGCTCAAGGGATCCTCCCACCTCAGCCTCCCCAGTAGCTGGGACCATAGACACGCACCACCACGCCCCACTAATTTTTGGGGGCTATATTTGTAGAGATAACATCTCACTATGTTGTCCAGGCTGGTCTCGAACTCCTGGCCTTAAGCTAGCCTCCTGCCTTGGTCTCCCAAAGTGCTGGGATCACAAGTGTGAGCCACCACGCCTGGCAGTCTTTTTCATATATTACACTCAGTGTGCTAAACTTCTCACACCAGGGAAGGTCCAAAGGTCATCCACACCTTCCTGATTTAGAGAGCATTTCTGAACACTGTGATTCAGAAGGGTGTCCGGAGGCATCTCAGAGGCAGTAAGTATTTTAATTATTAGTAGAAACGCGCAGAGTGCAGAACACCGGAACCAACAGTCTTTCTATGAGAAAGACCAGTTCTAGTCTCCACATGTTCACATCTCAAAAAGGAAGCTGGAACTCCCACCACCTGAGGAGACCATTCTTCACACTGTTCTTCCAGTAATCTCGGTACACACACCCAAGTGTGCACACCCCTTTTTTGGATATATGAGCAAATGCTTCTCACCAATTGTTTTCCACTGAACAGTATAGAGTGAATTTCCTTCTGTAATTTCTTTAACCAAGTCCCTATTGTTGGCACTGGTTAATGTCAGTCCAAGTTTTCAGTATTATAATAAGCAACTTGAAGTGAACCACGCATTTCACTGCTGCAATGAGTGTCCTTGAATAGTTATTGTTGTCATTGGTCTAAACTGCTGAGGAGAATGGTCTACACATTTTACATTTTGTGGCATTTTCCTCTAATGTCTTCCAAAATGGCAGCACCAATTTATACCCCGGTGAGAGTGCCTTGCGGGGTCAGGCTGGCTTTGGAGGTGTGTGTGGGCCCAGCTGCCTGCCCTCTGAGGGTTGCCACAGCTCTGCAGACTCTGTCTTGGAACCTAGAATCCAGCAGCCCCCAGGGGTCTCAACACTCAAGGTTTCCACCTCCACCGCCACTCAGGGACTGCTGGCAGTGCCTGCAGGAAGGGGCAGGCCTGGCTCTGCTCAGTGCCTACAGGAAGGTGCCCACAGGCTCCAAAGAACCCCAGCAAGCAGGCAAGTTGCCAGCAAGCCCAGAAGTGAGACAGGAAGAAAAACACGGTCGAGACACCCAGAGCCTTCCATCTTATAACTGTTATCAGTAGACACTGATTCTCTGGGCATTTCACACCAGATCTTGCTCCTGACACGCTGTAACTAACGTGTGGAATTTCCCTCAAATTACCTTTCCTACTGCTCATTATAATCGGAAGCAATTTATAATGTTCCTGCGAATTGCCTTGGACAGATTATTTTCCAGCCAGCAGATGTTGAAGCAGACTAATAAACAACCACTGACGAACCCCCACGGAACTCTCTGAAAAGGCTGTAAATATATTTAACAACCCCCAGCATAAACACATCTCCAGCTCTCCACCAGGATTGAATACCTTTCAGAAACTGTTACGGATGTACCTGAAGAAGAAGAAGAAAAGGTTATATAGGACGCATTTGGAATGCCCATTTCTTCCAGAAAAAAAATATGAGTCCCAGCATTTCCTGTTTCCTTGGCTTGCCCTTAACAACTGCAGACATCTGCAAACATTAGTGCCCTTACAAATATTGAGTCCCTGTGTTTATTCAATGGTCATTTAATTTCAGATGCAAATCTACTCTGCCTTACAGACTAAACAAAGAATTATGGGGATCTCAATTTCTTGGCCCATATCTTTTGCTAGTTTTTTAAAAACTTGTATATTTTAAAAAAGACAAATGCAGATAAATTGGGAAGATTTGGCATGAAAACAAACAAAACAAAATATTCTGTTTTACTCAACCTCCCTGGCATCTGGCTGTGTAACTTCCGACTGCGGACTTTCCTCATTTCCTTGTTCTTGGGCCACGCAGGTGACTTTGGCATGCAGGTAACTCTGAAGGAGCTTTGGCATACAGGTGACTCCGGCTCCATTGGCCCCACCCCTGGGGGTGTCAGGGCCTACAGGACTTTGCCTGTGGGCTGACAGTGGTCTTCAAGGACCCAGGTGGCCATAGCCAGCCCAAGGCATAGCCACGTGGCCCCACGTCAGGACATTTGTCTGCCAGCACCTGTTTCTCTCTTCCAGTGTTGACATTGGTTACACTTCTTTTTCATGCACCATGAGTTTCTTTTTTGAAAGAATAATTATAATTAGACAGTGAATTCTTTACCTGTTGAATGTACTTAACCCAGGATGCAATTGAGCAAATATGAAAATATCAATCCTTACATTAGTCCCATTAATTTCAGATGTCATGTCTTTCCTCCCACCAAGACACAGCGATCATGATACCTACTTCATTTGCTTCTCCCATTTGGGCAAATAAGAAAGCACAAATATCACAATAGTGATGAATACTAAATAGGTGCATGGAGTCAGACAGCCATCTTGAAAGCGGTGGAAAGGGGGTGCAAAATAATCTATGTTTATCCACAAAAACACAAAAGAGCTTTCTGTAGTGAAGGATACTAAGTCAAGGAGAGCTTGCATCTGTTTTTCCTATTGACAAAAGAGAAATACTAGCTTTTTCGTGTTCTGGTTCCTCCCTTGAACAGCTCTTTTTCTATGCAAATATAACAAAAGGAAATTGAGCTACGTTTGGGGACTGAGCAATTACCCGAATAACCTCTTCCTTCAGCTAGCTGGTGTTCAAACAAGCACACAGTTGCTCCCTGATGTGGATCCTTGTGCTCACACAGTCACACGCTCCCCACCCACTTCCTGGACCCCATGTCTCCCCAGAGGCCTCGAAATAAAGCATTGCAGGGAAGGCATAAAGATGATTTCCCAACAAGCTTTTATCACTCGAACAAGCCTATAAAAGCAATCACTCTACTCTGAGAAAAAGAGTACTTGGCAGAAACTACTTCTCTGTTTTTTCTTTGTAACGAGGGGAGGGGAATTAAAGCCAAAATCAAAAGTTACACCAAAGGAAACTGAATTTCTCATTAAGAGCCAAGGAGGTACAAAAACACTAACCCCAATTTCCCTCCTAGGGACAAATAAGAAAAAGATTACTCTTCATTTCTTCAAAGACTTCATTAAGCAGATAAACCCTAGAGCCATAAGCCCTAACCAGAGCCAGACTTCCCTGAGGAAGGCTTATTCCCAGTGACAGTAAGAGTCATAAGGCCAGGCACAGTGGCTCGTGCCTGTCATCCCAGCACTTTGGGAGGCCGAGGTGGGCAGATCACTTGAGGTCAGGAGTTCGAGACCAACTCAGTCGACATGGTGAAACCCTGTCTCTACTCCAGAATACAAAAATTATCTGGTAATAGTGGCATACACCTGTAGTCCCAGCTAATGGGGAGGCTGAGGTGGGAGAATCGCTTGAACCCAGGAGGCAGAAGTTGCAGTGAGCTGAGATTGTGCCACTGCACTCCAGCCTGGGCAAGACTGAGACCTTGTCTCAAAAAAAAAAAAAAAATCATAGACATCAAAATTTTAAATGAGACTCTTCACATCCAAGAAATATGTGAATGGAAAGCTGCATTTTTTTCCTCTCATTTATACTCTACTATCCCATTCTTTAAAATGGGTGAAAAAAAATATGGGGAAACCTGAAAATATTTTGAATTGAATCACAGTAAAAATAAAACAGTTAAAAATTTGTGAGATACAGCTAAATTGGTGCTTACAGGAATGTCCACAGCTTCAAGTGCTTGTGTTATAAAAGAAGACATAAAATCAATTCTCTAAATTCTCACCTTAAGAAATTAGAAAAAGAAAAATAAACTCGAAAGTAAGTAAATGGAAAGAGATAATAAAATAAGAACACAATTCAATAAAAAGTAGAAAAGTAATACAGAAAAATGAATGAAGAGAGAAAAGCTGGGTATTTGACAAGATCAACAAATCTGGTAAGTTCTCTAGCTAGACTGACAAGAAGAAAACAAGGAAGACATAAATTACCAAGATCAAGAACAAAAGAGTGTGAAATACCACTACAGATCCTACAGATATTAAAAGGCTAATAAACAATATTACAAATAATTTTGTGCCAATAGATTTAATAAGTTAGATGAAAATGGACAAATTTCTTGAAAGATATAAATTATGATAATGAATATAAGAAAGAACAGAAGAACTGAAGAGCCCTGTATCAGTTAAATAACCTATATAATAATTAAATCTCTCCCTTTTTCTCTTTCTTTCTCACACACACACATACACACACACACGAATTCCAGACCCAGGTGGTTTCTCTGATGAATTCTATTAAATACAGTCATGTGCCTCATAACAATGTATTGGTCAATGATGGACCACATTTATAATGGTGGTTGGAGCAGCAGGCTATACTGTACGGCAGGGGTCCCCAGCCTCTGAGCTGCAGACCAGTACCGGTTCATGGACTGTTAGGAACTGGGCCGCACAGCAGGAGGTGAGCGGTGGGTGAGGGAGCATTATCTCCTGAGCTCTGCCTCCTGTCAGATCAGCAGCGGCATTAGATTCTCACAGGTGTGTGGGCCCCATTATGAACTGTGCATGTGAGGGATCTAGGTTGCATGCTCCTTATGAGAATCTAACTAATGCCTGACGATGATTATCTGAGGTAGAACAGTTTCATCCTGAAACTATCCTCCTGCACACCCTCAGTCCCTGGAAAAATTTGTCTTCCATGAAACCGGTCCCTGGTGTCAAAAAGGTTGGGGACTGCTGCCATATAGCCTAGGTATGCAGTCAGCTATACCATCTAGGTTTATGTAAGTACACCTACCCGCTTCTGTAAGCAATGCATGACTGTATTTAAAGAAGAAATAATACCACCTTACCCAAATTATTTCAGAAAATAGAGGAAACAGGACAATTTCTCTATTCATTTTATGAATCAATACTACTCTGATACCAAACCAGATAAACATATCATAAGAAAGAGAAGACAACAGACCAGTATCTCTAATGAAGCCAGATGCAAAAGTCCTTAGCAAAATTTTAGCAAACAGAATCTAACAATATATAAAAGGAATAATACATCATGGCCAAGTGGGATTTATCCCAAACATGTAAGGTTGGTTTAATATCTGAAAACTTAATCAATATAATTTATTATAATTACAGAATATTTGATAAAAACATATAATCATTTCAATACATGCAGAAAAAGTATTTGACAAATTTCAACATTTATTTATTGTAAAAACTACCAGCAAAGTAGGAACAGAAGGAGACTTCCTCAATCTGATTAAAAGTACCTACAAAAAACATATAGCTCATATTAATACTCAGTCATAAAAAGCTCCTGCTTTCTATCTTAGATGAGGAACAGAGTAAGCATGTCCTATTTTTTTTAACTGCTTTTATTCAACTTTGTGCTGAAGGTTCTGAACAGTGCAGTAAAGTAAAAAAAAAAAAAAGACATTAAAGGCATACAGGCTGGGAAGAAAAGATGTAAAACAGTGTCTCTGTTCAAAAGATATGACTTTATGCAAAGAAAAGTCTAGAGAATACACAAAAGAGCTGCTAGAACAAATAAAGGAGTTTAGCAAAGTCACAGAATACAGGGTTTATGTACACAAATCAACTGTATTTCTTCAAACTAGCAGCGACTTAAAATGAAAATTTTAAAATACTTTCATTTACAAGAGCATAAAAAATTCTTAGGAATAAATTTAATGAAAGGTGTGTATGGCGAGATATGCCATGTTAATGAATTGCGAGATTCACTATTATTAAGATGGAAATTCTTCCTAAATTAATCTTTCAATTCAGTGCAGTTGCAATTAAAATCCTAGCATACTTCTTCGAATAGTTGACAAACTAAATTGAAAATTTCTATGTAAAGGAAAAGACCTAAAGCCAAAATAGTCTTGAAAAGGGATAAGGTTGGAGAACTTAACCTGATTCAAGAGTTCCTATTAAGCTACAGTAATCAAGAGAGAATGATATTGGTATACAGATAGACATACAGATCAATGGAACAGAATAGAGACTCCAAAAAGAGACTCAATGTTATACGGTCCTTTATTGTTTAATGAAGGTACTAGGGTAATTCAGTGGGGGAAAAGATGGCCTTTTCACCAAATGGAGCTGAAACAATTGTATCTTTATTTCAAAAAGTAAACTGGACTCTTAACTCATACCATATCCACAAACTAACTTGATAGGATCATAGAACTAAACATAAAAGCTGAAACTGTTAAACTTATAGAAGAAAACATGGGAGAAAATCTTTGTGACATTAGGTTGGGCAAAGATTTCTTAAACAGGACATGAAATCCACAGTTTATATAAGAAACAATTATGAAATGGACCTCATACAAATAAAAAGCTCTTCATCTTTGAAAACAGCTAAGAAAAACAAAAAGCAAACCACAGACTAGGAGAAAATATTTGCAGAAAATATATATCTAACAAAAAGTTTGTATTCAAAACATATAGAACTTTCTTACAAATCAATAGACAGCCCAATAAAAAATGTGCAAAAGATTTAAAACAACATATCACAAAAGTAAAGACACAAATAAGCAATAGGGACATAAAGAGATGCTCAACATCACTAGTCATGAGGGAAATGCATATTAAAACGACAGTAAGATGCACTACACAACCACCAGAATGACTAAAGGTAAAAGGACTGATAATATCAAGTGTTGATGAGAATGTGGCTCAGTCAGAACCCCCATTCATTGCTGGCTGGAATATAAAATGTTAAAGCCACTTTGAAAACCAGTATAGCGTTACCCATTAAATTAAACACAAATAACCCGGCCAGTCAACTCTCAGGTATTTAACAAAGAAAAATGAAAATATATGCCCACACAAAGACTTCTATGTGAATATTCACAGAAATATTATTTCTAATAGCCCCAAACTGTAAACAATGAACAGTTCCGTCAACGGATGAGTGGATGAACAGAGTATGGTACATCCACACCATAGAACACTACTCAGCAGTACAATAGAATGAACCATGGAAACACACCATTATATGGATGAGACTCAAAAACATTACCCTAAATGAAAGAAGTAAAACTGCAAGGATGACATAATGCATGTTTCGATTGTACTATATTCCAGAAGAGGAAAAAGTAGAGTGACAGCAGGTCCGAGGTGGCCTGGAGCCTGAGGTCGGGACTGGGGACTGGGTACCAAGGAACATGAGCCAACTTTTCAGGGAGATGAGACTGTTCTGTGACTGTGGTGTAGATTATGCAACTGTATGTCATTACCAAAATTCATCAAACTCTTCACCAAAAGTGAGTAACTTTCACAGTATGTGAATTCTACCTCAGCAAAGCATACAAAAAGATGTCCCACAATAGATAGCAAATATCAAACATGAGCATAAGAAAGTACAGGGCACACCAGACAAATGCAGCTTCTCTCTCTTCTGTGTGTTTATTTTGACTTTCTTTTTTTTTCTTTTTAGCAACAGGGTCTCTTCAAGAAAGATTATAAAGCTTTTTCGTCCTCTTTCTTAAAGCTTTCCTGTTGCAAGGTATGTTCCTTCAAACTGCAAAGGAATTTAAGAAAAACGACTCATTCAGTTAGGTTAAAAATGTAAATTAACATTTGTGTTTATAGGAAATACACAGGGTGATTTAACAACAGGTCCCATTAAAAGTTTAGCCAGTTTTCTGAAAATAACATTTGACACATGCAGAGCATCTCTAAGAAGGCCAAATACCAAATGTACTCAGGCTGTGCAGTGAGCTCATTAGCCTTTAATTTAAAAAGTGTTGATATATTCATATGCAGGCCACATTAAAGAAAAAAAGTGAGAGTTACAGGGAAGTGCAGATAGGCACTGCCTTGAACCAATCGCCTATGAAACCTAAACAAGGTGGCAAAGTACAAAACCACCAGGAGATTTTGTGGCAGAAGTGAGAAGGATATGGCTGGTTCCAACAATTCACAGGAAGCATCAGAAGGCAGGCAGTGTGGAGTGCCAGAAGACACACCTGGAGATTATTCCTGGGGGCTTAATGGAAAGGCAAGAGCTTCACGACCCTCTCAAGTTAAAATGCAATCTTAAAACTGCATTTTACATTGATGCATTTCATCTGGTTTTCATGGCATCATTCTATTTCACCTTTTGTCGAGTAGGAGAGCTGGACAAGTCTCCCTGGTCCTTTATAGTTCAGTGAAAGGCACATCAGAGTCAAGAGAGAAACTTAAAAGTCCCTTTAATTCCCAGAGCCGAACATTATTCACCTATTGAAGTAAGCCATTAAACTCAATTCAAAAATACTCATCTCATCCCTCCTTCTAACTATACACATAATGTGATATGTTTTAAAAGGCCTACTATGTAATTCAGATATATGGACTACTGCTTCATGGTAAGATTCAGTGCATAATCACTTCCAAAATATCCATGATAATGGGCAACTGGAGTACCGTTTGTAAATACAATTTACATTTAAATCAAATCCACATATTTAAACCAAATTCTTGCCAGGCACACTGAAAAATGTTATGGTTAATACAAAGAATATAAAAAAAATTGGGATCATAAGCTAAGTGTAAATGCTTAATTCTATTTTGACTTTCTTCAAAATTAAGCCCTTTCTCCTTAAAATGCTCTACAGTCCAAAGATCTGCTAATTGCATGTTATTTTCTTTATCTTCCCTTTCTGGTTCTTCAAAGTGGTCATGAGGGGTTAAAAAGTAAATGTTTGACAGTAGATGGGGACCAGAAATACATCAAAGTGATTGGGGTTTCAAGATGAAAAATCCATTGCAGCAAGAAAAACATCTCTTTGTGCAGATACACAAGTTTATTCAGACAGAAGCCCTGTGACTTGAGCCCATCACTAGATGGTTGCTGTGAGGGGCAGGGACCTTCTCTATTGGTCGCTGGCCTATCCCTTAGCCCTGACACATAGTAGGTGCTCAGAAATTTGATGTATGAGTTAATGAAAAACTATGGGTAAATTCACTGGTATCTAACCCAAAGCAAGAAAACACTGGCATACTATTTCTGGTCAAATGAGGCTCATTTCCCGAGGGGTGTTTTGCTTCTCATTCAGAAGACCCGACATTGCTGCTCCAAGCTCCTGACCAAGGGCTCCTTCCACGGCCCCTGCCCAGGACAGGGCCCCTGGCCCCCAGCTTGGGAGCCTGGAGGACGGAAGGTGCAGGGCCAGGCATGCCATCACACCCCAGGAACACAAAGGAGCAAAGAAGGCTTCCACCCTGGGCGCCAGGACTGCAAACTATTTCACAAGCGCTACTGCTATTAAACCTGATTACACAGATGAACATGCCTCTGTCTTGGCAAGTCCGATGAAGGTAGATTCATCTCTCTGTTTATAAAACCACAGATAAGATGATGAGCATCAAAAGGCTGGGGCTGAGACGAGACTGGTTACTGAGGTCATCTAGCTGCCCAGTTGTTTAATTCCTTAGACAAATGTCAATGCCCTCAATCAAAAGCCATCCTGCTCCTCTGCCTCCCTCCCACTTTAGGAAATGTGGAAGACAGGGACCCACTGTTCCAGCATTGTTTTTCTCCCAACTACACGGTCACTTGTATCTGGGCCTGACCTGTTTGGAAATACACTCAGATCACCAAATCCTGGTAACTAGCACATCTACTTTATAAGCATCAATTTAATGCCACAGGTTGTCCAGGCCGAATACTACCACCGAAGTTTCAGCCTCAAACTTGAACGTATAGTCACATATTTCTCAGAGGGAGGAATAATACACACTCCAGAAGTCGGCTGCTTCGCTGCCCCTCCCAATCGCTCTTACCCTCTGAAGGAAATCGCAGGAGCCGTCCACCGCGTGCACGGCGGGGTGCGTCCCTCCGGGTGACTTTAACAGCCCGGCGGCTGCCTCTGCAGCTCTGATGCTGCATCGGCTGTCCCCAGCCCTGCTCCCATCTCTCAGTGCCCATCACCCTGCATGGACCAGGGTTCCTACTCTTTATCGTCCAAAGTAACATGACCACCAGGCAGGGGACCACACTCTGCCTACATTAGGGGTGGTGGGGGTCAGTGTGAAAATCACACTCCACACAGCACAGCCACTGGCATGGGAAGCTCTGTTTCCAGAGGGCCAGGCCGCCCCCCAGCAGGGCCACCAGCCACCCTGCATCCTCAGCACAGCCTCCTGCATATGGCTGCTCCCACCCTCAGAGGACCCTCACCCCCTCCACTGTCTCTGAGGCCAGCACAACCCCAGAGTTCTCTAAGGAGAGAGATCCAGCGCTTTCTCTCCATCTCCAGATTAAAACGCCTTTCCTACTAAAGGAGGCCCATCAGGGTTCCAGCCCAAAGAGCAGATCTCTGAGCACCAGGAATTGTGCCTTCCTCCTACCTCAGACCAGAGCCAGACAACCTCTCCCCATGACATTGTTACCATGAAGTGTGATTTCTTTAAAAAAAAAAAAAAAGACGGAGTCTTGCTCTGTTGCCTAAGCTAGCGTGCAGTGGTGCGATCATAGCTCACTGGAGCCTTGAACTCCTGGCCTAAAGTGATCCTCTTGCCTTGGCCCCCTGAGTAGCTGGGAGGCTACCTTTTTTTTTTTTTTTTCGTAGATATGGGGTCTCACTATGTTGCCCAGCCTGGTGTCAAACTCCTGGGGTCAAGCAATCATCCTGCATTTGCCTCCCAAAGTGCTGAGATTATAGATGTGAGCCAGTGCACATGGCCGAAGTGTGATTATTAAGCTGTAAGTCTGATTCCAAGAGTAGGACAGTCACACATCTGTCTCCGTACTTAACAGACTTTGTATTAAAGAAACATCAAGCATGTGGCTTAATCTTGAGCTGGAACTGGTGCCACCCAGTGCCCATGTGACCTTTGTGGACCCTTGGCTGCCTCCAGGACTGGGCTGGTCCTGAGCCCAAGGCAGGCCCCGGGGTTAAGGAATAGCAACTTCTAGTTTTGTAGAGTGCAGGAACAGCCAGCAAGTGGGCCAGCCTGCAGGTGGCACAGTGTGGTCAGCAGATGAAACGAAGGAGAACCACTGTGTTAAGAGGCAGCTTAACTTTACTCTAAATCCAGACTTTTGGTTTGGAAGTGTTTAGAATAAAGTCCTTCCAAATGAAGTTCCGCTGCTCAGGACCACCCCCTACCCCACCCCCAGCCCACACCACCATGACCCTGGGAATCTGAGCAGGGGCTGCTCACCAAATGCTATGGTTCTCATGCCCCCACCCCCTTCCTCCTGGCTTGAGGGCAGGCTTCCTGGCAGCAGGAGCCACAGCTCTCATTCTGGGGGTCCACCCTGGGCCCTGGCAGGATCCCTGCATGTCACATACATCACCAAACTGTAACAAAGAACCCATGTTTTTTTGTGCCAGGGCATGAGAGCACTCACTCAGTGGGCACAGAGTCCAGGGTGCCTCACTGAGCCAGCGCACCCCACCCTGCTGCCTCTCTCTGCTGGGAGAGAGATTATCCTTGGGTCAATTTGCTTTCACTGCAGATATTGCTAGAAATCATTTCATTTTGGCCAGGATGTTTTTGGACTCCTACTGAAAGGACACGCTGCCCAAGAACACGCAGCACTGCTAGAATCATGCTGCTCCCTATCTAAAGCCTCGGAATGCTCCAGAAACAGACTGATGACCCCATCATCTCCTCTAAGACTGACCATTAACAGCTATGGCATTCAGTGGGGGCAAAAAGAAGGAGGCCATCTTTTAGAATCCAATGTTGTTTTTCTTCTGGGGGAAGAAGAGGAACATGTGTTCCTTCCTCTTCTTACTTTTAAAAGTCTGCAGCTGTACACTACATTTCCACATCGCTTTATTGAGGTTTATGTTTTTTACTGCAGCAGGTCGGTGACTCCACAAATCAGCCATCAAGGAGTCTGGAGACACATGGCTGGAAGCACAGGTAGGGGCAAATTTAATTCTTTTGACTCAAATGTGAATTTTATGATCAGGCAATCTTTTTTTTCCTTTAACTTGGCCTCTAAGGACACATATTTGAGGATGAAACTCTCCCTGAAATACCACCTAGTCACCTCAAATTACCTGAGATATTTCAAAAGAGAAAGCTTCCCACTACAGAGATAAACACATCATTTTCATGAAAGCAAACATTATCTGAGGATGACAGTGCTTCAAAACGGAACCTCTTCCATCTCAGTGGGATGGTGCCATGGAAGTCTCTAAAGCAGTAACAGCATAACAACAGGACACACTCTGTGGACAGCCTATGTGGATGAAACACAAGTTTAAGCATATCAGAATGCTGTCTTCTCTGCACACATTATTCAAATGTCCTGCCAACATTCGGAGAAAGGATAGGATCGCTATTGATCCAAAAGTTACATTTTCTTTTCAGTGTTTTTCACACTGGAGGGGTTAGCAGCTCAACCTTTGTTTCTTGCCATGTCCACATGACTATGAAAACCACACTTCACAAAGTGACTTGATAGATCCCATCCTAAAAGCATGTATTATTTACTTGTGTCTAGTTCTCTGAGCTCTGCGGCATTCCAGCTTCCTACAGGGCTTTCTAAAAGTCTTGCATCGTGACAGCCTGCCTTTGAGGTTGCCAAGGTCTCCACATGCATTTTTTCATTTTCCACTTGTGGGTGACCTCCTTTTAACAGGCATCAGTGTTCCAGGTAGCTTACAGTCATCACCACCATTTGTATCATCAAAGGCCATCTTCAGAATACCTTTCCCTTTGGAATGTGGGAGGAATACGTCAAAGAGAGAACCTGAATCTCCCAAGTAGCTAGTTCTGAAAGGTCACCACTATGGTACATGGGCATCTGGCCAGTGCCGGGCAACTGGGGGCCCAGGACTGCCAAATGAGGGGGTTGCTGGGTGCAAGCTCTGGTTTGCTTGGAGCCAGAATCAGACAGTGAGCTCCTTAACCAGGTTCTCCCTACACATCTTTAATCTCCATATTTTCTAAGCAAGGGTTTCAAGTAGATGCTGCTATTTCGACTTCCTATCATTCTGACATCAGTTGGGCCAGTGTCTCTGGCCTCCTGTGATCCAAAGCATTGTGAAGCTAGAACCACGGCCGAGGATCTAAGCTCTCGCTACCCAAAGCATGGGCCACAGACCAACAGCAGGGGCATCACTGGGAGCTTGTGAGAGAGGCAGATGCCCAGGCTTCACTCCCAACATCAGAATCAGAATCTGCATCTTCCTGGAACCCCCTGGGAGTCATGTATCCTACAGTTGGGGGAGCGCTGCTATGCAGGAGCCAGTGGGGTGTGCAATGGGAACCAGGGGTGTTACTGCAGAATCCAACTCTGCAACAAGCTAGTTGTAGAAGAGCAAACTATTCTTTTTGAAAGTGGCATAAATTTGCAACCTTACGAAAATTATACTACCCTCGTTGAGAGAAGGTTGAAAACAGATGATAATAATAGCACTCAACTCTGGGCTGGGCGTGGTGGCTCATGCCTGTAATCCCAGCACTTTGGAAGGTGAAGGTGGGTGGATCACCCAAGGTCAGGAGTTTGAGACCAGCCTGGCCAACATGGCAAAACCCCATCTCTATTACAGATAACGAAAATTAGCCAGGCGTGGTGGTGCACATCTGTAATCCCAGCTACTCAGGAGGCTGAGGCAGAAGAATCGCTTGAACCTGTGAAGCGGGGGTTGCAGTGAGCCAAGATGGCCCCACTGCACTACAGCCTGGGTGACACAGCGAGACTCCATCTCAAAATAATAATAGTAATAATGGTGCTCAATTCTGCTGTGAGGACTAACAGGGTAATGCAGGTAAGGTGTCTCCAGCTCAGTGCTGGCAGAGGAAGACTACTGGCAGATGGGGGCTAGGAGTCACCGTGTTTTCCCCCATGTACTTTTAGACTCCAGTGGGGAAGAGCACCCACTCTCAGGAATCTGCTACCAGGCTGCTGCAGGAAAGCCCAGGTAGGTTGTCCAGGGCAGCACATCAGGCAATGAAGTGCAAGGCCAGGTGCAGAAGCCACATCTTTGGGTAGAAAGGCAGACGACAGTCACTAGGAAGCCAGGAGGGAGTGTCCCAGCCTCCTACACGGAGGGCAGGAGCCAACAGAGAAATGGAGGCAGCTGGCCTAGGATGTCAAGCCAGGCTAAAGCAGGAGGCAAGCTTTGAGAATGGATGTCCATGGCGAGGGAGTCAGGGGTGCTGCAGGAGTGGCAGCCCGGGGTCTCCAGCCCCAGACCTGATGGGCTGCCTCTGTGAAGGCCATGGTGGCCTCCTGGGACTCGGGCAGGTCCCCAGGGTCCTTCACATTCCTTTCACCCACCAATTTAGACCATGTAGGACTGCTTGGGCCATTCTACGTCCCCCCCTTTGCTCTCACACTCTGCCTCATTTCTCCCTCCAGTACAGCTCTCTCTTCTGCCTCTTCCAAGTAGCCATGCATGTGGCCAAGTCCCCACAAATTTCCTAGAGGGGCCAGTGAGCAGAACAAGGTGAGAAGCTGGAAAGCCCGCCGGTGAGGGACTGCAGGCTGGGGAGAGGCTCACGTTGGGTCAGCCTGGAGCTAGGTCTTTGGCGAGGATTGAGAAGAGGTGGGAAGAATAAGGCCTTCTGGAAAAGCTGTGTGTGCAGCAGGCTCCCTCGGCCCAGGCCAGCACCATGAGGGCCTGGTCTCCAGAAGGCCAGCAAACCCAAGTGTCAGCCTGGAGGCCCTCCTCCTATACAAGGCACAGTTCATGCCTCATTCAAGGACAAGGGCATATGCCAAGTGACAACCCTATCAGCAATATTAAGACATCTTCCCATGTACGACTCTCTAAGGCTGATCTGTGACAGTTGTCATGAAGTGTCTGTAGAACTGGTATTTTCTGAGCACCATTAAATTCACTTATTTGGCTTCTCTGCCCCACAGCCTTCTCCACTGAGCTGAGTAAAAGCATGAAACTTAATGGTGTCTTACAGGGAACCCGCACCAGGACATGACGTCCCAGCCCAGTCAGCATCACCGCCTAACGTTCTCTGCCAAGGGCAGCTGCAAATGACAGGGGTGCTTTTCATCCTGCAGCACAAACATAACAGTCCCATGCATTCTATACACCCATCCAGATCATCTATATTCATGAGACAGACAGTAACCAGAAAAGGGGCCAGGAGACCACTCAGGGAAGGAAGACAGGGAAGGAGGAAGGGAGGAAAAGAAGGGGAAGAGAGGAGGAGAGGAGGAGAGGACCTTAGACCAGGACTCAGAAGCCTTAGTTCATACCGTGTCTGCCGTTTCTCAGCCTTACATCCCTAAGCAAATCTCCTGTCCTCTTTGAGGCCCAGCTCACTCACATATAAATGGAAAAACACCTTCCAGGATGCGATAAAGATGAAACGATGACACATGGCAAGTGCTTTCTACATTATAGAGTACATCATTGTAGAATTGACATTTTATTTTTGCTCTGACTAGGATCAAATCACACCAAAAACAACCTCACAAGAGTAAAACAGAAATGGTAGTTAATGCTCAAGCAAGACAATGGAGAACATGTTGTCCATTATTTAAAAAGTATGGCTCAATCACAAGTGATCTCATGATACAGAAAATGCGAAAATGCGAGAGACTTTTTAATTGCTTTTTTATACTTCTGGCTTTGTTTTTGGAGCTAACTTCATTTCCCCTCTTACGGACACATCTCTTTTTCTCTTCTCACACATTTAAAGCTGTTCAGAGTGCATTATATGTTTTCCAATATTATAAAAATCCCTTCCACACACTTTATGACATGCCCCAGCTTATCCGGGGATATTTTTCCCACCACATGCAATGCAAGGAGTCACTCCAGGCTCATTGACAAGAGGAGGGCCTAGTAGGCTCCTGCAGAAATCCTGAAGGCTCGGGAGATGCTGTCCATCTAAATTGCGAAGGGAAATGAAAACACACTGAGGATATATCCCATATCCATCCCGTGGGAGTGTTTGCTTATAACAGTGCCATAAAATTCCCACAGGAAATTAGCTCCCTTCCCCCCAAAATAAAATATAATAAAATTCCCAAATTGCGATTGAGTCCATGAGATTTCAAGCATGTTTAATACCTAAGAAGTATTCTGAAATAGAAAAAGCTGCTCTAAATCTGCATGCAGAGAGAAACCTCACATAGACACACAGGATGGGGCAAGATATCCTTTGGAGAAGAGTGATAAAGGGGATGGTGAGGCCCCACTAGGGTACATGGCCCAGGGTACAGGTGGGAGAAGAACCCTTCCTCCTGGTCAGTGGGCACAGCACGTCTCATAGTCTGCTAAGTAAGGGCTTTAGTTTTCCACTTACAGGTGCCACTCTCTCTGGGACCCAGGCACAGGCAAGCGGGAGTTCTGGTTCCCACTCAGCTCTGCTCTTCTGCTCACGTTCTGCTTCCAGGGCCTCCTCAAGCCCAGTGAGGCTGGGCCTTTTGTGGGTCACCCCAGCAGATGCCAGGACCTTCCTAGACACAACACAGATTTGAAACAGGATTTCAGCCCCCTGAAGCACGCCCATCAACTTCCAGTGACATTGGTCAGATTTCTGCAGAACCAATCAAGTTTATGGGAATGCCCATGTTTTCCTGGAGATCCCGACTGGTTAGTTCTCCAGGTGTCCAGGATGGCCAGGATCTAGAAGCAGCTCTGTGGTCTGAAAGGCATAGGTTGACTTTAGTGTGTTTAAAGGTGAGATTTGCAGAATGGACTCAGGGCGTGGGGGATGATGCTCACTGTGTGTCAAGTGCTGGTCTATGCTCTTCATTCTCCCAGAAAAACAGAGAGCTTAAGGTCAGTGTCTCTATTTTACAAATAGGGACACCCAAGCTCTTGGACATTAAGTCATTTGCTGAAGGTCAAAATAATCATATGTGGGAGAGTCAGGGCTCAACACACAGGTCTGCCAGCTCCCACGCCACTCCCACTTCATCACAAAGCACTGTATCCAGATGAATTTAGTCCTTGCACCTAGACCTGAGTACACGTGTGTCTGTGCCTGCCCGCAAGCACGCACACATCCATGCAAAGGCGCACGCACACTCCCAAACCAATTGCAGGGATTGTAATTAAGCTCTTCTAACACTCAGGCACAGTGAAGATATAAGCAGCTTTAACTAGGGCAGCCTTAATTTAGAACTGGGGCGAGATGGAGAGTGACACACGCCAACTTAGTTGGCATTTTAATTCTTTCTAAGATCAAGAAGATCAAGTCACATTTAAAGCTTCAGAAGCTCAGGATAAAATCGTGGGCTTAGTTCTGATGTGGAGAAAAACGCAAGGCTTCCATTCTGGGGACCCTGCATGAAGCCACATCTCCTTTGCAGGGAGCTGAAATACGCACAGTTCATTCCATGTGATCTGGTTGTCTCGGCTTTTGCTGGAATGAGCGGGTTTTGGAGCAAAGATAGGTGAAAGTGATGTTTAGTGAGCTATTCATAATAAATGGTTATTGTTTGAAGCCACTGAGCTTGGGAGTGGTTTGTTACACAGCGTTACTGAGGCACTAGCTAACTGATACAGACAGTAACTTTCCTTCTTAGTAATAAGGTGACCAGGCAACTTAGCGCCTTCCTTCAAACTCTGTTCCCAGATGATAGACTAACCACTCTGCTTAAATTTTTTTTCAAAGCCCTGGGTGAAGAGATTTGCATCTACTCAACTAACTTCATTTTATTAAGCATAAAAACCCGCATTTTTCTTTAGAAAAAATTAAACAGGTGTAACAGAATGTGTAATTTTAAGTTTCGAAGGAAGTATCAAGATACAATCAATATAACACATCAAAGCGAGGGTGCTGATCATGTGTGTTTTTTCAAAGGAAAGTGTAAAATAAAAACCAACCCAAGACCCTTTGGTTCTTCTCTACCATGCAGCAGGGCCTGGTCCTAATTCAGAAGGGCCTTCCCTTGTGCTCTGAGGCTCCTCTCAGTCCCAAGGGAAGTCGGGGGTCCCGACCTGGAAGACCGAGGTGCTGACAGCCAGAGATGCCTTTGTGAAGAGAAGCTCTTCTGAGGCATCTGTGCCGAGGATCACGCTAGGACCCCTCTCCAAGGACAGAGTAAATGGTCCTTCTCCTGTGTCCAGGCCAAGGCAGAGAGAGGTTCACCAGCCAAAAAAAACTCCTAACAAGGCAGGGAGGCTCATGGACTGTGGCCTGATCCTCACCCAAGAATGCTAGAGACCCAGAGAGACAGGCTGTCTCCTGCTGCAAAGGGTGGGGCTGGGACCACCTTAACCTTAGAGTCAGCCACAGCAAAAGGTTCGTGTCACCAGGGAGAGCCCACCGGGGTCAGTCCAAATCCTTCCCAAATGGCCCACCTGGAAAGGCAAAGCGGTCCTCATAGAAAAGGTCTGTGGCAGGTGTCATCCAGATACCAGGGGGAGTGGCCAGGGAGGCAACCGCATGGCACACAGCATGGAAATGCGGAGACACTCCGGCCAGCGGCTCTGAAGAGCCCAGGAGACTATGTTCTACCACAGCCCAGCAGACATCAACAACCCAGCAGCTCAGAACAATACTGAGCCGTCAGCCCGGGTCAGGCTCTCCTGAGGCTGGGATCAAGGCGGGCTGCACTCTCATTCCAGGCCTGGGGTCCGCTTCAGCATTCGCCTGTACCGTCAGCAGAATTCAGTCCCTTGCTATTGCAGGGCTGGGGTCGCTGTTTCCTTGCCATGTGGCCCACTCCCCTCCCAACAGTGTGGCTCATTTCTTCACGGCCAGCAGGAGGGTGTCTGAGGCTGCTGCATGTCCCCCTAAAGACTCACTGATTAGACCAGGCCCACCCAGGACAATTTCCATTCTCATGAATTGATCGGGGGTGTCAATTACATCTGCCAAATCCCTTTACCTAGGTCACTGAATGCGCCCTAATGTGAGAATACCCATCTGACCTCACCCCAGTCCCACCCCACCCAGGAAAGGAGACCACCCAGGGTGTGTGCATCTTGGGGTGGGAGTCTTGGGGATGGTCTCAGAGTCTGCCTCGCACACAGTGGGGGCACCAAGAGGAGGCTGCTGTGGACACTGGGATCCCCACAGGCACAGGCTATCTAGAATGTTGCCGGGGGCACAGCGTTCCTGCTCCTGGGGAGCTGGATCTGGGCTAAAGGACAGAGCCGAGAAGGTGGGGATGTGAGGCTGGAATGACAGGTGGGCGCATCCACTCTCAGCACCTCATAAATGCATCAAACGCACCTTTACAAACTTCGTACATACATTTAAGATAACACCATCAAATATTTGCAAAAAGCTGACAATGAATTTCTGACTAAAATCCCCCCCAAGCCCCAAAACACCCTAGGATTTGCTGCTGGGTTTTTAAGTGTTAGGTTCATTTAAAAGGGTAGAAAACACATTTGGCTTAGATAAAAAAGACAGAGCTAAACATTCCAGATATGACTTTTGTGTCTGATGCCATATCATTCCAGTCCTTTTTTTGTAGCATGTAAGCTTCTACCCGGATGACACAGGACAAAGACTGTTGAGGATTTCAAGCAGGTGCCATGTTCCAGGACATGAAGCCCAGCAAGTCAGTCACATCTCTGAAAACAGACTGCATTTGCAGTTTAAACAAACAAACAACCCCTTAGGACCACTCAGTGCAGATACGAGATGTGCAGACCGGCCCTTCCAAGGACCTGCAGGGGAAAGATAAGTAAAAGGCATGCTCTTAAGCAACATTATATGATGAGGGTACAGTGTAATGCTACACAAATGTTAAAAAAAAAAAAACAAAAAAAAGGTCTGTTGTAGGAGATTTTCTAGAATCATGTATAGATAATGTTCCACTTTCAAGGGTCTACCTGGATAGCAGGAGGAGAGGTCCTTTTCTAGAAAACAGCAAGGCTACAGGCTAGTAAAGAATTATGCAGCTTGTCCAGAGAGCAATAAGTCAGCCTGGCCAGCCACTGCTAAAAAGCAAGGCAATGGAATGCCACAGAATTTATTACCTTAAACAAAAGAAACAGATGGGAAATATTTTCCAGTTTTCAAAATACTGCTTTAGGGGAAAAAATGATATAAACAAACATGATCAACAAGTAGCATTTGTTAACTAAGAGCTTCACGTGAATTACTTCACCATAACCCTGCAAAGTAAGCGCTAGTGTTGTTAGCCCACCTGCAGACAGGAGACCAGGGCACTGCACGTTCAGCCACTTGCCATGGAGACAAAACCAAGTCTTGGAGCTGATTACTCACCAGCCTCAGAGAAAACAGAGATGGCTACTAGATTTCAAATTACAGTGCCAGTAATGTCTATTACTCTTTTTATAATTTGCTTATTTTTCCACATATCTCATTCTCATCTTACAGGAATGCCCCTATTTAAGATAACTTTTTTTTTTTTTTTTTTTTGAGACAGAGTCTGGCTCTGTCCCCCAGGCTGGAGTGCAGTGGCACCATCTTGGCTCACTGCAAGCTCTGCCTCCCGGGTTCACGCCATTCTCCTGCCTCAGCCTCCCGAGTAGCTGGGACTACAGGCGCCCGCCACCACGCCCTGCTAATTTTTTGTATTTTTAGTAGAGACAGGGTTTCACTATGTTGGCCAGGATGGTCTCGAACTCCTGACCTCGTGATCCGCCCACCTCGGCCTCCCAAAGTGCTAGGATTACAGGCTTGAGCCACCACGCCCGGCCTATTTAAGATAATTTTTGTATGCCAAAACAGAGCAAGTCAGCAACATGGCTGAGAGAGAGCTCAGATGACTCCTTGTCACGGGCTCATGGAACAGACCCAGTGACAACTTCAGTTTCCAAATCAAATGCAGCAACTGCTCCCTTCTTCCTCCTCACGCCACTCATATCATCTACCATCTCGTGGGTTTGTACCACCTCCCGAGTTATTCCACTGGCAATCCATCCAGCACAGGTACTCACAGAGGACATTAATAAGGCAATCTGTCATACTTTCAACTCTCCTAGTTTGTTTTGCTCTATCCCATCTCTAATGAGAGCAAGCGCAAAAGCTCCTAATGACTCCAATCTTCCACAACAGGCTGATTTTTACACCTGTAGCGAATCATAAAATAGTCTAATCATGTAAATATGCTTAACAAGAAGGTAATTAATCTTCTCAACCAAATTTTGCAAACAAATATTCATGGTTAACACACAGAACAATTCCCAAGTGTGCACGTCCTCATAGCTTGCAAAGCCAGGCTGCATAAGTGCCAGCAATCAAGAGTCGGTTGGGTCGGCATCTCTCCCAAACTGCCCTTCATGGGACATATGTGTTCTGCAAGCTGCTAATGGGTCTTTTTCTAAAAACAAAAAGGACTCCAAGGCTACAACAGTAGGGAGACTGACTCATTAAGCAAAGTCTAACGGGCTTTCTGACTCTCCAAGGCATTCAATAGGCTACCTCCAATGGCGAGTCTTCAGGAAGACGAATTCCAGTGGCCTGTCCAAGAGGTGCCGAGGGTGGGGACGTATTCTCCAACAGCAACATCCCTTGCATTCTCTGACAAAGACTTTCCTGTCTTGTCTTCTTAATCTCATGTGAATGTGAGGGCATTTTTTTTTTTTTTTTCAGACAGAGTCTCGCTCTGATGCCCAGGCTGAAGTGCAGTGGCACAATCAGGGCTCACTGCAGCCCCTAACTCTCAGGCTCAGGTGATCCTCCTGCCTCAGCCTCCTGAGTAGGTAGGACCACAGGCGCCTGCCACCATGCCCAGCTAATTTTTTAATTTTTAGTAGAGACGAGGTCTCCCTATGTTGCTCAGGCTTGTCTTGAACACCTGGGCTCAAGAGATCCTCCCATCTTGGCCTCCCAAAGTGCTGGAATGATAGGTGTGAGACACTGTGCCCAGCCTGCGGGTATTTTTAAGTTGTTCCCTCTGAGTCTCCCATCCTAAAGAGCAGCTGCCCCGAGCACTTCCTGTGTGGACATTCCAGGCAGCTGGGCCGTGTACACGATGTCCTCCCGCTCTGTCTGAATGTGGCACTTCCTTTGTCAAGAGACATGTATTAATATCTCAGCAAACGGAGCACTAAAGATATGTAAAGTGCAATTTAGGAAGAATCACCCTAGAGCCTGGGGTGATGGTTATTCTGTACCCCACTGCTATTATTCAAGGTTCTCGTTCCTCTCGATCAGAGGATGCCAACAGGGCCAACTTTCAGCGGAAGCTGAAGACAGGCTTTAGCAGACTTGGGAAGCTGCCTCCAACTAAACGGTGAAAATTCGACTCATCCCCATGAATTCTTCTGAAGAATTACCAGCAACATTTCATTGCCCAATCCCCTAACAAGTGTGTGATAAAAAAGAACCGGCAAATTATAGGGTCTATAGAGGATTCTTATGGTTGAGAAAATTCCTTGTTCTCAAGGGCACACACAGGTCTACCCTCTTTTTCATGTGTATTCATTACCTAAATGCACCTGTAGCTAGTGCACGTTTTACGTAGCAAATTCCAAGTATGTTTTAAACTTTAAGCTTTTGTACTTAACAGCATAGACTTGAGGCAACAGGACTTAGTTATAAAATATCCTCAGAAAATTTGAAGCTCATGAAAACGAAAAATCAATATGAGCTGGTAAACCAGCACTTTTGCGGTATTTACCTGAGATAACATGAGGTATGGTGGAAATTTTCATTTCTACTAACGTTTTTGTTTTTTAGAGACACAGTCTCTCTCTGTCGCCCAGGCTGGAGTGCAGTGGTGTGATCTCAGCTCCCTGCAACCTCCACCTCCTGGGTTTAAGCAATTCTCCTGCCTTGGCCTCCCGAGTAGCTGAGACTACAGGTGCACGCTACCACACCCTGCTAATTTTTTTGTATTTTTTTTTAATAGGGCCGGGGTTTCACCATGTTGCCCAGGCTGGTCTCGAACTCCTGAGCTTAGGCAATCTGCCTGCCTCTGCCTTCCAAAATGCTAGGATTACAGGCACGAGCCACTGCGCCTGGCCCATTTCTGCTAACCTTTGGAAGTTGTCAAGTCTTTTTAGAAAAGGTAAGCATCCCCTTGAGGAAATCAATGAAAAGAAGGGAAACCCAAGGCAGACAGGGAAAGAACTGACCCCAGCTCCCCGGCTCCCTCCGGAACACCAGGGAGAGCCACGTAGGTTGACGCCACATGTTTCTGGAACTAGAGGGATGGTGAGTTTCATGTCTGGCAACAGTGAGTGAGATCCCCAGAGGAACCGTCTGCTGGAAACAACTAAAGCGCTGGATAAAATAATCTTTAAAATGACAGTAAGAAAAAGTAAGCAATACTTGGAGCCCATGAGCTAAGGAAAGCAGGAACTTAGAGAGTTCATTCAGCACTCAAGGTTTCTACTTCGAAAGTATTTGCCAAAGCAATGAATTTGAGCTTCCATTTTAATACGCTCTTGCAGCTAGCAGACGGGAGACAAAGCCTAGGGCATTTCCACTGTGGGGATCCCATAACAAACACTGCTGCTGGAGAAAGCTGGGTCTTCACAAAATTATATCCTCCGTAGAATGGTGAACTAGGAATAAATCCATCTCCGAGGCCCTTCCTACCCTAGCGGCCTGCAAGGAAAATGACTAGTCTTGAGAGGATGGGAACAACTATCTCCACCCATGAGAATTTGTAACCATAAGTCTGCCCATAAGGAGGTTTATAAACTAAAATCATACTCTCTGGGTGAGTCAAAAACACTGAAGCCAGTAATAGAAAATAGTCAAAGCTGCAGATGTTCCCAAGACATCTGGTGGATATAAATGCATGGACCCCCTGGAGAAACCCACCATCAACCTAGGCCAAGAGTTTCCATAGACGTACTTCTAAGAATTACAAGCTCACTTTAAAAAAAAAAAAAAAATCACAAAACAAACAAGAAACAAAGCACCATGAGTGAGATCCAGCATAAACACAGAAGTGTAATGAGACTTGCAAAGACTTCAGATGTGGGAAATATCAGATAGAGTGGGTAAAATTAAATATGTGTAATAGCTTAAAAAGAAAAGAAGACACTGGAAACTTTGTATAAGGAAAAAGACGACTTTTTAAAATGACCAATCCCATTTGAAAAGAACAGATACAACTTCTGGAATGAAAAATATAATACAAGAGACACAAACCTACTGGATGGGTCTAATAACACGAGACAGAGCTGAGGAGTGAACTAATGACTGTAGGAAGTTATCCAGAATGTAAAAGCAGAGAGATGGGAAATACAGAAGAGAGAGAAGGAGTGCAGAGGACAGAGTCAGAAGGTCTAACCCACAACTCATCACAAGAGGAGGATGATGAGACCAAGGCGGAGGCAATGTGTGAGGAGATCTTGAAAATCTGCGAGTTTTCCAGAACTGCTGAAAGGCACCAATCCACAGACTAGGAATCTCACAAAATAACAAATAGGACAAAAAGAAAAGAAAGTCATGGCTGGGCGCGGTGGCTCACGCCTGTAATCCCAGCACTTTGGGAGGCCGAGGCGGGCGGCTCACAAGGTCAGGAGATCGAGACCATCCTGGCTGACACGGCGAAACCCCATCTCTACTAAAAATATAAAAAATTAGTCAGGCGTGGTGGCGGGCGCCTGTAGTCCCAGCTACTAGGGAGGCTGAGGCAGGAGATGGCGTGAACCCAGGAGGCGGAGCTTGCAGTGAGCTGAGGTCGCACCACTGCACTCCAGCCTGGGCGACAGAGCGAGACTCCATCTCAAAAAAAAAAAAAAAAAAAAAGAAAAGAAAGTCATGTCCAGACATATTATAAGAACAGAATGTCACATAAAGAGCTAAAGGTAGCTAGAGGGAAATACTCTCCCACCTGTGGGGCCTCAACAACTGCAAACTGCACTCCTTCCAGGGACCCCATGTGTGCCTCCAGGACCACACTGCTTGTGTGGAAGCCAGGCATTCACGGGCCGCCCTCCCCGAACACAGTGACTGCACCTTACAGGTGGCCACCAGAGACATTCAGACTCTAAGGAAGCCTCACCAGCAGACTTCATAACCCGCGGGCAACCGGGAAGCTCTTTCCAAAACGGAGCTACCTCTGGTTCCTCGGGACCTTGTGGAGGGAAAACCACATCATTACTCAGGTGTATCGTGCAGGCAGAGTCATCCAGTTAGAGAAAGAAGATGTGTCTGTGTAAGGGAAGTGGAAGATGACAGGAATATTCTTCTGCTGGAACTGGGTAGTGGGGACATAAGCATCCACTGGATTTTGATGATTTTAATGCCTCACACATAGGTTATACATATTTGCTTATATCAACTCCATATTTAATAAGCCATTTTTAAAAGAGATGCCAGGCCAGGTGCAGTGGCTCACATCTGTAATCCCGGCACCTTGGGAGGCCAAGGCGGGAGGATCGCTTGAGTCCAGGAGTTCAGGGCCAACCTAGGCAACACAGCCAGACTCTGTCTCTGCAGAAAAAATCAAACAATTAGCCGGGTGTGGTAGCATGTGGCTGTAGTCCCAGATATTCGAGAGGCTGAGGCGGAAAGATCACTTGAGCTTAGGAGTTCGAGGCTGCAGTGGGCTAGGATTGTGCCACTGCACTCTAGCCTGGGGAATAGAGCAAGACCCTGTCTCAAAATAAGTAAATGAACAAAATGAAATGAAGGGATGCCAGCTGCCTAAGGAACACAGGTTGATGCAAGGCCACTCTCCTTCAAAGAAGGTGCCATCAGGAAGCGTCGTGAAAGGCTTCTTCTCCAAATGAACTGCCATTATCCAGGGTAACAAACGTAAACACCTTTATATGACCTTATGCAGAATTTATAAAACTTTTTAGGACTGAAATACACTGATGCTTTCAGACAGTGATCCCTGAATCAAAAATAGTGTCCACTTGAACTGCAGCTCTGTTGGTTTTTAGAAATAAACGAAATTTCAAATGCCACCCTAGCAATAAAGTGCCACACAATGTACACACATTTGTGAAGGAGGGCGCTACCAGAGTCCTCAGGTCTCTCCACAGCACACCCTCCCCCATGGCCTCAGAGGCAGAGGTATCCCCTGGATCTGCACTGTGCCACCAAGGTGACATCTGAACAAAGACGGGTGTGTGTTGGCTGCATAGGGCTAGAACTTTCTGTAAGGCATAAGGGTTCCTCTAGGACATCCGGAAGAGATCGTTCATGGCTTCACTGCTGCTGTAAAGGTTCAACCTCATTAGAAGTTTGTTACTGTCACATGTATTTGCAACACCCTCACTTTTTCTACATTCAATTTTGGGTGTAGGGAAGAGGGGGATATGTAAATAAAACTTTGATATGGTCCAAAGACCTACAGTTCTTTTTTCTCACACATGGAGACTTTTAGGAACCAAAACATTTCAGCTTAGGCCGAGTGCAATGGCTCAGGCCTATAATCCCAGTGCTTTGGGAGGCCAAGGTGGGTGGATTACTTGAGGCCAGGAGTTAAAGACCAGTCTGAGCAACATGGTAAGGTCCCGTCTCTACAAAAAAAATATTTTTAATTAGCCAAGCATGGTGGCATGTGCCTGTAGTCGCAGCTACTTGGGAAGCTAAGGTGGGAGGATCCCTTGAGCTCAGGAATTCAAAGCTGCAGTCAGCTATAATTGTGGCACTCCAGGCTGCACTCCAGCTTGGGTGACAAAGAAAGACACTGACTCAAAACAAAATGAAACGAAACAAAACAAAACAAAAAATTTCAGGTTGCTTAAGAAATTCCCCATAAAATGCAAATAAATACCTCAAGCAGTAGTGATCTTAATATAATTTAGAAATGTTTCAGCTCTCCAAATCTTGTGTCATTGTCTGACTTATTAGGTCCTTAAAAAGGTAAAATAAAGAACCATTGTTAAATGATGAAACATAAACATTTGAATTTGTAAGTCTACTGAGATTCCTTCAAGAGGTTGGCAAAACAGGAGGAACCTTTCACCAGTGCTATACATCTGATCAATCACTTGCATTACATGGCAATTTAGCATTTGCTCATCTGTGTTGGTGTCTATGTGCTGTAGTTTTAGTTTTTGTTTTTTAAGACAACTGTCCTATAACCGTAAGCCATCTAGGACAACCTGGCTTCAAAGTTACATTCAAAGTGACATGCAAGAACCACCACCACTCCTTGTTTGTCTCCTGTCCTTTGCTGTACATTTGGAAGCTTTTCAAAAAGCAAAGTCAGAAATACTCATCCTTCCTTCCCTCATGCCTACAGGCAGCTCACCAAGGATTTTGGTTTCTTTAAAACCAATGTAATAACAGAGGCAGGCAGAAGAAAGAATGCACGCCAGTGTTGTGCACAAGGAAGGCTTGTTCGGGAGACGAACAGAACCCAAGCCTATCGAGACCATATGCTCCACCGCTTACATTCGTCTTCTCTAAAGGCTGACCCTTTAACAGTTATGTAATCCAGTTACTTCATAACCATTTCAATATAGCAAAATGTCCACAAAGAAAAAAAGTTGCCCACCCACCTAAATGCCTTCCATGCTTTGCCCACAGTGGTAATGTGGCAAGAAGTGAAGGAGAAGAGGGGGTGGGGGAGAAGGGGCAAACATGCCCTGCAGTGAAAGCATGGAGAGATGTTATAGTCCAGGGCTTGAAAGAGCCTGTCGATGGCTTGCTCACCTACAAATAGTGTAAGGTGGGTTTCAGCAGAGACACTGAACCTACAACTCTCACCTGTGCACCAGGATGTTTGCAGAGGCTGGGCAGCAACAACAGCCTGGGTTTCACCAGGGCTTCTGCATGAGCTTAGCTCATCAAGCTGCATTGCATTAAGCCTGTGATCCTGGGATGAGCTCAGAGACACAGCTGTCCAAGGTGGAAGTTACAAGACCAAGCGAACCCACGGCTTCTTTAAATAAATATACACATAGACACAAATATGGAATTTAAATAGTCTTAAGACAGTGTAACAAGTAGCCCCCAGAGAGGGATACCACCGCCTATGATGTCAGCCTTTCCCATTATCTTGTCTGTCGCTATTTGGCCCTAGAATCCTGGCTCACCTGTCAGCGAGGCCCACCTGACTCAGATAGCCATGGTCAATTATATGAGAATGAATTATTTAACTCTTAGCTTTATAAATGGAGGAAGGAAGCTTTATAAATGGAATCAATATCTGTTGTGTATTTATTATATACTAGACACTGTGCTAGGTGACTTATTTGCATTCATCTAATTCCCACAGTAATTATGTGAAATTGGTTTATTATCTCATTGTAGAGAGGAGGAAACTGAGGTTTAAAGAAATGGTTTACTCTTCCAAGGCCACAGTTCACAGAGAGAGTCAGGATTCAACCCAGGACTTCAGCCCTCCATGAGATATTATGAATTCTTTGAAAATGGGTGGGCCCCTATTATGGAATGAGACCTATATACAGTTTACTAGAAGTTAGTACAAGAGTTAACATATACAACAAAGTACACACGAAATACAACAACAATAATTTCCAATCTCTCCAACTTCCTGGCAAGAGGCAAGCTCTGTTGGGACTGTATGGATCATCCTTTCTCCCGCAGCCCAGTTCCCTGCACTGATGCACAATGGTGCGCTATGGCCCTTCTAGCTGAAAAGGCCTATATTACTTTCTGCTGAAAATTCTCAGGATGTCTATCTGAATTTGTCCAAGTTCTGACTTTGAATCAGAGTCTCCGTCAACAAGATCTCTAAACACTTTTAAACGTTTCAAGCTTAAAAAGACAGGCTAAGTGTGCCAGGGTAGGACCCACCTTTTACACTTTTACCTTGGCCTGACAGGTGTTCCATGAGTAACCTCTAACATGCTCTCATGAAATCAAAGCCCAACAGAGGTCCAAGGCTTGGGGCCCTGGTGATTTGAACATAGCAAGAAAATTCAGCAAAAGCTCTGAAAGCTCACAATAAACAGAGACTGATGAAGACGATGAAGGTGGAAGCCTGTGAGGACCTGTCTGCTCCTAAATATCTGAGGATCCAGCTCCCCATGGGATCCCCAAAAGAAGATCTGAAGCTCCTGAAGTTTGCATTTTTCCCTAACAAAGAAGGGAAAAACATGTAATTTAATAACTTCTTAACTATATAAGTATGGCCAAAAAGTGTCCATGGAGACACAAAGTTGCCCACCCACAAAAACATCTTGTGTTTAGCCCACAGTGGTAACACGGAAAATGTGACTTGCCTACTGATCTCTAAATGTGTTCTGAAGCAGCAGACAGCTCAGATTACAGAAACCGTTACTAGGCTGTCTGTAAGCCTGGAGGCAGGAAGGGTGCAGAGTGTATTACAGTGAGGGCTGGCCAGGCTCTGTCACCTTTCAGGGCAGCTCTGTGACCCCGGGGCAAGTGCCACCCAGAACAAAGCAAACTGCAATGTAGGGCAGGCTGGATGACATGATCATCAGACTATGCACATTTATGGAGCTTATGTAATGTGCAAGACCCTGTTCTGGTGCTGGCCCTCTGGGCAGTTTAGACCCTTATTCGTTTAAAGGAATTGCTGCTGAGCAACTAGCATCTGTGGTCAAACTTGATCCACTGCACTATCATTTGATAATTCAGAGACAATCTCTGAAGTCCAAAAGGCAATGAGAGAAGACAGGATAGGGTAACATAAAAAATAAGCCAAAAAATTTACTTTTCAGTGCAAATAATCTCCACTGCCAAATTTATTTTCAAGCAAAATGTGAAATCCCAACATATTACAGCCAACTGGAATTTGACCAGGACAGTATTGGAACGTAGTTATCCCAAAAATATAGGTGGAAATTTTAAAGTTAAACATAAATGCAGTTAGAGTTAGAAGAGGGAGGAGGCAGAATACCTGGAAAAATCAATCTCTAATTTTCTCAAATTAAATGCAGCAGTCATTAGTTCTCTAAAGCTCAAGGAAGAATTGATCAAGTCCATTTAACCTAGGAACTATGAACTATATAAAATTACCCAATGAATCTAAGGATGAATCCAGAATGTGAACATCAAAAGCAGCAAAACTGTTAGGAACACAATATATGTCCAAAAGCATTAAGGTTTGAAAAGAACTCAACACCCACATTATAAGCACACAACCTTTTCCACTCCAGAAGCTCATGGTGAGCACCTCACAAAACCACAAGGGACGTTCCTGTTTTGAGATGATTTTCTTACAAAGTTGTCCCCAAAGGAAAGGAGGCCACAGACGACTGAGTGACTATAGCTATGTAGGGTTTTAGGAAGATCATTCCTACATCATGACTCTGGTAGAGATTTATTTCAGTCAAGTACTTCATGCCACAACAGATGTGTGGCTGAGGGGTTAAAATAATGGCGTAGCTAAAATATGTCCACATTTTCTTACTCAGCCTATATCTACCCTGTAGGCCTAGCATGAGACACAACCATGAAAAGGAACAGGAAGGAAATTACATTTAAAAACAAAACACGATGTTTTGCCTTCCAACCTGACTTAGATAAACTGAGCAACGCAAGTGCTCCTTGTTAGAAACTTAATTTCTATGCATAAGGAAATGTCGACTACATACATCAGCTGTCACGGTACATACAACCCAGATGTTTACATCTTTCTAGTCCCCAGAACATGCCCCATGCCAGTGACGCTAAAAATACATTTCTTGTGTGTTTCCTTATACAGTCTGATTTGGGGGCATTAAGCTGAGCAAACAGAGAGGAGGCCAAGGTCTTCTCTTTGTTTTAGGTCTGGGAACTTTTATTCCTGAGAGCCAACGTTTCTTGACCCAGCAAGCCCAAGGGAGAACCAATGCTGGGGCTGTCCCAGCACCTGTACCCATGCCCTCGCCTTTCCTACTGAGGGGCCAGAAACAATCACTGTCTTTCTCATCCCTGCCCATTCAAGTCAGTCCTCGAGGGAAATTTCTACCCATCAGAAAAAGATTACAGAATTCGTGTCATATATTTCTTTCTTTACCCATAATTTTCAAAGAATATGCCCATTTTCTATTAATAGTACACTGATAACCTGTGTGATTATTTATTTATTTTGAGACGGAGTCTCACTCTGTCACCCAGGCTGGAGTGCAGTGGCACGATCTCGGCTCACTGCAACCTCCTCCTCTCGGATTCGAGCGATTCTCCTGCCTCAGCCTCCTGAGTAGCTGGGATTTCAGGTGTGCGTGACCATGCCGGCTAATTTTTGTATTTTTAGTAGAGATGGCTGGTCTTAAACGCCTGACCTCATGATTCACCCGCCTCAGCTTCCCAAAGTGCTGGGATTACAGGTGTGAGCCACTGTGCCCGGCCCTGTGTGATTCTTTTTGAGCACATTTTGCCTTCCCTTTTCAGAAACAGGATCGAAAGCTCAGTGGAGAGAGGCCTTCTGAGCAGGTCCAGTTTTCTCCTCTTCCTTCCGCAGGCTGCACTTGGGCCACTCCTCATAGATCCTGTGTGTGAGAACGCGAGTTCCATGACTTCTATGGGTGAACTAAACCAGGCTTGAAGAATGTTGCTCCCAGAAATCACCGCCATTTTCCTAACTTCCATGTGTTAGCTTTTCTTTGGAAGATCTGAATTTAATTTCATTTTTTCCCAAGCAGATGAAAAGATCACTTGAGCCCTATCTCCACTATCTTCCTGTTTTGTTTTGTTTTGAAGTTTCCCTCTCACTCCTCACCCCAGCCACATTAATCCTCTCCATGCTTTCAGCCATATCTCCCTCCGCCCCAGGCAGTGCCTCTCTGCTCCCATACTCTGCCGTGCAGACAGACAGTCCATCACCAGCCCTGGCTGGGAACCTTAACAGGTGTTGACACTGTCATTCCGCACCAGGAAGGCCAACCCAGCTGACTTCGCCTTTCCTTGTATTTTCAAAGATGTTTTTTTTATTTCAATACTTTTGGGGTACAAGTGGTTTTAATCACGTGGGTGGGTTCTATAGTCATGAATTCTGTAGTGCACCCATCACACAAGTAGTGTACACTGCACCCATTAGGTAGTCTTTTACCCCTCACCCTCTCCCAACATTCCCTCAAACTCTCCAAAGTCCATTATATCAAAGATGATTTCTAATCATATTTATGACTTTCTTTGGAACTCTCTCTAAAGGACTCCTGCATCATAGAACCAAATAGCTTTAGAGCTAGAAGAGACTTTGTGAAGGTTATTCAGCCTTGTACAGAAGAGAAACTGCAGCCCCAGGAGGCTGCATGACACGCAGAAAGTCTCCAAGTTGACTCCTGGGATTTAGCTAAAATCATAGGTCCCCCTTCCCACAAAAACATATTACCTCTTCCATTCTAGATCTAACCATGGAGAGGCTATCCCCACTTTACACAGTTCAGATACAAAAACATTTCAGTTACCATGATTTAGTTAAATAACACCTGCCTCTGAACAATACGGTTCACATTTCAGTTACTGTAACACAGACATACTCGGAGACGCTGCAGATTCAGTTCCAGGCCGCCAAAATAAAGTGAATATTGCAACAAAGTGAGTCACACAGATATTTCGGCTTCCCAGTGCATATAAAAGTTAGGTTTCCACTACACTGTAGTCTCTCTAGCGTGTGATAGCATTAGGTCTAAAAAAGGTACATACCTTAAATCAAAGATACTTCATTGCTAGAAAATGCTAATGATCACCTGAGCCTTCATTGTGTTGTAATCTTTTTGCCGGTGGAGGGTCTTGCCTCAATGTTGATGGCTGCTGAATGATCACAGTGGTGGCTGCTGAAGGCTGGGGTAGCTGTGGCAATTTATTAAAATAAGAAAACAGTGAAGAGTGCCTCATTGATTGACTTTTCCTTTGACAAAAGATTTCTCTGTACATGCAATGCTATTTGATAGCATTTGATCCATGGCAGAACTTCTTTCAAAATTGAAGTCAATCCTCTGAAGCTCTACCAATGCTTTAACAACTAAGTTTATGAAATATTCTAATCCTTTGTTGTCATTTCAACAATATTCACAGCATTTTCACCAGGAGTAGATTTTATCTCAGGAAACCACTTAGTTTGCTTATCCATAAGAAGCAACTCCTTATCCACTCAAGTTTGATCATGAGGTTGCAGCAATTCAGTCACATCTTCAGGCTCCACTTCTAATTTTAGTTCCCTTGCTATTTCTACCTTATTTGCAGTTAGTTCCTCACCAAAGTCTTAAATCCCTCAAAGTCATCCAGGAGGGGTGGAATACAATTCTTTCAAATACCTGTTGTGTTTTTGTTGTTGTCTTTGAGAAAGGGTTTTGCTTTGTTGCCAAGGCTGGAGTGCAGTAGCATGATCATGGCTGACTACAGTCTCGACCTCCTAGGCATAAGTGATCTTCCCACTTCAGCCTCCTGAGCAGCTGGCACCATAGGTGCATACCATGAAGCCTGGCTGTTTTTGTTTTTGTTTTAAATTCTGTGTACAGATGATGTCTCCCTATGTTGCCAAAGGCTAGTCTTGAACTTCTGGGCTCAGGCAATCCTCCAGCCTCAGCTTCCTAAAGTGCTGGAATTACAGGCATGAGCCACTGTGCCTGGCCGATGCTGATATTTTGACCTTCTCTCATGAGTCATGAATGTTCTTAATGGCATCTAGAATGAGGAATCCTTCTCAGAACGTTTTCGATTTACTTTGCCCAGATCCATCAGAAGGATCACTATTTATAGTAGCTATATCCTTAGGAAATTTATTTCTTAAAGAATAAGACTTAAAAGTAAAAATTGCTCCTCAATCCATGGGCTACAGAGTGGATGCTGTGTTAGCAGGCATGAAAATAACATTAACCTCCCTGTATGTCTCTATCAGAGCTCTTGGTGACCAGGTGCATTATCAATGAGCAGCAATACTTTGAAAGGAATCTTTTTTTTTCTGAGCAGTAGGTCTCAACAGTGGGCTAAAAATACATCTATGGATCTATTTTAGATCTGCTGTCATCCAGTTTTGTTGTTCTATTTCTAGAGAACAGGCAGCATAGATTTAGCATGATTCTTTAGGACCCTAGGATTTTTGGAATGGGAAATGAGCATTGGCTGCAATTTAAAGTCTCCAGCTGCATCAGCCCCTAATGAGAAATTTAGCTTGTCCTTTGAAACTTTGAGGCCAGGCATTGACCTCTCCAGCTATGAAAATCCTACATGGCATCTTCTTCCAATAGAGGGCTATTCCATCTACACTGAAAATCTGTTTAGTGCAGTCACCTTCATCAGTGATCTTAGCTAGAGCTTCTGGATAACCTGCTGCAGCTTCTATCCCAGCACTTGCTGCTTTACCCTGCACTTTGATGGTATGTAGATGTTTTCATTGAAACTCATGAACCTACCTCTGCTAGCTTCCAACTTTTCTCCTGCAGCTTCCTCATCTCTCTCAGCCTCCATAGAATTGAAGTGAGTTAGGATCTTGCTCTGGATTAGGCTTTGGCTTAAGGGAATGTTGTGGCTGGTTTGACCTTCTATGCAGACCACTTAAACTTTCTCCACGTCAACAATGAGGCTGTTTTGCTTTCTTATCATTTGTGTGTTCACTGGAGTAGCACTTTTAATTTCCTTTAAGAACTTTTCCTTTGCATTCATAACTTGGCTAACTGCTTGGCACGAGAGGCCTAGCTTTCAGACTACCAGGCTTTCAACCTGCCTTCCTCACTAGGTTTAATCATCTTGAACTTTTGACTTAAAGTGAGAGATGTGCAACTCTTCCTTCCACTTGAACACATAGAGGCCATGGTAGGGTTATTATTTGTCCTAATTTCAATATTCTTGTGTCTTGGAGAATTAGGGGGGCCCAAGGAAAGGAAGAGAAGTGAGGGAACAGCTAGTGGGGCAGTCAGAACACACACAACACTAAGCTCACTGTCTTATATGGGTATGGTTTGTGGTGCCCCAAAACAACTACAATAGTAACATCAAAGATCACGGTATCACAAATGCATGCATGTTTATAGCAGCACAATTCACAATTGCAAAGATATGGAGCCAACCTAAGTGCTCACTGACCAATGAGGGGATAAAGAAAATGTGGTACATATACACAATGGAATACTACTCAACCATACAAAGGAATGAAATAATGCCTTTTGCAGCAACTTGGATGGAGGCTATTGTTCCAAGTGGAGTATCTCAGGATAAGTATCATATGTTCTCACTTATAAGTGGGAGCTAAGCTATGAAGATGCAAAGGCATAAGAATGATATAATGGACTATGGGGACTTGCCGTGGAAGTTGGGAGGAGGGTAAGAGATAAAAGACTAAATATTGGGTACAGTGTACAGTGCTCGGGTGATGGGTGCACCCAAATTTCAGAAATCACCACTAAAGAACTTATCCATGTAACCAAGACCACCAGGAACACCCCAAAAAACCTATTAAAATAAAAATTTTAAAAATTAAAATTAAAAAGAATTTTAAAAAAGATCACTGTCACAGATCACCATAACATATAATAAGAAGTTGAAAATATCACAAGAATTGCCAAAATGTGGCACAGAGACATGAAATGCACCCATGCTACTGAGAAGATGGCACTGAGAGACTTGCTCCATGTGAGGTTGCCATACACTTTCAACTTGTAAAAAACACGGTATCTGTGAAGCACAGTAAAGCGAGGTACTCCTGTATAGTCACCGTCAGCGCCAAAACTGCAGACTTCACAGCTAGCACTTCTGCCATGCAGATCACCATGCAAATGACAGATGAGTGCCATGGTCAGTGACCAAGCAGGTCACTTCTCTCAAAGTCTGTTGGCGACTGGTTACCATGCCAATTTAAAGTCACCAGCTGCATTAGCCCCTAATGAGAAATTTAGCCTGTCCTTTGAAGCTTTGAGGCCAGGCATTGACCTCTCCAGCTATGAAAATCCCACATGGCATCTTCTTCCAATACAGGGCTATTCCATCTACAATGAAAATCTGTTGTTTAGTGCAGCCACCTTCATCAGGGATCTTAGCTAGAGCTTCTGGATAACCTGCTGTTTCTCAGGTACAGAATGCAAAGTATGTAGCTCTGTTGGTCCCTGTCACCCAGGGGTAAATGTATGTGATGTTTATAAAAACGGGTCATCAAAAGAGGAAAACCACCAACAAAGATAAAAGTGCAGCAAAGAAATAAAAAGTCCTGCTGGAAGTGAAATTCAAGCCTACCATAAATGGAGTTATAGAAGAAACAGCTGGGGCGGGGAGAGGGGGGAGGGATAGCATTGGCAGATATACCTAATGTAAATGACGAGTTAATGGGTGCAGCACACCAACATGGCACATGTATACATACGTAACAAACCTGCACGTTATGCACATGTACCCTAGAACTTAAAGTATAATAATAAAAAATAAATAAAAAAGAAGAAGAAACAGCTGCCTGCAGGATGGTGGCCAGGCTGCAGTGAGACTCCTGTCCTGCCCAGGGGAAGGTGAGCTCAGGAGGAAAGTGGCTGTAAGGAAAGGGACAAAGACGGCCTGGAGGAAGCAATGCCAGGAAACAAGTTCACATTAAAGAAACTCTTGGAGATACTTTACAATGCTGAGAGCACACAGGAGAACAGGTGGGAAGTGGATCCACACTGAGGAGGGAGTGTGACAGCTCGCGCCGTGCAGGAAGGCTGCTCACCCCACACTGCGAGTGACAGGATGAGAGGAGGCGGCACTGCTCAGACCACTTGGGATCTAGTCTCACCAAGAAACAGCATGCTTCCGTTCTCAAGGTCACTAGTGGTTTTTTTTGTTTTTTGTTTTTTGTTTTTTTTTGAGACAGACTCTTGTTCTGTCACCCAGGCTGGAATGCAGTGGCACGATCTCGGCTCACTGCAAGCTCCGCCTCCCAGGTTCACACCATTCTCCGGCCTCAGCCTCCCAAGTAGCTGGGACTACAGGCACCCGCCACCACACCTGGCTAATTTTTTGTATTTTTAGTAGAGATGAGGTTTCACTGTGCTAGCTAGGATGGTCTCGATCTCCTGACCTCATGATCCGCCCGCCTCGGCCTCCCAAAGTGCTGGGATTACAGGCGCGAGCCACCACACCCGGCAAGGTCGCTAGTGTTTTAAATTACTAGTATGCTAAGTAAATACCAGTTCTACTATCACTTGCCATTTCCCTATGCATTTACAATTGATGGTAGAAAAGTTTTTAATGCTGTGACCAAAAATATGCTTGAAGGTCAGGGCAGCAATTATAATTTTTCCTCCTGACTATTAACATCACTTTGCATGGTTTCAATTCACAGGGCCATTTTTATGGTTCCACATTACTGTGCAAAGTGAGAGCCGTGAGCATTAGATACGCAGTATCAACTCCAGCACCCAAGTACAAAGTTCTTCTGCTTAATTCTGTTCCTATTGGGACTAGCCTGAAGATCTCCTTTTCTCTGCTGGGAGAATCTAACTGAGGCTTCGCTTGTGGGTAACCAGCTCCTACTGCCTAGGGGAATTAAGAGACATTTTTATATTTCTTTATTCAGAAGGACTCACCATCTCTTAGAGCCCCCACAGCATGCCAGGGACGATGCCGGCACATAGTCTGGTGTGGGGACAATGGATGGCAACCCGAGATCCCTGTCCCCGTGCCCGTCCCCATCCTCATGGCAGTGCTGGAGTCCAGGTCTCCGGACTCAAGCCACCCTCTCCATCCACCCCTGGTCGGTGCATGTGTCCTCTAGTGGGAAGGTGAAGCTTCTTACTAAGGGTGGATATTCCCAAGTCAGAATCCATCAAAAACAGCAAGGACAATAATGGGGCATGTCTGTGGGAATGGCGGCACAGGGTTATCAACCAACAGCTGGCAGTATAAGCCACACCCATGCCTCTCTCGGAAGAGAATGTGAGTATTCTAAAAATATAGAATGGCCAAGCGGGGTGGTTCTTTCACGCCTGTAATCCCAGCACTACTAAAAGTACAAAAATTAGCCAGGCGTGATAGCGCATGCCTGTAATCCCAGCTACTCAGGAGGCTGAGGCAGGACAATTGCTTGAAGCCCCGAGGCAGAGGTTGCAGTGAGCTGAGATCGTGCCACTGCACTCCAGCCTGGGTGACAGAGTGAGACTCCGTCTCAAAAACACAAAATAAAATAAAATAAAAATAAAATTATAGAATGAATGCAATATTCTAGATGGCTTAGTTCTCTCTGAGTTTGCAACTGTTCATCTACAGACAGTGGACACTTTTCTTAAAAGCCATGGTCTTCATCTGACGAATGCCACTGTGAATGCTACACCCGTGAACCAGAGCAACCTATTAGTGATGCTTTAGGTTGATAAAAGCAGGGAACTGTCTTGTTTGAATTTGGATCTGGTGTCCAAGTCTCTGTTTTTGAGAGGGGAGTGTAGCATAGGGAACAGAGAACGGACTTTGGGGCCAGATTGCCCAGCTCAATTCTTGGCTCCACCACTTACCACTTGTGTGATTCAAGGCGAGATATGTGACCTGCGTGAGCCTCCCTCCCTCAGCTCTAGGGTGGAGACAGTAATTATGCTAACTTTATAGAGTTGTGGGGAGGACTACATGAGTTCATTTCTACAAAGCGCCTGGCATGTATTATGTACTATATAAGCCTTGCCTATCATTAGTAATGTTATTGAAAAAATAAATCTTTAAATATAGTATATCCATGTTACATAAAATCTGGAAAATGAAGAACAAATCATTTTACTCTATCATAACTACTCTCATAATTATTTGTTTTGAGTCATTTTTAAATAATTAATTTTTACTTAGTTTTTGTTTTTTAAAACAAGAGCCAGTCTTTCCTTTCTCATCTCCTGACAGATGTACAGCCTAGGAGGCCTGCCCAAAATAAAACCAAACTCACTTCAGAAAGGGGCTCCATCCACGCACACATGCCTGGGCTGCCTGCTTCCCCTCTGGCACATCCCGCCCCTGTGATAATTTCATCTCACACGGGGCTGCTTTCCACTGGATCCACAGGTCTCCTGCACAGCAAGGAAGCCCCCTTCTGGTCCTCTCTCCTCTTTCCCCTTCAGATCTGTTTCCCTTACTTGATAATTAAAGTAGAAAAATACAGAAGATTTTTTCAAAGTCTCCATTCTCATTAAAAGTCTTTAGGGTAATTTTACTTAGGAGAAGGGACCCTCATACACCTGGCCGTTTGTTCAAGCACCTGGTGGCAGGCACCACGCTGCCGGCTGGGAACAATGGCAGGTTGCCAGCTATCTGTAGAAAAGGATTTTCAAAGGCTGCACAGAATTGAGATGCTGCCGAAGCAGAAAGTGCTGCACTTTTCAATGCTGCCATTTCCAACAGTTAGTACCTAGGGCCATCCTCCATGTAACTGAAGAAAAAACCCCGGAGGTAAGCTTAAAACATTAAATGCCCTTAGTATCCATCTCCACTTTCAGATGTACATGCTTTAAACGTTTTATCACACAACATCGGTTGATGGTGGCCATAGATAAACCACAGGAGACAGAATTCATGCAGTCGAAACTTGGAATTCCATGTAATACCATCAGCCTCTCAGGTTCATGTTAATACAAGCACATATACCTGACTGATGCCACAAAGCCTGCTCTCTCTCGCCTTTCCTTCTCAAGCCTTTCCTCCCCTAAATTATTTCTGCTACAGCAGATAGCTACTGTGTGCACTGACCTCCAACAACTGGGATCCCAGCCTGTGGCTGCCAGCCACACTGCTTCAGGAGTGACCAGACGGGTGAAGTTCCCCACCAGCTGTGCTCTGAGGATGGCTCAGGAGAAGTCAAAATCCACCCCGAAGCACTGAGAAGACCTGTTTCATAGACAGATCACGTCCATGGGTGTGGCCTGTACAGTCCTCCCAGTGGGGTTCCTGTTTGGTGTCAAACCTGTGCACTTCAGGCAGCCGTGGCCCAAGCTAGCTGAGAGTGGGTGAGAAGCAGAGCTACACAGCTTGTTCCTTTGCCACAGGCTGGATGCTACTTTATCTTTTCCCCTACTTACTTTTTTCTTCTATAAAGAGTCGACAAATAATTAAGAATTTACTAGGCAGTCATATTGTACACTTATGAGCTCAGCACACAATTAAAATGTTTTAAATGACTTGGTGCCTAGTACGAACTTCATACACAAAAGTTTGGTAGTATACATACCAATATTTGGTATTCAGTTATGGGTGTGTAAAAGAATTAGTAAATCTTAAACCCAAATAAAAGCATTTTAGAAAAGAGGCATCACAAAAGGCATCTGGACACAGTCCCAAGAGCTGGTGAATCGGTCAGGACCAGCACAGAGGCTAGTGGGACAGAATTTTAAAAGATGTGGCACCAGCTGATAAAAACTAAAGCACTAAGTAGTAAGAGTATCAAAACTAACAGGACATGTAACTTTAAGTCAGGAGCTAAAGAAAACACAGGAGAGCTGACAATCAGAGCAGCTGAAATAGTTTTCCGTACCTCACTGCAAAAACTTTCACAATGAGTATTTGCTACTCTGGTGATGGTTCAAAGCCTTCTGGGAATTTGCAGCATTACACAAGATGTCACTTTCTCCCCTCAATTTGCCTGTGGCGCCTACCTGGACTTCTCGGCTGTGTAGGCACCAATTTCAAAGAGGTCTGAAGCCAGTGGAGTAAAAGCATTTTAAGTGTGATGTTTTCTTAGGTTGAACGTATCAAACACACATTTCTAGTACAATTCCAAATGTTTCAAAATATTAGTTGCTAAAAATCTTGAAATGAAAGCTCTGTTATTACAGAATGCCCCTGTTTTTATCATGCGTTAAACCAAATCAACCCCCACCCCATTCCCTGGCTCTCAGAGAGAGGGACGTGCATGTGTGAGCGAGTGTGGGGCGTCCTGTGCACACACAGGCACGTCATGTTCCTCCTCTCACTCCGGACTCCTCGGGTTTCTGTGGATTATTAATAATACCCACCCACCTGGCTGGCAGACTTTTCACAACACACCCTACAAGATTCTGCAAAAAAAAGCAACACAATTTGAAAATACACAATGCCAACCTCCGGAGGAGGGAAAGAGAAAGAAAGGAATTAAGGGTGAGACCCAGATAGACAGACAGACAGACAGGCTCAAGGAAACTGTGTTCCCTGGGGTCTGGGCCGTGCAGCCGTCGGCAGGTACTCAGCCCTTCTCGGCTGCAGACTTGCTTAGCATGGCAATCGGCTGTCTGCCCAGGAGGATGAGGTAATGTCTAGGTTTAATGCCAAAATCTCTCTCACTGGCAGGACACATCGGGTAAATATTTCTACTGCAGGAGACCACATTCATTTGATGCTGCTGCCAGTTTTATTATTGTTATTATGCTCATTAATATTAATACTCAGCCACTGTACCTATTTAAGATTGAAGAGGAGAAAGGCAAGGTTTTGCTGAAATGATAGCAGGTGCAGGGGGAAGAAAGTAGCCCCCTACTCTACCCCCCGGCCTCAATCTCCCCCTAACAACAGTCAGCACCAGCCTTCTGCAATCCCTTCCATCATCCTCAGCTGCACAGAGACCCCCTGCAACTTCCTCTCCAGGTGGCTGTAAATCTGGGACCTAGCAGTGACAATGGGTTTGGGGCAGGTGGGCATGAGGGGCTTGAAGGCTCCTTCAAGCGACCTTCATAGTTATAATATTTGAAAACGTAGGAGAATTTATGGGTCAGATTGCCAATGGTTTCTTCTCCCTTCTAAAAACCAATTCTAAATTTGCTTCGCCGTATTTTTGATGATCTGTTTTATGGCCTCACAAACTTCCAGCCGGTTCCCTCGATGATCTCGTCTCTGTGGTTACGGTCAACAATCCACATTCGTGTTGTGGCATATCATCTCACAGAAGCATTTAAAGAAGCTCAGGGCTTCTTTCCTCTGATGTAGATTTTCTCCATTGTTACTCGACGAGGCTCTGACATCAGCCTCCTTTCAGTTCAAAAGACAGGACGTTTTTCTGGGAGTCAGGAACTGAATGCAGAACTTCCCACGGGCTTCACAAAGGACCGCCGAAAGGGACAGTCACACACTGCCATGGACGTGGTCTCCTCTCTGAGGAGCTGGGAATAACGCTGCCCTCCCACAGGCACTGCTCCTAGGAGGGGCGGGAAAGCATGATGCCAAGGGGCAGTTTCAAAACCAGGTCCCGGGGAGCAGCAGCGTTACGTGTGGACAACATGAAAGAGCACCTAAGACCCAACGCTGTCCTGCAATGAGACAGAGACGCAGCCACTGTCCCGCATGGCCCCACGGGCAGAGGAGGCGCTCCAGAGGAGGGACTTTGAGAGACAACGCAATGTGCCTGCTGCGGGAAGTCACAAGACAGCTGCTATTCCCGGGCCATCAGGGCCAGGCCAGCCTGGCTAGCTGCTGAGAGGGTCTGCACAGTGACTCCATGAGGTTAGCAAAATCTATACATTTTTGAAGCCTAGCAACCTTTCCTAAACAGTTTTTTTTTAAAGACCAAAACATCGCATTGTAAGGAGTTTCAGGTTATTCCCAACATTTCCAAATGTCAAGTCTTGGACAACATGTCTGCACCAAACATGTGCTTCTAAATAGAAAACCGAAAGTCCCTGTCAATCAGATAGGTAACACTCTGGAGAGGAGGAGGAAAGGAAGTGAGACAGTGCTCGTGTCTTTTGTCATTAGGACAGTGGAGATGCGGCTGCTTGACCCAAGAATCATACTGTAAGGACAGCTGAGAGCAAAAATGGAAAGGGAGCGTGGAGGTTTTCACAGCAGGATGTGTGTGGGCAGAAGGATTCTCCAGTGTCCACGGCAGGATGTGTGTGGGGAGAAGGATTCTCCAGTATCCATGGCGGGACGTGTGTGGGGAGGATTCTCCAGTGTCCACGACGTGACATGTGTCGAGAAGGATTCTCCAGTGTCCACAGTGGGACATGTGTGTGGAGATGGATTCTCCAGTGTCCATGGCGGGACATATGTGGCGAGAAGGATTCTCTGGTGTCCACGGCAGGACGTGTGTGGCGAGAAGGATTCTCCAGTGTCTATGGCTGGGGACGTGTGTGGCGAGAAGGATTCTCCAGTGTCCACGGCAGGACGTGCGTGGCGAGAAGGGTTCTCCAGTGTCCACAGTGGGACGTGTGGCAAGAAGGATTCTCCAGTGTCCACAGTGGGACGTGCGTGGCGAGAAGGGTTCTCCAGTGTCCACAGTGGGACATGTGTGTGGAGATGGATTCTCCAGTGTCCATGGCGGGACGTATGTGGCGAGAAGGATTCTCTGGTGTCCACGGCAGGACACGTGTGGCGAGAAGGATTCTCCAGTGTCTATGGCTGGGGACATGTGTGGGGAGGATTCTCCAGTGTCCACAGCAGGACGTGTGTGGCGAGAAGGATTCTCCAGTGTCCACAGTGGGACGTGTGGGGAGAAGGATTCTCCAGTGTCCACAGTGGGATGTGTGTGGGGAGAAGGATTCTCCAGTGTCCACAGCGGGACGTGTTTGTGGAGAAGGATTCTCTAGTGTCCACGGCGGGACGTGTGTGGGGAGAAGGATTCTCCAGGGTCCACGGCGGGACGTGTGTGGGGAGAAGTGTTCTCCAGGGTCCACAGCGGGACGTGTGTGGCGAGAAGGATTCTCCAGTGTCCACAGTGGGACGTGTGTGGGGAGAAGGATTCTCCATTGTCCACAGTGGGACGTGTGTGGCGAGAAGGATTCGCCAGTGTCCACGGCGGGACGTGTATGGGGAGAAGGATTCTCCGGTGTCGTTTTCCCTGGCCCCTCACTCCCAGCTGACAAAGTATTTCTTCCCATTGTAGCTTTGGTTTTCAGAAGTCAGCCTTCTTTCCTCCCAAAAGAGAGGGCTTTCCTCACATAAAAGAAAATTAAGGCTCCCCCATATGTGTTTTGACCTGGTATTATGGCATGAAAGCCACTTGCACCTTCTTACAAAGTCTTAGTGAACTACTTTTGAAAAATGGTAATAATTAAAAAGGGTTAAAAATACACAGTAGTCAGCCTTTTAAAAACATTACAAGACTGACACAGCAGGCATGTGAAAAAAGAAGGGGGAAAAAAAAAACACTAAAAAAGCCACCCTTTGGCCAGGCACAGTGGCTCACGCCTATAATCCCAGCACTTTGGGAGGCCGAGGCGGGAGGATCACTTGAGGCCAGGAGTTCATGACCAGCCTGGGCAACATAGTGAGACCTTGTCTCTACAAAAAAACAAACAAATTAGCTAGGCATGGTGGCATGTCCCGGTAGTCCCAGCTATTCCGGAGGCTGAGGCAGGAGGATTGCTTGAGCCCGAGAAGTCAAGACTGCAGGGAGCTGTGATCACTGCACTCCAGCCTGGGTGACAGAGTGAGATCCCATCTCTAAAAAATAAAAAGAACCCTTCTTTAAGTTGAAATAAAAGGAAGCTAAATAAAATGCTCTGTAACTAAGCAGTCTCCACTTTATTTAGACTAGAGAATGCTCATTATGAGTCAAGCAGCAGGCTGGATGGAAATTACTAATTAATTGAACATTATGGCTTAAAACACATTAATTCATCTTACTTACTGCCTTTCTTGAATACATGCACATTTCTTAGGTTTTGTTAAGCTAATGAAAGGCCATGTTTAAAGGTTATTAATGGGGAAGTTCTCATTCTGAGGTTGCTTGGCTTCACCTGTCTTCAAGTCCACTGGGGTGCTCAGGTTCGGGCTGGCTGCCTTGAGATTTGCTGGACAAATAGATGTATGGGCATGACATTTTATACTACGTGGTTTTAATTTTCGTTTGCATTAATGCAGTGGTTTTATGGTAACTGCCACAAACCTTGAAATCACACCCTTTCCCTCCCACCTCCCAATCCCTTTATTAACCTCGAGTATGGGGGACTTTGACTCCAATACCAGACCCAAGAGTCAGATTTCTGTGGTGTGCTCCTCTCAGAAAACATCAAATGATGTGACCCAGTTCAGTGCTGATGCTTGAGTCTCCCTAACTCTAAACACTAAATTTAACTGGATACTTTAAAGGTTGAAGTTTGATCTCCTCCATTCTTCCTCTCCACAGGGGACATGGCTCAACTTCCACACGAAAGATTTAGGTCAGATGAAAAGATGGTATTAAAAATCTTCAACAAAAGATTTGTTAAGCATTAGACTGTGCTATTACCCGTAGAAACCTCATCCCCTGAAAATCTTTTAATAGAATCAAGAGGAGACTGGGGTCATCTAATCCACCCCCCGACTTCAGGCCAGACCCCACTAAAATTGTTCTGGGCAGTAAGGCCGCCACATTTTTAAGGTGGATGTTTTGTGTTTCCAGGGGAACAGACTCCACCATCTTCCTGAATAACGCAGACGATTTCCTGACAGTCTCCACGACTCAGGATTTATTTCCTTATGATTAACCTAAATCTCCAAAGCCACCATAGCGCTCACTTCCTCCTGTGCCCTCACTGGTACCCATGGCGAACAGCTGGTACCTGTCCCCTGCATACTCACCTTCCCTGTCCCTCCATACGCAGCCAAATCTCCTAGAGGCAGAGAAGGGAGGCCAGACGGGTGGTGAGAGCGCCAGGAGAACCTGCAGTGTATTACAGGATTTAGAAGGGGCCTGGGGAGCTGGGGAGGATGACAAATCTGTGGGAAGAAACTCCACAAGGGTCTGGCAGCTGGAGGCTGAGGCCACCCAACTGAGCTAGAAGGTGATGGAGGTCTTCGCGCTCTCTGAACACTGCGCAGTGAGAGTGCTGGTGACGCCGCCGTGTGATCCAGGCAGAGAAACAATCCTCCGAGTTACAGTCACCATCTCAGCACAAAATTAGTAACTTGACTTCCAAAAGACAGGGCTGGGCCCTACGACCTTTGAAGTCTTCTCTTGTTCTAGAATTTGTGAGTCTATTAACCTATTCCTGAGCCATCTTCACCACTCTAAAGGTTATTGACCCAATTCTTCGAGGCAGCTGAGGGAAGATTTCAGAATTCTCAGTGTATTTCTTCCCTTTTTACTAAGCCACAGTATTAGTGACACCATCTTACACTTCAGGAATGGGGGAAATATGCCTTGGTATTTCCTCTAAAAAATAACTAAGTGGGATCCCTCAAGGGACAGCACCAAAGCTGCTTCCTAGGCTGATGAATAGAAAACATTTGTTGACTGAAGGCAGGCTCAGAGAAACAGACAAGATATATTTACAATCTCAATTGTCTGTAGCATTTTAAGCCCTGAGATTCGTCAACTAAAGAAGGAAAGTGATTTGGGTTGCGTTCCTATCTCAGAGCCCTCCCCTCACCGTATTCGTCTCGCTGGCCCTGGAACTGAAACCACCTCCCCACGCAGGGAGGAAGGCCGCGAGACAAAATGATTCCTGATTGTAATTTACGATGAAACTCTAGATTTACTGGTGTACACTGGAATTTTAATAGTCTTTCCTCTGAATCCTGCTGCATAGCCCTTCTGAATAGTCCCATACATGTATATTCAGAGGTCATTTTCTCAGACAATGATTCACTCACTGTGAAAACTTGGCAGACTGGAAATCTCTCCTTGATGCCAAATGAGACCTTAAGGGCCACCCTAACTGCCAAGCTGGGAGGCGGGTCGCAGGGATGAAGGCAAACGGGGTTCGCTTGTGCCTTAAGCTGAATATGAGCCCATTCGGTTCCCTCTCACTAGTGTAACAACAGGAAAAAGCGGCCTTGAAGGACCACACATATAGGAAGAGAGGGTGAATTACAAATTACCATTGTTGAAGACTTCGTGAACAATCATTTAGTAATTCATTGATAAAGCCTTCATCTTGGGAGGCGCTAGGGGCACCCAAACTTCCTTAATTCCCACTATGTCATTTATTCAGTGTGTATGTGTATATATATACTGAATATATATACTTTTAATGATATATATTTTATATATATTTTATATATATCATTATATATAATATAATATATATATATATATATTTTAGTGGAGATGGAGTCTTACTGTGTCTCCAGGCTGGAGTGCAGTGGTGCGATTTCTCACTGCAGCCTTAGTCTCCTGGGGCTCAAGGGATCCTCCCACCTCAGCTTTCCAAACTGCAGCAATTACAGGTGTGCACCACCATACCCAGCCTCAATGTATATTTTCTATAAAACAGGCAAATGCGAAGATGTCTTATGAGAGCAGATGTATCTGACTTGTTTTATGAAACTCAGGTAGGCTTGGGAGAAGCGCTTTAGAGTTTTGGCGGCACACTGCAGTGTGAACTCATCAGGAAAAAACCTCTAGACTTCAGCTCCTCAGTTCTCCACCTGAGACTGCTGGAAATGAATATGTTTCCTGAAGCTGTTTTATTTTTTTTCTTAACTGATGTCCCTTGAAGCAGAAGTTGAATGAAGATTTTATTTCCTCTCTCGGTGAATATATGCTTTTGTGTCAGACAAGCTAAAAGACAGCAGGTTGGGATACAGTGAATGTCAATATTTAATTGCACCTTCCTTTTCCACCTGTCAACCACAATGCCTCCTCTCAGCAGAGCCATCGCCACTGCCCTGCTCCTTCTCCCCAAACTCATGTCCAGGTCATGTTGGCTGTCAGCTGTGCTCTGAGCACAGGAAGGAGGAGGCACTGTGGGATGGCCAGGAAGGCGGCCTCCACACCATAAGGCAGGATTGCGGCACCGCATCACCATGTCTGGACCACATGCCTCCATGCTGGGCCCTGCCAGGGCTTCTCAGAAGCAGGGACCCCCCCCGGGTGGCCCCACACACAGATGGGAGGAAGCAGAGGGCCCACGGGCTGAGTGAGGTCCTGGACAAGGACCACGGGGCTGGAGGCAGGGACGGCACGGCTGGGCTTTGACCGCCTCCCTCTGCTGTTCTGTGCCCCTCTTCCCAGCCGCGGATGAAGTAAAGAGGCCATGTCCAGCTCTGAGCCCCAGACGGGAGAAAAAAAATCATTTCATCTCCACTCCTCTCGGTTCCTTGCTTAAAGAAGAAAAGCTCTTATGTGACCAGTCATGCACAGTGTCCTATGCCTTAATGAAACGATGCCATTCAAATATTGGAAAATATTTCCAAAGCATTCAAAGCAATGCCCAGCTAAGAACAGCATTCTTCTCAGAACCTTAGCAACACCAAAGCCGGAAGCCTCACTGGTGCACAGTGCAAAAGAGGAAACATGATTTGTTTTTCCATAAAATATTTCTAGTGATCATTGCTTCCACAACGTACTTTTTTGAAGGTAAATTTTCTCTCAATTTTTCTAGCCCTAAAAGCTGACTCCATGATTAAACAAGTCCCTTCATGACCATGTTTTACATAGAACTGTCATGCAAAAAAATAAAAAGAAAGACAGACTCACTCGACTGAAAAGGAGAACCAGGGTGTCAGGCCTGGCCTTAGGGTGAGGACGTACACTTTCCCAGTATGAGCAGACTTGTGGAAATGGTATTTAAGTGCTTGAAAACAATGTAACTTCTTGGCTGTGGGCAATATGTCAAGCTGTTTAGAAGACAAAGGATTGTGTCTTGATCCTCTCCTTTTTTTTTTAAGACAAGATCTTTCTCTCACCCAAGCTGGAGTACAGTGGTGCAATCACAGCTCACTGCAGCCTCAACCTCCTGGTTTCAAGTGATCCTCCTGCCTCAGCCTCCCAAACTGCTGGGATTACAGGCGCACACTACCATGCCCAGCTACTGTTATTTTTATTTTTGTGAAGACAGGGTCTTGCTATGCTGCCCAGGCTGGTAGCACAGCGATCCTCCCACCTTGGCCTCCCAAAGTGCTAGGATTACAGGTGTGAGCCACTGCACCCAGCCCGTTCTCCTCTATTTACCACACTTATTTTTAAGGGAAAGGCAGGGAGAGTGGAGTTGTGGGGATGGAGAAAATCAGGAAGGGGGGTACGGCGTGACCTGGTGCTCCCAGGGCACCCCACTGCCCAGGTGACTCAGGAGTTGCCAGGAGAGCTCCATCTTCTGAGCAGCTACCATTTCCCTGGAGGGCTCTAAGGCCCTGGGACACCTTCTGGAGGGCCGCCCCAGTCAGTGCAGATCCCACTCCTGAGGAGGGTCTGACAAAGCCCACTGGCCATCCTGTGGCCTTTTTGATGAGGCCAGGCGTCCTACGGGGCTGGGGAAGAAGGTGTTTGCCAAGGAGCTGCTACTCCCCAGCTGGATTGCAGGAAGAGTGAACGCACAGGAGCAGGCAGATTCAGACCCAGAGGGGAAGGGAGGACCAACTCCTGTTAATACTGCAGCCACTCCACCGGATTACAGCAATGCTGGGCTGTGAAAGACATCCCTTCCGGCAGAGGCAACTCGGAACCAGAAGAAACTTTACAAAGATGAGATCCCATCAAGAGCCCTTCACCTTTCTGTGCGCTGGGGTGGATGAGTCCTGTGGCAGGCCACTCGCATCCTTCCTCTGTGCCCCTTAGGCCTGACGGTGTCCTGGCCATTCTGGGGACAACAGTGTGGCCTGTTTCTAGCTAGACTTGCCCGAATCGGTCTTGTATTGGTGTCTTGGTGGCGTGGATCTTAGAGAATGACAAGTTGCATTTTCAGTGGGGGGCAAAAACTCTATGAAGGTAGCATAAACCATGCTACTGTATTCATTATACCCATGAAAAAACAGGATTTCAGTGCTAGGAACGATAAAGCCATACTCAGAGTCATCCATCAATTGAATGATAGAAGCGCCTCTACTTTTCCTTGCACCGATTCATGCAAGCCTCCCAGTGGTGTTCTGCAAATTTCATTATCAGACAGCACCGATGTGCAAAGCTTTGGCCTGACGTGGCGCAGACCCAAACACTGTCACCTGATGGGCAAAGTACCAGGGTGAGAAACAGAAGATCTGTTTTCCTGGCCTCTAGTTCTGGGTCTTGGTCTTCGTAAAATGGGTATAAAACTCCCTGCCGGGCCACTTGACATTAACTTTATGACTGCTCATATACGAACGTCCTTGCTCCACACAACTGCTTCTTTTTTTGCTATAAAATCAAACGTTAGTATCTTCAATATAGCTTACTAAATCCCAATCGCCAACACTACATATACTCTTTAAAGGAAACAGACAGAAACTAGATTCACTGGTGCCAGCTATTAATTATTTCAAACATATAAAGTATCTCAAAAAGAAATAAGTCAAACTTATTCTCACTCAGTTTCAAGTATGTCTATCTTAGGGCGTCTTTCCAAAAATCTCTGTCGTTAAGCTGGACATGCACACACAGGTGCCGGCCCATGGCCCGAGCGTGACGGATGCACTCGGTGAAAAGCCCATGACTGACAGCCACCATCTGATAGCGGAGGAGCTGCCGGCTAGCTGTGGGTTCCAGAGGTGATCAGCCACAGATGGAAAAGGGAGGTCTTGGGATGCTTTCATCGTCCCAGCTGCCCTGCAGGTGGACATTTAAAGTAAATCATTAACAAACCCCTGTGGCAGAAATATAGTGCACCTCAGCTCATCATCAGCTGCAAGGGACTCTGCCTGATGTCCTGCAGACTGAGTAGGGGTCTGTGGCCTTTTCCATAAGGGTGGGTCTAGATGATGGGGAGCAGCCCCCACTACCATGAAGAGGAGCAGAGATGAGTTGGCCAGCCACTGTGTCCAACTAAATCCCTATGGCAGCCCAGTGATTCACTCTGAGGTTAATTTCCAACATCTGAGAGGTTCAGGCTGGAGATATAGAATATCGTCCAGAGAGAGAGGCCCAGATCTAAAGGGGACGGGGGGGTGCAGAAGCTTTAGCTGGACTCTCCCTGCCTTGCCAATGAGCCAAGGATGTGCAAAAATGCACATCCTGCCATCTCCCTGACAAGCCTGGCCCTCCTCCAGAATGGGCCGTGCTGCATGCTTGTAATATTCCATTTATTCCTTTCTGGAACACATCATTTCAAAAAAACTTCCCCTGGAAATATCTATAAACCATAGATGAGGTAAGGTTGAAGAGAGTTTGGGGCTATCATTTTATTGAGGTAAAAATATATATACATATAGAAAAGTAAACATAACTTGCAGTTTTCATAAACTGAAACACCCATGTACATTTTTTAGCTTGGACTGTGATATTTTGAAATAAAAACCTCGCAAAAGGATACATAAACTGAAAAAAATGTTCCATTTCAATGTAATTTTCTTGCTACCACTTCATAATATAGGTTGGGTATCCCTTATCCAAAATGCCTGGAGTCAGAAGTGTTTCGAATTTTGAACTTTTTTGGATCTTGAAAACTTGCATTATACTTACCAGTTATTATATTATACATCTACCTTCCTAATCCAAAAATCTGAATCTGAAATGCTCCAATGGGCATTTCCTTTGAGCATCATATTGGCGCTTAAAACGTTTCTGACTTTCGAGCATTTAAAATTTTAGGTTATTGATATCGGATTGGGGTACTCACGCTGTGGCTGTTGACAGAGTTATAAACATAGCTGAAGGGAATATAACAAGTAGACCACAGTGGATCACAGGAAGCCATTTGGGTCCGAGAGCTTTCACGGCAGCAGGACAGATGGAGTGCCCAAAACAGGAGCCTCCTGGTCTCTGAAGAGCAAGCCTGGTTTTCATGCTACCTTCACGGTGGTTTAGGAAAAGCACACACTCCGTTTGGCCATGTCTCTTCCAAGTGGGGAAAACCTAAATTTTATTCCCTTTTATCATGAGTTATTTACAGAAGAAAAAGAGATATATGCAACTTTCATTCATCTTTTAGCCATTTTCTTTCATCCCTGGCACAAATCTCCTCCCTCCTTCTTCTAACCCATGCCCCTTTAAGTCATTCGCGTTAAAAGCAGCAAACAGATGCTGGGGATAATTTAATGCAGCAAAGGTCTTCCTTCCACACCTAGGAATGTAATTGTGCCCCACACACTGGGAAAGGGCTGCTGCTGTGTCACGATTCTGCGACAGGAATAATACAGGTGGTCACAGGAGAACACACATTCCAGGTAACAGTTTCATATAACTAGAGGCTGTAGGGTGACTAGGCCCTGAAAAACAGGGTGTGGACCAAGCTGGCTAAGACTGACCGGACCCAGTGCAGAGCTGGATTTGAGCTAGGTCTCACCTCAGACCTCATTATCCACTCACTGACACACTCAGTCACACACCACCAACACCATGACAGTTCCAGGACACCCTTATTTGGTAAGAATGGGTGGCACTGGGCCAGGCACGGTGGCTCATGCCTGTTATCCCAGCACTTTGGGAGGCCGAGGTGGGAGGATCACCTGAGGTCAGGAGTTCGAGACCAGCCTGACCAACATGGAGAAACACTGTCTCTACTAAAATACAAAATTAGCCGGGTGTGGTGGTGTGTGCCTATAATCCCAGCTACTCGGGAGGCTGAGGCAGGAGAATTGCTTGAACCTGGGAGGCAGAGTTTGCAGTGAGCCAAGATTGCACCATTGCACTCCAGGCTGGGCAACAAGAGTGAAACTCTATCTCAAAAAAAAAAAAAAAAAAAAAAAAAAAGAATGGGTGGCACCACAATTCCAATAAATCTCCATTTTTCCAGGAATTTTCATGAATATTCCACCTCTCGGTTAAAGAAACCCATAAAGATAGCAGCCCCAAACCCCACTCTGTGGCTCTCTTGAGTCTGCCCCCACACTTTCTTTTTGCAAGAGTGTACTCTTCACTCTGCAATAAATCTTCATACTTTCACTGTTTTCTGACTCATCCTTGAATTCCTTCTCACGACAGTGTCAAGAGCCTGGATGCTGGCTGGGGTCGGGGTCCCACTAGCGTTTAGGGACCTCCCTGGCCCCTGTATCAATTCCACCCCAGTTTGTGAGAGGACACTTGGCCGCTCCCCACGCTCTGGGGAGTCTGGTCTGGGGAGTCAATTTCTCCATCTGTGTACCTGCTGGCATGACGGGCACCTGGGTGTGTGTGCCCCACGTGAGCGTGCATGTGCAGGGTGCGTCTGCAGAGCAGGAGACTCAGGAGCTAAGATCCAGACAGATCAACAGATTCTAGGTGATGGGAAACAAGAACTAGTCTGTTACAACTAAAAATGCCTGGAGGCAAACGACAAGTCAGTGTCTCCGAGGCCTGGCTCTCCTAGTGTACAGGGCTGCCTGGGGCACAGGCGGGGCTCCACAATGACTGTCGCTGGCTGTTTACAAGAAATAGGGGGTTTGCCACATCCCTGAAGTCAGTGTAGTTCTCACAGCATTGATGCATTTCAGAAACGCACCTGGAAGGGTGCAGAAGTGTGAGATAGCTTGTATGCCGCCACCTCATCTCAGGACCTGTTTCTATCTTGCTCTCTCTTCTCCAAGACAGTGGGATGTGAGGGCACAGAGGGGCCCACAGAAGGGGTCTGCACTCTGTTCCCCTGACAGGCCCTGCCCTGGCCCTGTAACACTCACAACCAGGGCATGGCTCTAGGGAACAGGACCAGAGGGCAGACCCAACACAGAAGCAATGACAAGCGATGGGAGATGGCAAGGCAGGGCAGAAAGGAGGCCAAGGCTGTCCCTGGAAGTCCCTGCCAGTCTAGGGACAGGAAGGAGCTTGGAGAGGTGCTGGACTTGAGGGCCAGATGGCTGCTTTTCCATGAGGGAGCCAGGGTCACTCTCTAAGAGCCCAGGCAGCTCACTGAAAGCCTTGTCCTTCCCGTCCCTCTCACCTGGACTGAAATTCAAATTCCTCACCCAGGACCCTGAGACCCTGAGACCCTGACCAGGCCCCTGCCCTCACCCCCTTGTTCTCAGTGCTCCTGCCCACCTCCTGCCTATGTGTCCAGTGCCCAGCTGCTGTCCATGAAATGGCCAGCAGCACTCCCTCCCTCCCCAGATCCAGCACTCCACTCCAAGGCAGGTTCTCCAGGACGCCACCCTGGCCTTGGCACAGCCATGGCTCTCCAGGCCCCCCTTTCATTTCTCTCCACAGCTCCAGACACCCAACATTACATTACAGTTTTCCTGTTTATTTTCGATCTCTGTGAAGGCAAGTGTTTTACTTATTTAGTGTGGAATTGCCGATGCTGAAGACATTGCAGGAGTTTAGTCATACTTATTGGATGAATGAAAGAAGAAACAAGTTAGCTAGCTAATGCACACAGAAGGCCTGCGGCTGTAAGAACCCCAGCCATAAGATGGAGAACAGAGAAGTTCTCAGCCTCGGTAGCCACAGAAAGAAATGATGCCGATGCCACAAACACGTCTTTCTGAAGGTGTCAGCATCTCTGTCAGGGCAGAGAAGCCTTTGTTCTTCTTTGAGCAGCCCTTCCTGGTCTGGCCACATGGCCCTGCCAGGACAGACACCCTTCATGCTCCTTTCTGACTGCATCTCCGACCCAACAGCAAGGGCCACAGAGTCCTTCAGCCCAACGCCCACCTATAAGTGTAGCATGCCAGGGACAGGGGGCTAACCTGGCCCACTGCTCTTCCCCAGCACAGTAGGCAGGTGCCTTTTGCTACACTTCCTGGAGAGGCAGCAAGGTCCTTGATGTTTTCTGAACTGGATCATGGTTGGGGAATAAAAAAGAAATGATCACTCTCATCAAAATTTTATGTAAGGAAAAAAGACCCCTATTTAAAACAATTATAAAACTTCAAATGCCCGAGAAGCATATGAAAAGGTGCTCAGGTTCACTAAACATCAAGGAAATGCAAAGTAAAGCCACAATATCATACTGACACCCACCCAGCAGAAATGAGAGGACAGCAAGCGTTGTGGCGCGTGTGGGACTGGCAGGGGTCTCTGGCCATGCCAGCGGGAGTGGAAATGGGAAACCGTTGACCCTGGCGATTCCACCTCGACACTTCCAACAAAATGCACCTCAAGGGGGCTCTGCGGGGCTGCTTGAGTTCTGGGGCTTTTTTTGTTTGTTGAGGTGAAATTTGCATTAATACACAATTAACCATTTTAAAGTGAATCCTTCGGTGGCATTTCACACAAGTGTCTCCAGTGTGTAAAAAAATCAGTGAGCTTTTGATACATGCCCTTTTCTGAATGTATATCTCAAGTCAACAAAGATTTTAATAAATAGAATGATGAAGTGATGAAATGTAAAATGCACTCTTTCCTCAAGCGCACTTCTTACAAGCAGCTTTGCTTTGTAAACAGAGAGGAGGTGTGCGCACTGGCACTCCTTCCGCTGACTCTGCTGCTCCGCGTTCTCCCTGGTGGAGCGGGCCCTGGTGGCTTCTGCTACATATCACCAGATTCCCTTCTGATGATGATTTATGCACTATCTATACATGTGACAAAACTCATTGGTAACCTTTCCAGATGGCTTTAAATTGTAACTTGCTATTTGTTTGTATGCTTAGCCAAGCTGCTACATTCCCAACTCTTTGGAGAAAGGAAACTGTTTTACTTCAGTAAGGCGGAAAGTCACAAATCAAAAATAAATATGTAGTAAAATAATCTTGACACAAGAAAATCACCTCCAATGTGACATATCCCAGGGAACTACGTCTGCATTAACGTCCTCACTACGTGGGTTCCGCAGCCCAACATGATTAATGTTTGAAGAGCAGAGAACGGGGTTAAAATCCAGTTTCTAGAATTCTCAGTTCTTGATATTTCCAGATGGTGGATGTACCCCACAACCATGAGCAATTATCGATAACCCAGAGCTACTTCCGCAGAGGCAGCTTCTGAATAAAGCTAAACCAGAAGAGAAGGGAAAAGTCCCACTTTAAAGCAGTTAATGAATAAAGCTTTACCCTTTTGCATTTTTAACCACAACTGATGCTTCCTATTCCTATTTCTTGTAGTGGTAATACTTATTTATCCTGGTGTCTTTTTTAGGGACAAGATCGTGCTCTGTCACCCAGGCTGGAGTGTGGTGGCGTGATCATGGCTCACTGAAGCTTCAAACTCCTGGGCTCAAGCGATCCTCTCGCCTCAGCCTCGGAAGTCACTGGGATTCCAGGCGTGAGCCACCGCTCCCAGGCCTGGGTTCTTGATACATAAATTCTAGCACACAGACGGCACTATGTGACATATGGGAATAATTATTAAGTTACTAAAACTGAAGCACCCAGCAGAGAGAACGCAGCAAATGGGCAGGTGATCCCAGGCCACGTCCCGGGCCCAGCAGGGCGCATCTCTGTTCTACGAGTGGGTTCAGAGCAGCAGGGGCAGCAGCCACAAGCAGCATGAGGACGGTCACTACTGTCATGCCGTACCATGGAACCGATGCCCCATACATGTCCCTGGCCTGCAGGAGAGCAGACAGGGTCATCATGCCCAACAGGGAGCAGGCAGAGGCCCAGGAGCCGCAAGGGCACGTGGCCAAGTTTCCCAGCCTGGTGGCTGAGGCCGAGCCCCTCACTCAGGCCTGCCTGGCTCCCAAGTCCGTGTTTCTACCAACTACACTCCTACCAGAGACTTCATGGGGTCAGTGGAAAAGGGGCAGCTCCAAGCAGTAACAGTTGTGCCAGCACTGTGCCAGCCAGACACCTGGAGAGCAAAGCACAGGCCCACAAAGCAGGTCCTCCCCACGAGGAGCTCAGGTCCACCGAGGGAAGGCGGGAGCTCAGACACTCTCCACTCACATCCCTGGATGCCCAGTACTTAGCGAAGTCCCAGTAAACAACAGGTATTCAGCAAATATTAGTCAGTAAATACGCTGCAGAATATTTCTCCAAATAGGGAGACGGTGTCGCGATAGAGCTCATCCACTGGGTGATGTGCCTGTCTACAAGTCTCAGAAGAGCTGCAGAAATACAAATTATATTCTAATGTTTTAAGAGTGATCCTCTACCATGTTAAATACGTCGAATAATATGACTGCATCCAAGGGTGAGCTTAAGCAAGCTAGTATAACCACCAGGGATATTTATATCTACCCCCAAATATCCAAATCAGTTCAGATTTACTGACACCCACCTGAAAAATCAAGGAAGATTCCGGCACTGGGTCAGATATGTGCATTAGTGCCTGTCTCTCCAGGTGGGGGCAGGCGGAGTCAGATCTTTTTAATTCCTACAGAAGAAAATTTCTGTAAGAATACACATAGTGAGATAGAAAGTGATTTGTTGGTCTTGTTTTTTGAGACAGGGTTTCACTGTCACCCAGGCTGGAGTGTAGTGGTGTGATCATGGCTCACTGCAGCCTCGACCTCACTGCAGCCTCGATGGTCCAGCGACAGAGGCTCCTACCTTCAGCCTCCCAAGTAGCTCGGAGCAGCTGGCACAACACCGAACCCAGCTAATTTTTTTATTTTTTTACTTTTTGTGGAGACAAGGTCTCCCCATATGTTACTCAGGCTGGTCTCAAACTCCTGGGCTTAAGTGACCTGTCTGCCTCAGGCGCAAGCCACTGCACCCAGCCTAGAAAGTATTTTAACATTTTCTAAAGGCAATACAAAAAGCACAGCTTAGAACTTGTTTTCTAAAACTAATCCAAAAATACATGCCTGGCCTGCTCTGTGTTTTCATCTTCCTTGCCACTGGATCTCCTGCTCCTCTCAGCCTACAGACTCCAGCAACACCCAGCGAATGCAGAGGAAGGAGCCACACTTCTGAGGAGGGGAAGGAAAATGAAGGCGAGTCTTAGCATCAACTCCCTGGGTGGGCTTCAGCCCCTGGGTTCACCTCATTGCTGTCAGACAGGGATGGCAAGGGGCTTTTGCCCCTTCCCTGGATGAAGGGAAAGAGAACATAGACATCTCACAGGCCAAGTCAGAACGGGACAGACCAGGGGCTAAGCAGGGAGCTCAGGGGTCTTGAGCTGTGAAGCAGATGGCAGGAGATAGAGCAAGCGAGCTGAATGTGGGGCCTGTTACTGAGAGGAGAGAGACCTTCATAGGCTCAGAACAGGCAGAGCGCTGGTGAGTACTACTGGGTAAGACCTGGGAGGACCTGCCCACAACACCTTCCTGTCTGAGCTGCTTGGGAAAGGGTCTCATTTCTCTGAGTCCCACTTTTCTGATCTGCAAAGTGGAGATAACGTCTACCCTCACAGAGATGGGGAAGATTAAATGATACAACACCCACAGTATCTGGCGTTTGGTAGGCATTCGGCAAACACATCTTAGCTTGCCGACGAGGGGCCAGAAGCCTGGAAGAGAGGCACAGCACCCACACGCCTCAGCCCCACTCAGGGTAGATGTGACCAACCCCAGGGCTCCCACGCACCATGCTGGGTGAAGGCTCAGGGTTCTTAGCACAGCAGGCAGGCAGGCACACTGCTGTGTGATGCCTGATATGACCCCCGGGTCCAGGGGTCTGTCCAGGCAGGGGCAGCACAAGTGTTTCACAAAGGTTTCCACAGCAAAGATGGAAGACTAGAATTGGAGATGGGAGCTTCAAGGAAGAGAACTCAGTTCTCAGCACACCAGTTAAAGCTGAGAGCCCAAGAACACAGTGAGAAACTCAGTAACTACAGAGCCGTGTTGTGGCAGGTCTGGCTAGATGCCGAGCCAAAAGGACTTGGGCTCAATATATTCTCTCTCTGGAGAGATGGGTTTGAGACCAGGGATAAAACCTGTCCTGAAAACATGGGCTCAGAAAACAACACCCCAAGATATGGTGCTTTGGCATGCTGACTGCTTTGAACAATGGAGATTGAAAGGCCTCAGAAATAAGCTCAGAACCAAGGCCTCTCTCCAGCCTGCTTCCTTGCCCTCTTTCCCTTCTGAAGCATGGGGGTGGGCTCTCTCTGAAGGTCCCTCATCTGACCTAGGGAAGTTCCTCTGGAAGGAATGCATTTGTCTTAGACTCCCCTCCCTAGGATTTATATTAATCACAGAAAATTAACTCTTAACATAGGAGAGAAAACTCAAAGTCTCCATGCCCAGGACAGACTTCACCTATTCTTTCAACTAAAGGGCTGTTACCTGAGAGACTTAACCTGCATAATTAGACAACCTTTGTTTACAGTGCACTTCCACCCCTCACCTTCCCATAACTTGTCACTACCTCCCCCAGGGCCCATAGGAACTTAGTCCCAGTCCATTGACTGCTCTTGAGTCCACTCATCTCCTCATTGAGGGGTCCCTCTCCACACAGACTGATGGGACTCAGAGAGGCGGCCCCTGAAGTCCCCATGGGACAGCTCGGACCCGGCCCCCTCAGGCATGCTGTGCTCCTTCCCATGCAATTGGCCTCAATTTTCACTTTTGTTTCTGAGTGGTGATGGGGGGAACGGAAATACTCAATTGCTTGTAAATAAATCATCCTGTCTCATTGCTCAGCTGAGTGTTTTTTGCCAATACAGAGCTTCCGTGTGCTCACGCTCATGGGAGTCAGCTGTGGGGAAGGTGGGAGGGTGGGGTTTGCACAGAACAAGCACATGGCACTGTCTGTGGGGCCTCCTTTTTGTGCAGCCGCCTGGGCTCCTGTCCTGGCCCTGGCAGAGGAAGTGAGTGCAGAAGGATCTGAAAGTCGAGGGTGAGGTGGGCAGCGGGTTCAGAGGCAACAGTCCCCAGGGGTGTGAGTTTGGCACTGGTTCTCCACCTGACATGCCCCCAGGCACTGCCCTTCTCTGCAGGCCCCCAGCCCTCACTACAGGCCAGGCCTCCCCATCGGGTCTCCTTCCTGGAAGGCAGCGTTGGCCTTCCTGTCCCTGCTTGCCTCCCTGCTGTCCACCTCAGCCACAGAGACGCTCACTCTCCCTCCTCAGCCTGGAGAGCTCCTCACTGCCCCTGCAGGCCTGCCAGTCCTCTCACTTTGGTCACTCTGTCTCCCCCAGCCCCACTCCAGCCCTGCTCTGGCCTCTCCCCTCCTGCCCTGTGAGCCTCCGCCTTCCCCCTCCTGCCCAGCAAACTCCACTCACCTCTCACGCCCTGCTTCCCTGTCATTTCCTCCAGGAGGTCTTTTCTAAGTTGAAGCCTTCTGTCCAAGACACTCCCATAATGATGAATCTAACCATCCGCCCTTCCTAGAGGGGCCCATGGAGCACAGAATGTGGCTGCCCTGCCTGGATCCCTTCAGAGCCTCAGGCCCAGCTCAGGACCCAGCCTAGAGCAGGCACTTGATAAACACCTGTTGAATGAATGAATACGTGAGCCATGGTGTCCAGCGAGAGAACACCGCTGCCCCTGGAAGAGGTGCGTGTGGTGGGGAGGGGGTGGAGACTGGGGGACAGGAACAGTGACAACAGGGGCCCAGTCTTGGGTGGTGGTCACAGCTCGAGGGCCACCAGAAGTCTTCCCAGCAGACGGGGCCATGCACAACCGTGTCACAGCACATGCCTAAGAAATCATGTTGCTGACAGCACAGTCAGTGTCAAGCCACAGTCAGCGTCTACACATGCCCCCGCTTCTCAGGCTTTGAACCTGAATCACCCCTTCTGTCCAGAGGAAGCCGTCCACAAAGTTGGAGCATCAAGGTGAGAGCCGAGGCACAGGAGAGGGAAGTGTCTGCTTCAAGACTCTGTCCTCTTCCAGACACCTGTCTTGTCCCCGCTTCCCCAGCTAGGCAACCTCTCAAAGCAGGGTGTTCACTCTCAACAGGGCAGAAGAATTTGCCCATCTTCTGATAGGGCAGAAGAATGTGCCCATCTTCTGATAGGGCAGAAGATGACAGGAGGATAGCCACACATGTTCCAAACTGCTCTCAGCTTCCAGGTCAGGCTCAGCCATTGTGCAGCCCACACTGGCATGTCTGTCTGTCTGACATGCATGTCTGCCCCACCCCACGTCTGTCCCTAGGACATGTGCGTCCACAGCTCCCACACCAGAGTTCCCAGGAAGGCAACAATCAGGCCAGAATGCTGGATTTTTGCTTAGGTCAATATTATATGTTTCTTAGATGCTGACACACTAGTCAAGGCTCTGGCTGACACGGCTGACAGCCAGGATGTGGGTTTTCACTGGGAGTCATTGGTGTCTGTCAGGCTGGATGACCTTCCACTTCCTACTCCAGGTCACTTATTTCTAACATTTGTCATCATGACCCAAATCTAACTTTAAAAGCGTTCTTCCACTTTATGAAGCTCCAGTCAGGATTTATGACTTAATTTTTAGAGAAGTTTTAGGTTCACAGCAAAATTGGAGAGGAACATGCAGAGATTTCTCACGTGCTCTCTGCCTCCCACCCCCAACACATGCACAGCCTCCCACATAATCCCACATGATCACATCCCACACAGAGTGGCGCATCATTAGCTTGATGGACTGACACCACCACTCCTTCATCACCCTGAGTCTGTGGCCTTCGTTTTAGGGTTCACTCTTGTACATTCTCACAGGTCTGGACAAATGTATTTTGCCATGGATCTAGTGCTACAGTACCATACAGAATAGGCTCACGGCCCTAAAAATCCTTCGTGCTCCTCCTAATTGTCCCCCCCTCCCCATTACCCTGGCAATGATCTTCTTACTATCTCTACAGTTTTGCCTATTCCAGAATGTCACACAGTTGGAATCACACCGTACACAGCTTTCGGACTGGCTTCTTTCACTTAGTCCCAGGTATTTAAGTTTCCTCCATGTCTTTTCATAGCTTGAAAAGAAAAAGCACATTTCTTTCCAGTGCTGAATAATATTTCATTGTCTGGATGTACCACAGTTTAGTTATCCATTCTCCTACTGAAGGACATGTAGGTTGCTTCCAAGATTTAGCCATGATGAATAAAGCTGCTATAAACTTCCATGTGAAGGTTTCTGTGTGGATATGTTTCAACTCCTCTGTGTAAATACCAAGAAGCACAATTGTTGGATCATATGGTAAGATTATGCTGAATTTTGAAAGAAACTGTCAAACTGTTTCCAATGTGGCTGCCCCATTCAGCATGCCCCCAGCCATAGATGAGAGTTCCTGTGGCTCCATATCCTCACCAGCATTTGGTGTTGTCAGTATTCTGGATTGGGGCCATTCTAAGAGGTATACAGTGGGATCTCATTATTTAATTTGCATTTCCCTGATAACATATGGTGTGGAGCATCTTTTCATATGCTTATTTTCCATCTGCATATTTTCTATGGTGAGGTGTCTATTAAAGTTTTTGGCCAATTTTTTAATCAGTTTTTTTTTTTTTTTCTTACTGTTGAGTTTTAAGAGTTCTTTGTATAGTTTGGTCCATTATCAGATTGTCTCTATAAATATTTTCCTCTAGGCTGTGGCTTTTCTTTTTTCTCTTCTCTTCTCTTCTTTTCTTTTCTTGTTTTAGATGGAGTCTCACTGTGTTGCCCAGGCTGGAGTACCATGGTGCAATCTCAGCTTGCTGCAGCCTCCGCCTCTCGGATTCAAGCGATTCTCCTGCCTCAGCCTCCCAAGTAGCTGGGATTACAGGCACCCACCACCATGTCCAGCTAATTTTTGTATTTTTAGTAGAGATGGGGTTTCGCCATGTTGGCCAGGCTGGTCTCCAACCCCTGACAACAGGTGATCTGCCTGTCTTGGCCTCCCAAAGTGCTGGGATTACAGATGTCAGCCACTGCACCCAGCCCTCTTTTCAATGACTTAAAAGTGTCTTTCACAGGGCAGAAATGTTTAATTTTAATGAAGTGCAGCTTATCAATTATTTCTTTCATGCACCATGCCTTTTGTATTATATCTAAAACATCACCATCAAACCTGAGGTCATCTAGATTTTCTCCTATGTTATCTTCTAGGAGTTTTAAGTTTTATGTCTCACATTTAAGCCTGTGATCTATTTTGAATTAATTTTTGTGAAAAGTATAAGGTCCATGTTTAGATTCAATTTTTTTGTGTGTGCACGTAGATAGCCAGCTGTTTCAGTACCATTTGTTGAAAAGATAATCTTGCCTCCACCGTATTACCTTTACTTCTTTGTCAAGATTCATAGGCCACATTTTTATGTGGATCTGCTTCTGGGCTCTCTGCTCTGTCGATTGATCCAACTGTCTGTTCTTTTGCCAACCTATCTTGATGCCTGTAGCTTTATGGTAAGTCTTTAAGGCAGGCAGCATCATTTCTCCTCCTTTGCTCTTGCCCTTCAGTACTATGTTGGCTACTCCAGGCATTCTCCCTTTCCATATAAACTTTAAAATCAGTTTGTCCGTATCCAAAAAACAACTCACTGGGATTTTTATGAGGAGTGCATTGAATCCATTTATGAATTTGGGAAGAACCGGCATCTTGACTATATTAAGTCTTCCTATCCATGAACTTGGAATATTTCTCCATTGACTTCTTTGACTTCTTTAATCAGTTTTGTCGTTTTCCTCATATAAATCTCATGCATATTTTGTTAGATTTACCTAAGTATTTAATTTTTTGCATGCTATTATAAATGGTTTTGTGCTTTAAATTTCAAATTCCACTTGTTTATTGTTGATATATAGGAAAAAAGCAATGTGAAGCCAAGCAAGGATTTCAAGCAAAGAACAGACACAGCTGAATTTTGTTTTCAAACTAGAACCCAGTTGATGTTCAGAATGGATTAAAGGAGAATAGGTGCTGGGGACCACAGGAAAATATCAACTGTTAATCCTGACCTTCTAGGCAGCACACCGAAACTTTGATGTGTATATTCATCACCTGGCGATTCTGTTACAGCAGAAGATATGCTACAGTAGGCCTGGGTGGAATCTAAGAGTCAGCATGTCCAACAAGCCCCAGGTGATGCCAATGCTGCAGGCTCTCAGACAACCCCGAGTCAAGAGGGTCTGGGGGAAAGCGGATGAGGCTCTGAGCTCAGGCAGTGACCGTGAGGAGGGGGGGACGGACTACGTTCCAGAGAAAATACACTGTCTTGCCACTCTTGTCTTTCCCCCTCACTGTATCAGAAGTAGGTCCGGAGCAGGAAGGAGGGGAATGAAGGAGTCAGTGGGAGCAGATGAGTAAAAAGCACCTGCCTTTGGTATCCTTCGTTGATCTGAGATGCATTATCCGAGCCAGGGACCACGGAAAAGCTGCCAGTTTCCCCTAACCAGTGGGATGTGCCTGCTGGATTTGTCCTGCAGCCCTGGCCCTTGACTACACTGACTTGAGGGATGCCCTTGACTGCCTGTCAAGCAAGGCCTGCGTCAGATGCCTCTTCTGCACCCCCTTTCTCCTTTCGAAATGCGAACACGGCTCATCAAAAGGAGTGAGAGATGTGGGGTCACATAAGCACTTAGATATCCCCTGGGCTCACTGCTTTGCTTTCCAAACTGTAGTTTTCTCAGCTATGAAAAGAGGGGCTTGGTCTAGAAGACACCTCTAATTGCCATTCCATAATCCCATGACCTGAGCTCTCCCCTCAGCCTTTGAAAGCCTCCTCTTTGTTTCCAAAGATCAACATCCAAGCCATGCTGCCTGCACAGAGTCAGGTTTTCTCCTCTTGGGCTTCTGCCAGTACTGAAGAGAAATGCATGACAAGTATCCCGCCTGACAGAGGCAGGTGGGAGGGCTTTTCTAGAAGCATTCTGCTACTGTTTCTCATGGGTCATGGAGGCAGCTGGGTGGCCACAGAGGACCTGCTGCTGGATGCTTTCTCAGGTAAGCGTGCATTTCCCACCTCGTGGACCTCCTTCCTTGTTCTTCTGACCATGGTTCCATCAACAAACGCCCATGCCCAAGAGGGTTGGGGCCCCAGCTTTGCTTAGGCCAAGAAGTGGAAGTCTAACACCACAGTGTCTTGCTAGAAGATAAAGTGAGGCCTAAAAGAAGGTCCCCTCTGGGGAAAATTAGGGCCCAATCCTCCTGGTATTCCTTGTTTCATTCTTTACCACAGAAAAATTCCACCAAAATTAGTAGTATTCATTACCACAAGTTCAGTCTCCTACAAAGCCTAGTCCATTGTGAGGTCAAATTCAAACATGTTTGTACAAACGGATCTTAGTGAGTTTTCTTGAGACATCAAAAAGGATAAGAAAAATATAATTAGAGAACTTTTTCAGATAAAAGGCATAGTCTATTCCAATTTAAGTATTATCCATGTCACTCCATTCCTTTGTCCAAAGATATAAGCTGAAGCAACTATCTGCTGGAGACCACACCTAGGGGCAGGAACAGTCCTCACCAGGCACCGAGCAGGTCCCACAGTGAGTGAAGTGGGCTGTGAGCAAACAACATGATGGGCCTCAAGATCCTGTAGAGGCTCTTGGCCTCTGTGTGGAGGAGACAGAGAGGGCCTAGGGACAGGCGACATGCAGCCCACCTGCTACTGCATCTTCCCATTTTTTGCAAGAAATATGACTGGATTTTTTTTTTGAGACAGGGTCTTGCTCTGTTGCCCAGGCTGGAGTATCGTGGTGCAATCATAGCTCACTGCCACCTAGATCTCCTGGGCTCAAGGGATCCTCCCACCTCAGCTTCCTGAGCAGCTGGAACTACAGGTGGACACCATGATGCCAGGCTAATTCTTAATTTTTTTTTAGAGGTGGGGTCTTGCTACATTGCCCAGGCTGGTCTCAAACTCCTGGACTCAAGCGATCCTCCTGCCTTGGCCTCCCAAAGTGCTGGGATTATAGATGTGAGCCACCGGACCAGGCTGGATTTTTAACATGAAGTCTCCTAATTTAGTCTTAATGTTGGCAATTTATTTATAATTTTTAAACACGAGGACTTCGTTTTTAAAACAGTGAGGTGTATACACCAAGTTAAACATGTGTCTGGACCAGATGTGACCCCTGAACATGACTTTGCCACCTCTCACCCACAAAGCAGAGCCCCTTCCATAAGGAATTCACAGGCACTTAAGGAATCCACAGGCACTTAAGGCATCCATGTGCCAACATACCGAGTTTTAAATCTGTTACAGATTTACAGACCCTTCAGTCTGGTCCCCCCGGATTAATCCAAACTATATCTCAGATTCCCCTGACAAACACCCCATTCTAATGAGGCTGACCTCCTGTTCCCCTGACAAACACCCTGTTCCAGTGAGGCCGATCTCCTGGGCACCTGTGAGCAGACCATTTCCATTTCCTCCTCCATCCCTTCACTCAAATTCTTTCGTTCCTCTGCAATGTCCTTTCTTCTCTCTTAGAGTCATGAAGCACAATCACACCCCACCTTTCTATACCACTGTCCTTGACTCCTTTGATGACTGTGTCTTTTATTATCTGCACCACACAATTTAGCATGGAGTCATGCATGGCTGCTTATTGTGAGCTAGCTGTTTCATACGTATTCCTGGTGAGGCTGTGAATTCTGGAGGGAAGAGGCCAGGTCTTGTTGGCTGTTCACAAGATTTCTTGTGTTTTAGGGTAATGGGAGTCCATGTGCACCATAAGCTATAAAGACACCCAGGACATTGGCCACAAAACACACACTGCATTAATTGATACAAAACAGAACAGCCAGGCAGGGCCCAGTGGCTCACGCCTGTAATCTCAGCACTTTAGGAGGCTGAGGCAGGAGGATTGCTTAAGACCAGCCTGGCCAACATAGCAAGAACCTGTCTTTACAAAAAAAAAAAAAAAAAATCAGCCGGGTGTGGTGGCAAGCACCAGAGTCCCAGCTACTCTGGAGGCTGAGCCACAAGGATTCCTGGAGCCTAGGAGATCAAAGCTGCAGTGAACCAGCCTCAAGCTCCTGGGCTCCAGGGATCCTGTTGTCTCCGGGCCACAGAGTGAGACATCTCTTAAAACAAAACAAAAAACAGAGCCACCACTGTGAATCTGGCATTCCTCATACTGGGAGAAAGAATTGTTTAACCTAAGTGAAAAAGATCTAGTGAAGAAAGTGCCAAGCACAGACTGAAAACAGCGAACTTAACGTTTGCACCCTTGAGGCTCCTGTCTGCTCCACTTCCCTCTGGAGTCGCGTCAACACTGGATGTGACTAAGGCTTCTTTGGGGGCTTCCCAGCAATCAAGAGGGGCCACCCCAGACCCAGGGCAAGCACCCTCAGGCCCCAAACTGTGGCTCCTGGGAGCCCATGGCATTTGTCTATGACCCATAAACCATCTTAACCCCAGATAAGCAGGACTCACGCTCATGCTAAACCATGAGGAATCCTCCACCAACCCCAGCACCTGTAGCTCCTGGGCCGCACACTTCCTGGGTCAGCCTGAGTCCTCTCTAACTGCCACCCAAAAACCCCGAGTCAGACATAGCCGTCCTAACCTCGGGAGTCAAATACCTTTATGTTGTTTGTTGTTGTTGTTGTCTTTGAGACAGGGTGCCAGGTGGATGTGGCATAGAATCAACTCTACTTCTTGAGTCTCCAGACACTCCCATGATCTGCACCTGTGGCCCCTCTCCCTCTGGCCAGGCACTGGCTTCATTTCCATCCCAGTTCCTCTGCTCCCCTGCAGACCATCCTCTGGGTCCAGGAGGAAGGGAGCAAGACCTACCTGGCCCCGAAGTCCTCGCTGGGGTATCAGGACTGCTGCACTGGCCACACCATCACTTCCTGTCCTGCATGGAGGGAGCAATGGCTTGGACCTGCACCCAGTGGGCTGGGAGCCGCTTCCCAATGTTGCGTCCATTTGAATCTGACACGTGTCTGACTCCTGAGGTTGGGATGGATGTGTCTGACTCAGGGTTTTTGCAGGCTGACCTAGGAAATGTGCAGCCCAAGGGCTGCAGGGGCTGGGCTGCTTGAGGATTCCTCATGGCTTAGCGGCTGTATTAGTCTGTTCTTACACTGCTGTCAAAAATACCTCAGACTGGGTAATTTATATTAAAAAAGAAGTTTAACTGGCTCACAGTTCTGCAGGGGCCTGCACAAGAAGCATAGTGGTTTCTGCCTCTGGGGAAGCCTCAGGAAGCTTCCAATCACGGGGAAGGCAAAGGGGGAGCAGGCACATCTTAATGGCTAATGCAGGAGAAAGAGAGCATGAGGCGGGTGCTGCACACTTTCAAACAACCGAACCTCATGAGAACTTACTACCGTGACAACAGCACCAAACAGATGGTGCTAAGCCATTAACGAGAAACCACCCCCATGGTCCAACCACCTCCTATCAGACTTTCAATGCTGAGGATTATTACAATTCAGCATCAGATCTGGTGGGACACAGAGCCAAACCACATCAGCAAGAGCATGGGTCCTATTTGTCTGGGGTTAAGGTGGTTCCTGGATCAGAGACAAATGCCACAGGCTCTCAGGAACTTCACTTTGGGGCCTGAGGTTGCGTCTCCCAAAAAGAAAGTGTTTGAATTTGGATCTGGTGTATAAGCCCTGCCCCCGTATGTCTATTATAAATATATATAACATATAAATGTGTTATATATATATATATATAACATATAAATGTGTTATATATATATATATATATATATATATATATAACATATAAATGTGTTATATATATATATATATATATATATATATATTTAGAGATGGGATCTTACTGTGCTGCCCAGGCTGGAGTGTAGTGACACAATCATAGCTCACTGCAGCCTCTAACTGGGCTCAAGCAAGCCTCCCACCTCAGCCTCCTGAGTAGGTGGGACTACTACAGGTGCATCACTACACCCAGCTAATTTTTACTTTTTGTAGAGACTCAAACTCCTGGCCTTAAGCTATCATCCTGCCTCAACTTCCCAAAGTGCTGGGATTACAGGCATGAGCCACAGTGCCCAGCCCCCACTAGGTTTTTGAATCTGTCTGGCTGTGATATGATTTTCATGCAGAAACACCTAGACTATGGGATAAATGCCTACAATAAACAACTAGAGAAGCTGGAGATGGGATTAAGAATCCAGGCCACGTGCTCTTTTTCTTTCCCTTGTGGGATTTTCGCCTGGGCAAGAAGAAGACACATTTTTAATGTCTCTGTTTCGAAATGAACATAACTCACCTGATGTATGATCTTTAGGTTATAATTAGGTTTGCTTTTTCTGTTAACTATATTCTGCCTTCAAGTGTTTCAATCCATCTGATGTGCTGGCAGGCGGGGGCGGGGGGTTCTCAGTGTATTCCCATAAAGTATTTTCATTTCAGTTGAGAAGATTAATTAATGTTGACTTCTACAAACAAATGCTGTTCAGAGAATGATAATGACATACTGAGATGATGAGTAAAGAATTAACACTATCTCCTAACGTTTGTAAAAGACAGACATAAACACTACCACAAAACGTTCTCTACACATTACTCAAGAAAAAGGTACCTGTTTGCTCAGATGCGCTCCCTGTTAACTATGAAACCTGTCCCTTTCTACCCAGTGAAAACAAACATGGAGTATGTTTGTGAAGCAAGATTATTCATGAGAGTAGAACATTCTGCAGTGTATTAACCAGGGACCTATGTGATGTGTAAATAAAATCATTTTATTGCACTTGACCTTAAACTGTCTCTCCATAACCTTTCTGCCAACATTAAGGCCAAGTAGGTGCAAATTAAGGTAAGAAGACAGAATGGATGGGAGTGGGTGGGTGAACAGGACAGAGGAGCCCGCCAGGTGGGTTTCTCATTGGCTCAGAGGATGCCCCAACCCTCAGACCTGGCACCCAGCCTGGACAGGGTCGGGATCCTGCGGGCTCCACGGAGCGGCCCCTTTGTTTGTATTCTAATGTGTTTTGCAGCACAGAACAGAAGCTGCACTGTTATGCTGGAACATTTCATGAACCTCAAGTCTTTTATCTGAAATCGAAGCTTAAATGACTTCTTTTATTTGCTGGCTTGTGGGCCAGCCCCGTCCAGTGGCTGAATGAAAAGGAGGAAGGCCAGTGCTGTCCCATTTGCAGGCTTCAAAGAGCTCGACAGCCCTGGGATCTCAGAGGGCAGAGAGCTGATCTGGTTGCAGGGACTTCAAAGACAATGGGCTCAGGAACCTACACTGCCTCAGATTGGCCGTGGCCAAGCCCCAGCTGGATGGCACAATGCGAGGCCTCCCCTGATGGCCAGGCCCGTCCACCCTCGGTCCAGGGAGGGGGTTGGCTGGGAGGTGGGTGGCGTCTTCCAGTGGTGAAGATGAATTCACCCAAACAAAACCCTTCTGCTACAACTAAGAGTGCAGATTCTCTGCACAGAAGGTGGAAATCGTGTTATGACCAGAGCTTCCTTCTTCCCATGACTTCCCCTTATAAGATTGTGTCTTCTCTGAGAACAAGTAGGTATTAATTATGTAGTAAATGCTTTTTATAGTGCCAAAGATTCTATATATGCCTGAAAGAAAAAAAAATTAAACAAACAACACTGTTCTTCAAGAAAAATGGAGTCTCCCCAGTGAGCAATTCTTATGAAACAGGAGAATTTGGCTTGGCAGAAGCCACGGGGCCATCCCAAGTACCACTGTGGGCTGCTCCATCCTGCCTCCAGCACCTCCTCTTCACCCGGCACCTCCTTGTGCCATCCCGAGGCTGTCATCCCTCCATCCTCCCCAGCTCCATGGAGCCCTCCAGTGCTCCAAGCCACTGACTCTCTGAGTGGGTCCTTGAACCAGCAGCATCAGCATTACCCTCTGCAAACTTGTCAGAAATGCAAATTCTCAGAACATCCCAGACCTTCTGAATCTCAGGACAGTGATCGGATGTACAAGAGTTGGATAACCAGTGCCTGGGCCTTTTCTTCCCCTCTTTTCTCCATTACGAAAGAAAAACAATGCTACATCCCTTCCAGCGGGGAGCCCACACGCACCGTTACACGCTGTGCTGTGTGCATTCCACCACCACCTCTGCTCAGTGTCCCGACACAGCAGACAGTGAGAGCAGCAGGACAGGGCAAAGGTACAGCCAGTGTGATCTACACACAGCCTCACCCAGACCCAGCGCATGGGTCTAACTCTCAGGTACCTGTTCAGACATGGTCTCACGGAGGGCCAGGCAGCCTTGGGGCCCAATCACAACAAGCCAGTTAGAAAGGCCAGGGAGTACAACCATCACCGGTTAATGATGTCATAACACTTTGAGTGCTGCCTACTAATTATGATATCATTAACAATCTCCAGCACTTTGCAAAGAGATCCCCAAGTTTGCTCTTTCACCCACAGTAAAGACACTCCCACACTTTGTCTACAAACGAGCTTCTTTTCACCAGGGCAGCCTGGGCATGGAGAGGTGAATGCAGCTGCAGTGGCCGGTGGACAGGGAGAGGGCGGTTGGTTACCAGGGCCACAAAGACCCCTGTTAGGCATGCGTCCTAACAGGGGTCTTTGTGGGCACTCTGCTTGCCCAAGACACTGGGGAGAAGTGGAAGTTGAGAGCAGGGCAGCACATGGGGAGTGAGGTCAGTGCTGTGTGTGGCCGAGGAGGGTGGCTGGGATCCAGGGAAGCAGAACTGACCCCAGCAGACACCCCTGCACCCTCACCCAGGCCCATACCAGAGCACGAAGGCGGGAGTGCCATGACCAGAGGGCCAGCGCTCCACTTCCCGCAACACATCCCAGCATGTGCCTCTGACTGACAATGACTAACTCACTAACTCATTCAACAAACATGCCTAGAGCTCATACCAGATGCCAGACAGGGGCAGGGTGACTTCCTACACATCACAGGGCTCAGGGCTCCAGGACATTGGCTATTTTGCTGTGGCAGACACGAATTACGTGCCACAAGGATGGTGGCCAAGCGCTGGGTTGGTGAGGCGTCGGCGGAAGGATGAGAATCCACATCTCAACCTGACAGTATGATTTTCTAACCATCCTTATACACACTTCCAAAGTGCTGAAAACTTTATTTCCCCATGAAACACGACCATTCACGAGAGATTAAACTTGCACGTGAGAAAATACACAGGAAAGACTTATTTCTCTATGAAAATATGAGTCTGAAGAAAGTCAAGAGACTCTACAAACATTTCTGCAGCCCTCTATTGGAGATTTGCAAAGGTCTGCATGTGTACCGCTTTGGACGTCAAGGGTTTACTGAATACCATTTCCACACGGTCTACAGCTATGTCAGAGGGCAACTATTCCACCATCATTTCTGATCCACAGACCTGTTAGATGTTAGTCTGGAGAAGGAGAAATAAAACTCAATGTTGTTAATTGCACTCCAAAGAGTCCCACAATTTTTTCTAACTTTTTATTGTAGTAAAATATATATAACAAATGTTGCCACTTTAATCATTTTTAGATTTATTTTTAGAGATGGAGTCTCACAATGTTGCCCAGGCCAGCCTCGAAATCCCTGGCTCAAACAATCCTCCCTCTTCAGCCTCCCAGTAACTGAGACACAATTCAGTGGTATTACTAACATTTGCACTGTTGTGCAACTGTCACCACCATCCATTTCCAAATCTCTTCCCTGAACACAAAACTCTGTAACCATCAAGCAGTAAAGTCTCAATTCTTCCCTCCCAAGCTCCTGGTAACCTCTAATCCACTTCCTGTCTCTCTGAGCTTGTGTATGCTAGATATTTCATATAAGCAGTATCATATATTTGTCATATCTTATATTTTAGTCACTGGCTTATTCCACTTAGCATAATGTTTTCCAAGGTTCATCCAAACTTCATTCCTTTTTATGGCTGAGTAATATTTCATCACATGGATATACCACATTTATTATCTCCTCATCAGTTGATAGACTTATAAGTTATTTCCACCCTCTGGCCATTGTGAATAATGCTGTAATGAACAGTGGGTACAAATACCTGTTCCGGTCCTTGTTTTCAATTCTTTTGGTTGTACACCTAGGAGTGGAATTGTTGCATCATATGATAATTGTATGTTTAACTTGTAGAGAAACCATCAAACTGTTTTCCATAGTAGCTGCATCGTTTTAAACTCCTATCAGTAATAAAAAGGGGTTCCAATTTCTCCACATCTTTGCCAGTGCTTGTTATTTTCCGATTTTTAAAATCATAACCCCTCTGGTAAATGTGAAGTGGTATCTCATTGTGGTTTTGATTTTCCTTTCTCAAATAACTAAGAATACTGGGTATGTTTTCGTTTGTTTATTGGCCATTGCATATCTTCTTTGGAGAACTGTCTATTTAAGCCCTTTGCCCATTTTTGTGTTTGGCTATTTGTCCTTTTGTTGTTGAGTTTTTTAGTAGTTCTTTTTTTATTTTATTATACTTTAAGTTTTAGGGTACATGTACACAACGTGCAGGTTAGTTACATATGTATACATGTGCCACGTTGGTGTGCTGCACCCGTTAACTTGTCATTTAACATTAGGTGTATCTCCTAATGCTATCCCTCTCCCCTACCCCCACCCCAGGACAGGCCCTGGTGTGTGATGTTCCCCTTCCTGTGTCCATGTGTTCTCATTGTGCAATTCCTACCTATGAGTGAGAACATGTGGTGTTTGGTTTTTTGTCCTTGCGATAGTTTGCTGAGAATGATGGTTTCTAGCTTCATCCATGTCCCTACAAAGGACATGAACTCATCATTTTTTATGGCTGCATAGTATTCCATGGTGTATATGTGCCACATTTTCTTAATCCAGTCTATCATTGTTGGACATTTGGGTTGGTTCCAAGTCTTTGCTATTGTGAATAGTGCCACAATAAATATACGTGTGCATGTGTCTTTATAGCAGCATGATTTATAATCCTTTGGGTATATAACCAGTAATGGGATTGCTGGGTCAAATGGTATTTCTAGTTCTAGATCCCTGAGGAATCGCCACACTGACTTCCACAGTGGTTGAACTAGTTTACAGTCCCACCAACAGTGTAAAAGTGTTCCTATTTCTCCACATCCTCTCCAGCACCTGTTGTTTCCTGACTTTTTAATGATTGCCATTCTAACTGGTGTGAGATGGTATCTCATTGTGGTTTTGATTTGCAGTTCTTTATATATTCTGAATAATAAGCCCTCATCAGATAAATGACTTGCAAATATTTTCTCCCATTTTGTAGGATGTCTTTTTACTCTCTTAATAATGTCTTTGGATGCACACAAGTCTTTCATTTTGATAAAGTCAAATTTCTCTGTTTTTTTTTCTTTTGTTGTTCATACTTCGGGTGTCATAGCTAAGAACCCACTGCCATATCCAACATCATGAAAACTTACCCCTATGTTTTCTCCTAAGAATTTTATGCTCTTGGCTCTTAAATGTAAGTCATTGATACATTTCAAGCTAATTTTTGTATCTGATATGAGATAGGGTCCAACTCCCTTCTTTTGATGTGAAAACCCAGTTGCCCCAGCATCATTTGTTGAAAAGACTATTCTTTCCCATTAAATGGACTTGGAGCCCTTATCAAAAATCATCCACTCATCCGGCCATAGCTGTGTGGATGTCCAGACTCTCAGTTCTCTTCATAGGTCTATGCATCTATCCTTAAGTCCACACTACACCGTGTTGATTACAGTACTTTTGTAAATTTTGAAACTGGGAAGTGTGAGTCCTCTGACTTTGTTCTTTCTCAAGACTGTGTTGGCTGTAAGGTGTGCCTTGAAATTCTATATGAATCTTAAGATCAGCTTTTGCAAAAGTGAAAGGTTGTTAGAATTTTGATAGGGATTGTATTGCATCTGTAGACGGCTTTAGGTAGTATTTACATGTTAGCTATACTAAGTCTTCTTACTCATGAATATGGGTCTTTCCATTTAATTAGGTAACTTTAATTTCTTTCAGCAATACTTTGTATTATTTTCAGTGTACAAATCTTTCTTCCTGGGTTAAATTTACTTCCAGGTATTTTATTCTTTTAGAGCTAATTTAAATGAAATGACTTTGTTAATTTCCTTTTCAGATTGTTCATGGCACATGTATAGAAACACACTTGATTTTTGCATGTTGATCTTGTTCCCAGCAATTCTGCTGAATTCATCTATTAGTTCTAGTAGCTTTCTTGTGGAGTCTCGGAGATATTCTATACAGAAGATCATGTCATTTTTGAACAGGGATAGTTTTCATTCTTTTCTTTGCAACTGGATGCCTTTTATTTCTTTTTCTTGTCTAGTTGCTCTGGCTAGAACCTGGAGTACAATGTTGAACAGCATTGGTTAAAGTGGGTATCCTCTCTTGTTCCTTGTCTTAGGGGTTAAAGCTTTCACCACTGAGTACAGTGTTAGTAGGTTTTTCATAAATACCCTGCTATAGACTGAATGTTTGTGTCCCACTACAACTCACATGTTGAATCCTAATTCCCAGTGTGAGGATATTAGGAAGTGGAGCCTTCGGGAGGTGATTAGGTCATGAGGGCAGAGCCCTCATAAATGGGATTAGTGTCCTTATAAAAGAGATCCCAGAGAGCTGGCTGGCCCCTTCCACCATGTGAAGATATAACAAGAATGTTCCATCTATGAACCAGGGAACAGGCCTCCACGAGACACAGACTCTGGTGGTGCCCCGATCTCAGACTTCCGACCTCCAGAACAATGAGAAATACACCTCTGTTGTTTACAGGCCACCTCGTACATGGTATTTTGTTAGAGGCACCCAGCTGGACAAGGACATGCCTTTTATCTTGTTGAAGAAGTTCCTTCTATTTCTAGGTTTTTTTGTGTTTTTATAATCAAAGAAGGTTAAGATTTTGTCAAATGCCTTTTCTGTGTCTGTTGAGAAGATCTCATTTTTTTTTCTTTCATTCTATAAATGTGGTATATTATATTGTTTGATTTTCCATTTTTTTTTTTTTTTTTTGGTGAAACAAGGTCTCACTCTGTGGCCCAGGCTGGAGTGCACTGGCATGATCACAGCTCACTGCAGCCTCAACCTCTTAGGCTCAGGTGATCCTCCCACCTCAGCCTCCCAAGTAGCTGGGACCAAAGGGACCCACCACCACCCCCGGCTAATTTTGTATCTTTTGTAGAAACAGGCTTTTGCCATGTTGTCCAGGCTAGTCTTGAACTCCTGGGTTCAAGTGATCTGCCCACCTCAGCCCCCCAAAGTGCTGGGATTATAGGCCTGAGCCACTGTGCCCAGCCCTGATTTTCTTATGTTGAACAATTCCATTATCCCTGAAAGAGACAACTAATTACAAACTATGTGTTGCTATATGAAAATTATGCTCGGAGCACCATTTTAAAGATTACTGCCGGGCGCGGTGGCTCACGCTTGTAATCCCAGCACTTTGGGAGGCCGAGGCGGGCGGATCACGAGGTCAGGAGATCGAGACCACGGTGAAACCCCATCTCTACTAAAAATACAAAAAAATTAGCCGGGCGTGGTGGCGGGCGCCTGTAGTCCCAGCTACTTGGAGAGGCTGAGGCGGGAGAATGGCGGGAACCCGGGAGGCAGAGCTTGCAGTGAGCCAAGATTGCGCCACTGCACTCCAGCCTGGGCGACAGAGCGAGACTCCGTCTCAAAAAAAAAAAAAAAAAAAAGATTACTTCATTATTTCATTCAAGATATATTTATTTTGCACCCAGGCATTATTTTGAGCACTGAAGGCACAGCCTGGACTAAACAGTTATCTCTGCCCTCCTGGAGTAACACTCTAAGAGGACAGACAGATAGTAAGTGAGACAGGTAAAATATATAGTTAGTGATAAGTGATAAGGAAAATAATATGGCAAAAAAGGGGGAGAGAGTGTGAAGAGGCTGAGATTCTAGACAGAGAGGCCTAACTTACAGCATTACAGTTTATACACGTGTCCACAACTCAGCATTGCTTTCAAATTAGGAACACTTTTAGTAAAGAGGAAGAAATTGCCTAAACAGACTCAGTGTCTTTCCCACAACAATCATCTGCCAAGCCGCAGGCCTAACCAGGAAATCCCATTTCCTTTTGGCCTTGTGTCCTCCACCAACAGATACAACCCTGATGCCAAATGTTGTGAGGTTTGTAGGTGTTGTGAGCCAATGAGGGCGTGCCCAGGGCCAAAGGCTGCCCTTTGGAATGAGGGCAAGGTTATACTCCATCAAACAACAAATGCATCCTACTCCAAAATCAAATGCTCAACACATGCAGCCTTTCTCATGCCCATCTCCCCTTTACTCATTTTCATGGCCGAAAACAATCAGGATGGGCATTTGTCCATAACTCCTACAGGTTAATTTCCTGACATGATATGAGCCTTTAAGAAGTTATAAAGGGTTACATCATCTTTTCATTTCTGACACCAATACACTAACAGAACTTGAACACAGCCATCTGACCTTCAGAACCAATGAAATACGCAGCCTGAGAATAAAGAGAGGGTGTGCTGTTTGGTAACCTGACTTCAACACCTAAGCAACCACTAAGTGTGGCTTAGCTGAGGCACAGAAATAAAAGGAAAATAAAGTCAGATTTTAAAAGCCAGATGTTATGCAGGTTAAACACAACCTCGTTTAAATTCCGAAATCACAAGATACTTATTAACAGAGATGGAGCCGTGAACAGAGCACCCCCTGGAGAGGCCCCAGTTTAGCTCTGCGGCCTCGCGCCATCGTTTCCGGTGGGCAGCACCCCTCTTGGCTCGCTCCCTTCCTCCCGGCTCCCGCCACAGCAGACAGGAAGCACTGTGTGAGCAACAGGAAACCTGCACTTCCTTGTCTTGTGCACCGGCCAACCAATTAGCATGTCACCATGAGGGGCAGATGCACATGAATATGGAGCACGGAGCCTCATTTTTCTGTTCAGTCTGTCAAGCCATGAATTCACTCATCCCATTTTGTCCTAAAACCTTGGGGTGGGGGTGGGGGCTGAAGGGAAGGAGGGTTTCAAAAGCCCCATCTACAGCGATGTAAAGAAGAAAAAAAAAGAAAAAGTCAGGCTCTGTCAGCCCTAAAGGGCATTTCTAAGAGCAATGGCACCATCTTTCCATATCCAGGTGCACTTCCCTGTGGAAGGTTCTAGACACACTGTGGCCCCTCAAATTATTCCCTGTGGCAGACAGTGGTATTGTTACATCTGCTATCCACTTGTGCAAAGAAAAGGGAAGACGTGATCTAAGAGTCTTGAGGCTGAAAGATATAGCAGGTATAACCAGATATTGAATATGAAAAACCCAAGTATCTAAATGAGATTATTAGTTGACATAAGCTCCAATAAAGGTACAGAAATGAAAATATGCAATGCCTAATTCTACTGATCAGATTAGAGCAATTTCTATAGAAAATTACTATTCTTTGCTCACAACACAGTTTAAAGCAATGTAAACACATCCCTATTGCTACTGTGCCCAAATACTTCTCTGCTGAGCTATTAGCCATCGTTTCATTTTATAAAAACCATAATAGAAAATGTGGCCAAACAGATAGATGGAGTGTTCCCAGCAATATGGAGAAACAGTTGTGTTTATGCAGAGATTAGTCTTTCAAATTGAGAGATCTCCAAAGCTCCATTTGTACTTGAAAGGCTTGTCTTTTTGTTACCCAGTAAATAGCTCATTCATATTCTACAAAGAAAACCCTCTAAATTGGGAGAAATAGCCATATTTAACATTAGGTAGGGAAATGGGGCTGAAAGCGAGAAAAGAAGTCTATTTCCCCCAGTTTCTTGGACTAGATTAAAGCTTTCCTTTATAATTTAAAACAGCCTCTGTTTTCTCCACATATAAGAGGCAGAAATTTCATGAAAGGCTGAGAAGTACTATCCATTAATGCAGAAATTATGCCAAAGAACAAGTTAAGAAACACATTTTTAAAAAGCAATCTTGGGTCCTTTTCTCTTATTCTGCAGTACATGTTTCTTAGCTGCTGCAGCTCCCTAAAGGCGGGGGTGGCTGTCAAGCTGGCCTGAAGTGTGGATGCCACACAGGTCCTCATGCAGGGCTCTTTCTGAGAAGCCCCAAGGCACTATGCGCTGTTGGGTGACTGCCCTGTCACCTGCTGTTAGTTAGTCAGAATTAGAAATAAGTATCAGAATCGTGTGAATGAGGTGAACACTAGATGATGTAAATTAAAGCCATCCAAAGGCATGATGTATTCCTTGCCATCTCAAAAAAATGACAATTTGGGAGATGAGAGTATGTGTTAACAACTGTTTTTAAGCCTGTTTGAGCACAAAAATAACAGAATGGAGCTATAGTGTTAATTTAGGGCAACGAAGGGAATGCAGAGAAGGCATCCTGTTCCCTTCGTCAGTCAGGTGCCCTGGGATGCTGGCGGGTTTGCTCTTCTGAACCCCAGACTCAGGGGGCTGCACACTCCCAGGGAGACGGGTGGGCAGGCAGCATGGCCTCCAAAAGAGGTACAGGAAGGGAAAAGAGAAAAGGAGAACTGGGGAAGAGGGAGGGAGCCTGGGAGCTGGTTGTCACCCATCCCACAAGGCCAACCTTTAGGAGTCCAGGGGGGACATGGTGACACCCAGGAAGAGCTCCCATTCCCTAGGTGCACACACACATCACATGTAATTCTAGAAACCCCGTGTGGCATCTTCAGGGGTCACTGATTGTTTCGTGGAGATTCTTGGTCTCAGGCCCCCTAGCAGGACCACAGGTAGGAAAACGCTCTGTTGCCCTGTAAGCCATCCCTGGCTGCTGCCCCTGGCAGTCGGGATCTGCCTTCGGCTTGCCCTAGAGAGCCCTGCAAAGGCCACCACAGCATGGCCACAGGTGTGTGAGGCTTCCAGGAACATCTCCACATGACAGTATACCGTCCTCACCGAGTCGAGGCCACGAGCTGCCCTCCACTGGAAATGTTGAACCTCTCTGGCTACATTGTTGTAGAAAAGCTCCCAGGCAGGGCTCTGCTTGGGCTCCCTGCATTTCTGGGAGACATCCTTGCTGTCCCTGCCCTGCCCGTGACAGCCACCATGACTGAGCCCACACTGGCCTCCTGGACTCCACCTTCTGCACTGATATACGCCTTTCTTGGGCGCTCTTCAAGGCTTGGCATAGAAGAATTTGTATCAGTTAAGGGAAGAAGATAAATCCTAATTCTGTAGCTCCCAGATTTCTTTTTTGGAATCATTAAAATCCAAAAAAAATTAGTTCCAACTGCTTATTGAACATTGACTGTCTCACAGCCCTATGTAGAAGTCACCTTTCTTAGACCAAAGTTGGCATCTCATCCTGAAAACCAGCCCCCTCCCTGGCTGTGTGGTCTGGAGAGTCACATCACCATGCACCCTGGCTTGACCCTGGATGCATCCCTGGCCCGTCCCCCTGTGGCCCCTGGTCTAGCAGTCAGCCTGCTTGTCTCAGCTCAGAGTGCCTGCATGGACCCCTTGCTTCCCGGCCTTACTCCCACGGCCCTAGTCAGATCTGTTGCACACATGGCCCCTGGTAACAGTGTTCTCTCTGTCCAGTGTAACCACGGTTGACACCACCTGCTTTTTTGAGGACAGTGAAGGACTCCACAAGTGCCTGCCTTGGTTCTGCTGTACTTGCAGCTGTCACGGGATCTGAAGCCAGCCCACTGCTTTCACAGAATGAAGCTCCAGCTCATCCACCCAGGGAAGCAGTGACCCCATGAGGCAGGAGAATAGGATCTGGAGGAAGGGAACCTAAGGACGATTCACACCGACTTCCTAGAACTAAATCAAAAGGAAAACCCCAACTTTCCATGCCCAAGTAACACAAGGACCAGAGGCTACTCTCTTGCAGCCCTGCCCCCTCCCACTTTTTCTGTGTGGCAGATGAAAAATTGAAAGTACCTCTGATTGGACCCCTCCCACAACCAATCAGGCTGGTCAGGGGCCAGGTCTTCACTTGCATAGGAATATAACTTTGTAACTTCACTTTAGCCTCTGATTAGTCACTTTCTGCAACCAATCAGACATTTGCATAGGGTGTAACTTTGTAACTTTGCTTCAGCCTCTGATTGGCCCCCTCCTGCAACCAATCAGACTGATCATAGACCACTAGTTAATTTACATATGGTGTACACCAAGTAACCAATGGGAAACCACTAGAGAGTCTTTAAAGCCGAGAAAATTCTGTAACCGGGCTCAGGAGCTGCTTGCTAGGGCATGCTACCACCCTGTGGAGTGTACTTTCGTTTTCAATAAATCTCTGCTTTTGTTGCTTTATTCTTTCCTTGCTTTGTTTGTGTGTCTTGTCTGAGTCTTTGTTCAAGATGCCAAGAACCAGGACACCCTCAACCAGTAACACACACTCTGCTTCTTCAATGACGTTTGTGTTCCTAGAATCCATTTCCCTCAGTCAGGTAAGTGTCCCCATCTCCACGTCTTCCTCGCTCTTCTTGGCCTTTGTTTACTATGTCCTCCTACTGCCCCCTGGTTCCCCCAGACTCTCAAAACCCATGCAGTCCCCAAGGCTATCTGTCCTCCTCAGGCCCTGGCCATGAAGAGCCCTGCCTACCGATCTTCTGTACTAGCCCAGCACGCGTGGACACATTCATCTGCACGACAGACATCATGGGGCACCTTCTGTGAGCAGGCGCTGGGGAGACAAGGCCAGCCTGCCTCAGTTCCCACGGTACTCGGAGACAGCAAGCCAGGCCACCCCAGCATGGTGAGGTGGGCACTGTGTTCACCGATAACAGCAGACAAAGGTTGGTGCAGCGGGGGCTGCAGAAGGGCTGCGGCCACGCAGACGGCAGCATGGCAGGCTGTTCCAGGCACACAGAGGGCGACATGGCAGGCTGTTCCAGGCACACAGAGGGTGGCATGGCAGGCTGTTCCAGGCACACAGAGGGCGACATGGCAGGCTGTTCCAGGCACACAGAGGGTGGCATGGCAGGCAGTTCCAGGCAGAGCTGCCTACTACACCCTAGTGGGCTGACTCATTTGGTGTTGGAAGAAAAGGGGAGAACAATTTTATTTTTATTTTGCTCTTCAGCAAAATCTATAATTTTGTGTTTATCTTAGGAAGTTTATAATAGTATATGTATATAATATTAAAATAATTAAATACACATATAATAGGGATTATCCCCAAAATATTTTACCAAAGAGAGACACATGTTCCAAAAACTCAGAAGGTATGAACTGTCTGCCTTAAATACCCTCATCACTAATTGTCCTTTTTTGGTCTCTCTCAACAGCACTACCTTCTCATCAGATATGAAGAATTTTCTTTTTCTTTACTCAGCACCAAATCTCTTAAAAAATACAAAACAGACACATGGCTTCGTCAGATGACATGGGTCCACTCTAACGGATTGCTCTAAAACTATCAGTTAAGGACGGGTGCATGGCTCATGCCTGTAATCCCAGCATTTTGGGAGGCTGAGGCAGGAGGACTGCTTGTGCCCGGAGTTCCAGATCAGCCTGGGCAAAATGGTGAGACCCCATCTCTACAAAAAACATAAAAATTAGCTAGGCGTGGTGGCGTGTGCCTGTAGTTCCAGCTACTCAGGAGGCTGAAACAGAAGGATCCCTTGACCCCAGAAGTTCAAAGATGCAGTGAATTGTGATAGCGCCACTGCACTCGAGCCTGGACAAGACAGTGAGGCCCTGTCTCTTAAAAAAAACAAAATAAAAGCTATGAATTTAGGAAAAAAAAGTTCACGAACTACTATTTTCAAACATGTCCCTATTCTTATAATATACTGTATCCTTGCAAAGCACCTCTCCTTCGTGTTCCTCTTCAAAAGGAAGCTGGAGAAACTGCAGTGAAATGACAATGACCATGGTGTGACGACGTGGGGGCGGTGGCTCTGGCTCCAGCTCAGTCATTGGCTGTGGAACATTAACCATGTGACAGGGCTGGACCCAGGGTATGACCTTGAGCGGTATGCTTACCTTGAGTTTATGCACCTCTTACGATGGGACTAGGCTACGATTCATAGACTTGCCGCTGATGTAAATATCCTGCACATGCTCCTTAAAGTGCAAGCACTGCCTGAGAAAATGTAGACCTGGAAGGGTTTTCTTCTTTTTATTTAAGCAATATCCTTCTATAGGCAAAGCCATATGTATCTCTTCCCTATTGCTGCTCTAACAAGCTATACAAACTCGGTGGCTTAAAACACCGAATTTGACTGGGGCGATGGCTCACAGCTATAATCCCAGCACTTTGGGAGGCTGAGGTGGGCAGATTACCTGAGGCCAGGAGTTTGAGACCAGCCTGGCCAACATGGTGAAACCCCATCTCTACAAAAAATACAAAAATGAGCTGGGCGTGGTGGCGGGCACCTGTAATTCCAGCTACTTGGGAGACTGAGGCAAGAGAATGGCTTGAACTCAGGAGGTGGCGGTTGCAGTGAGCTGAGATCACACACTGCACTCCAGCCTGGGCGACAGAGTAAGACTCCATCTCAGGAAAACAAAAACAAAAAGAAAAAAAAAACACCAAATGTTATTTTTTAATTTTTCTTTCTTTTTGAGACAAGGTCTCAGTCTGTTACCAGGCTTGAGTGCAGTGGCACAATCATAGCTCACTGTAACCTCAAGCTCCTAGGCTCAAGTGATCCTCCTGCCTCAGCCTCCAGAGTAGCTGGCACCACAAGCATAACCTACCATGCCTGGCTTTTTTTTTTTTTTTTTTTTGGTGTAGAAATGGAGTCTCACTATGTTGCCCAAGCTGGTTTCGAACTCCCGGCCTCAAGTGATTCTCCCACCTTGGCCTTCCAAAACCAAAGTGCTGAGATTACAGGCGTGAGCCACCACACCTGGCCTTAAAACACAAATGTGTTACTTTACAGTTCTATAGGTTGGGAATCCAAAACTAATTTCACTGGGTGAAAATCAAGGAGGTGGCAGAGCTGTGTTCCTTCCCAGAGCTCTAGGGGAGAATATTTATTTGCCTTTTCCATCTTCTAGAAGCTGCCCACATTCCTTGGCTTGAGGCCCCTTCATCATCTGGAAAGCCAGCAATGGCAAGCCAAGTCCTTTTCACGTCGCAGGGCTCTGATCTCTCTTTGGTGGTTACCTCTGGTTCTGAGCACAGCTGGGAAAGAGTCTCTGTTTTTAGAGGACTCATGTCTCCAGGCCTGCCTGGATGGTCCAGGATAATTTCTGCATCTCAAGGTCCTTAACCTTAATCATATCTGTAAAGTCCCTTTTGCTAGTAAGGTAACATATTCACAGGTTCCAGGGATTAAGAAGTGGACACCTTTTGTTGGGGGGCATTATTCTGCCTACCACATCTTTCATGCAATTAGACAAAACAAACAAAACAAAGCAGTGAATGTTTCAAAACAGGCACAGTTGCTCACATGAATAAATAATGTATAATTTTCACCTGGGCACATGCTCCAACCTGGCCCTGGCTCACAAGTCTGGTCAGGCAGGACACCCAGGATGGTGCTTGTGGAAAGATTTATGCACAGAAGACTCATTCCCCTTCCTCAGCCACGGAAGCAAAGTCAGGTGTGTACCACACCTGCTAACACATAGTGTTTCTAAAGCAGCACACCGCTCTCCTTCTTAGGTGCTAAATTTGTTTTGCGTGAATGGCATTTTGAATCCTCATCACACAGAGTCAGCACAGTGGTGTAGACCCCTCCACAGCTCCTGCTCAGCATCAGCAGCAGCCTCCTCATCCGTGCTCCCCACGCCCAGGCCCTGAGCGTTCTGCAGGCTGTAGTCTTGGTCCAGTTAGGAGACCTGCCTTTACCACACTTTTCAGCAAGAAATGAATTGGCCTACCGGCCTCACCATTAGGAAAAGCAAAGAAGTCATGAGAACACATATGAACGACCCCCACCATGGTGCTGGGATACATCATTTTCCAAGACCATTCATGGACCTGTTCACTCCACAGGCAAACACTGATAAAGTATTTGCCATATCCCTGGGGCAGTGAAGGACAGGAAATTCCCTGAGCATGGTCCTGCCTTCATAGAGCTTACCACCACGAAGAGCAAGTCAGACCAGCACTGAAATAAGCACACTGCACAGGGGAGGGGGGTCCCAGGTAGCGAGGCAGGGAGAGCCACCTTCATAGCAGAGGGCCTGGGGACGCTTGGGGAGGGCCTGTGAACCACAGGGAGACGTGGTGGTGCTGTGATGTGGATCTGTCTACAGGCTTTCCTCCACAGCTCCTGGCTCATGTACCCCACAGCCCTGTGACAGTCTTCTGTTAGATGGTCGGGTGCATCAGGCCTCAGGAAACAGAACCTCCCCAACCTTCTCCTGTCCTTTCTGTCCTCCTTTCAGCTGCCAGGCAAAACATCTCTCTCCTCCAGCCTTTCCTGTTGCTCATACGACCCTTCTCAGAGAAGGCCCCATCCCCACCAGCGGGGAAGAAAGCTGACATCAAGAAGCGCCCATAAAAATCCAAGAGGACAGGGTTTGGGGAGCTTCTGGATGGTGGAACATGCAGAGGCTCTTGGAGGGGGGTGCCCAGGGAGCGCACAGGACTCCACATCTTCTCCATGCCCTGCCCCGCCCCACACAGCCCTTCATCTATGTCCTTTGCAATATCCTTGGAGCAAACTGGTAAATGTAAACATGTATTTCCCTGAGTTCTGTGAGCACCCCCCAGCAAATTAATCAAACACAGCCAGGGGGTTGTGAGAACCCCAACTTGAAGCCAGTTGGTCAGAAATTCCTGAGGCCTGGACTTGCAACTGGAGTCTGAGGGGCAGCCTTGGGGACCGAGCCCCCAGCCTGTGGAGCTGACGCTACAGCAGGTGTCCACTGCTGGGCTGTGGGGAAGCCCTACACACTCGGCCACAGAAGTGTTCTTCTATGTGGATGACTGTTCTCTGCTCTCACACCAGAGGAAAAACACAGGGTGAGGGTTTTCCCCAGACAGACAGAAATCCTGGGAGCTGAGAAAGGAGGTGAAGGAGGAGTAGAAGGAATTTTGGATAGCACTGTAAGCCACAGAATCTAGAAGAAACCACATGTCCCAAGAAAAATGGGTGGCATCGTTCTGCTGACGTATGATTTACTGAGCCTGAAGCTGGGGCTCAAACCCGCACTGACAGCATACATTGGTTTATGTCTGCAAATATAATAGTTTCCCATTTCTATTTATATAAAATATCCTTTTAAAAAGCAAACTTTTTATGAATATATGTGTATCTGATGGATTTGTGTGTATATGTGCATGCACATGGACCCTGCACTGGACACTGAGGGACCAAAATTAAACAAAACACAGACCCTCGCTCGGAGGGATTTACTCATAATCTAGTAAGAGAGAAGTCATTAAACACGTAATTAAAATCCAACACGATGTGGGTTAGAGGAATCCAGGGGCAATACAGGAGCATCATAGAAAGAGAAAGGAAAGGCAATTGGCCGCTGAGACGTGGAGAGGGCCCGGATAGCGCGACGCATGCCCTTCACCAGAGCTGCCCAGGGAAACCCTGGCAAGGTGCACAGGGAGCAGGAGGGAAGGCGACAGAGGGCACCCCGGTCAGGAAGGGGCACCCCCGTGTAGATGTGGCACTCTCAGGAAGGCAGGCAGACGGCAGGGGATCACTGCTAACGCTCAGGCTCCCACTTTCAGGCAAAACATGTGCATGCTCCTCGTTCCCCACCACAGCCAGTCATTTTGGTAATTATTTATTCACACCTCAAGCCACAGCACCTGACACCTGGAACTCTGCCCTGTTTCCTGCCTAGGAGTCCGTGACAAGATGTCCCTTAGTTCTTGGAAGATGTGTTCCTGCCACAGCAGTGACGCATTCACTTCTCCCCCATATGCTGGGAGCCAAGCAAGGACACGTTTCCTAATAATGCAGACAGCGCAAGACATGGCGGGCGCTCCTGCCAGAAGTCCCGGCAGGACTTCTACATGGAATTCAGGGCAACCAGACTTTGGAAGCTGGGGCTCTGAGTAAAACAGACTAATAAACAGGCTTATATTTTAAATGTTTGCTTTCTTCATAATCTTAAAAATATACAACTGCAATTTATCATCCATTTATCTTAGCACCACCAAGAGTTGCTCAATTGTATGTTAGATCACCAGAAATGGCACCCAGTGTAGGGCTGAATGCAGCTGAAGGGGAGGTTGCCAAGCCGCCGGATATCTTTCCTGGGGCTGTGTGGAAGGAGGAAGCCAGATGCACAGCTCTGCCCCTGCCACCCTGCCACGGGGAGGACATGACTTGGCCCCCTCTCCACCTTCTGCCTGTATCTGAAGTGATCCAGCCCAGCTCGTCAGAGGGAATGAGGACCCACCCTCAGAGCCATCCGGACTGTGGGAGGATGCTGAGCTACTCCTAGTGTCTCCTCTACCTGCTCACCAGGAGCAGGTGCCCCCGCAGCCTCCAGCCTCTTCTCACCATGGCTACCCAAGGGCATCTCATGACCTATACGGGCCTCATAGATGTCACATCAAACCCAGGAAAAAGCACCACATCCCACTTGAGACAATGAATTGCAGATGACTATTTGACAAGCCATCACGTTTTGTCAACATTTAATTAAATGTGTCCGTTTTAATTTGGCAGTTTTCACTTCCTATCTTGGAAGCAGAATTTTTTTCAGGTCTCCAATATTTGCATAAGCCCCCAAAAAGCTTGGAAACCCCAGGCCTCCTGCCTAAGTGCCCACTGGGTAAAATGACCTGCCTGCCAGCCCAGCCTGAGGAAAATCCCTGGTCCTGGTGCCAGGACACCTGGTGCCTCTCCCAGGCAGCACCTATGCCCCCTCCCCAGCCCCCAGCTCCTGCACATACAGGTGTTCAGCATCCACCAGCTTCACTTCCCTTGGAGGGACACCCTTTGGACTGCCTAGCTCAGTGACCATGTTTGCAGGGTTGTGATCATCCACTCAACAAACGGACTGAGCACCCACCAGGGCGCATGCCCTGCTCCCCGCCGCAAGTGATCCAGCACTGCGTGCAGCCAAATGGGATGCCTGATGAATGAACACATCAGGACCAAGGCTGCTGCTGACGGCTTGGAGTGGTCTGATCTCCAAAGGCAACATGACATCCCATACATCCCCATACATCAGGGACTGTCACGGCAACACAGTGCCTGTCTGCCCTCGAGCACCTTCTGGACCAGGCCAGGCCCTTTCCCAGCTCATCTGTGCCTGTGCCCAGACCTGTGGCTCAGGTGGATGGCCAGCCCAGGCCAGGCATGTCCTGCTGCTACCCTCTGTGCAGAAACAGGCATCCTTCAGCGTGGACAAAGCCACCCACCTGTAAGCAGATAGCATCTGGCTGCCTTGTCTACTCACTGAGTGTATGTTTCATTCGATGGATTTCCCCACAGTAAGGGCAAGAAAATAAGGAGTGAGGTGCCTGGCTAGTAATAAGATCAAAGATGATGAAGAGAATGGAGTCATTTGCCAGGCTGACTCAGGAAGCAAATGGAAGACAGCACTGCAAGCCAGACACCCAAAATTCCATATTATTCACAACTTAATATAATGCACTTAAATCATTCCTTTAAATGTGGTATACTGGAATTCTTTCACAAATTTAGACAATGCATTTAGAACCCCTTTCTAGTGCTCAGAAGCTCCAACTAGATAAACATTAACCACAAACAGGATAAAATCCAATTTATTTTCATCAAACGACTGTACCCTGTCATCATCGCTAACATTCCCTCCACGTGAACACTGCGCCTGCTTGCGCATCTAACAGTCAGACAAAAAGGGGTCTTATATCATCGCAGAGCCAGAAAGACAGTACACCTTATAAAGGAGGCAGGATGCCCCTTTTGGAGAACACCCCTGCAATAAACAAAACCACCATGAGACGCTGGGTATGCGCGGCGCAGCCTCTGGCTCTGTCCCCACAGTCGGCGGCAGCGCCGGAATGAACATCTGCAGTGTGAACACGGCGCCCATTAGCTCCCGCAGCCTGTTAGCATATTTTAATGCTGTGATCACAGCTTTCTATTTCCATCAAGGCGCCACGAGGTGCTAGACTCTGGATCACACATTGCGTCATTATTGTCCCCACTGAACAGATTACACAGCAGTACTGGGGACAGGGTTGGGAGGTAATGAGGGGCAACAGAGGGAAGGGCAGGTGGAGCACCGGGCGCCCTGCAGAGGATAGATGGGCACTGCTCAGAGCTAGGGCTCTCATCTCAGCGGGGGCTCAAAGACATCGCATGCCCTGATCAACGTCTCTCTCAGACACCTGAAAATAATAACACTATTTACAAAGAAACACCTCTCTTGGCTAAATGTTCCATCTAATATTTATCTCATTAAAGTTAATAATAGAGGTCAAGTCACCATTTCAGAATGCTTTTTTTTTGCGTCACAAGTGACTCCAGGGATCAAATCTGCCTTCCTTGCCAGCAGCTGCGAAAAACCAGGCTTGAGGTGTTAATAAACCAAGGTCACTACGGAGTAGCGGAGCTGCTGACTCTTGATTTTAACTCATTCTTGTGATACAAAAAGTGCGCAAATCCATTGTCATGTATGACACAAACAAGTTTCAGGGCTGGGCCTCCAAGAAAAACATCATGAAGGGTCCTGCTCCTTTTGAACCTCACACCCCAAGTTCACACACAGCAGGACGCCAGTTCATGGGCCTCCTCATTTCCAAAACGCGAGCACATGCATGCAACCACAGGCACACCAGGAGCAATGCAAAACAAAGTCCACCATCATCTGTTTTCAAAGGGCAAGATAGCGGGGTCCTGCTTCTTTTAAAACGATGACTGTCCCTGTGATTCCTTCATTTCATTTGCACATGATGCAAATCCCGTGACCTCACACTCGCTCATGTGCACCCCCGCAGTGCTCCCCATGCTGAGCAGAGCACAAGCCCATCTCTGTGCCCTTTCTCTCCCTGGTCATTTGCACTTGGAAAGCAGCATTCCATGTAGCATCCCCCGTGGTCCCCCTCACTTGCCCCAGGACGTTGCCTCTGGCCTTCCTGGAGGTTCTCGCTGGGGGTCACCCCTCAGGCTTAGGCTGGACTCATTGCTACTGACCTCCTTAATCCTAAGGAGGGGTCCGATAAGTTCTTATCACATCTGGTTGTTCTAACAATTAAATGAGATGACTCAAGTAAAGCACTTAGCAATTAGTAAACACGCGACCTGGTGGAATTGTTGAGAGAAGTTCATACATGCAGAAAGCTCTTTTGAACATTGCAGAGCATGACCAAGATGCTGATCGTCAGGACTGCAGATCCCTCCTATGTCGGTATTTTTCCAAGTCCCCAGCCCCAGGCTGACTCATAGCAGCAGCTCTGCCCAGGAGCAAGGACTCCCGCCTTCCTCCTTTTCAGCTCCAGAAGAGTCTCCTCCTGTGCACTGGAGTTCTTCCGTCCACATCTCCACTCTCTAGGCTCGATCCTACCCTCACAGAGACTTGCTCACAGGGGTCCTCCTCTCTCTCTAGCACACCCACCACCTTTGCTGAGCTATCCCTGTGCTGGGAGATAGGCCCAGACTCCTCCTCGCCCCCTTCCATGGCACCCAGTCTGCACCGGCTGCATCCTTCGAGCACAGCAAGGAGGGTGGCCAGGAGCCGCCACTGCCACCATGAACCCCAAACTGGGGACACCACACTGGGACCCTGCTGTGCCGGGCACACTCTTGACTTCCCTCTCTGTTCATCTCCTGCTGTGGCTTTCATGTGGATTCCTCCAAACCCTTTTTTACATAATCCCAAAGGCACAGCTTCTGGGGACCTGCCCCTATGACAGCCTTCCTAGCTAGGCCCAGTCCCTACTCTCAGGGGCACACGCCACATTCACCATAGGCTGCCTACTCTGCAAGGGAGGGTCCTTCCAGGCGATTTCCTCCTGCCACGCTGACGCTGCCTAACCTGACAAGTTGGTGTGAGGACAGGGTCTAGTGGAAGGAGAACTGGCCTAAGAAATGGGAAGCACTGTTAGGGTCTGAAGGTTTTTGTATTCTCTCCCCATCCCCAAAGTCATATGTTGAAATCCTAACCCCTGAGTGACGAGCTTAGGAGGTGAGACCTTTGGGAGGCATTCAGTCATGAAGGCAGAGCCCTCAGGATTGGGATTCATGCCCATGGGAAAGAGACCTCAGAGCGCTTCCTTCCCCTCCTGCCATGTAAGCACATAGCAAGAAGGCATGGTCTGTGAGCCTGGATGCAAGCCCTCGCCAGACACTGAGTCCGGCAGCACCTTGATCCTGGACTTCCCAGCCTCCAGGCCTGTAAGATGCACATTTCGATTGTTTATAAGCCATCCCATCTGTATTAGGCCGTCTCTTGCATTGCTATAAAGGAATATCTGAGATTGGGTAATTTATAAAGAAAAGAGGCTTAATTGGCTCTGGGTTCTGCAGGCTACATAAGGAGGCATAGTGTCGACATCTGCTTCCAGGGAGGCCTCAGGGAGCTTCCACTCATCATGCAAGGTAAAGGGGGGACTGGTATCTCACACTGGGGAGCAGAAGCAAGGAGTGAGGGGGGAGATGCCGCACACCTGAACAACCAGACCTTGTGAGAACTCACTCACTACCTCAAGGACAGCACCAAGCCACGAGGAATCCGTCCCCATGACCCAAACACCTCCCACCTGGCCCCACCTCCAGCACTGGGGCTTACATCTCAACATGAGATTCGGAGGGGACAAATAGCCAAACCATATCACAGTCTATGGTATTGGTAATAGTAGCCCAGACAGACTAGAAACATACATATTATGACTTCTGCCAAAGACTATTTTTGTGACCTTGAAGTGGTCATGTAAATTCTCAGGCTTCAGTTTCCTTTCATGAGTGCAGAACTAAACTAAGCTATCTCTAAGAACCTTCCGGCCATATAATAGCTTTGTGTCGTAGCCTCTCTTGCTCAAAAACCTTCAATGACTTCCTTCATGAAAGAGAATGAAAGCGATCTGGCCTGACATCCCTGGCTTTCTAGAATCTGACCCCACCTACCTTTCTAGTGATGCTCCTCAAAGTCAGCCCTCCCCTCCCCGCAAGCTTCCATGACAAGCCTATGTGGCATCCCTGCCCAGCCGTCTCCCCACGACACTACCCCTGAAGAGCAGGGCTTCTCCAGACCCTGCCAGCCCATGATGGCGGCCTCCCTGAGCACTCAGGTTCAGGAAGATGTTGCCTCTGTCCTGCAGACTGGCACTGCAGATACGTGCCACAACTTTGTGGGCCTTCTCAAGGACACCATTTAGCACTGGACAGAACAAAGCTGGGAGGCAAAGCCTCCGTCTCACACACACTCCACCCTCCCATGTTACCTAGCCCCTGCAGCCCTGCAGCTGCCCATAGAGCCCAGCCCATGCCTCTCATGCATTCAATACTCAGAGAAATACCTTCCATGAAGTAACCCAGAGATGGGATGTTTCATATTACTCACCATATAATTTTCCACAAGTGACTACCCCAAACATGTTTTCTCTATAACACCCTCCAGCCCCCTGTCCAGACATAATCTTTCAACAACTATTTCTCCTTCAACAACTATGAAAACTAATCAGTCTTGGGATCTTGTGTTTTTTTTTTTTTTTTTTTTTTGTGGGGGGTTGTGGGGAGAGAAGCTAACTGCACTGGCTCCAGGTCCTGTCATTTCCAGTTAACATCTCCTAACATGAGAGCAGACACTGAACCAGAAGGGTGAGAGGAGGCAGCGGCTGCTGATCTAGAGGCCTCATGGGGCTTTAGTGGGAGGCATGGGTAGGCCTGGAAGGGCAGGGTCTCTGCCAGCCTTTTAAGGTCAGATTGGCATTTAAAATTCTGGGTTCATGCCAACCCCTCTTACCAAGGAAGAGACAACACTCAACACTTCTATCTCCAAAGCCTACGCAAATGGAAGAGGGAACTCTCTCGGTAGTGTGTTCCTTTGGCTGTCCTTCCACAAAAAGTCACGTGAAGTCAAGACACAGGCTTACATCCCGTGATGGAAGGTCCATCATTTTGCTTGATTGGTTCAGCCGCCACCCCGGCCCCATGACAGAGAGAGTGGTTGGGCCTGAACCCACTGCCTGCCCAAACCCAGACAGGGAGAACAGCTGGCATGCAAGGGCCTGCGGCGGTACACCCTACCTGGAACCACAGCTGACCTTCCCCAAAGATCTAAGGGTAAAAGGCCAGAAGTGTAGCTCAAGTTCCTTTTTCTCTGAATTTTTAGAATAAAGCAAATAACAGATGCCCAGCACCCTCCACTAACAATGAAGAGATAGATAAGGATGAAGGAGATAGCGCCATGGCAGAGCCATCCACAGCAGACAGCCTGGCTCAGGGGCCCTCTCTGGAACAGGTGCACGCCCGCAGGAAGGCAGGGGCCTTTCTCAAGGAGGCAGGGCAATCTGAGATTCTCCTCTCCCAAGCACACATATGAGCCTGGGGGTCACCCCACTGAGCCACCAGTCTCTGAAATGGGGAGATGCACTTTATGGTCCCAAGATTTTAAGTGAACAGAACCAAGAGGTGGTAAATTCTCACTTAGCACAAGGCTCCCCTTCCAGTCCCCATGGCTGGCAGCAGAAGTGCTGATGCCCAGAGCCCAGCCCCCTGCCATGTGTCCCTTCCCTACAGGCCATCCCAGGGAATGAAAAGTTTCTGCCCTGAGTGGATGGTCCTGGTGTGAACAGCGAGCAAAGGGTCTAGGGCAAGAAGGTGCCCCTCTAAGGACAGCTGGACCTTCCAGAGGACCACGGCAATTTTTCTAGGAGCTGTCTGGAAAAAGGACAGACTTGCTCGCTGCTTACAACTGCTAACTCCTGAAACAAGATTTCTTTCTTCCCTCTCCAGTGATTGTCTACTTTGAAAATATTTTTTATCTTTGATTTCTCTTTTCTTTCTGGGAAGGAAGCAAACAATATCTTCTTTTCCCTCTGCTATTAGCTCTTGGGACAGAACAAGAATGGATGAAGGAGTGAAAAAACGATTACTGCAAAGTTTAGGTTGTTGGTTTTTTTTCCCATGTTAAAGCTGCCAGGACTGAAAGAGGCACCAGCCCAGAGGGTGAATTCAGAAGTCCAGCCCTCGGAGGGTCACCCACCTCTGCAGTCCATGACATATCTCATGGCAGCTTTAGACTTCAGCTTTATTTCCGCAATTACTCAAAGATGGTCCCTTCCAAGTTTCGCTGTAGTACCTTTTTGGATAAATTTTTTCAAGATGAAGACGTGATTAGCGGCCATCAAGCCAAGCGACAAGGCACCTCCCAGCCGAACGGCAAGCTGCTGCGTCGCCTCCCGCCTTATCAGTGGTCCCCCAGCCTCCGCCCCCCCAATCTCATCTTTACCTCAGTATCTCCTTCCCGACTCCCACCACACTTACACTGGGAGTCTTCATGAGCAGAAACTCACTTCTGACGTCACATAAACTCCATCCCCACCACTCAGAAAATAATTAGGAAGACAAGCATCACGACTACACAGGCACCCGAGCGCAGCCAGGCAGGTGCTGGGAAATTTTTTACCCACTTTCCTACAGCTCTGCCAGTTGTGGAGCTGCCCGGAAGAGACCCAGCATGGGGAAATTCGCAGAGATTCATAAAAAGAGAAAGCAAGCCCGGTGAGCCTCTAAAACCCTTGCAAATTAAGAGGCTAAATGAACAGTCAAGACCAACGGTTTCCGCAAGAGCAGTGCTGAGTGTGCTAATATACACAATTAACGCAGGTCACCCCGCGGGCTGCATTCCCATCTTAACCACACAAGACAACATCCTCCTTTTCACCCCAGCTCCTCTCTGGCCTTTGAAGCCTGGGTCTGAAATATATCATTCTGCATTCTGGGCAGTACAGCTTAAATCAATAGTGTTATCATCCTACAACTGTCCTTTCACGCTCTCCCTAATGCCTAATAATTGTCAAGTTTGCACTAAAATTGATCAGTAACAGCGGGCCTTTTCTCTTAGCACCCCCCTCTCCCTACACCCTCCCGGCCGCCCCTTGGCCTCCCCCAGGAAGCAGGATCACATTGATTTCGATCTGATTACAGGAGAGCTTGCCCTGACTTTCCCCAGTTACTTAAGCCGGCGTCTCATTGCGTGTCCTTAGAGACCAGGGCTTCGCTCAGGCAGAGAGCGTCTAGACAGTATTCATGACCCATCTGTCTGGCACGGCCCAGCGGATGGCAAACTCTATTAGAACTGAAACCATTTTTCCCTCCCCCTTCTCCCATCCCTCTTTCCCTTTGCGAAGCAGGAATCTGACACTGAAAATTACTATCATTGTTGCAATTCTCAAAATAGCACCGCCAGACTTTCATTAACATCCACGCTAGACTACTAAATATTTAAAGAAGTGGATAAATTTCATCTGAAGTGGGACAGCCCCGCACACATGAAAGCAGTAACAGAATCAAAATGTAAATCTAAGAGGTTGTTTTTATCCGAGTAAATTTAGTGTCACAGCAGGAGGAAATGATGCCTAAGGTTTATTAAAACTTACCCTCCCATTTGTTCTCCGCCTTTGTTTATTTGAAAAGGCAGAATTACCGTTTAAGACCCTACACGATTTTAATTGATCAGAAAAGCGTCTTGGAGAAACAAAGGCAGCCAACACAAGGGGCGGAACCGGGAGGGGAGGGTGTGAGGCTGCCAGCGCCTCCCTGGGGCTCATCCCACAGAACTGTTCAGGCAGAAGCGTGTTGCCAGTGACAGCCCCTGCAACTCGATCCCGTGGCAAACCCAGAGAGAGGCATATTGCCCTCCACATCTTGTTTTAAATACCACCTTGGGTCACTGTCACAGTTAGTAATTGGTTTGCCATAGATTCTTTTTTTTTTAGTCAAAAAAAACGGGAGCAGGGGGGCGGGGTGGGGAGCCCTGTCCAAAGCACACAGGCTGCTCTGCAGAACAGCGTGATTCATTGAACATGGCCTTGATGGAGGCCAGCCAGAATTAAGTCGGTGGAAACCCAGAGCCCCTCACCCCAGCCTCGCTCCAAGGTAACACCACAACCTGGAAGACCCCTGCCCCACACCCCCTGCAGTCAGCAACGTCAACAAGGGAAGTCCAATCTGGTGAATGCCAGAGGGCCCCCGGGGCAGGCCTCACCCCTCCCAGCACAGCTGGAGATGCTGAAGGGGCCAATGCGCTCAGGCAAGAGTCAGAGGGAAATTGGGGATCAGAGGCTAAAAGCCCACATGTGGCTGATGCGGGCTCTTGGCGCCCACAGCAGGTGAAGCGGGGAGGGTGATGGCAGAAACAGAGCCGCCCCCATGCTGAAGCCACGCTGCCTCTCGCCTCCCCAGGGCAGCTGTCATCATCCCCATCCTCCTGACAAGACAGTGAGTCAGAGAGGAGAGCTGGCTTCTGGGTCATACAAGTACTACCTGGACGGGACACAATCAAAGAAGGGATAGCTTATCAGTTCATAGAGGAAACCCCAAGGAATCAACAGAATCAATGATCCCTGACACACAGGGGCTCTTAGGTTAATTTTTCATGATCCGTTTGAAAATCCAGCGTGAAACCAAGAATCGCCATCTGCGTATCAATTGAAAACAATCATCCTCTGTGGCCCTCCTGAAAAGAAGATGGTTGGTTTGATCCCCACCACCCAAGCCCTTCAAGCCTTTTAAGAACTGATGAGTAAATCCCTATCTTACTGGAAAAATACCACGGGAGGGGAAAATAGCACCTCCAAAGACAAAACCATGGCCTGAGTTCAACACCCCAACAGCGGCACACCTTGGCTGTGTGACTCTGAGTAAATCACCTCACCGCCCTGAGCGTTGCATTCTTATGACCTTTCTAGGGTGCTTTTGAGAGATAAATGAGATGATGCGTGTAAACAGTGAGCACTCGGCAAACAGCAGCTCCCTTTCTACCTAATTCCCGTCCCCAGGAAGCAGTGGACCCTCCAATAGATGATGCTTACTGAGCATGTACTGTGGGCCAGGTATTACTCTAATTGCCTGTCCTGCACTATTTCAGTAAATCCTCAGAATAACCCTTTGAAAGAGATACCAATATTATCCTCATTTTATAAATGAGAAAAATCGAGGTACACAGAGGCTGAACAACTTGCCTAAAGCCACAGGCAGTGAGTGGTGGTGACTCCAGGTGACACACTCATGCACACATGCACCACACAGCCTCACCCTCACACAGACACACACACTAATGCACATATGCACCACTCAACCTCACACACACACACCCACACATGCACACACTCACACACATACATGCACCTGCACCTACATACATTCTCACACACACATGCACCACACACCCTCACCTACACACATACATGCACACACATGCACACACACTCATGCACAAATGCATCAGACCCTCTCTCACACACATGCACACACTCATGTATACATGTACCATAGACCCTCACACATACACACACACAGACATGTACACAGATAAGACTCATACGCACGTGCACACTCATGCACAAATGCACCACAGACCCTCACACACATGGACACATTCATACACCTGTATACACACTCCCCCCATGGCACACCCACGCATGCATGCACACACCACACGGAGTCACATGCATGCACATACCAGACTCACACTGACACCCACACACTTGTGCACACACACACTACACATTCTCACACATACTTGTGCACACATACCACACACAGTCCCACACACTCTGGCATACTATCTCATGCATACACACACAGACTCACACCTGCTCACACACTTACACGTCTTTAGGGCCGGCCAGAAGCACTCCACATTTCCTCTGTGCTTGGCACGACTGGTCCTTCCTACACAGCAGATGGATATTTAGAGGCCAAAGGTCTGTCCCTCTGGGGCTGCAGCACTGGGAAGCCCTGATTGGTCACATGCACAGTAAAAGCCTATCACACTGTTGGTCCCAGAATAAATGCTTACCAGAGTAGGCTTCTACTTTGGTTGGTTTGGGTGTTTATGGCAGTCTAAACACACATGGGAAGGACAGGCAGTTTGTGGGCACCAACCTTATGTAGTCTCTTCCTTTGTCTTCTCATGCAGGCTGCCAGCATCACGTGGATATTTTCAATCCTTGCTTCCACTTACAAGGTACTAGGCCATGCAAGCAAGCCTTTTTCATCCTCTGGTCAGGCTTGAGTTTTCTAAAATAATAATATTCATCCCTACACTCAGCAAATATTTACAGGGCATGTAGCATATGCTACATGAGCCAGGCACCGTGGCAGGCGCCAAGGCTACCACAGAGACCTCATGGGCACTGTTCACCTGGCAGCCATGCTCACAGAATGCTGGGAGGCAGCAGAGAAAGGATCAACGGTCTCCAGTCAACACTCTGAGTGTTCACTATGTGCAGCTGACCTTTGAACAATTTGGGGGTTGGGGCTCTGATCTCCGTGCGGTGGAAAATTTGTTTATAACTTTCAACTCCCCGAAAACTTAACCACTAATAGCCTACTGTTGACTGAAAGCTTTACCTATAACATTAGAAGTCGATTAACACACATTTTGTATGTCATATGTATGATATGCTGCATTCTTACAATAAAGCAAGCTAGAGAAAAGAAAATGTTAAGAAAGATCATAAGGAAGGGAAGGGGAGAGGGCTTAGCCCCTGCACACCTGGAGTTTAACCCGGAGTTAAACAGGTCATTGACAATCCCCAAATTCCAGATGCGACCTGGGAGTTGGCTATCCAAGTGTAGCAGAGGGGGTTCCTAAAAATGTTAAGTGTATGCATCAAACATATTTCAATTCATCAGTTCATCATAACACACAGAGGAAATCTCAGTGGTCACCCATGCAGAGTGACAGGGCACCCTCATCCTTAAGTTACTAGATCCTATATGATATACACTTCAGGGTAATCAAATCGTTGATGGGGAATTTCTCTTTATAGATGTATCCCCACTAATTACTTGAGAAAAAAGGACAGAATTTGGTTGTGACTGTTTTGCAACCCCAAATGCCTGACAGTATCACACAAGAGACAAGCAGACACAATGTGCTCCTGATGGAAGAGCTGTACCGAGGCAGTAGTTTCACACACACAGCATTCACACCTGAGTCTCCCCAGACCTCTGCATTACCTACCACGTGGCAGGAATGGTGTGGGACAGAGAAGCACATTCAGTGACTCCACAGGAAAGCAGCCAGCAAAATCCAGAGTACAGAAACTGCAGAACAAGCATGCCAGACCCCACCACCCAAAGTCACAAAAGGGAGGAGAAGGGGGAGGAGGAGGAGGAGGAGGAGACGACGACAGGAAGACGGAGTGAGAGGAAATAGATATGGAGGGAGAACCTACAGAAACAGAGATCCTTCAGCAGCAAAGCGATCTACGATGCCTGGGGCTTCTTTGGATCCTGGTGCAAACAAATGATAAACAGAACAAACTAAAACACACATTTATAAGACAACTGGAGAAATATGAACTCAAAAAGTACATTTGGTGACTATTCTCTAATATAGAGAATTATGGTTAAGGTTTACTGCAATAATTATAGGGAAAAAATAGAAGCGTCTGGCATTTGCGAGCCCTGGTTATGCACAGGTTACCTATGTGGTTATGTGGTTATAAGCCTGATCCCCAAGTCCTCAATAAACAAAATGCTTGGGAGGGGGGAAGTTGCTGGCTTAAGGTGGGAAGGAGGGCAGTCATAGCTTAGTGCCTACAGGTGACAAGTAGGATGCCAGTCTCTTTAGGAGAAAAAATGAAGAAGGTGGGAAAAGCTGGTTTCGAAAGTAAGATAATCAGCTCAGATTTTAATAAGTTGGATTTTATTTTATTTGGTTATTATTACCCTAAATGGCAACAGGAGGAAAAAGTTGCCTCCTGAAAAAGTCTAAAGTCATAATCCTGGCATAACTGGGTGCACTTTATCAGCTCCAGTGCATTTGATTTGGGGTCAGTTTGATGAGGTCTCTATATAGAGAGAAGCAGCTTCCCCCCAACCCTCCAGTAGCAGGGGGAGCTGCTCCTCTCCCTGCTTTCCCCGAATCAGATTCTCTCGGTTAAGTGGAAATTCCACTGAAGCTCGAAGGGAAAGTTGTGGCTTCTTGTCGACGCTGACCTTACTCTTAAGGTCCAGTGGAGAGAATCCCTCAGCAGTGCTGGCTTTGGGGGTCTGTGCTCGCCAAGGCTTTTGGAGGGCGTGGCACTTGCCAGGCTGCACAGACCACTCAATTATCGCTTCTGGACAGTCAAAGGAACGCTGCTGTCCCCCACTAAGATGTGGCCAAGGGGCTTTGGAAACACAGCACCACAGGACGTGCTTGGCTGGGCAGGAACGGTGAGGTGGCAGGTCCACCAAGCGGGATGCCAGCCTCAGGCTCCCCGCAGCCGGCCAGCCAGCAGGTGGCCTGTCCTAGGACCAGGGCAGGAGGTGGAGCCTTATACGCTGGCTTCTGTGTCTCTAGGCCCAACCCACTTTCTCAGCCGTGCCCCACACGGGCCCCAGCCATGGCCTTCTGTCCCAAGACAGCACCACCCTCATTGCCAACCTACGCTCATGCTCTTCTGGGCCCTGGCACTCTGTTCTCTCCTCTTGCCATCCAGCACACCTCCTCCAGGAAGCCACTGTGACCACTAATCCAACTAGGATGAATCTATCCCCTGAACCACAAATGACTGGACCCGCTCGGCCCTCACTCCCTGGGCCCATTTTTAGTTATCTTTGTGCAGGTGTGAATTCGCCTCCCCACTCTCAGCACCTTGATAGCAGGGTCTATATTTTCCTTCATTCCTCGTTTCCACAAGGCCTAGTACAATGACCAGAGAAGGTACTTCATAAATAATTTTGTTTGTATAAGGAATAATTTGTATAATTATTTTATTTGTGTAAATAACAAATAATTGTGCTTGTGTAATTTGTATGTTTACTGCTCGGGGTACAATATTTTGATAGAGCAGCCAGAGAAAAGATGTGACAAAAGCTGGCAACTTAGGCTGACAGCATATTTCCTCTTCCACAGAAAGATGCAGCCAGGAAAACTCATTCCCCAGGAGATAATGGATGTCAGCCCAGACCTCCACGTCCATGCAAAACCCTTTGGTCTCTCAGCAGAATAAAGCAGCCTTGGTCCAACGATAACCTGACCACGGTGAGGAGAGGCAAAAGGCAGATGAAACCCACTATGCCTCAGCCTGGGCTCCAAACACATTTTTGTTTGAAGAGAAAATCTACTTACAGCAACTTTCAGAGCTTCTGTGATTCTTAGTATTGCTGGCTTTACAAATAACAGTAACATTTTCTTGTTAACCTTAATTCATGCTGAAATTTAGCAAATATCAAATGGGAGATATGGCCAAGACATATGAGCCATGGAGCATACTCAAAGCTAACGGCATGGACAGGAAACTAAACTGATTCTAGCTCATCTGGAAATCCAGAAGGTCTCACCTCGCTTCAGCCTCAGTGCCCTCAGATCTGGAACACTGAGTATATCCTCCAGGTGGGAACAAGGTAACATAGATCACACAAGCCAATCCTCCTCCTAAGCAGGAAGAAGAATGAGGCACCGCCTTTCTGAAGCGTGGCACTTCATAGACAAGAGTTCGTGGGATACTCCGATTCCGTCCAAGTGGAGAGGAAGGGGACCTTACCATCAGAGCAGCACACCATGAAAGGCAGGCTGTCCGTCTGCTGTAGGAAACGGGCTGGTGAAGGATCCGATAAAAAGTGTCATCCACTAACATCCGAGGCTCTAAGGCTCGTTCACAGCTATTAACAGGAAGTGAAATATCCCTGTTCGCTGCCCAACAGAATACGGGGAAGAGAATACATAGCCATTCAATATGAGACCACCCTCCGGCCTCCTCCTCTGGGAAGCCACACACCTGGCAGAGGTGAGCTGCAGCAGAGGACAGAGAAACCACCATCTGCCCTGGAGTTCCCAGCCACACAGAACAATCCAGAGGCAACCCGGGCCGTGAGCGTCCCCCCATGACCACTCTGCCAGCTCCCTCGGCCGCCTGCAGAGAACCTGAGGGGTACGTGGGGGGCAGCCACAGGCCAGGTCGCAGCCTCTCCCAGGGGACAGAATAGGGAGAATCATCTAGGATCGCTGGCCAAGTGCACTTGTGGACACCTGTGAATTCCTGCTCCGTGTACGGAATGGCTCTGACATTACAGATGGACCATACAAAGTCATAGCAGCGCACTCCCCAGGAAGGGCCACGTGGGGAGTGGAGATGGCAACTGCAACACGGTGACGTAGACTGCGTTTTCCATGGACATTCTTTCCTTTAGATGCTTACACGGCAGGAAGTGTGCCTGTTCCACAGGGAGAGAAACCGAGCTGAAAGGAGTTGTCACTCCCCTAGGCCGAACCTTGAACCCAGATCAATCTGAAGCCACAGCCACGGTCCTGCCCTTTGTCATTCCGTCTCCTGGCTCTCCAGTCTTCTTAGAAGAGAGTAGATTGTAAATAATATCCCATTTTAGCTACAAAGACAAAAGTTCTAGTCATATCTGAACAGTAGGGGGCCAAGAGTTTGCCAACAGGATCGTAAGACTCCTCTGTTAGGACAAAGTTGGGCCACTGATGGATGTAACTGCTCCCTCGGCTTCTAGGCAGAATTAAAGTGCTCGCGTTTTAAAAATGAGTGGAAAAGTGATCTGGAGATAGGCCTTAAAAACCAGAAAGAATACTGACAAGAAAGGGAGCGAGGGAGGAGGGAAGGGTAGGAAGGAGGGTTGAAGACAGGGAAGCCCTTGGCAAAAGGGCCCTGAAGTAAAGGAGGAGCCCGCAGACCAGAAGAAGCCTGTGGAGCGCCCCAGAGCAGAGGCCAGGGCTCCAGAACTCTGAACCCAGTCAAGGCAGCACACAAGGTCCTGATATTCTCCACACAGCTTACCATGGTGTGTCTGCTGTTAGTCAAGTCCAGAGAAAACAGAGTAAGATGCTGCTTTTACTCACCTCCTTCTAAGACCCCCAGCCTGGGTTGAGGTAATCTTGAGTACTTAGCGCCTGGACTATGCTGCTCTAAGTGCTGTCTGTGGACTGTCCTGTGTGATGCTCCAATAACCATTCTTATGTCCCCATTGTGCAGATAAGGGCACTGAGGCTCAGGAGACGAAAACAACATTGTTCCATCCATGTGGAAAGGCCAACAAGCAGGGTTCCTCAGGGCTCCCGGCCCTCTGGCCTGCTGCCTACTCGTCCTCAGGGAGGTGCTCACCCAGCTCCCAGTTCCTCGTCCTGACCTGCAGCCTTCCTCCCTCTTCCTGCACTCAGCCCTGGTTCCATGCACTAAGTAGGACACCCAGAGCGAGTGCCTCCGGGCCATCCTGGGCCTGGGGGGAGCAGGGGCCTGCAGTCCAGATGACTCCAGGTGAGAGGCAAGCTGTATTACACAGAGACTACCGCACAAAACACGGACCCAATGCCAGGCAAGCACGCGCCCAGCCCGAACTTCCAAGAACTGTCTTTGCAAAGTATAGAGATGGGACTCAAAGAGCGCTCGGTAGGAGAAAATGCAAATGGAAATACAATAGAAAAACTTGAGAAAAACTATTTGTACTATAAGACTCTCGAATTTAGCAAGCATAAATAGCAGGCTTAAAATTTGCTAGAGCACAGTCATTTTTATATTGGGGACATACGTAACTTGCCCCCCATATAAAAATATAGTAGGAATACAGAAAATAGTTTCTTTTTTTAAATCCCCTCCCATTTTCACATTTGCAGCACTGGTATTTATGTAGTCTAATTTCCATAACAAAAATTTTAAAATCTGTCTCAAATATAACTCCTCAAAATAATGTCAGTAAAACTGGGGAGAGAAGCTGAATGCATCATAAAATGATCTCAGTAAGAAGGCTGTGTGAGGAGGGTTGGCCCGGCCAACGCTCTTCCCAAGGTGTGCAACTGCAAAAAGATCTTCACCCTCAACCCCCTTCACTTAGCCCAGAGAAACACAGAAAACAGTAAGCCACTTTTCCTAAGAGAAGTTCAGCGGGCTTTCAAAGCTGCCTTCTTTCTCTTCCCTTGTCACAAAAACCATGAGATCAAAAACCAACGAACTTCAAACTCTGACTCCACTTCTTCAAATTCAAGAAATGCTCAAAGCCTCAGCCTTGGGGATTCACACATGTCAAAACCTCACTCAAGCTGTTTCCATCCAGTGTCTAATAGAAAAACACATGATCAGAACCTTTAAGGATCCCATGTAAATTTTCTACTTTCATATTTCAGTTGCATGATTAATTACGGACCTTCCACATATCTTTCTTTGCTTATTTAAAATTACTTCTGAAGTAATAACGTTGGTATGAAGAATACTAAATCAATACATGATTTCCTGGAATCCAGGCATTGCTCAGATAAATGGCAAAAGCCTATTTCAAAACACAGCTCCGCTGACCACTTTAGAGAACAGAACAAATTTCCGACTTTTAAACATGCTGTCCCTCTATCCTAAAAGAAGAAAACATTTCCTTTGTGAAAATGCAAATCTCTTTCCTTAACCAGAAAACAACCTCCTTCCCATGTCCCAGTGACCCCACCTCCTAACCATTTCAGAACCACATCAGACAGTGCCACCCAGGTGAGAGGAGAGACTTACAGTTGAAGATGCCCGGAGGCGGGTGCTCGGTCACCAGGAGACAGTTCTCTTCGTCACTGTTGTCCCCACAGTCGTTCTGTTGGTTACAGACCAGCGAACCAAGATACAAGCATTTACCGCTGGTGCAGGTGAATTTGCACTCTGAAAAAGTACAATATAAAGCATGGAGCAGTCAATGCAAGCTTGGTGCTCTTAAGCTGTGACTGTCGTTGGTTTTTCTTTCCCCCATTTGCATGCCATGATTGTTTGGGAGCTCAGACTATCTGGAGAGCCCAGGACACTAAACTCAGAGAAGGGCCATCTGGGTAAGGACCTTCCTTGTATGAAACACACAGGATGGTGCCCTCCTGCACTCCACAGGGGCGCCGAGGCCTGCCATGCACGCCTCACCCTACGGCACTGCCCACACAGTAGCACAGGTGCTCTCTTTCTTTCCACGACCTGCTCTGCAAAAGTCATAGCTGTGGGGCTCTATTATTCGGTTTGAAAACATCCTTGGCAGTTCTCCACACCTCCGAGAATGGGGGAGCCCGTGCAGCCAGCCGTGGCAGGGGCCGTCAGAACTCAGGAGCGCTGGCTTAACAAAAGGACACTCAGACATTTGATTTCCCACTTGCCACTGTTGTGGTAAGAATCTGGACAACATATTTCACCACTCTGACGTTCATTCATCTCATGCCTAAGAAAAATCAGGCATAATACCAGGCATGGGTAGCAGTGAATTTACAATGTAAAACATGGGAAAATCATGTGTGCTTTCTGCTAAAGGGCCATGTTGGTGAACTATAAAAATAGGGCAGGTCCCATATCCAAATCCCTATGGGCCACACTGAACACAGGCTCCCTAAAATCTGTACGAATCAATATTTGAAAACGGAATTCAGTTTTGTAGGACTTTAAAATAAATTTGCACACTTAACACATTACTATCCATTTAAGCAATGAAGAATAAAGGAAGTTACAAAATTATATACACACTTGAGCACAGAAAGGTCCATGACATCTTACAGTGACTGTCATCCTGCATTCTGAGTGTGGGCTTGGCCCTAGGAGACCACAGAAGCTGGCAGGATTCACACGGCACGGCCCACTCAGTAGACAGCGGGAAGACAGAGTCTCGGGAGGAGTCCCGGGTTCCTCACTGCTGCTGACTGTCACAGCCTCTTCCTTTTTCCGGGCCTTGGTTCTGTCTGTCTGGAATAAGGGTGGCAGGCCTGGATCAAGTCCAAGGTCCTTTCAATTCGAATTTTCCATCATTCAAATAAAAGGCTGGTCATCGGCACACCAAGGCCTCTTCCAGCGATGCTAACCATGTGTGGGGCTACCCCAGCCCAGCCTGCCTCTCAGCGGCGAACTGTGGCCCGCAAGATAATAACCTTTACCTGTTGTAAAGAAACACAACTTAAGAGTCCTCAAAGTATTTTTGTGAACCTGCATAAAAAGGGTATTATAATCCTCCATTTGTTCACATTCTCCTAAAAGAGTATAGAAAAAGAAACCAGCCGAGCTGCTGACCTAGTTTAGAATAACATGTGAACACAGCCCAAATGCACACCCACGAGCACCTCGCTAGCAGCGCCATCCAGGTTAGAAAATCTGTGTGCAGAGTGAGGCCGGGCCACGTGGTGGGGGTGCTGCTGGAGCCAAACGCTCTCTTTCCATAAGGTGGAAAGATTAAAACCCAGCTGTTTGAAATCACATTTACGAAGTAACACTTTTTTAACTTAATGGAAAAAAAGGATGTCAAGGGAAAAATTTATCTTCCTTTCCAAAAGAAATATTGGACTATGGATTTATACCAAACATGAAAAGCACATTAACCAAAAACAGGTACTCCCTGTGTTGCTAAAATGGTGATTGGGAAAAAGGAATACTAATCTGAATTGAATCAAACTCTTAACTAAAAAGTTCACCATCGCTGTGGTTTGAAAGCATCTGAGGTTAGACTACCATAATCAAGTTGGTGTGGAACATTAAACTACCCAAGAAATGAAACCACATCCACGCTTTACTCATTTTAACTTGTTGGGGGGAGATACGACATGCTTGCAAGGAAATGAATTCTGTGACTCATTCATTTGTTCATATAACCAATATATTAGCCGCTTCTATGTTCTGTGCTAGGTACTGAGACGTGGAAACTCGGAAGTGAATGAGCTAGCCCTCTTCAAAGAGCTTATGATATGAACTATTTTAAAAATGTGAGCAGTGACTAATTTGCCGCTCCTTCCAAGGCCAAACATTTCCCTTCTTTATCTCCTTCATATTCTAGAGTGCACCCAGCCTGTGATAGGCACTCGGTGAATCACACATTTGTTGAATAAATGAATAATTTGATCTGAGCCTCATAAGAACCCTGTGAAATAATTACAGCAGATATTATTCTTCCCATTTTATTCCATTTTGCTTCATCTCACAGCACTGCCTCAGTTTCCAAATCCACTTTGAGGAATGTGAGAGACTCACTTGTAATGGGCATGGCCCCATGCCTAACAAAGTTCCCCAAATCGCTTGTTGTCTTAAGTAGGCTCAACCTTACTCAGGAAACACTAACAAGGCTTGTGCTACTAATGTGCTTGGCTCTTACTTCTTAGATAACGGAAATAACATCAACCTATTAAATTTCAAATTCAGCTGGGTACAGTGACTCATACCTGTACTCTCCACACTTGGGAGGCAGAGGCAGGAGGATCATTTGAGTCCAGGAGTTCTAGAGCAGCCTGGGCAACAAAGCGAGACCCTGTCTCTACAAAAAAGTTTAAAAATTAGCCAAGTGCAGTGGCACACTCCTGTACTCCCAGCTACTCAGGAAGCTAAGGCAAGAGGATCGCTTGTGCCCAGAACTTCAAGGCTGCAGTGAGCTATGATCATGCTACTGCTCCCAAGCCCAGGTGAGAGGGCAAGACCAAGTCTCTAAAAAATAAAAAATAAAAAAAATCAAATTTATAAAATCTAAATCTCAGCAGTGAGTCATTAGCCCAATATCAGAGTAAGGTCTTTCCATCACATGGCCACTGGAATCAGAATGACCAGATTGAGAATTTTAATTTATTGGCTTCTTGATGTGATATAGAAAATACTAGAAAATTGCTGTAGTGTGATTAAGTGCTAAGAATTAATGCTAAAGCTGGAATGAGAACTGCAGAGCACAGTAAATATCTGTCCAAGTTAACAAAACTGGTGTTGACAGAGGCAGGCTTCCACCTCCATCCCAACTCCGGACAGGCTGTCCCCAGCACACTGTGCCACCCAAAAGCCCAGTGCATTCAGGTCCTCTAATCACGAGATTATTGTGATATTTCAAACAAACTGATAACCCTATGAGAAAGGCCCTCATCTTACTGCATATTGGGATCACCTGGACATCTTTCAGGACTGCTGGGGTCAGAATCCCAGCCAGGTCCTGCTCTCACTGGCCTGAGGTGCAGTCAGACAGCGTGGGTTTCTGGCGCCCTCTGGCATGGCTCCAATGGGCAGCGCAGATGGAGAACCACTGTCTACTGAGAAAGAGGTAGCTCACTTACAGCAAGCCTCCTCTTTAGTTAATGGTATTTTATTGGAATGTTTATTTGGTATTTGCTAATTTACAAAGAAGAAAACTAAAATACAATCTCTTAAAATAAGGAGGTATTTGGATAATTGCTGACTATAGGGCCCAGTCGCTAGAGCTCTGTTCTGTCAATGGGCTATTTGGGAAACTTTGGAACCAATGTAGTTTTGACCCCTAAACTGCACTTTGACAGACTAGAACCAGAGAGGGTCCTCCATGAAGTAAAACTCAAGTCAGAGAAAGACAACGGAAAATTTTTAAAAATATGTTGTCTATTCTTTGTGGAACTTGTTGAGTATTTCTGCCAAGCTAGAAGTTGAGGGAAATCATGGATTGTTAAACATTAGAAATATTTTGGTGACAAATTCATGGCGACCTCAGATGTATAATAATACTGGACTGGAATACAGAATGAGCTGCTCAGGAGCCAGTGTCTCCTCCAGGAGCTATAGACGTATTATAACCTATAAGATTTAAATCACTCCTTAAAAAAAGTCAGGACCTTCTAAGTGAAGAAAGTGGCATTCCTCTTTGCCAAAATTTCCTATTTGATTTCTTATTAAAAAAAAAAAAAAAACTTACGAGAAACAACTTCCAGAATCAACAACAGACTTTAGAATCGCTGTACACCCTTCTGGTAATAATACAATCTTCTCCACATTTAGGGTATTCAGCTTCTCTGCATTTCTACATAAAGCTTCTGATGGGGTTTTCTGTGTTGTGGAGTTATCCAAGAGTCATCAAATCTTAATGCTGAGAGGGACCTAGACACACTGATCCACCCTCACCTCCCAGGTGAGGAAGCAGGCCAGGGATAATCCCTGACTTACCTGAAGCTGGAGAACAAATTACCTGTAGTGGAACATAAAACCCGAGATTTCCATCGGATTGAGAGGAAACCCTTTTTTGTCCTGAAGGTCATTCTAGTTGTGTACAAACTAACATCAGCCAGTTGGGTTATACCACGTGCGAGAGGAGAAAGGAAAAGAATGATTCAGAGAAAGGGAATGTCCTAATATTTTGTAACCTTTGAAAAAACGGGGAATTTTAGGAGCCCTAAAACTAGGGTGAAAATGGAATATCTTAAGGTTTTCTGTGAATTCCAAACTTACATACAAAAAGGCTATGTTAAAAAAATTTTTAAGGACCAGTAGCTTAACAAATTTGAATAATGTAAACCTAAACTCCGTCAGGATTCAATGATAAATGCTCAGTCTTAAGCAGGACAAATCAAGCCTCACAGAGACTAAATTTAATCTGCTTGGTAGAGTCAACATTCTACTAGTTAACAGGCAACAAAAAGTTGTTTTCAATTTCCCCTACACTCCTTTAAAGCCTTAGTTTTCACAGATACGATCTCAGTCACAAAATAAGGACCTATATACAGCATTACATCTCAGCTGTAAAATCAGCCTTTTTTGTGAATTGGCAAAGTAGTCTACATTAGTTATTTCTGTTAAAATTCATATAGCAACACTGACTCATTTAGTTCACACTTCTATCATTCACAAACCTGAAAATGGAGAGTGATTCTGGCTCCATCATTTCTGACATTAAAGTCTAGAACCTGCTCTCTGTACGGGTGCCTTTTCCACGTACTTACATTGTAAATAGCAAAGAGGTCAAATCTAGCTGCCAGTGACACGTAAGCCAAGAATTAATGGGTTCTAAGATTAGCATAAATTACCATAAACAATGTAAGTTTACATTTCCTAGTACAGAGGTGACAACAATTTTTTATTAATTTATATACTCACTGCCCATTCCCCTGCAAGGTGTAAGATATCCTATAATAAAAGGAAAATTCAGGCTGGGCATAGTGGTTCACACCTGCAATCCCAGAATTTTGGGCAACCCAGACAGGAGGATAGCTTGAGGCCAGGAGTTCAAGACCAGCTTGGTCAACATGGTGAGACCCCATCTCTACAAAAAAATTTAAAAATTAGCTGAGCTTGGTGGCATGTGCCTATAGTCTCAGCTACTTGGGAGGCTGAGGTGAGAGGATGGCTTGAGCCTAGGAGTTCGAGGCTGCAGTGAGCCGAGATTGCGCCACTGCACTCCAGCCTGGGCAACAGAGCCAGACCCTGTCTCTTAAATAAATAAATAAAAGTAAAATTCAGTGAAGATGGAAAATAATGAGTAAAACACAAAACATAAATCAGGAAATGCAGAGGAAAGAGGAGAGGAAAACTGACTAAAAAGAACTCATCTCTAAACCGAATTCCAACCAAACAAGCCACCACAGCCAAGAGGAAACCAAAGGCATGGTCATGGGACCTCACCGGCCCTTGGGTAGGCATTCCAATCAACCAGAAACAGCCATTCTCCTGCTTCTAGAACTTAACAGGATCTGTCACTCTTTTTATTAAAGGGTGCTGCTCAGCAAGGAGGAGGCTATCCTAGACACCAATTGTGTCAAAAAGGGAAGAGGACTCCCCATCTTGTAATTTCCTACATCAGCCTTCAGGGAGGTTGAAATATTCGATCCCATAAAGTGGTTTCCACAAAGTTGCCAAAATATAGCATCCAGAAAGTAGTGCTTTAGCTAATTATGAAGATAAAGCTTTGAGAGTTTTCAGAAATGAAAAGTCCATCCTTAGGGCGATTCTTCTTAAACGTCAGCTTTTGACAGCATGGGAATTGACAGCATGGGAATGCCGTGGGGATGATGCACGCACTCACTCCCCTGGGGAAACCTGCACTGCAAGGTGCACATGTTGAGTAAGCTGCGACACTGCACTGGCGTGTTATCAACGTGAATCCCTCTGGGAACCTGAGGGAGGAGAATGCAGCAGTGCTCGTGCCTCACCTGGTGTCACAGGCCAGCTCCACGCTCAGCCGAACTCGGCGTAAAGGCACTGGCCTCACCGGTGACGCTCTGACCTCACTCAAAGAAGGGCTGACGCTCCCACTCATAAACTTGGAACAAAGCGGAATTTAATTTGAAGGTTTATATTCTGTGTAATGAATTAAGTTACCCCCAAAGCATTTAATAAAAGTCGTATCTTAAGTGGTGCTGCTGAAACCATAGTTGTCCTTCAGAAAGATGAATATGACATGATAAAAGGAAATTTGCCCAAGTAATAAGATTACCAGAGAAGAGCCTCCCATCAAAGAGAGTAATAAAAAATGTTTAAAAACTCAATCCATTTTATGATATGGCTTATCGCTCCCATTATGGTGCTGAAAAGATTATTTTAATGGGTCTCAAATTCTATGAGAACCATAAGTGAAACATGCAACAACGTGCTCTTAAAAGTCCAAAGTACTCTCAGGCTTTGGACTTGCAGACCTACAATTACCCTTTAGAGCAGCTTGAACAAATCACCCAACTTCCCATCAAAACACCACCCGGCATTTTAAAGTCATAAAAGTCGTTCAGGGCTTGAAACGGTGGATAACAGTAATTCTCGTCTATGTTTATAACCAATGAATGAATTAATTTGCTTTTGTGGTTTTCTGTCTGTAAGATGCGAGGAGGCATTCTTCCTTACTTCTTACATAGAATAGTACCGAAAGTAGGTAAGAACCCCCTTTCAAACTCTTGGAAGAACAGAAATATCAATAAGTGCAATGCACATGGGAGAAGAGTTTGAAACGATGTCACCCATATATCAACAGTGGCTTTCTCTGGGGATGCTGGGGTCACTTTGATAACTTTCAAGTTTCTTGTGGATTTTACATATGATTTTATAATCAGGGACAATAAAAATCCTATTTTAACAGGGAAAATCTCTGAAAACCAAATGTCTATAGAACTCTAAAGCCATTAAAATTCATAATTTTAAAGGCACTAATAAAGTACCTAATTCCCTACGGCATCATCTAAACAGAAATCCTGACACATGAGTCCTTCTTCATGAGGATCAATGCTATTTCAGACACATTTCCTTTCCTTTCGAGAAATGTGTACTGAGCTCCTCCATCAGCGTGGAGTGGCAGGGGTCCTGCTCAGCACGGACACATCCTGGAGGGCAGCGGAGAAGGTGAGGTCAGCGAGGGGGCTGGAGGGCCTAGGGAGCCTGCGGGCCTCTGGACAACCTGTGGCTTTTACTTTGTGTGAGACCAGAGGCATTAAAGGATTTTGAGTTCAAAGACAAATATACTTCATTTAAAAAAAATATTTGATTGAAATACATCATGTGTGTATGTATGCATGTCTGTGTGTGTCACAAAGTCCAGCTCAATGAGTCTATGCAGACTGAAAAACACTCAAGTAACCAGCACCCTGGTCAAGACACAGAAAGGCACCTCTGGGGGCCCTAACTTGCTTGTTCCAGGATCTCGCTGTCTGCAACGTGGTAGGTAGACTTTGGGGGCCAAGGCATCCCATTGTGAAGAGCCTTGTATGCCTTGCTGGGGCCCATTCACGGCTCTCAATCTGCAGGGTTTAAATAAACTTAGTGAATGTGATGGAAACTCAACTGTGCCGAGCTTTTAATACACCTTCATCAGGACTAACCTCGCGTAACCTTCTCGTGATTTTGCTCTGCAGAGAAAGCAGCATCAATCATGAAGCCCAACAGGAGCTCCACGTCGCCCACTGACAGATGTGCTTTCCATGCGTATTGGAGGTCTGTGGGTGATGAGGACCATATCCACCCAGCAGGATCAACAGAGGCAGATGCACAGGTGTTGACAACAGAAACCTGGGCCCCAAAATGGGAAGCACAAGAGTGCCTGGTGGCATTTATCCTCAGGTGTGGCGAAGGCTGGGCCGGGAGGCTTTTTCCCTCTGGTCAGTCCCTCATTCATTCATGCATCCACCCACCAAGAGCCTGTCACTGCCTGGGCAAGGAGCATGGCCACAGGCAGCAAGGGAGAAGTGGACAGTCCACCGCCCCGAGACCCAGGACCCAGGATCCCGGCCTCCCTCCAGCTCTTACACTCAATATTCTGTGTATCCTCAGGCAACTCATCTCTATATTCCTGATAAAATGAGGTGCCTGGACTAAACCAGCAGCTTTTCATTTTTCCTCTGAACAACTTCGGTGCTCCCTGTGGGGCCTCGCTATCTGCGGCAGAAGCGGGAGCTGGGTCAGGAACCCTGAGCACTGGCTCGGGTCTGCACGCAGGGGAGGCTTCCCTTGGAGGGTTCACTGGACAAGGGCATCCCCTGGCTGAAAGGCCTGAAAGCCTCTTTGCATTCTCACATCTAAAAGTCTTATGTTCTAAAAGTCCTTTCGATTCTTATGATCAGTGATTCTATAAATTTTTAAGACAGGGATTTTGAAGAATAAAATCCCACATTAGTTCTTTGGTACTTCTGTCACCTGCTCTGAATTATTCCAATGAATATTCAAATGACAGGTAACTTTAAAAATGGATTCCTGAATTCTGGACATTTTGACACACACTGATTATATCAACAACAGCTCCACAGGGCCATTCCCACAAGAAGCCAACATGCTCTAACTTCTGGTCTTATAAAAAGATGCTCTGGGCCCCATGGCCCATTTCTCTGCTCCCACAGTTTAATGCTGCAAACAACTTTTCTGTACTCACTGTGTCTAATTTCTGATTCTCCCCTAAACAAATCTGAATCAGGCTTTGGGCCCCAACACTGCACCAACACCACCTGGCCAGGTCCCCAGAGACCCCCATGTGGTTAACTCGGCCTCATCTCACCAGACCCCAGTTGATACCTCTGCTCCCTCCCACAAGGAACTGCATCCTTCCCATGTCCTGACGCACGCAGCACTACACTCCTCTCCACACCTCCCAGCTCCTCCTCCACTCCCTGACCTCTTAACCTTGGAGTGCCCCAGTTCACCCTTGGCTCCATTCCACCATTCCTTTGCCATCTCTAGCAGTCACTGTCTCACACTAACAACTCCCACATTTATCCCTGACCTTTCCACCTTGCCCTAGACCCCAGACTCCTCCAGTCACTTGTTCAACATCTCCTTGTGGAATGTATAATAGACATCTCAGCTTACTATGTCCAAGGCCAAATACCTCATCTTCACACCCAAAGTCACTCCCCCAGTAGCCTTCCCTATCTCAGAAACTGCACTGGGGATAGAGATGCCACTGCAGTCATCCATAACCCCTTCCTTTCTCTTACATCCCAACCCATCCACACACTCTGTTGGCTCCACCTCCAAAACACACTGGAAATGGACCCTTTCCCACCACCTCACTACAGTCACCCTCCTCCAAGGTACAATCTCCCCTCCCCATGGTGATCTCCCAGCTCCTCCCCTGTCCTTCCACCATGGTTTACTCACAAGAGAGCAGTCAGGATGTTCCTGCCGAGATGGAAGTCAGATCAGGTCTCTCCAACAGCTTTCATTTTACTCAGAGTGAAACCCCAAGTCCTTATAATGAACTTGACATGACCCTCCCTGATGTGGCCCCCACCAGCTCTCCAGCCTCCCCTCGCCCTCCCGAGGTTGGCTCTGGGTGCCTGGCCTCCTCGCTGCTCCCTGCACACAGAGCTCATCCATACCTGCTGCTCCTCTGCCCAGAGCTTTCCTGAGACCCCTGCTCAGCCAACTCCTTCACTTTCATCAAGCCTTCGTGCAAACGTCACCATCGCCGTGGCCTTCCTCACTCCACTCCCCATCTCACCTCCCAGACTCCCGGCTCCTCCTACCTCCTTTCCTGCTTCACTCTTCTCTCCTACTCATATTTCCATCTAACATGATAGTCAAATATACACATAATGTTTCTTGTCTTCTTTTCTCCATTAGAGCATAAACTACATGAGGGCACGGATTTATGTCTGTCTGGTCTTACTAATGAGTCCCCAGAGTGTGGTACATGGCCAGCAATCAATCAGTATTATTACTGTAAGCAATCAATCAATATTATTAAAGAGATCAATGAATAGATGTAAAAGGCTGTGGAGAGGTTCTTATAGGAACCACAGTTAACTATGGGTGTCCCTTTGGGTGAAGAAAATTTTCTCTAGCTGAGTAAATATCCTTACTAGAAATAAATACATGGAAAATGAGGCAGGAAGGAGATAAAAGAAGGAAATAATATGTTATTAGCAAATTGTGAAAGATTTTTAAAGGCAGAGTTAGTTAAAGTTATTGGCCACATGGTTTTTTTAGTTACCTGTGGTCTTCAATTATGGAATCGTTCTCTCCTGTCCTCAAGGTCATAAATAGCTAGGCTTTTTCCATCTGTCCCTACCCAGTCATCTGGCTGTGCTCCTAAATCACAATGTTCTCTCTCAGCACAACACTGTGTGTTTTGGAGAGAAAATCCATTGTCTGGCTGAAGCCCTGGACTGTTGATTCAGGAAACAGCCAGCTCCTTCCCTTCCAGCCTCCGGCACCCTGAGAACTGGGTGTGAGTGCTGAGTTCTCCACCTGTCTTATTTCTTAATATGTGTGACCAGCTCAGAGCCAGGGATAAGTCAAGACTCCACCAGCCCAGGTATGGCTGCCCAGCTGCCCCCAGCCTTGCCCTCAGGTGGGTCACAGCTTGCTATTTTTTTCCCACTTGGGTAAAAACTGCCTGACTTTCTTGCCTTGAGCTTCTCATGGCATCTGCCTAGAATCCTTCCCAACTTTATGAAATTTGAAAACGTCTTCCTTCTGAGATCTTTTTTCTTTTCTTTTATTTATTTATTTGTTTGTTTATTTATTGAGACGGAGTCTTGCTCTGTTGCCAGGATGGAGTGCAGTGGCGCAATCTCGGCTCACTGCAATCTCCGCCTCCTGGGTTCAAGTGATTCCCCTGTCTCAGCCTCCCAAGTAGCTGGGACTACAGGTGTGCACCACCACGCCTGGCTCATTTTTTTTTTTGTATTTTAGTAGAGACTGGTTTCACCATGTTGGCCAGGATGGTCTCAATCTGCTAACTTCGTGATCGACCTGCCTCAGCCTCCCAAAGTGCTAGGATTACAGGCGTGAGCCACTGCACCCGGCCTTCCTTCAGAGATCTCAAACCTCACTGACCTGAAACGGCGTGGGCTACATAAACACCCATGTTCCCTGTATTCTTCAACCAACCCACGCCAGAATTTTGTGATGGCATCTTCATACCTCTTTTATGGATGGCAGGATGCTCTACTGCAGGAGAATGTCCCAGGCCCCAAACAAGGAAGGTCTGCTGGTGAACTAAACTGTCTCTTCATTCCCAGATGGAGACTTGGTACTTAAAAGAATGGCTTTGGCCGGGCGCGGTGGCTCACGCTTGTAATCCCAGCACTTTGGGAGGCCGAGGCGGGCGGATCACGAGGTCAGGAGATCGAGACCACGGTGAAACCCCGTCTCTAATAAAAATACAAAAAATTAGCCGGGCGTGGTGACAGGCGCCTGTAGTCCCAGCTACTCGGAGAGGCTGAGGCAGGAGAATGGCGTGAACCCAGGAGGCAGAGCTTGCAGTGAGCCGAGGTCGCGCCACTGCACTCCAGCCTGGGTGACAGAGCGAGACTCCGTCTCAAAAAAAAAAAAAAAAGAATGGCTTTTGGCTCCTGTAACTGATCACACTCGAGGGTGGGATCAAAGTGGGTGGCAAGCCATTGCGTGCACTCCCCTGTACGCCAGGCTGCAGTAGGAGGAGGCACGGGTGGGGCTGTTGGGTTCTCAGCAGGAGGCTGAGCTCCAGGCTGACCTAGAACCAGCCCCGCTACTGGGCAGAGAGATGGGAACCTCTCACCTGCCCTGAAAGTTACGGCTTTATTAGGAAAAACTACCTATTTCTGACAACCTATGCCAGGCCAGAATTCCAGGCTCTGCAAAGACAAAATATTTTTTGACTGAACATGCCCATTTCAGGCCTTTCATAAAGAACTTCTTTATAGTACTATGTGCCAGTTAAGGATTTCCTAAATTCCTTTGTCTATCTCCCCAATAACCAAAAAGAGAGTATTTCTAGTAGACTCGGGGGACTTCAAAATAACGTGATCAACAAACAGGAGCAGGGGCTTAAAACCCATCAAACTCAATGGAACACTGGCTGATAAAATCCCCTACCTTCCAAAATTAATGAATCTGTCTTTCTGTTCAGTTCTTCCCCGAGGGCATGTCCTGTTGAGAGCCGGTTTCATCTGTGCGGTGTGGCCTGATGGCTCAGCACCCAGGAGCTCTGCGCACCCTGCCGCCATGGGCTATCCGTCCCCAGATCTCTTCCCACAGGGTCACTGCGGTCCACCGTCCTGCCCTCGGGGAATTGCAGCCTCCCTCTCACAGGTGTGAATCACCCTCACCCCTCACCCCAGCCTCCCTTCTGTCCCCACCCCTTCCCCAAACAGACAAACCTCAAACACTACCCAGGCCCCGCCCCACGGACTCATTCACTGATGCCATCGCTGGACCCAAGTCAGCCAGATGAACAGCAGGATGGTGTCAGAGCCTCGAGCTTGGGAAGCACAGGATGAGAACAACGCAGCTGCCTCCCTGGGCCGCCAACCCCAGCATGGAAAACTCACGCTGGTCCTCACTCCAGCCTGGAACGCTCCTGCTGAGGCCAGCTCTGCTCTGTCCCATTCTGTCATCATTAAAGAGAGAAGGGATGGCCACATCTACCTGGAATAACCACTTCCTCCTCTGAACACAGCTCTCATCTGGAGCCCCGATGTGTCATATTCCTCCACCTTCCTGGAGGGAGGAAGTGCCCCAGTAGGCTGACAGCTGAGCTTTAATTCTGCTCCACAGCCAATCCAGGTTTTCTCAATACTATCTCTGTGGAAAAGTGCATAAAACAGCAAGAATAATTGGCATAAATGAGACAAATGTAACCCAGAAGCTTAGTCCCTAAATGCACACTGAAAATAAATTCATAAAAATATAAATGAAAGCAAGTTTTCTTTATATTTAAGTATAACGAAGCTACCTATTGATAAATGGGGCCTTCTCCACACCCAGGTCCAGGACTATGTTCCTTGCCTTATTTTTTCTTACAACGCTTACCACCTTTAAATGAAGCAAAAACAAATAAATCAATAAATCATATAATTAACTTTTATTTTATTTACTGCCTTCAATGGTTAGAATGTAAGTTCTCCTGAATGCAAGGAATGTTCACAGTATTGTTTATTTGTTATTTCCCTGGGTCCCAGAACAGTGTCTGGCATGTAATACAGCCTCAAAAATATTTGCTGAATGAATGAAAGTTTATTCTATTAAGCAAACTGTTATTTCTGGATGATAAATGTCATGTCACTCCTCGGCCTCAAATCTTTCCGTAGATTCCATCACTTCCAGGACATAGTCCGTGTTAACGAGGCATACATGGCCTTCGCCATGTGGTCCTGAGCATCTGCCTGAGTCTTTCCTAAATCCTACACATCCCCCCTGGAGGCCAACATGCCTCTCAGGCATACCATGGCTTCCCATCACTGCACCTTCATGTACACAGTTCCTCCTGCCTAGAATGACTTGCTCCTCATTCCCTTGTGTGACAAATGCCTACAGATCTTTTAGCAAAAAAACAAAAACAGAAAAACCCTCCGCCAAGACTGTGAAGCCTTCCCCAGTATTCCCATCCCCATCCAGGAACTGAGTACCACCGCTTCCATGTTCCCATGGCAACCCGCGCATCCCCCAACACAGTGCTAATCACCTTGCTGTCATTGCTTGTCTCTTTGCTCACCCACGTCATTATCTTTGCATCCCCAGGGGCCAGCACAGTAGGTGGCTAATAGTTGCGTCAACTTAAATGGACTCAAACGCGCCAGGGGGAGGGGAAGAGAGAAGTCAGCGCACTTTGGGGCTGAGTTTTGTTTCTTTCACTTGTACCTGATGTCTGTGCTCCTGCCACAGACGTCCACACAGACACACAAGCTAAAGAGGAAGATGGACAAGAATCGGCACACGCTTTGCTCCTCTGGCTTCATCTTGAACCAGAGGGCCCATTCATCTGTGTAAAGCCATTAAATATTAAAGCTGTATAAATCACACAAACCAGTATTTCTGCCTCTCTCCACTAAGTGTCCAAATCAGGAGCCAATAAAACACTGGAAGTTTTTTTCTTTTTCTTCTTTTTTTTTTTTTTTTTTTTTTTTTTTGAGACGGAGTTTCACTCTTATCGCCCAGGCTGGAGTGCAATGGTGCGATCTTGGCTCATTGCAACCTCCACCTCCCAGGTTCAAGCGATTCTCCTGTCTCAGCCTCCTGAGTAGCTAGGATTACAGGCACATGCCACCACGCCTGGCTGATTTTTGTATTTTTAGTAGAGACAGGGTTTCATCATATTGGTCAGGCTGGTCTCAAACTCCTGACCTCAGGTGATCCACTTGCCTTGGTCTCCCAAAGTGCTAGGATTACAGGCATGAGCCATCGCACCAGGCCTAACACTGGAAGATGTTCTACGTATATAAGTTTCTTGTACAGTGAAAATTATACACACGTGATACAAAGAAATCATAAAATGTCAGTGAACACAGGTTGCCCATGACATAAAGGACATGTGTGAAAGAAACGTGAACAGGGTTTTCTATAACTCTTCAGGTGCACACATGGGGAGCAGCCAAGGATTTCTGCAGAAAAATTCACTCCAGAGGTCAGCAGCTAGAAGTGCAAATGGAGGGTGAGTGAGCATGAGCACCTCGTGGACTTAGCCCTCCCAGGTACAGTACTGGAAGATGCTCAATACACAGCTCAATGAGAAATGTAGCAAATGGAGTTCTTCTTTAGTCTTTTTTTTTTTTTTTTTTTTTTGAGACAGAGTCTCGCTCTGTCACCCAGGTTGGAGTGCAATGGTGCAATCTTGGTTTACTGCAACCTCTGCCTCCCGGGTTCAAGAGATTCTCTTGCCTCAGCTTCCTGAGTAGCTGGGATTACAGGAGTCCACCACCATGCCTGGCTAATTTTTGTATTTTTAGTAGAGACAGAGTTTCTCCATGTTGGCCAGGCTGGTCTCAAACTCCCAAACTCAGGTGATCTGCCCTCCTCAGCCTCCCAAAGTGCTGGGATTACAGGCATGAGCCACCGCGCCCGGCCAAGCCACCATGCCCGGCCTTCTTTAGTCTTAAAATTAGAAACTTGTTCCCCTAAAGGCCAAAAATGTTCAGAGTTTTCTAGAAGCAGTGGCTCATCATGATTACACCAATATTAAGGAAATACAGTAAAGGCTTCTGGACACCAGTGGTGTGGCAGGCATTCACTCACCCAGGCTCAATGCAGGCTAAGTTGTGCCCAGCTTGAGAGGACTGCCAGCATTAACCCGGAGCCTGCTAGACCCCCCAGGGAGTTGCTACCAGCTACAGTGCCACACTCCTTCCTGACACCAGCTTTCAGCCTCTGCTTGCTGGAGAGCATGTCACCAAGGTTGAGCGGCAAGCAGCTACAGCCCACAGCCTGGCACAGCACATGACACAGGAGATTGGACCTGTGGTTCCTAGGCAGCTGTGCCTAACCATGCTAACGTGCTCTTTGCACTATGAAGGCTGGAGCAAGGCTTGCTGAGATAGAAGAGGAAAAAACAGATCTGTTGCTGGAGATATGCAGAGAGATAAACAGAAAGCAGAAAGTATAGTTTTAAATTTGGTGATGGTGTTGGTTTTGTTTTGTTTTTTGAGACAGAGTCTCACTCTGTCACCCAGGCTGGAGTGCAGTGATGCGATCATGGCTCACTGCAGCCTCCAACACCTGGGCTCAAGCCATCCTCCCGCCTCAGCCTTCTGAGTAGCTGGGACTACAGGCACAGGCCATCACACTTGGCCTTTTTTTTTTTTTTTTTTTTTCTTGGGTAGAGATGGGGTCTCAATATATTGCCTAGGCTGGTCTTGAACTCCTGGCCTCAAGTGATCCTCCCACCTTCACCTCCCAAAGTGCTAGGATTACAGGCATGAGCAACTGCACCTGGCCTTACTGGTTTTTAACAGGCATATATTTGCAGGAATATCTCTTTTTATTTGCAAGTGGCAATGACTAAGGCTTATTTAGGCTAGACAGAGTATTTCTCTGGATTTGGGGCTGAAGCTCACATTACCATCTCTCTCTGTCTAGTCCTCTAGTCTTCTCTCTGTCTAGTCTCCCCTGCAGCTCTGACCTCCCACAGTGTGAGCCCATGTGACATGTGCACTTAGCTGCTTGCTCCATAATCATGAATGTTCAGTGACCAAAGGAATGGCACAATAATGGAATGAATCCGAGAAACACATATTGGCCAAAAATTGCTATTAATTGAGTAATACTTAGATAAACGGTAATTGATCCTTCACAACAGAAATTAACATGTTTGAAACAGAGCTCCTCCCCGGGGGAGTTCCGTAACTGGTGTGTAATGAGCATCAGAAGCATGCGGCAGCCCTTCAGTAGGAGCCTAGGCACAGGTCTAGGGAGTCAATGACTGCAGCATAGGCACGGCAGAGGCCCCAAGGCTGCAGGTGCAGCGAGGACTCCTGCCCACCCCAGCCCCAGGCCCGTCCCCCAGGTTGGCTTTCTTGCACTCTGAAGGGCACGTCTTTCCTACAGGTGACCCAGTGTGTAGGAATACCTCTATTTCTGCCTCCTCTAAGTGTCCACGGTATCTTTTAATTCTACAAACGGCACTTAGGGAAACAACAGGGCGGGTGGCTGTGGGACGGGGGGAACTCAGGAGAAGAATGTCTGCAAAACGCAGGGAGGCAGAAGTGAGGGGCAGCCACGGGTGCCTTCCGACACGTGAAGGCCGGAAGCTTCTATTCTCGGCGACCAGATGCCTAGGGAGACTCAGGGAACCCTGAGGACTCCCAGGCAGGGCAGGGATGGGACTGGATACAGCAGCCACCAGGGCTCTTTGCCATGACCTTAGAGGAGGAAGTGGGGGCTCAGAAACGGAAATGAGCACAGGTCACCTGGGGAAGGGCTGGGTGGCCACCCTCCATGCTCACCTCCCCGCCTGGCACACCCAGCTGCAGTGAGCAGGTGATGGCTTGATGGAGCTGCAGCCTCCACAGACCCACGGAGAGGGGTGGAAGCCAGGTAGGCCTCCTAATTCCACACTGCTTCTTGCCTACCACTGGCTCCCACACAGCCCAGGACACGAATGATCTGGAAATAAGAGTCAAACTATACAAAACTATTCCCACACAGGCCCAGAACCAAGCGCCCACAGACACCCCTACACGGGCAGCAAGGGCTGGAACCGGCAGCCTGGCGGACATCCGCCCTACAGGGCTCTCCCTCGCAGAGACTGCAGAAGAGGGTGTGCAGTGCTCAGCGCGGAAGGATGTTCTCCCTGCTTTTAAGGAGCCGTGACTATTTTGCTCAGCGCCCCTGGCGTGCCTTTCTCTGTACAAGAAGGAGACTTAGTGGCTTCCCCATCCCATTACTACAGCTGGGCAGCTTCTTGCATGAGGGCACCTTGCTAACCTGAGTCACCCCAGGCTGCCCTAGGCTCCTTGTGCACTGAGATGCTGAGTCCTGAGGTGCCTTCCAGCACCAGTGAATGGGACTAAAGTCTTCTGCAGTGTCGCGACCATTCTGAAGCGAGTATTCCGTGGTCGTCTGTTACCCTCTGTGAAGCCCAGGAAGCAGGGATTCAGGGCTGACGAGGGACCACTGTGTTCTCTGCCCATGCGTGGAAGCTCTGCACTTGGGCCCCAAAGCCTGAGTAAAGTTTTACCTTGAACTTCTTCAAGCAAGGTAAACAGTAGGGTTCAGTGCTGAGGGTCTGCAGTTTAAACCCTGATTCCACTACAAAATAAATGCTAGACTGGGCCACATATTTAAGCTGTGTTTTCCTTATGCTTAAAATGGCAGTAAAATTCCTTCCGGAGGCCATGCAGGGAGATAATGCCCACAGAACGCTCGGAGTGGGGCTTGGCAAAGACAGGGCTAGACAGGGGCTGTTATTTAGTGCTGGCATCTTTTATTGGTGGCGATGTTATTTTATTTTCTATGATTATATAATTTCCTCCTTATAATCTCACCCTTATTGCTTATCTTAGAGTGAGGTTTCAGGAGCAACAGCATCAATGTAGTGTTTGATATTCTGGACAATCTAACACAAGTAATTTCTAATTCATAATCCACTATTTGTATTTGTTATTTGTTTATAATAAAGCAAGCAATGCTTTGTCACTTTTCCACAATCTGCCACCAACCTCAGATATGCTTTCATGAAGCTTAGCTTCAATTAAGGCCGATGTGCTTTACTTTTGTGAAAAATGGAGATGTGAAGACATTCTGTGCTCTGCTAGGCTGTGTCCTGAGAACCCCCCTTTTAAAAAGGTTCTCAGTATTGTAGGTGTCACTTTTTTCCATAACAAGTCACAAAATGTAGTAGCCAGTTAACAAGACACAGGTGTTGCTCCCCTGAAAGTGCCTGCAGAATGGTGCAGGGGTTCTCTCCTCATCCATAGCTCTTCCACATGATTTATTCCTGCTGCACGCCTTCTGGGAGTCCACCAGGCTGACGTCTGTGTCTGTGGAGGCGTGTGTGAACATGTGCACGTGAGGGTACATCCAGTCTTCTACCAGCTAATACGTCAGAGACCACAGAATGTTAGGCTGGAAGAGACCCTAAAGGTTACATAAACCAACTCCCTTATTTTACAGCTGAGAAATTTCAGGTGCAAAGAAGGGAGAGGCTATAACATGGTGGCACTAGAATAAGACTGCCAGGTTTGAATCCTGGTGCAACTACTTATTACCTGTGTGATCTTGGGAAAGTGACTTAACCTTTCTGGGTCACAGTTTGGATACTTATAAATGGCAGATATTAACAGTCTCTATTTGTGTGGATATTTTAACAATAAAATTAAATCATTCGTGTAAAGAACTTAAAAGACTCTCAGATAGGTTGTGGTGGGCTATGATTGTACCACTGCACCCCAGCCTCCTGTAGCCTGGGCAAAGGAGCAAGACTGTCTCTAAAAAATAAAAAAATAAAAATCTCCAAGATAGATATCAGATCTGCAAAAGTTTGGACCTAATCATTATCCAAAACTATGGCTTGATGACTTCCAAATTCATTGCTTCCTTTTTTGGATCATCATTTATATGGCACAAAATGTTGTAAAATGACACAAAAACTAACATTAACGAGCATACCTCTGTGTTGTAGATGTCTATATACAGATGTCCTTGTCCCAAAACCTCTGTGGGTCCCCAACTGCATAGATGCCATTATAGCAATAATGTTCCCAATAAAATGCAGCAAAGTATAACTAAAAATTTAAGGAACTCCATCAGACCCTTAATGATTCTATAAATATAGCCCTAAGGTCATTTGTAAAGCCAATAAAATACATTCCAATTGAAGCACTTACCGCAAGTTTTCATCATTGGTGACAAAAGTACATGAAGAAGTATTCTGTGTCCTAGAATCAAGCCACCACTAAATTCAATCATCTGTGTATTCATTTATACAAAATCTCTATTTCCTGGTTTTCAGTCCCTAACGCACAAAGATTTTAAAGGAGGTGAGGCTGGGCTGAAAGCTTCCCAGGGTGGGAACCAGGTGTGGCAGCTTAGCTTCTATTCTCTGGAGCAATGCTTGGATCTCAACAGGCACTCGCAAATATTCTGGAATGAATGTAGACTGAATAAATAAATGCTTCAGAAACCAAACTTGCAAGCAGTGCCAGCAAATCATAGCTCAAAATATTTGTTCATCAGCTGTTGTTCAAAACTTTGAACTTAGCACACCAAAAATGGTTTATGTGTCACAACATGCAATGTGCCAAAGTGCAGGTTGGTTGAAAGTTGAACATACAAAACCCAAGGGCTGTCTACGGCAACAGGGCCTGCAATGGAATAAAGACCCAGAAGCCATCAGCAGCGAGGCCGGAGACACAGAAAACACAACCGGAGCCTTCAGGGCAGCAACAGGAGATGCAGCTTTAAGGGTCCATCAGGCACGAAGAACGACCTAGAAGAGGCCTGGCTCAGGCCAGACCCAATGGTATGAACTTGCAAGTCTCAGGGACGAGGCAGATCAAAGAGGCCTGGCTCAGGCCAGACCCAATGGTATGAACTTGCAAGTCTCAGGGACGAGGCAGATCAAAGCACCAGGACTTTGGGTCCCTGGAACCATGAGAGGCTCCCTATAAGGATGGCGCCCAGCCAGGCCCTGAAGGCAGGTGACCAGAAGGGGTGGCAGTGTAGAGCCCTGCCCAGGTGGAGGGGGTACGGAGGAGTTCACTTCTGGCACAACCAGGGTTGAGTTGGGAGTTGGAAGAGAGCCTAACTGAGGAGGAGGCTACAGAGGGAGAAAGGAGCCAGCCTGGGAGGGCCTCAGAGGGCAGGTGGGGAGCGGAAGCTCCAGGGCCCAGTGCAGGTGCAATGCTGCTGAGCACCTTAAACAGCCCAGCCTCCAGCACTGTCAGCACCTTAAACGAGATGTGAGCCATGTTGCTGGAGAAGCCTCCCACCTCCGTGGATAAGTGGTGTCTACCAATAGAGACCTGTGCCCAGTGGTTATCAGGATTTTCATATTGCAAAATGTATACAGCAAAGAAGGTAGAGAAAAGAAAACACACACACACAAATCACACACACACACAACATACATACATTTACCTACAATAAATTGATTGAGCAAAAAGGAATACTGACATCTCCAAGCCACTGTAAGGGAGCAAGATTATGTAGTTTGAAAAACAGCAAACTGGCTGAGCACGGTGGCTCACGCCTGTAATCCCAGCACTTTGGGAGGCCGAGATGGGCAGATCACGAGGTCAGGAGATCGAGACCATCCTGGCTAACACGGTGAAACCCCGTCTCTACTAAAAAATACAAAAAATTAGCCGGGTGTGGTGGCAGGTGCCTGTAGTCCCGGCTACTTGGGAGGCTGAGGCAGGAGAATGGCGTGAACCCGGGAGGTGGAGCTTGCAGTGAGCCGAGATCGCACGCCACTGCACTCCAGCCTGGATGACAGAGCGAGACTCTGTCTCAAAAAAAAAAAAAAGAAAAACAGCAAACCAATAAAGCATTGTTCTATTGGCAAATAAATACAGAGGTTTAGACCACTGCACCAAAGTGAAACAAATCACATGGTTTTCCTTAAGACCTAACTTTTGCATTGAATTTTTCTATGAGCCTTATGAATTATGGCAGATAAACCTGAAAGAGAAGGAATCAACTTATGCAAACACATTTCTTAAAATAATTTTTCTAACTTTCAGACTTTGGCTGGGTGTATCCCTACTACAGTGAGATGTGAACTCTGGAACCTCTCAAGCTACAAGCCATTCCCCACAGGATTATCTGCCTTCATTTTTCTAATGTAACAACTGCCTTCCAAGGCAGTGTAGCACAGGTGATTAAGAGTGGATACTGCTGCAAGATTGCCTGGATTTCGAAGCTGGCTCTACTAGTTACTGGCTGTGCAATCTTGCGCAAGCCACTTAACCTGTCTGTGGTTCAGTTCCCTTAGCTATAAAAAGGAGACAGAAATAGTACCTACCTCATGGGTTGCTATGAGGATTAATTGAAATAATATAAACAGAAAGCACCAAGAATAGTGTGGCACAGAGAGTATTATGTAAGTGTATGCTATAATTATTAAGGATACCTTCTATTTTCATAAATTTGTTTTTCCCTTTATTAAGAGTTTTGTAACGGAATTAATCTTGTATAGTTCATACCTGTGTTCCTCCATTGCATAGAGCATAGCTTTTATTTGCTATAGCAAATAACATTTTTGCAAATAGCAAAGAAAATTTTGTTGAATAAATAAATGACTGAATGAATTCCTATATTACTAGACACAGGCAAAAATGTTTTAAGGTGCCAGCATCATACCAAGAAACACAGACATCAGAAATAGACACAGAGCTTTCCTTAAGCCATCATATAATTCAAATGGTGGTTCTCTGCTGAAGCCTGTTTTCATCGAGTGTCTCTACAGCAAAGACGTGATCCCAAGCCCTGCTCACATGCCCAGAGAGATAACGAACCCATAAGTGAAGGTGGAACCACCAACCACTAAACACAAACTTCCTGTTATTGTTGGAAAAGGAAACTGGAAACAAAACCCAGGGTTTCAAAAGGTGACAGTGCTTGGAGAACCTCATGCAAACCACTTAAAAGAAAGGCAAGAACTGGAAGAGGTCTGGGTACCCCACACTTGGCTGGAGAACACAGCAATCGTGGGCATTCGCATTTAAAGCTGCACACTCAGCCCTCAAAAGGTGCTCCTGGGCATCACTGGGCCCATTTCACCAAAGGGAAACTGAGGATGATGACTCGCCATACTCAGAATAGCCCACGTGTGGCAGAGCCGGACTCAGCGGGTGAGGACTCCAGTGTCCCCGCCAGCCCCATCTCTTCATGGAAGGTCTGGTCAGCCTGCCCTCAGCCCTGCGCCCTGCAAGGCACTGTGATGACTGGCCAGCACAGCCCATACCAAAGCTCTCCCATGACGCAAGTCACCGCAGAGATGAAGACAGAGCCACGCACGTCCCCCTCCTCTCAACCTCCATCCTGGAAGGCTCTCCCCTGGGACTAAGACACAGCTTCAAAGAAGGAGCCACGCAGGGTACAAGGGCATAGAGGGAGCACCCCTCCAGGCAGCCCAGGCTCCCCACCCACCCTGATGCCTGCTGGGCTGGGACACCAGGCAGCGTGGCCCTGGCTCCAGGCCCTGGCTTTTCCTTGGAGAACTGGAACCCAGTGGGAAAGATGGATATGGTGGACTGCAAGGGTTTGTAAGGGCCCGTCCTGGGGGGGGTGAGGTTTGACTCTCTAGTAACCTGGAGGTGTCATCCACTTTGTGTATTAATCCTGGGTGCTCCCCTCAGTACACTATGTACCTGCAACCCTTGGAAACAAGGGCAGCTCCTCAGACAGCCCTAACCACTGGGGAGACAAGTCTGCCTATATAACCAGACTTCCTTCGGTGGGAAAGCACACCTCCCACCCCTCACCCATCCTGGAGTAGCCGGGGCCTTGGCCTCGGAGCTGCCACCACAGCTGTTCAGAAGAGCCACATTATCAGCTCAGGCGCACTATGTGCTATAGACACAGGCACGCAAGCCCTGTCTGTGGGGAAGGATCGTTAACTGGAGAAAGGTCATACTTCCAGTCTATTACCCACTGTAATGAGCAAATGCAAATGAAAGACCTTTCTCAGGTCATAAGAGACTGTGTGTTTTGGAAACCTGAATAATCCCTTAACTGAGGAGGAAACTCAAGAGCAATAAGCCAGCATTTCTGGGGCTCAGGGCCATGTTGTATTATTACAGAGACCTCCAGGCAACAGATGCCCCCCAACCAGCCTCCCAGAGTAGCTAAGCCTACAAGCGTGGACCACACTGCCCAGCCCAGCTGTACTCTCATAGAAAGAAGATATAAAACTTCTTGGAAAAACTTACTAAAGAATGCAAATTACTACATAGCAACCTTTAGGTCTCTGTAAACACTGGACATCTCCAGTTTGAACCACAGACAAATTTCAATTATCCAAGGTCGTGCATGAAAACAGTAGCAAGAGTGGTTGCCCAAAAAACCCTTCTATAGGCTTTGCAAAGAGTCTGTTTTAATACTTCGCTTGGCATACGGATGTGTCTGATAATCAGGGAGTTTACTGCCTGGCAAATAATGAAGCCACCCTAAGAAGGTCTACACAGTCCAAGGACAGAAGGGCGTGTGGGCTTCTCCTTCTCGAGCTCCCCACCCTTTCCTGCTGAGGACAGCAAGGGCAGGTGTCTGCAAGCCAGCCTCCTGCCTCACCATCCCTGTCCTGAAGAGATAATGAGTCCTTTTGGTTTAATGGACCTCCTGCTGGGCTGCAGCAAACACAGAAATGCAAAAGTAAGTAAGAAACTGTAATTTGTGACAATGGGGGACTTAAGCATATTCTCCAGTTAATCGTGTAATTAGTAAATGGAAACACGATTCCTCTTTGTAAAATTCAAATTCCACAGCCTGGCATCAAATGCACTCCAGCGTCTGGGTCCTGCCTGTCCTCTGGCCTCTAAGTGACAGTGACAATAGAGATGCTGAGTGCATGAGGAAGGTACTGAACTGTACATTCACTGGCCCATTTAGTGCAATGAGGTGGGTATCAGTAACCCCATCCTACAAGGATGAATGAAACGGGCTCCAAGAGGTCATGTGACTTGCCCAAAGCAACAAAGCCAAGCAATGGTGGGGATGGCAGCATCTCCCAAGGATGCCTGGCCCCAAAGCCCACCTGCTGTCCCTTCAACCAAGAGTCTTGCCTACTAAGGCAGGCGCCCCAACATGTTCATCTCTGGATTTCATTTGTGCCTGGCACAAAATGAGGCATGAGGTAGACCTCCAGTAGAAATTTTGGAACAAAGCATGGTGGACTATAGTGCACCTCCGGTTTGAGAAAATATGTCCAGCACACCACCAGAGCAACACTATCCACTTATTTAATGATCACAAACAAGAAAACCTCGGGTATGGGTAGAAACGCAGGTACTCTCTTACAATTATTTATTTTCCCAGTGATTTAAAAAAAATTTTTTAGGGCTGGAGTTTCTCTATGTTGCATGGGCTGCACTCTTACTCCTGGGCTCAAGCACTCCTCTGCCTCAGCTTCCCACAGTCGCTGAGATTACAGACATGCGCCACCCCACCCAGCCCAACCACACTCTCTCCTAGAAAGAAGATATAAAACTTCTTGGAAAAACTTACTAAAGAATGCAATTACTACACAGCAATCATTAGGTCACTGCAAACACTGGACATCCAGTAAATGTTAACAGTTGACCGAATGATTGAATAGAATTCCCAGATGTTTAAGGACATAATTTCTGTACTCAATTGAAGACATTATCCCTTTTCCCAAATCACGTTCTACCAGGCTGTTTCTGTCAAATATAGTGTTCTTGAAAAATTACTGCAAGTGCCTGGTCATAGACCTGAGGCCTCGATTGATCACACTATGAGATGAGGTTAAACGGAGCAATTCAATTTACAAAGATATTGATGCACGTTTAAAAACACTGTGATAGAAACTTCCGCAGAAGCTCAAATTTACTTTGTCAGAATTCTCTATCAGCTTAAACACAAAATAGCTGGAATTTACGAACAGTCGACCAGTTACATTTCAGTGAGTAGTGGACATGTACAATGATATTTCTTGCCAAGCACTGAAACCTCCTCCCCTCCCCACTTGGTAGGTCTGTGGGAAGGGGAGCGCCTTTGCAACAGAAAACGCAAATACAAGCATAGCACTGGATTCCAACCTTCCTTACAGCCAAGCACAGTCATGCGACCCAAGCTCCACTCAAAGCACCGTCCTAGGCTTAATGTGGCGCTGGAAACATGAGAAGACAGCAAGGCTCAAGAGGAGCCCTTCCTGCTGGTGGTGGCTGTTGCCTGCAAGAAGAATCCTGACTGATGCACAGCCTTGCTGTGATCCTGTCGGGTCACACATGCTGCCCTCACTATGTACCAGGAGAAGGAAGCAGCGCTTCCAGGAAGCTCAGGACAATCTTCAACTATGAACTTCTCGGCTCAGTTCATAGATCAATAAAAATTTGAGAAGCTGCTGGGAGCAAAGTGATCATCCATCAGATCATGTACAAATTGGTACATTAAGTGCTCAGTTCATTTGTTCACTTACGGAGCGCCTACTGGCTGCCAGGTGCTATTCTAAGACACTGGGGCTACAAAAACAAGGAAGACAAAAATCCACGCCCTCCAAGAGCTCATAATCTAGAAATGCTAATAGGTAAACAAATCCTTTTCTTACCACTGTAATTATATAGCTAGTTAAGTCCACCTGCCCTGCTGGAGTGGAGGCCCATAAAGTCAGGGACCCTGTCTGAACCTTCACTGCTGTCTCTCTAGTTCCTCATGTACCTAGTCCATAATAGGCACTCAATCAATATCATACGAATGGATGAGAGAGGAGTGAATGAATCTAATTCATTCAAACAGAAACACCATGGTAAATGTTACAATAGAGAAATATGGAACCTTATGATAATACTTCTTTATATGGGAGATATTAGCTGACCTGAGTGCTGAAAATGAGCAGAAATTTTTCAGAGAGAAAAGAAAGATAAGGATACTTAAAGAGCTGGATAGAACAGAGGCTGGGTGTAAAGGACATGCCATGCTCTAGGAATAGCAGGCAGTGTGATGGGGCCAGAGGTTACGTATGAGGAAGAGGCAGACAATGCAGTAACTGAGGCAAAGTCACGTCACTGATCTGACTACTGTCAAAGAGTTAGGGAATTGCCCTGAGCAAATACTAACTTAAGAACTCAATGCAGGCCAGGCGTGATGGCTCATGCCTGTAATCTCAACACTTGGGAGGCTGAGGTGGGAGGATCACTTGAGTCCAGGAGTTTGAGACCAGCCTGGGCAATATAGTGAGACCCTATCTCTACCAAACAATTTTTTAAATTAGCTGGGCATTGCTGATGTGCACCTGTAATCACAGCTACTCAAGAGGCTGGGGTGGGAGGACTGCTTGAGCCCAGGAGGTCAAGGCTACAGTGAGCCATGATTGCCCCACTGCACTCCAGCCTGGAAAACAGAGTAAGACTGTCTCAAAGAAACAAAAATGAACTTGGGTGCAGACTACTGGGTTGGGTCTCATGATGGCAATTTCAACATAAGTATCTGTATTATTCTGTTCTCACACTGCTAATAAAGACATAACAGAGACTGGATAATTTATAAAGGAAAGAGGTTTAATGGACTCACAGTTCCACATGGCTGGGGAGGCCTCACAATCATGGCTGAAGGCAAATGAGGAGCAAAGTCACGTCTTACCTGGTGGCAGGCAAGAGAGTGTGTGCAGGGGAACTGCCCTTTATAAAACCATCAGATCACGTGAGACTTATTCACTGTCATGAGAACAGCATAGGAAAGACCCATCCCTGTGATTCAATCACCTCCCACTGGGTCCCTCTCACGACAGGTGGGAATTATGGAAACTACAATTCAAGATGAGATTTGGGTAAGGACACAGCCAATCCATATCAACATCCAAGTAAAATACTTGGAAGTAGTAACATATTAGTCTAATAGTAAATGCTTTGTTCCAGCATTTGTTGAGCACTTATGGCAAAACATGAGATAAGCATACTAATAAAAGATGATTTTGCTCTTAGGACTCTATAGAGGCACTTATTTTTTCTTTTTTCTTTTTTTTTTTTTTTTTTTTTTTTTTGAGACAGGGTCTGGTTCTGTCACCCAGGTTGAAGTGCAGTGGAACAATCTCAGCTCACTGCAACCTCCACCTCCCAGACTCAAGTGATCCTCCTACCTCAGCTTCCCAAGTAGCTGGGAATACAGGTGCATGCCACAACACTTGGCTAAATGTTTGTATTTTTAGTAGAGATGGGGTTTTGCTATGTTGCCCAGGCTGGTCTTAAACTCCTGGATTCAAGCAATCCACCCACCTCAGTCTCCCAAAGTGCTGGGATTATAGGTGTAAGCCACCACACCTGGCCTGTATCGATACTTATAATAACTAACTGCCATCTTCTCTGGTGGCCATGAGAATGCACCCCATGGATGTCCAACTGGAGGGGCAGCCACTGTACCTTAAAAACCCATTCCTGCATTTTGCCCTGAATCTCCACTTCCCACTAACAAAAAGCCATCCACTAAAATCAAGCTAGCCTTTTAGAAACAGAGCTTTCAGTTCCCCAAGAAATAATCAGTTTTATGAATTTCCTGCCAGCATCTAATCTGATTGGCTTTATCTCTTAGTTTGTTAGCCTAATCACAAAGCAAATCTGAGGAAGGAGGAGAAGTGTATACACAACATATTTCAAAGTCCAGTGTAGGCCATTATCTGTCATTCTGGACTCCTTACATGCTATGTTTCCATCCACTAATGCAGATTAAGCCTCGCTGTGTAAACAACAGCAAAACTGAATGTCAATTAAAAGGGTATACAACATACCCATAAAGGTTTCTGTAAACTTCTTACTTTGAGATAATTTTAAATGTGAGGAAGAGTTGTAAAATCACTAGAGTTCCTGTCTACTCTCCTTAACCCACCTTCTCCAGTGTTTACATCTGACAGCTATAGTGCAATCATCAAAACTAAGAAATTAAATTGGCATACTCCTATTATTATTTGAATTTCACCAGTTTTTCTGAATAATGTCCCTCTTCTGTCCCAGGATCCCATCTAGGAGCCTGTGGTGTGTTTGTCCCGTCTCCTTAGCGCCCCCATCAGGATCCCATCTAGGAGCCTGTGGTGTGTTTGTCCCGTCTCCTTAGCGCCCCCATCAGGATCCCATCTAGGAGCCTGTGGTGTGTTTGTCCCGTCTCCTTAGCGCCCCCATCAGGATCCCATCTAGGAGCCTGTGGTGTGTTTGTCCCGTCTCCTTAGCACCCCCATCAGGATCCCATCTAGGAGCCTGTGGTGTGTTTGTCCCGTCTCCTTAGTGCCCCCCATGCCATGTCAGGTCGGAAGTCCCTCCTTGCCTTTCAGAGCCTTGACACTTTTGAAAACTGCTGGTCCAGTGTTTTGCAGAATGTTCTTCGATTTGGGTCTGTGCGGTGTCTTATCATGATTAGAGTAAGATTCTGCATTACTGGGAAGAACACCACAGAGGCAGTGTGCCCACTCAGTGCATCGTGCCCTGGGGTACCACGTGTGGGTATGTTTATCGTTGCTGATGTTGACCTTGAGCACTCAGTGTTTGCCAGTTTCCTTCACTCTAAACTTACTATTTTCTTTTCATAATTAATAAACATTTATACTTGGAAAGACACTTTGAGACTATTCAAATATCTTGTTTCTCCTTTCTCATTGACTAATTTCAGTACCCAGCATCAGGTCTCACCTACAGCAATCATTATTATGATGTTCTGATGGTGATTTTCTATTTTCCTCAATTCTTCTACATGTACTAACTGGAATTCATCTGAAATTCTTCTCCTCCAGCTTGTGGAGGCCCAAGCTGTCCCTAATCTAAGAATGAAACAGTCCATTAAGAATTAGTTTAGAGAATGTTCATGCTGTCAGATATAATACAAAACTGGCATATGTTCTAGAAACTAAATAAGATACAGGTTGAAGATAGAAACGTTTAAGAATGTAAATTGCACATAAGATATAATAGGTTAATGGTCTGACCTATCAGTAGCTTAAAGTCTTCCTGTGTGTAATGGCAATAAATAAGAGACAAGGTTATTTAATAATCTGTAGGCAAGGTAACCACAAACAATATGGTGAGGAATCATCTATAGTTAAGGACAGATCCCTAAAGGGCAATTAAGCATTTTACACAGGATTCCCAAGGGGGCTCCCACACATCTCCCCCTTCCCTGGGAGGGGAGGCGGCAGCCTACCCACCCCTTCCAGGCCCTCCTCAATCACTCGCTCACTACCATGAGGTCTGGTCTCATCTGTATTATGAAACTAGCCAGTTACTTCCCTAGTGAAAAAACAAACAAACAAACAAACAAAAAACAATAAACAGTGTGATTATACCATGTCACGGAGGTAATGTGGAAAACAGGCAGAACCCAGCTCCTCATGGGCAGGCCTATTTGGGGGTCAGGGGTGGGCTGTGACACAAAGGCAGGATCACACAGCTCCTCTGAAGTCTCCGTAAGATGTTCCTAGAGACCTTCGCCTTGTGCACACAAGCCAAATGATGTAATCATCATCACTTCAGTAAACTTATTTCCATTGCTTAAAAAGTAATCCATATTCACTATATGGGATTTACAAAACCCAACAAACTTTCTAAAAGCAAAAGAAGAAGGAAGAAAAAGACGAGAAGGAGAAAGAAAAAAAAGGAGCTACGGGGGAGAAGAAGAAAAGGCATCCTAACTTCCAAGCCAAAAGGAAGCTCGATTAATAAGCTGTGTGCCTGCCTGTAATCCCAGCACTTTGGGAGGCTGAGGTGGGTGGATCACGAGGTCAGGAGTTCAAGATCAGCCTGGCCAAGATGGTGAAACCCCGTCTCTACTAAAATAACAAAAATTAGCCGGGTGTGGTGGCGGGTGCCTGTAATTCCAGCTACTCGGGAGGCTGAGGCAGGAGAATCGCTTGAACCCAGGAGGCAGAGGTTGCAGTGAGCCAATATCACGCCACTGCACTCTAGCCTGGGCGACAGAACAAAACTTCATCGCCAAAAAAAAAACTAAAAAAAATTTTTTAAAAAAAGCTGTGTGCCTTCTATTGACTGGTTTTCTATGGCTCACACCCTACTACTCTCTCTCAATTTTTTTTTTTTTTTTTTTTTTGAGACAGGGTCTCACTCTGTCAGCCAGGCTGGAGTGAAGTGGCATGATCATGGGTCACTGCAGCCTCAAACTTGAAGTCACAAGTGATCCTCCCACCTCAGCTTCCCAAGTAGCTGCGACTACAGGCCTGCACCACCACACCTGGCTAAATTTTGTATTTTTTGTAGATACAGGGTTTCGCCATGTTGCCCAAGCTGGTCTCGAACTCCTGGCCTCAAGTGATCCTCTCATCTTGGCCTCCCAAAGTACTGAGATTACAGGTGTGAACCATTGTGCCTGGACTTTATATTTCATATATAATTGAATATAAGATGGTAGTAATTGTAAGACGCTATATATATATATATATATATATATATATATATATATTTTTTTTTTTTTTTTTTTGAGACAGAGTCTCGCTCTGTCACCCAGGCTGGAGTGCAGTGGCGCGATCTCAGCTCACTGCAAGCTCCGCCTCCCGGGTTCACGCCATTCTCCTGCCTCAGCCTCTCCGAGTAGCTGGGACTACAGGCGCCCGCCACCATGCCCGGCTAATTTTTTTTTGTATTTTTAGTAGAGACGGGGTTTCACCATGGTCTCGATCTCCTGACCTCGTGATCCACCCGCCTCGGCCTCCCAAAGTGCTGGGATTACAAGCGTGAGCCACCGTGCCCAGCCAAGACACTATATTTTGTGTGCCAATAAGAAAGAAAAAGAAAATACACACAATCGTAGTTGTAAGACCTGATCAATTATAAACCAAATTCCAGTTTTGAAGATGTAGAAATGGGCAGGGGGGTGCTGTTTGTCAAATTGACTAATTATGGTTTCTTAAACATGAAGTTCTTAGAACAATTAATACAAAAGGACCTAGGACCTACCCTCAGGAACGTGGTGGGACAGACCCTAGTATAAGAAACACACAAATATGTCATTAAAAGCAAAGGTGAGGGCTGTGAAGAAAAGATCTCCAAGGCAGACAGGAGGGTCCACTGCCCTATCAGCTCCTGGCTCCCTTTCTCAGAAGCTGGCCAGGTCTGCGCCCACCATTTGGCCAGGCAAAGATTCTCTGAGCTCCGAATGGCCATCTGCTCCCAAGGGGGTGAAACCTTGGACAAGATGCACTCATACAGCTCCTACCAGTGTTAGTACCCTCAGGTAACCTTGGTACAAATTAGAAGAGATCAGGTGTGTTCAGGGTGGTCACAGACCTTGGTACAAATTAGAAAAGTCAGTTAACATATGTAAGTGACTTGAGGCACAATGCATTGTCTTGTTCATCTTTGCCTCCAACTGCAGTGCTAACACAGTGCCTCAGCACCCCATTCTATAACACTGGGTAGATTTACTCGGGATAATCACATCACTGTCAGTTAATCTAATGCTATGATGAAGGAAAAAATTACATTTTCCTATCAGCTAAATTACTTGTATGTCTCTAATAATAAATGAGATGAGAGAAGCTCTGGAGCCACATTCAGAGCAGCCTCTATGAGGGGTGCACCAGAGTCGCGCAGGTGACATCCAGCAGTGGCGCACACTCATGCGCACGTTTACAGCAAGGGTAGGAAAAGCTGACATCCCAGGGGCATCCTACACACTGTGCACAGAGAACCCATCAAAAGAAAAGCTTAAAATGCCCACCGCCACGTGCTTTGTTTACTATTCCGTCCCGCAGCCCGCCATGCCGTGCTAAGTTTATGGCACATATGAAAGGGCAGAGGCCGACAGTCCTGGACTTAAATTGCCATTAATAAACAGTCACCTCATTTTATTGCTGAGTCAGTGTCTGCTCTCTAAAGGTTATGGACTCAAGTCCACCTTCACCCGCCACACCACACCATCCTAAGCACCCTGACAGTTGCATTTCTACTCAGGAACAGGCAGCCCTGGAGGACAGGTTTCCTCCCGTGAGTGCACAGAGGCCCCTAGGCAGGTGCATGAGGGGACCACTGTGCTAAAAACCCATGGCAAGTGACAGCAAGTGCAACCAGGCCTGGTGGGAGTCGGCCCCAGCCAGCACCGTGGGAAACAGCCTCCCACCCTGTCCAGGTCCCAGGAGCCTGCCCACCCCCACTGTAGGCTCCCACTCAGAGGTAGTCAGAATGATAAGGCTCCTCTGAGAATTCCAGAGCAGGCAGGCCCAGCACAAAGGGGAAGCCTCTTCCCCAGTAAACAAAATAATCACACGTACCATGGCATCCATGGAGCAGAGAATGAGGTCCTCCTGACTGTATCCTCGTGTTGGGGTTCTACATGATGCCAGGCGTTCTAGCTTCTCTAGAACAAAGAAAATGCCCAGGGAGCACTGCACATGTCACTTCCTGACATATAGAGGTCCCAAGCTTCTTGCTTACAGGTCACTGTCATTTCTAGGACTTGCAAGCAACTTGCAAAAACCAGCCCATGGCATCTTGGCACCATGTGTTCCCAACTGAGATCCGTGACTCTCTCAGCTACAAGGCACCAAGGTCACTTGGGGGCTGCAATTTCACCATCCATCATCAGCCGAGAGGACCAGTAGGCAGGAATCCAGGACAGTGCTCCCCAGGGGGCCCAGGCATAACACAGGGGCATGGGCGTGGGTCCCCTAGCACAGGGGCTGCCAGCATGGGTGCCCAGCACTGTTAGATGACAGAGTAAAATATGCTGCAAAAGTAGAGGCAACGTTCTCGGCCATCAAGAAATGTGATATCGGTGTTTTCAAAGTTGCACAGTAAGAATCACCGTGGAACTTTTACTGAGTTTAAAGAAATGGACTTAGGAAGGAATTGTCTCTCATGGCAAGATAAGCTGCCTGCTCTAGAGGACAGAAAGTGAGCTGCGACAGGAGCGGGCCCAGACCTCTGTGGCACTCAGACACCCTCAGCTCAGAGCAGGACAGGGCCCTGCATGCCAGAGCTCATCAGTCCACAGTGAAGCGCTTCCAATTCCAATGGTGAAAACGCTCACATAGGGGCCAGGCGCGGGGGCTCACGCCTGCAGTAATCTCAGCACTATAGGAGGCTGAGGCGGGTGGACTGCTTGAGGCTAGGAGTTCGAGAACAACTTGGGCAACACAGCGAGACTGTCTCTCCAAAAAAAAAAAAATTTAATTAGCCAGGCATGGTGGCTTGTGCCTGTGGTCCCAGCAACTCAGGAGGCTGAAGCAGGAGGATAGGAGGATGGCTTGAGCTCAGAAGGTCAAGGCCGCAGTGAGCTATGATTGCATCACTGCTCTCCAGAATGGGTGACAGAGACCCCGCCTCAAAACAAAACAAAACAAAAAAATGGTGGCAATGAACTTATAGTTTACATTCTCCATTTTAAGATCACACATACTAGGTTAAGGTCCTGGGTTCAGTGTCAGATAACCTGGGTACAAAGTCCAACTCTGCCACCAACAAAATGTATTGTCTCTTTAAGCCTCAGTCTTTTGGGTATAAAACAGGTTCAATATCGACTTCTTGAAGTCACTGTGGAGATTAAACGAGATGCTGCATATGAAGTACTCAGCACAGCACCTGACCCATGGTACATAATTAAATGCTAACTAATAATATTAATATTATACATAATAATATAATAATAATTTTGTATTTGTTCATCATTACTACCTTCTGTTTATCAAAAAAGCAAACGTGCAGCTTCCCTTAGGAGATCCATGACCTTCCCAGGGGTTCCTACTGCTTCAGGGTTCACAGAGGTCACACCTACTTTTACGACCTCTTCACTGGGTTTCGCTCACACTGCTTTTTTCTTTCCTTCTTCATACGACCTACAGAAATTTACGATTTCAGTTCTTTTGCATGCATTTCTGAAACACCACCGACAGCTGAAACACATATTAAAACAGGTCCTGAATTTGTACAGTTACTTTTTAAGCATCTTAATTTTTTTTTTTTTTTTTTTTTTTGAGACAGAGTCTCGCTCAGTCACCCAGGCTGGAGTGCAGTGGCGCGACCATGGCTCACTGCAAGCTCCGCCTCCCGGGTTCACGCCATTCTCCTGCCTCAGCCTCCCGAGTAGCTGGGACTACAGGCACTCACCACTCTACCTGGCTAATTTTTTTGTATTTTTAGTAGAGACAGGGTTTCACCATGTAAGACAGGATGATCTCGATCTCCTGACCTCGTGATCTGCCCGTCTCGGCCTCCCAAAGTGCTGGGATTACAGGCGTGAGCCACCACGCCTGGCCGCATCTTAATATAAATTTTAAATGACAATAAAAGTGCAGTGCCCAGCACAGGAGCAGTACCCAGTGAGTGGGCTGTGTCCATGTGGGACAGCGTCCCACAGCTCCTCTGATTGCAGCTGCATTGTAAAGGCACAGCCAGGCTGTGGCCACGCCATTGCAGCACTCCACTCTGTCGAGCATCCGGCCTCCGAGTGTCCTGTGCACATTTCCACGTCTGTTTAGGGGCAGAGGAAACAGCAGGGACACAGAGCAAGGGCACAGTGATGCCCCCCAGGGGAGGAGGCCTGTGCCACGGACACACTTCAACAACGCTCAAGGAAGGGTTCCATCCTCCAGGGCGCCTCCCAGCCCTCTGAGACATTCATCCAGAAGCAGCAGAATCTGCTTATTAAATATGCCTGGAGGGAGAGATGAAAGTCATTTCCCAGGCCACACTAGCCTAGCCATGGGGGACAGGGCGGGAATCAGAGGCCCTGCCTCAACCTCCCCCGGTTCAGGGTCGTTGCACTCAGTGTAGACATCACCTCCTTACAGGCTGGGTGCCTCCCCAGGGCAGGGCGCATCCAGATGGCCTCCCTCTTCCACCCAAACATCTTCCCACCAGTCCCAGCCACTCTCAATCATCACAGGCTTCACAGACAACAGAAAAAAACCTGCTTTAAAGTCATGGCCTCCCCATGCCCTTTCTTTTGGAGGTAAAATATATTAGAACCAATCTGAATTCTGTTCATTTACACCCTGGCTCCTATAAAGACACACAGTCCCAAGAGGATTTTGCAAGGCAGTAAAACATCCCGTTGAAAGAGAACTAAATAAGGTCATGATGCAGGGCCACAAAATCACCAAATCACACATTCACCATCAGAAGGGGGTCTCAGAGACCATGTTAATTCCTGATTTCACAGAGAAACTGAGGCCCAGAGAGGTGAAGTAACTCACCCAAGGTCACACAGCGTTGTGGGTTTCACAATGCAGGAACTGCCAACATACACTCACTGCCATTTATTCTGAAAGCAAACAGAGTTTTGCTATCTGTTCTCAGATGGACTCTTTCCTGATAATAACGCCATGAAGTGATCATGGGTCCTAGTGTCAGTCTATGACACTGCACCAGACCAATATATTTTTCACCACAGAAGAGAGACTCCAGTCCCCACGTTTTATTTTATTCACCACAAAAGTACAGTTATTATTAACTCATTTTTGATAAAACACTTCCATTCTTACTTTAAAAAAGAAACTTTATAAATGAACAAGGGTAAGAAAGTAAAAATTGCCTCATGCTCCCACTCAGTGGTGGTCCCTGTTAGCATTCTGGTATGCATCCGTCTATTAAGTCTTTATTCTTTATTTTAAAAAACAGAATCATCCTCTTCGTGTTGTTTTAGGATATACTTTTTTCCACCTAAAAATGTATCATAAGCGGTTGGGCGCAGTGGCTCACACTTGTAATCCCAGCACTTTGGGAGGCCGAGGCGGGTGGATCACGAGGTCAGGAGATCGAGACCACAGTGAAACCCCGTCTCTACTAAAAATACAAAAAATTAGCCGGGCGTGGTGGCGGGCGCCTGTAGTCCCAGCTACTCGGAGAGGCTGAGGCAGGAGAATGGCGTGAACCTGGGAGGCTGAGCTTGCAGTGAGCCGAGATTGTGCCACTGCACTCCAGCCTGGGCGACAGAGCAAGACTCCGTCTCAAAAAAAAAGAAAACAAAATGTATCATAAGCCTTTCTCCAGGACAGCAAATACTGTTTTTCAATATCATTTTAATAGCTACATACTATTTCAGCATAAGAATGTGCTATTATCATTTAACCATGTATCATTTGGAGACTGGCTTAATGTTTTAATATTGTTGTTTCTAAGTTTTGATTGTGTCAGCCAGTGGGAGAGCAACCCCTTCCAATCTCCTGTCATTCTCAAATGTGATAAGCATGTTTTTCATCACCTTTACCCATGTTCCTGATAAAACCTGGAGACAAAACTGTTAGATTTCCTTCCGAATGGTTGACATTTATCCATTCAACTTTCTTTGGGTTTCGTAATTTGGAATTTGAATGATGGAAGAGTCCCCAAATCATCACAAATACCATTTCATTCATTCAATATATGTTTACTAATTGCTGTCTATAGAAGCAGCACTGACCTAGGAGCTACAGAAACAAATGCAACGTGTTAGAAATACTTTAGAAATAAGAACTCTTAGGACTCTTGGTCACAAAAACATACCCAGATTCAGCATCCCAAAAGTTGTAATGTTTTTCACTTAAAAACGAAGAGATCTTTAATTTTTCGTAAGTCTCTTTTTAATTAAAAGAAGAGCCCTGCAGGTGCCAAAACATGTTTTGGTAATCTAGATTATAAAATTGTTCAAGTTATTGGAGACAACAATCCTGTAATTCAAGATTTAGCTACTGGGGAACTATTGACGCTAGAAGTGAGTTTCTGAAAATGGGATGTTTCTAAGAGAAGTGTGAGTTCGGGTCAGGGTAGCAGGGTCCTATAACCAAGTAGCAGCTGTGGTTGTGAAGAAAGGGCAAGGGGCTGCGCTGACACCTGCACAGAAACCAGGACTCACCCAGGGGCACAAACAAAAAGGAATGGGGCCCACAGCCTGAAGGCTCTGTTGGAAAAGAAGGGAAAAGCACGTTGTTGGTTCCTATCTTTTTAAAAGACGGTATTTAATGCTGAAATATCATGAAAAGTGCATCAGATGTTCTCATTTTAGGTGAGAAGAGACAAAGTATGGCAGATGAAAGAGCGATTTGGCAAAGCGCCACCCCTGATTCTCTGCGCTGTTTCATCCTGCCATCGTCCCGGATAAGGAGGAACCACCCTTGGAAACTGTGAAGTCAGTCCACAAACCTCAGGGAAGTGTGAGGATAACTTCCAGCAGGGCCTGGTGGCGCTGATCACCTGCCAGAGGGGGGCTGAAACCACACAGAAGGAAAAAGCCTCAGAGTCCCCAAGGCAGGTCCAGCTTAGAAGTGAACCCAGGCTGGGAGCAGACCCCATTCTCCACGTGTCTGGCCCTAAATGACTGCAGTCTGCATCTGGGGGACAAAGACCAAGCAAAACATCGTCATTTGCTTCCTGCACCAGACTCTCCTGAAGTCCTTCCCGGGTGGGCAACTTCCTTCCCGGGGCCTCGGGGACACACAGGAGAGTCCACGCAGCCCGCTGCCTGCTCCTCTGATGCTCGCACCAATACGTCTGAGCAATGCACTTACAAGGAGCCAGGAAATACATAAAGTGCGGTGACCCTAAATATAAAGCCCTTCTACTGTGGTGAAACTCAGTGTTGGAGAAAGGGATGGTTTTTTTTTTTTCTAAAGCGATGATTCAGAAAAAGACAATATAAATGTATTAAATATATAGCAAACATTCCTAGCCAAAATTGACAGTCTTACCCAGCTTCTCCGTTAATTTGGAAATGAATGAAATTACAGTGACTTCCCACCTGCCTGTCTGCTCCTGAGCGTGTGGCCTCTGCACAGCTGACACACTGTTCCCCAAACAGCAACTCTGTTCCAGCCCAAGTCCACTGCCCTGGCTGCTCTTTCCTGAGCCCACTCTCCCTACTCTCTATGTGCCCTTGCCCTCCCTTGTCCTTGGCGAGGCCTCACTTTGCCCTCCTATCAGTAACGGCCATTCCCCATCCCTTGCCTACCTCCTTCCCATACTTGATTTTCTACGGGACCTGAATGCTGTCTGAAATGGCAGGATACGTTTGTTTACTCTATTCTGTCTCCCCAGACAAGTGTGAATTCCATGAACATGGGGTCTGTCTCCACCTTACTCAGCCCTGTGTCCCCAGTGCCTATTACAGTGCCTGGTATACAGCAAGTGCTCCAGGAACACGTGTGAAGTCAATAATCTAGGAGTGGGCCTCCGCGGCTCATTCATGGCCTGTAAGTGAACCACGTCCTTTCCTCCATCATCCCTATGCCAACAGCAAGGCTTCTTCTGCCTCAGAGTGTTTCAAAAGAATGCGTGAGAGAAGAAGGCTTTGCTCCCTCTCATGGGCTCACTCGCAATACGACAGATACGCCTGTGAACATAGCTGGGCTTGTCACTGCCCCGGTTCCTCTCCAGCCCTGAGCTCCAACCATAAATACTCTTTTCACCATCTCCTCCCCATCACCATGTTTCTAAGAGTCAGGGCTGCTCACGTGTGCACGGACTGCACAAACAGAAGGGTCCATCTGGAGCCCACAGGTCTGGGCCCCACATCCAACAGCCCAGTCCCAGTGCCATGACGGGTGGGCCTACACTCACCCCTGGACTCTGACACAAGCCCAAATTCTGCCAGAAAAAGAAATCCCTTCAGGCCTCCAGGATCTTAAAAAGGACACAAGGAGGTGGATCAAAGACCCCGTGGCACTTTTTTATATGCAGAAATGAAATCGTCGCACCTCGCATGATTCCCTCTCTTTTACCCCCACGCTAAAGAATAACCTAACTGTACAAGTATATGTGACATGGACGAGCTGCCCCAAAGAAGCCTGCCATCCAAGCAAATTATGTAGCATTTTATTCAACAAAATATTTCCCTGTTTTGTCATTTCCAAGCACCTAGCCCAATGCCCAGCGTAAAATTCAATGAAAGTCAATAAGCGCTAACGCCGCCTGGCTCTCCAGGCCCAGAAACATTTGCATCAAACAAACAACAGGGAAGAGTAACGATAAAGATATGGAGTCTAAACTGCTCAGCGACATGTTTGTTTAAATTCTATTTCCACTTTGTTATAAAATGCAGCAAAATAATTGCATCTAAATGAGAGTCTCACTGTGGGGAAATCAATCTTCACTGAATACATTCAGAACAATTCATCATGCAGGGACATAAGAGCAACTTACCAAGGCTTCTACAAGAATCTGAGGCTTGTTTTGTTGTTGTTTAAAAATGAACTATTAATAGAAGAGCATATGTTCACGTGAGTTTACAGCAGGAATTCTGATATGCTGCCATCCCTGGAAACCCTTAGGAGCTGTTCTTCTAAGGATGTCCTCAGATGCCACTGGCAAATGGGAGGCCCATGTGGCTCTGCAGATAGCAAGCTGGGGTCTCAGAGTTTGCAAATATTTGGGGGCCAAGTTTGGTCAATAAAGTGAGTCGATGGCTAACAACTGCCTGTTGCCATAAAGTCATGTATGAGTAGCAGCAGCGTGCCTGAAATAACAATAACTATTTATTGCAGGTTTACACATGTGTCTGGCTTGGTTGCAAGTGCTTTATCTGCATAAATGGATGTATTTTCCCCAATAAACCTCTAAAGTACCTATTGTTATTGTCATTTTCACATTATAGATAAGGAAGTTGAGGCACAGAGAGGTTAGGTTGCTCATCATATGCCACACAGGGTGGTGTGGTACAGCCAGGATTTGAGCCCAGGAACATGCACATGTGTATAAACACATCACTGTCCACTCTCTCCAGGGCAAAACACATACAGCGTCTTTTTTTTTCTTTTTTTCTTTTTTTTTTTTTGAGACAAGGTCTCACTCTGTCACCCAGGCTGGAGTGCAATGGTGTGATCACAGCTCACTGCAGCCTCAAACTCCAAGGCTCAAGCAATCCTTGTGCCTCAGCCTCCTGAGTAGCTAGGACCATAGGCACACACCACCACATCTGGTGGCATCTTGCTATGTTGCCCAGACTGGACTGGAACTCCTGGGGTCAAGCAATCCTCCTACTTCGGCCGCCCAAAGTGCTGGGATTATAGGTGTGAGCCACTGCTCCCAGCCCCAAACATCGTTACAAAGATGAAGAGCTGGGTGGCTGCATCTCTGCACACGAGCATACTCCATGAGAGTGGATGCAATACTGGGACCAATGCCCCGTAGGGAAGTGAGTCTGAGGCAAAAACAGATGGTTGCTATAGTGCCCCCGGGGAGGGTGGGCTGGTCACTGGCAGGGCCTGGTTCTGCAGAGAGGGATCCCCATGTCCTGGCTGGTGGTCAGAGGCTGTGAGGACACCAGCAGCCCACCAGCACACTGCCTATCCTTCCTGTGAGCACCAAACCCACATCAACAGAGCATTGTTCACTACACATCAAGCTGTTAGTGGGAGGGGCTGCCCATCTCCTTCGAAACCTGTCCTTAAACCAAAACTGAGACCCTTGTTACCCACCCACAGTCATTCCCACTTTCCCACCCATCTTTCTGCTCTCCTACTTCCCATCAAGACCCACACTCAAATCTGAGCTCTTCTGATAAGCTCAATGGTATTGAAGCAATTTTCTTTTTTTCAAAACTGTTTATGTTCATTGTGGTAAAATGTACATAACATAAAATGCCCCATTTTTTCCCATTTTCAGGTTTGCACACTCACACTGCTATGCAAGCATCACCACCGTGACGCTGTGCTGTTTTCATGCCTAAGCATTCCAAAAGCAGAATGACAAACGCCAGTGAGGTTATCTAAGGTAGACATGGAAAAGTTTGCGTTTTCCAACTTAGAACACAGACAACCCTATCAAATGCTTAGTATTTGCGTTCGGTTTGGCACTTCAGCCTCCTGCCTCTCTCCCTCCGTCCCCTCCTGCCCCGACTCGGTTCTGAAGGAAACGCCACAGTGGGAGGATCTGAGACAGCCCCACTTTCAACCCTGACACGGTGGCCCCCACTGGCCAGTGCGTCCTCGAGGAGGGTCTCTCGGGCCTGTGCAGATCCCGAGCCACAAACTCGGATCACGCCCACACCTCCTGGGGCTGTCTCAGGGAGCAAACACGGCCACATATGCGAAAGCACCTGCCGTGGCAGACAATTAATCTTCACTCCTTATGTCAGCTCTGTGAAACAGCGTGTGCTGAGATCAAGATAGCATCCTTCCAAAAGGGCAGGGAAAACACCCTGAATTTTCTGCAATTTTATCACAAAAGAAAAAAATGAGTGTAGATGATAGACCAGCCTGGTTTTCTCCCCAACTCCCAGTACGAGGAGTGCTGCGCCGTGGTAGCACCGTGCTTTGTCATCCTGGGGCAGGGCCTGCTGGGTCCCATGGCTTTTTCAGTGAGTGCCAAGGACATAGGTCCTGCTACTCTAGGGCCCTACAGACAAGATAACAAGAGACAGGTGGTAGGATTCAGAAACACTGATCTCAGGATGATTTTCCTAAGAAGTCAGGCAAACGCAGCAGGGAACAGTGGCTCATGCCTGTAATCCCAGTGCTTTGGAAGGCCACGTCAGGAGGATCACTTGAGGTCAGGAATACAAAACCAGCCTGGAAAACACAGTAAGACCCTATTGCTGCAAAAGGGCATTAAAGTTTTTAAAAATTAAAAACAGAAGTCAGTTTAGGAGGCCGAGGTGGGTGGATCATGAGGTCAGGAGATTGAGACCATCCTGGCTAACACGGTGAAACTCTGTCTCTATTAAAAATACAAAAAATTAGGCAGGGGTGGTGGCTGGCGCCTGTAGTCCCAGCTATTTGGGAGGGTGAGGCAAGAGAATGGCGTGAACCCGGCAGGCGGAGCTTGCAGTGAGCCAAGATCGTACCACTGCTCTCCAGCCTGGGCGACAGAGCGACAGAGAGAGACTCCGTCTAAAAAAAACAACAACAAAAAAAAGTCAGGCAAACCCAACAGCAGCTGTGGCTGATCTCTCCCTCAGGGTGGCAGACCCAGCAAGCCTAGGACAGAACCCCCGTGTGAAATGGGCACATCCCCATCTCCTTAGGCAGTTTGGAGGCCTGTTGTCTACTTGGCAACTGGAATATGGCTTCTTTAAAGGAATTCTTTAAAATACAATACAGCACCTAGAAACATTTATTGATGTATTTTCTTCTGTACAATCTCTACAGCTGTACCGTCAGCCCTCTGTATCCACAGTTTCTACATTTGCGGATTCAACTAACTGCAGACTGAAAACATTGAGAAAAAAATACAAATAATGATAAAACAATAAAAAATAGGCCAGGCACAGTGGCTCACACCTGTAATCCTAGCACTTGGGAAGGCCAAGGCAGGACGATTGCCTGAGCCCAGGAGTTTGAGACCAACCTAGGCAACATGGCAAAACCTCATCTCTACAAAAAATAAACAATTAGCCAGATGTGGTGGCATGTGCCTGTAGTCCAAGCTACTCAAGAGGCCAAGGCGGGAGGATCACTTGAGCCCAGGAGGTTGAGACTGCAGTGAGATATGATGGCACCACTGTACTCCAGCCTGGGTGACACAGTAAGACCCTGTCTGAAAAATAAAAAAAAAATAAATTTTTAAAATATAGTATAACAACTATTTACACAACATTTACATTGTATGTGGTATCATAAGTAATCTAGAGATGATGTAAAGTCTATGAGTGGATGTCTGTGTGTTATAAGTACATGCACCATTATTTTATATCAGGGACTTGAGCATCCACAAAGGACAGCAAGGCTGATTGTGCTAACAGAGCATAGAATTAGATGCCCAGCTAGGGCACCATGTTATTTTTTTGTATTCTTTTATTGCCCCTAGGAAACCTTGAACCAGGAGATGTCTTTCTCACACTACCCTGGAGTATTCTACAAATGCCAACATTAATTGAGAGGAAAAAGAGTCCATACTCCCATATGGACTATTATTGGTTAAAAAATTTTAATGGAACCATAAATCACCACCCAGACGTTAAACTTGTTTATTTTTGCATCCCATTTCTGGGTTCCCCCATTTAAATATAGTATCCTGAAAAAACACAGAGACCCGGGACTTGACTTCGAGCCAAGTTTGAAGACCCTTGGCCTGTGGCAACTCCATGAGACTCTGGAGGAGAGGCGATTATCAGCCCAGCACAGGCAGGTGGCAGGGCTCAAGTTCAGCTAAAAGCCCTATCAAACAGGTATAAGGAAACAGAGGGGAAGCCTTGTGCTGGAGATTCCTACAAGCAGAGGGCCCTGGGGGCTAAGCTAAAATCCTCAACCTCTGCAGCCCACGCCCCCGCCCCCACGCCAGCCCTCGCCCCCATGCCAGCTCCCCACACCATACCAACTCCCGCCCCTACGCCAGCTCCCTCCCCCATGCCAGCTCCCACTCCACGCCAGCTCCCGCCCCCACAACAGCTCCCGCCCCCACAACAGCTCCAACCCCCAACAGCTCCCACCCCCACAACAGCTCCCACCCCCACAACAGCTCCCACCCTGCCAGCCCCCACCACCACGCCAGCCCCCACCTCCACACCTGCATGTGATGTCATCAGAGCTATGGCAGCTAACTGTGCAGATCGTGATGACACTCAGACTGTACACTCTTGGGACAGAAGTATGGCATGACAACTATTAAATATTTGTTAAATGAACCCCTGATTTTTATGAGGCCTTTCTGTATAGTCAACTTCAAGAAGACTATGAAAGAAGACGGGGAAGAACATTTATCGAGCACCACTATAAGCCAGACTCTGTGTTTTGGTACTTTACAAATGTTATTTCACTTAATTCTTATACAGAATCTACTCACTGGCCATTATCTCTACCTCAGTGTGGTAAAGAGTGCACTTCAGAGAGGTCACAGAGCAGGAACCGGGGCGTGACCGGGGCTGGCTGCTCCTGCTGGAAGCAACGCCTTCCCCAGCCTCTGAGCTCATCCGCCAACAGAGAGCACAGGAGAATCCAGTATTAAGGACTCTAGAGACATCCATACACTAACAGAGGAAGAGGCTAGGACCCAAGAAAGTACAAGAGGCCACGTATGAAAGCAGTCACCTGCTTTCTGCACATATTTGATTTCTCCAGAGCTAAGTGGCTCCATTTCAGGGATAACTACAACATCCAAGTTTCAGATGTACAATGGACAAAAGCCCCCATTTTCCAAAGAACCTAATGAGACATGTAGGTTGCTTTGATCCTGGATACTCAGTGGCAGCAGATTCATCTTAAACAATGCTCATACTGACAGTAGAGCCAGCATTCAAACTGGTCTTGGTTGTGGTATCAGCCCTAACATCCAGCAACGAGCAGTCACCATCATGAAGTCTCCCTGCAGGATGCTCTGATCATAAATAAAAAGAGCTGGAAAATGAAAGATTTCAGCAAACAAACTCATCTGTCAGATTAAATATTAATTGGAATGTTTCTGACTTCATAATTTTTATATTTAATTTCTTTGGATATTTTAGCTATTTAAGAGCTACAAAAAGATATTTATAACTATGTGTTGTACACACTCAAGTAACCTTAAAATAAATATAATTTCAGGCAATACTGAAATTATTTCTCATTCTTATTTAAAATGGGTAAGTACACATCTCAGACATGAGACTACCACAATGCCTCTAAAAAAAGAAGATAATCACATTTGATTATCTTGAAAAAGTATAGAATGGTTTACAGGGAAGAAAATGGAGAAGAGTTTGGTGCTTATGGGAGTAACAACAAATTATATGTTATTCACACACAGAAACGTTATTAATTAAGGTTAGGTTTATAACTGAGGACTAGATTTGAGGCTAACAGCATGAAGGAAAAACCAAGTACACATACCACAGTATGTGCAAATGGCTCTCTCAGCAAACTTAACTTCTCTGGAGAAAAAGCATTTGATATTTTTACAAAAAGCCATTATCAATCATTTCTACACCTAACTAAATCGCAAGTAGGAAGATTGTCTAGGCTTCTCCTGTACACATCACAAAAGATTACATGGACCTAAGACAGATCCTGAAGATGGAGAGGAAGGTGGTGGAAGGAGAGACTCTGCAGGAGATGAGAAAGCGTTAGCAATGGCATCGCCATTAAAAACTGCACAAACGATTGAGGGGTGGGCTCACAGTCACTGTGTCCAGAACTTTGGTCACAGCACAAGAATGAAGGAAGGCAACCCTGGGGGCCTCAAACTCCAGGATGAGGTGTCTGGACTCTTGTTATGAAGCGAGAAGCAGCCCTGGAAAGTTTTGGGGCAAGGGAAACTTATCATTAAAATCTCACTCTAAAGAGCATTGGCAGAACTAGAGAGAGGAGAGAACGGAGGCAGGGAGACAGTCTCATGACACTGTTTCTCTGCAGCACTTGACATACACCTGGCAAGAGCTCCGTCAATATTTGCTCAACAGAAGCAGCCCGCCGGGGACCACCACATTGGCACAGGTGGGACAGGCACACGGAAGCTGCAGATGGCAGGAGGCGACCCCCAAAACACTTGTGGCTTCTCCAGAGTGCGTGCTATGAGAAGCTATCCCTGCCTGCTGTTCTCTCTAAAATGCCTTTAAGGTCTCGTCATTTGGAAAACACTGCCCGCTGCCTGCCCACCTGGGACCTTCACACTGCACAGCCCCATATTAAAGACTGAAAAGTTCTGTAGTAAAGAAACTGGTTTAAGTTTCTTCTTCCAAGCTTTGGCCATTAATTCACCTCCACTCCTTTTATGGAGGAACAGCTCTCAATATGTCCTAAAGCAAGCATTCTCCGGGCAGCTCTGGAAGGCGGGGGCTGAGGGCATCCATGGGTCAGCCATAGCTGCAACCTTGCAGAGGAGAGGGATGAGGAACGCACGGAAGGTCTGTGGGGTGGGAAGGGCATGTCGGGAGATGCTCCTGAACACAGCAGCCCAGTCACACCCCCAGCAAGCCTACATCCTTCACTCAGAGCCCACGGGGGAAACAGCTCCAACTATTCCATTTAAGTGATTCTTTTTCAGTCTCATTAGCGGCTAAGAAAACCTGGTCACCAACATCCACAAAATAGCACTTTCAGACAGACGAAGACTACTAACTACCCTCCTCTTCCTTTATAAGCGAAATAACCTTAATGTATTTAACAATTAGATCTCATTCTCCTTTCACCAGAAAGATTCGCTATAAATTCTATAGGAATTTGGTTCACTTACCTAGTTATTTGAGGTTAAATGTTTTTCTCTAACATTAAAATAATTTAAAAAGCCTAAGAAAATTAATTGTGCAAAACCTCTGCAGTATCCAAGGGTGGTACCATGGGCCAGGAAGAGGCAGAATCTCAAGCCAGCAACCTCTTTAGGATGTGTGCGGTGACACCCAGAAAGGATGCGTTCCAAGTCAGTCGAAACCACAAGAAACCTCAGGTGAAATCTCCACCACTATGACGGCACCCGGGACGGAGGCCGCCGGACCCAGCCTGGAAGGGTCCCTGCTTCTCTCTGCTCAGAGGAACTGGGGATTTGTTTTTAGGACAGCCAGAGTCTTATCTTTCCCAAGTCCATTCACCTACATCATTGCCTCAATGAATGACAGCCAGGCAGAAAGAGGGCCTGGAAGCACAAAAACAGTAAGTTTATGACATCTGTGCTTTTACGTGCTCAAGTGTAACATGAAGGTGCTCCACACAACACATGGCACTCAGGCGGCCTTTAGAGCCGCATGCTGCAAAGAGCTTCACAAATGCCCTGTGAGGCAGGTGGGGGCCGCTCCACGCACAGCGGAACCATGGAGGACACACCCAATTCTGAGCACAGTCACTGTGAACAGGCGACTAGCAATGGAAGGAAACCAGTTCCAGCGCAGCCTCAAAAGTTAGGATCAATCAATCCTTCTGGAAATTCAATTATAAGCTTTAACAGAATTCACATCTTTGGACCCAATAATTTTGCCTCAGGGAGTTTATCCTGAGGAAATAATCAAATATACAGAAGAGCTTTTATGCACAAAGGTGTTCATCAAAGCGTTATTCATAAGGGTGAAAACTGTCAAAAAGTGGACTATCCAACAACAGGAACACAATTTTAAAACTCAAGTACATGTACATGAAAATATTATGCAGCAATTTAAAATTGTATTTATAAGAAAAATGCTCGTAACGTAATGTTAAAAGGGAATGATCAGGTTACCATATTAAATACTATTATGAACACAGTTCTGTAGGAAGAAATTTGCAAAAGACAAAACTGGAAGGATGTAAACTAAAATGTTGCCCGAAGAAAGAGTCACATGGCAAAGATGCGTGTGGGAAATTATTTTTATTCTTTTGACTCTCGCGCTTTCCAAGTTTGCTTACAATGAGCAGATGCTACTTGTAAAAGGAAAAAATTAATTTTTGATATAAAATAGTATCTAAATGACTAAAATCATTTCTAAATTGTATATGCTGAGAAAACTAAAAATAACGTATCAATTCCTGTATGCAAGCATTCACCTAAGATCATAATTAAGAAGTTAAATATGCATCTATGTGAGTATCCCACACTCACCCAGGAGGCATGAGGTCAGAGTGAACTCCATCACACAGGATTGCCAACGTGGCATGGGGACAGGGGCCTTCCAAACTCCCACCACCCTCATGGTACTTTTACATGCTCCAAACAAACGCAGCTTCATGGCAGGTCTCCCAGCCCTCCCCCACAGCCAGAGTGCTGCCCAAAACCCTCTTAAAGAGGAATTCTGAGCCTCCACCCTCCAAGAGAATTGGAACATTAAGTGACAAATTTCTTTTAGTGGACGTATGGTTAACTGCCCAGTGATGTTTGCCTGGCCCTAAAACAAAATTTAAAGCCTAGGGAAGATGCCTCAATGCCTTATCTAAGGCAAGACTCCTTTCCATTAGCCCAGAGAATCCGCAAAATCCAAAATTTTAAGAACAGCAACCCAACTAAGGCAGTGGGCTGGGCACCGGACTCCTGCGCACCTCCTCCTAAAGCTACATACACCTTCACCCAGTTGCCTGGGCAGGCAGAGCGTGTCAGCCCCTTCACCCTACATCACAGGGACTCTTGCAAACTATGTGGGCAGACAGATGGGAAGGGAGACCAAGAACAAAAATGATGAGCCAAGTCTCCAGGGACTCAGCTCCAGAGAAGGCTAGGCACTCACATCTCCTTATTTCACTGCTGGTTACTTCCTAGAGAGAGATGGGGAAGCTAAAACTGCCACCCTGCAGGTGCTGGTGCACCCAACAGTGTGAACACTATTCAACACATGATGGTCTGAGAACAGGCAGACCCATTATTTTGATCCCCCCTGCTGAAGGAATGGTACAAGTCAGGTGATTTTTTTGTTTTGAGATATGACCCCCTCGAGCATCCTGGCCTCTCTCTGCTGGGTGCCAGCTCCCAGTGCTTCCCAGACTTTAAAGTGAGCTGAGCACCTGGGATCTTGTGGGGATGAGAGTCCTGATTTAGCAGGTCTAGGTGATGCCAAGACCAATTAAATCTCAGTCTCTGAGGGTGAGACCCAGTTGGTGGGGAAGCTCCCCAGGGAACCCCGTGTGTACCCAAGGCCACACAGCGTGAGATAATCTGGAGAGGCCACTGGCACCAGCCAGTTCCTGCCTGCACTGAGTATGCCCTGCGGGGAGCAAGGCCAGCGTGACGGCACCAGCCTCGGAGTTGCTGTGACACCTGGCAAAGGACACATAGCAGGAGCACGGTTCCTGGCACAATGTGGCTCCAAAACAGTGGCTAAGGCGAACACCCCACCACTGCCGCCGGCACACCTGTTCCTCAGCCAGGCTGACACTGCGGGGAAGAGGCCAAAGTAAGGAAACAGATTCTTGGGAAACTCATAAACGTGAGCTGAAAGAGAGGAGCCAAAGTATTCTCAGCACAAAGAAATGATAAAATGTGCAGTGATGAGCAGAGCCCATTAGCCTGACCTGTTCACTCTACAACACATACATGTATCTAAACATCTCACTGGAACCTACCAATATAGAAAACTATTATTCATAAATTACAAATAAAACAAAAACGTGAGCAGGGGAGGAGCCACAAGTGGGTGGCTGTGAGCAAGTGGGGAGGAAGGTGGGGTGACACAGGCCCCAGGGGTAACAGCTGCCATATACCTCAGCTTAATATGTGAGAGGTACTGTCCTACCTGCAAGAATCCTGCAGGCAGAGCCACGGGATGCTGAGTATTCTAAACAGAGCCTCAGTTTGGCCTTTCCCTTTCCCTTGGGGCAGAGGTATCCCCAGCACCCCAGAGTGTGAGGATGGCGTGGGTGTCTCAGTGGGAGCCACGTGGACCAGCATCAGGTGCAGCAGGGTGAGGAGACGGCCCCAGAACCCTGACCTCTGTGGGCCACCCTGCGGCCTCCACCCTACAGTCAGGTCCACGGACAGGGCAGCTTCCTAAAAGAGTGCGCCACTTTTCCTCGGGCTCTTTTTGTCCCATGCTCACTTCCTTTCCTTTTCTTGTTCCCTCTTCCTCCCAGAACTACTCTGAAGAGCTTCTTTACGTCAACTCCTAGGTGCTGCTCCTCCCCAGCTGCCTCCTGAGGTGTCCGGAGAAGGGACAAGGAGGCTGAGCACACACCCGGCCACTTCTCAGTTGCTTCTGCTGCCCACCCCCACCTGGAGGGGAGGAGTATCCGTGAGGCAGTTGCCCACCTCCACCTGGAGAGGAGGAGTATCCACGAGGGAGCTGCCCACCCCCGCCTGGAGGGGAGGGGTATCCACAAGGGAGCTGCCCAACCCCATCGGGAGGGGAGGGGTATCCATGAGGGAGCCGCTCCTGAGACGGAAACAGCTGAAGCACACGCAGTAAGGATGAGGAAGGACAGGGTTTCTAGACAGCTGGGCTGCAGGTATGAAGATGGTTCAAGAGAGCTTAGCTTTGCACATGCTCCCCCAACCCTTCGTCTACACAGCTGCAGAGCTCATCCACATGGGCCATGACCTGCACACCACAACCTGGGAGGAAGGCGTACACAGCTGTGGAGCTCATCCACATGGGCCAGAGAGTAACCAGCCCCTCACAATCTGGAGGGAGACATCTACACAGCCGCCAAGCTCACCAGCACGGGCCTTGACCCACCTCCCACAACTCGGGGGAGGCACTGTCACTGAGACCCCATGTCACAGACTATGTGGTGCAAGCTGCCTCAGGAGGTCGCCTGCAGGTACACACAGAAGTGGCCAAGGTTGGGAAGACCCGTCCCCTCGTTCTTCCTTGGAGAGGCACCACAGTGGCACTCCATCTCTTCAAACCGGAGCCATGGGGAGTGCAGAGGAGTGCAAGGCTGTCTAGGAGCTGACATCTAATCCAAGGAGGCCCATGCCAATCAAGCCTGAGCCCCTGCCCCTCTCTCCAGGCATCCCAACAGCCTGACCTGCTCCCTCCACAAAATCTGAAAAGCTGCAAACTTCTGGGACTCACGGAACCAGAGAATAGGGTCACTTCTTGTGACTATTCCTACCATCTTTCTTTTAAATGAAAGGCAACCTCCACAAAACCTCTTTTATGTAAACACGTTCTCCCTGGATTCCATGAAGTTCCTCAATGTCACAGAGCCCAGTCTGTCTACAAGGAGCCAGAGGCCCAGAGGATTAAGTGGCTTCCTGGAATGTTATGTGAATCAGACAAAAGAGCCAGGATCCGAATTCAAAATCCCCTGTGTCTTGGGCGAGGGCTCTGGGCACCAGCCAGACTGTGTGGTTCCCTGCAAACTGCCAGCCAGGGCCAAATCACCGCACACTGGGGTGTCCCACTTCTCCCCGCTCACTGCAAGACGAGTTCTGCCCAGTTGCCCCAAGCACACAAATAAATGTGAGAAATTAAAGATGGGAAGGCACCAAGCACACATCGGCAATTAATCTTTTCCCTCGGAGAATCTTCCCGGTTCTGTAAAGAAACCACACTTCCCCTACCCTGGCTCAGCAAGTGACATATTTCCTTAGAGAACAGAGACTTGGAAGACGCTGCGAATACTGCAGGATATTGTGTGTATCCTATCATTCAATAAAAACAGAAGCAAAAAGTGTCAAACACTTTTTCAAACTGCTATTGAGAGAGCGAAGGAAAACACATTATTATTTTGTCAAAATCAGTCACCACAGCAGCCTGAGCCCTTGACTGCACTGCCTTCAGCTCCTGACCGCAAAGGTAGGTTCACTGCATGCAGTGGTTTGGGAGTTTCTTGCCTCCCAGGAGTGGAGGCAAAGCCTCGGATTACCTGGGGCATGCTCACCTGTGAAAGCATTTGTGGCCTGAAAACCAGCTTCCGGCATACTGCTCCCTGGACAAGCCTGTGCTCCAGCTCTTGCGCTGTCCCGTCGAGGAAGCCGCCGGGAGAGGCTCAGGTCACTTCCATCTTAGCCTGTCCGAGTCCATCGCTCTGCCGGGCTGGCCTCTGGGAGCATCCGCGGCCCACCTGCCCGGCTCTCGCGCGGGGAGGCAGTACCTGGGTGTGGCACCTGGGCGGCGGCGGTCCCCGCTCCCGTCAGCCGTCCAGCCAGGGCGCGGAGGCCATGGCGCGGGTGGAGGGGCTGGCCCTCAGGCCCTCAGAACACGGGCACCCCTGGCCACGCCGCTGCCAGCATCCTGCAGGGTCGCACCTGTACGCGGGTGCTCCTGGTCCCAGCCGCGGCTCTCTGTGCTCCGCCTCTGAAACTGAAAAGCAAGAGGTCACTTTCGTGATGACCAGCAGAAGCGTTACAATTAACAGGCCTATAGAGGCCAGAAAGGAAAAGCCACGGAGCTGCCTCCACGACCCCATTGTGGGCATGGGGGCTCCCACAGGGGCTGCTAGGATGGGAGGAGCTCCACCTGCTCCCAAGGCCACAGCTATGCTCCTCCCAAGGTTCAAATGTCCCTCCTGGGCCATTCTGCCCTCACAGACACCCTGGAAAGAAGCTCATTTCTCAAGCTGGTTCCCAAGGCCTTAGACTGGGGTCTGCGGTGCATGGTCACTGGTCAGCACTCCAGGAAGAAAATGCAGGACTTGCATGGAGCAGTTTTTAAAAGTGATTCTTTCTTTCTATCTATCTATCTATCTTATCTTATCTTATCTATCTATCTATCTATCTATCATCTATCTATCTATCTAACTGACTATGAATGACAGGGTCTCACTAAGCCGCCTAGGCTGGCCTCAAACTCCTGGCCTCAAGCAATCCTCACAAAGGGCTTGGCCTCCCAAAGTGCTAGGATTATAGGCATGAGCCACCATGCCTGGCCTAAAAATGGATTCTTAAAAGGAAAACAAATGCCCACATTAACTTTTTAGTGAGAATAGGAGGGAAAAGCAAATTTAACCTATAAACTGCTCCATATGTTACATAATAATAGAAGCATTTTGCCTGTAATCCCAGCACTTTGGGAGGCCGAGGCAGGAGGATCAGCTGAGGTCAGGGGTTCGAGATCAGCCTCACCAACATGGAGAAACCCTGTCTCTACTAAAAATACAAAAAAATTAGCCAGGTGTGGTGGTGTATGCCTGTAATCCCAGCTACTCGGGAGGCTGAGGCAGGAGAATCACTTGAACCCGGGAGGCGGAGGTTGCAGTGAACCAGGATCGCGCCATTGCGCTCCAGCCTGGGCAACAAGAGCGAAACTCTTTCTCAAAAAAAAAAAAAAAAAATAGAATAATAATAAAAGCATTTTACAAAATGTGTTTCAGATATTTTAATGTTCCATTAAACATAAAGCAATATTAACAAGAATGTCAGAAGCCCAAAGGATCAGACTTTTAAAACAGAATCCTGAATATCAATCTCCAATATTTAGGAAAAGAAACCTCTTTTATGTTATCACTTCATCCTAATCAATTTATAACCAATTTTTAGAAAATGTAATCTCATTCTTCTTTTTCATCATTGAACTAAAGAAAAAGAACTTAAGAGAACAGGGCACAGAACAGAAAGGAGCCCTCTGTTAACCACGTTGCTATAAACAGAAGGTAGTGAAGTAACACATCACTGATACGTACTAATTATAAGGAGTACATTATAAATTAATGAAGTACTTTAATGATACTAAGACATCTAATTCTATTACCTTCATGTATCTATAGTAACATTCTCAGTTAATAAGGTATGGCCCAGTAGGAGTCCTCAAGTTTAAAGAACACGTAACATTTTAATTAAAAAATAAATTATTTGTGTAAATGGTGGCTTTGAAGTGCTTGAAAATGTGAGAAAACATTTTTTCTCTGAATTCTAACATTCCATCTAAAAATGGCCAACACGCAGGCCCTACAGGAACTTTGGAAGAAAACTAGTTGCACTAGCATCATGAACTTTGGGAAATGGAATTTATCCTGCCAGATAAAAACAAAAGCCCACCTGCCCTAAAGCTTTGATTTTTCTCTGCCCTTTTCTATGACGCTTTTGGTGTGCAAATATGCTAGACTTTATTTGTTCTTATTCTCTAAACTCAGAAAGAAAACCAAACTGCAGGGAGGTTTTTGCTGTTGTTTTATTGTGGGATTTTTGCCTATTTGTTTCATTGCAGAAGTTATGCTACCTCACTTTTTTAAAAATCAGGTTATCATAAGGAAATAATGAACAGAATGAAGAGACAACCGATAGACTGGAAGAAAATATTTGCAAGCCATACTTCTGATAAGGGCCTAATATCCAAAGTATATAAGGAACTCAAACAACTCAGTAACAAGAAAACAAATAACCCAATTTTTAAAATGGGCAACTACCTGAAAAGACGTTTCTCAAAAGAAGATATACAAATGGCTGACAGATATATTAAAAAACGCTCAACATCTCTAAGCATCAGGGATATGCAAATTAAACCCCACAATGAGCTATCACCTCACACCCATTAGAATGGCCATTATCAATATTGGCAAGGATGTGGAGAAAAGGGAACCCATGCATGCTGTTGGTGAGAATGGAGATTGGCACAGCCATTTTGGAAAACAGTATGGAGGTTCCTCAAAAGACTAAAAATAGAATCACCATATGATCCAGCAATCCCACTGCTGGGTATATATCCAAGGAATTGAAATAGGTATGTCAAAAATGTATCTACACTCCCATGTTCATTTCAGCACTATTCACAATAACCAAGATACGGAAGCAAAATAAGTGTCCTTCAGTGGATGAACACATAAAGACAACATGGTATGCATACACAATGGAGTACTATACAACCTTTAAAAAGAAGAAAGCTCTTGTCATTTGCAACAACATGGATGAAACGGGAGGACATTATGCCAAATGAAAGAAGCCAGGAATTGAAAGACAAATACTACATTATCTCACTTATAGGTGGAATCTGAAAGAGTCAATCTCACCGAAGGAGGGTAGAAAGGAGATGACCAGAGGCAGGGGGAAGAGCAATGAAGAAAAGGGAAATGTTGATCAAACATACAAAAGTTTCAGATGGACTGGAGGAATACGTTTTAGTGACGTACTGCATTGCATGGTGACCACAGTTAATAAAAAAAGTATCACATATTTCAAAATTGCTAAAATAATAGATTTTTAACATTCTTACCACAAAATATGATAAGTTGGTGAGGAGATGGATATATTAATTTGTTTGAATTGAATATTTCTACCATGCATACATATACCAAAACATTACATTGTACCCCACATATATGTAGTTATTATTTGTCAAAAAATTAATAGAAAAATGAAGTTATCATACATCCCACATGTCAAAAGGCTATGGGAAAGACTGAGGCCAATGTGGATCAAAATACAAGAAACGACCAACTTCCCAGTTTTCTTATGCTGGCTTAATCACCCCCACCAATCCTTAACTTTACATCTTCTAAAAGAGAGGTTGGACACAGTTGTGTAATAGCTCCCAAGAGGTCTAAGCATGGTCATGGCCAGGATTTTTAGGACAGTGATGTGTGCGGTTCCCAACAAAAGCAGGATGAACACAGCTGTGTTACTGCATCAATGGATAACGTGCCTATTCCTATATACACTGAGTCTCCCCCAATGCAATTTTCAAGGTAAAATGCAATTATAAATGCTGTAAAAAGTCTTCTTCCTCACTGCTAGCCACAAAGATTAGCTACCCTTTCTAGGAATACGCAGCAGAGGTGCAAGCTTCGTTCTGCTCAGTGAAAGACTGTGACCACCCAGAAGGGGCCAGAACCCAGCAGCACTCAGTAAGTATGTCAGGTGACCAACAGGCAGGGCAGGGTGGGTGATCAGGACCCAGAGAAAACTCCGAGGGCCAGCACAGTCAGCAGAAGCCTGCAGGCCCAGTTCTGGACAAGACGTGTGCTTTTAGTTTAGAAACCAACCAGCAATCAGCACGGCCATGCTGGGCATCTGTGCAGCAAACACGTGGAAGTGTAAAAGTTGGAGGAGTTGAACAAATGCTGCTCGCCGGCCGTCCCTCCAGTCTTCTGCTCTCGTGAGCCTCCTGCTCATGAGCTGCCACTCAGCTTTCCAGTCTCAGCCCAAACAACCCTCCCTGGAGATGCTTCTTTGACAGCCCCCAGTCTAAGTCCAGACCCTGCTACGCAACCCGCAGCACCTGATCGGCTTCCCAACACATCTGTAGTTGCGACTCCACACAGGTGTCCTGACTGCACCATGCCTGCCCGTCTCCCCCACAAGTGCCATGAGAGCAAAGGCACTGGCCAGCAGATCCTCCAGTTCCCCCTGGCACCCAGCAGGTGCCCAGTAAATATGTGTTTCCTGAGCAAACACATGAGTGAAGGAAGGCACTTATGTGAAGCTTCCCTGAGTACTATACCCAGCACAGAGAAGGCTCAGCAAACACCTACACAATTAACCCAGCCCCAGCTGCGCCTGGCAAGGGGCATTTCCCAAGTGGAGGTGCTGCTCCTCAGCCTGCTTGGCTGGGACCCTCCGGGCTAGTTTTCCCACCACCCCACTAGAAGAGTCAAGATGATGATTACAAGCGGTGAGCCTGCTGCACTTACACTTCCCACAAAGTCCTATCCAGCAAAGGCCTTCAGAGGTCATTGACTTAAATGCCTCAGGCTACAGAGAGAGAGCAAGCGCTGCTCCATGGAGACTCAAGAACTGCGCCCAACACTGGCAGCAGGAGAGCAGGACTGACCCTGGGCCTCTTGCCCTGAAGGCACTGCTTCCCATGCTACTCCTGAGGCCCAGGAAGCTCCCTAAACCCAAATGGCTTAAATCAAGAGAGAAGGAGAGTGGGGAATACAGGAAGAGGCAACTTACCCAGGATGCAAGGTCACAGTCAAGAGCCCCCCCAAGGCAGCAAGCACATGGTCATCATTCTACACACACACACACACACACACACACACACACACACACACACACGGAGGTTCTATTTATACTGGGAAGATGGGCAGGACTAACCAGGAAATAAATTAATTCAATATTGCACTTGAAAAATGTCATTAAGTCCCTCCCATAACAGAGCAACAGTTACTAAGGAAATAGAGCACGTCAAATGGAAAAACACCCCCACAGGAAGGGACATTTTAAAAACATGAACACTCACAAACCTAACCAAGTAAGTTACAGGGTATGTCTGCCTTACCAGTTATTCACAAAAACTTATATGAAATGCAGTCCTCCTCAGAGTCATTCAGGAATAAAAACTGAACTGTGTCCACATTGTATCTTTCATTAAAAGACACTGTAAAAACAGACACATGGGGTTCAGGAAATGTGAGGGTCACACACGGGCACAAAGGCCAAAATCCAACGGAGAAGTGAAACAGCCTTTTTTCCAAAATCAAGTAGCATTCAAAAAACCATAGTGCATAAAAATTGACGCTGCAGTTTCATTTTTTATTTCCTCCTGCTGTGGACAGACTGTTTCGCTGGCGGAATGTCGGTTACCTAGGTGACAGCTCCACAGCCGCAGCGACCGCTCCAGGCCCCACAGACGCTCAGGGCTGATCCCCAGCCTGTGGATGCCGATCCCTGGCCACTCTACCCACCAGAGAAGTTTCAGGGAGAAAGGAACACTGCAAAACAAAGAGGTCATTCTAAACCTTGGCAAACTGGGGCTCTGTTGCAAAATTTAAAAAAAATAAAAATGACCATGTTTGAGAGCTGCACTGCACAGTTCACCTATGCATCATCTCACTCTATGTTCATTTAGGATCAAAGAGGCAAAGGGCTTGTGATGAGACAGATGGGAAAAAAAGTGGGAAAAAGACACTTGAGAAGCTATTTCCGACTTGAGCTGGGACCAGGTGTCCCTCCAAGGGAGATGTCACACGTCTCCATGTGAGTGCCTCAGAGCTCATGGATAGTGCAGACCTTGGCAATGGCCAGTCAGTCTCAAGATCTCCTAACAGTAAAGAAAAGGAGCTGCTACAAATAAAACACCTCTGCCTCCAGGCAGCCAGCCGTAGGCAGAGAGCCCCAGGTAGGGACCCACCCTGCTTCTGGTACCAGTGGTGACTCCCGGCCCTGGCTCCCATCTCCCCTTTTATACAATGAGGAGGTGAAACTGGAGGTCCCTCCCATTCCAAAAAGTCCCCTGTGGCCATGTCTCTGGCCGAGAGAGGGCAAATGGGCATAAAAAAGGACACAGTGGGCGGGCACAGTGCCTCACACCTGCAACCCCAGTGCTTTGGGAGGCTGTGGCAGGAGGATCGCTTGAGCCCAGGTGTTTGAAACCCACCTAGCCAACATAGAAAGTCCCCATCTCTACTAAAAATATAAAAATTAGCTGGGCATGGCTGCGCACACCTATACTGGGGAGGCTGAGGCAGGAGGATTGCTTGAGCCCAGGAGTTCAAAGCTGCTGTGAGCTGTGATTGCATCACTGCACTCTAGCCTGGGCAACATAGCAAGACCCTGTCTCTTAAAAAAAAAAAAAAACTAAAGAGAAACAAAAGAAAGGGACATAGAGCAGAAGCACGGAAAATCCACATGGAAATGCAAATCTGAGAGCAAGTCAGAGAAACGGGCTGCCTATAGCCAGGGAAGACTGAGTTGGAGTGTGATGAATTTTTCATGCTACTTTTCATCTCTGTGATGTGGGGGTGCAAAATAACATGTAGCTTTTGTAACACAACCTCCAAGCCATCCTCACCCTGGGTAGCTCAGTGGGACCTGGTTACTTGTTCAGGGTAATGTAGTTCAGGGTAGCGTAGTGCCTTGCTGTAGGTCACCAATTCAGGAAGCAAGTACAAAATCCAAAACATCTGATTCAAAGACACACACAGGCTGCGAACAGGAAAAGCAGTAATTATATTAGAACATTCTTTAAAATGTCACCTTGACAAATCCGACACTTGATAAATCCTGAGGCTCTACTCAAACCAAGTTGGAGAGAGTTCCCCCCAAAATAAACAGGATAACTGTCCTTAATGCATTAGTAAGTCTATAATTATCGACTCATATGATCTAGCAGCAGAGGAAGCCGCAAGGAGTCATATATCCGACCCCTGTGCTTTGTGGAGGAGGCGATCCAGAGGCTCAGGGGGAGGGGACAGGTTGAAGGTGAGTGCGGGAGGAATGCAAGCCAAGGCTGGAACCAGGTGTCTGGATCCTGGCCCAAGCTTCCAGTTCCACTGTCCACACACAGCGGCCATAGGAGACACTGGCTCAGGAGGGAGAGCCTGCAATGCTAGGAAGACAGCCGTGCACACCTGCACCAGCCGCTCGCTGGGAATCAGGGAATACTGGGAAGATCTCCACTTTCCAGGGCCCGAACCAGGCCATTCCCAAAGCACCCACATGCACAAGGGAAAGGGTCAGAGCTTGGCCCAGGGGCAGATGATCCCTGAGCAGACATGCATTCTGGCCTGAGCCTGGTCTGAGCACATCACAGACACCTCCACTGTGGCCACCAGCCAAGCAGAGGAAATGCCCCCCCGCCAACCCGGCCCCACCCCTGTAGTGGTTCCGCTCCCACTGTGGCCTGGCGTGAGGGCTTGGGCTGACAGGCAGGGGGCTGGTGGGCAGGGGCAGGCCTCTGCAATCCTCCACACCCAGGGATCTCCCCCACTCCAGCTTTCTTCAGATAAAATCAGCTTAAAACGGGCATGACAGGCGAACCAGGAAGGGGGTCAGACCGTAGGCTAACAAGTGTGGGCAGGAAGGGAGGGGGAGCTGTCTCATTCTTTGGTGGGAGTAGAAAAGAATACGAACCGACAAGCTGTTTGTACGAAACAATTTTCATCCCCCTTGCCAAGCCACTCCTTGCTGTCAGCTCACAGCAGGCTTCCCTGGGACACCTGTGCCGGCCCACAGTCTTCCCTGCTCTCTGGCCTGCAGGACGCCACCAAAGCTGCATCTCTTCATTCAGTATTTCAACAGCTATTTGTGGGGTCATTACTCTGGCAGGCACTATTTTAGGAGCTGGGGAGACAGCAGTGAGCAAAACAAACCAAGCTCCTGTCACCATGGGGCCCAGATCCTCGTGTCTCGTCTGCCTCTGCAGGTGTTTCTGGACAACGCTTCCTGATTATCCTTGGCATTGACCATGGGGACTAGAATACAACAGGTACCCAATAAATGCTGACTGTACTGCACAGAATTCTAGGTGAACCTCAGCTGGGTCACCTCCTTTTCAATCTATGGCCTCTGTCCTGCATCTGGGCGCCACACACAAGTGGCTGCTGGCCTGGGGGTGCCCCATGGGGGACATCGTGGCTGGGAGTTTACTGCACAGGCAGTGCCCAGCCCCACGCTGTTTCAAACATGCTCAAACAAGAGCCTTATACAAAGGGGCCAGCGGACAAAAGTCTGGGCCCTGGCCACATTGGGTTCACCTCATTCTAGGCAGTGTGTGACTTAGGCAGTTACTTAAAGCCCCTGAGCCTCAGTTTCCTTGGCTGTGAAATGGAAGCAATGATGGCACTGGCCTCACAGAGCCATCGTGTATGTAATGAGAAAACACAAACAAAACCCTAGATCTAATGAGGGCTGGAGAAGTTACCACCCCTCCCAAATTACTACAACCTGCCTCGGCAGATGGCCGATGAAATCGTGTCTCTAACATGTCTCAGCCCACCCTCTTCCAGTTCTTATCTGACCCAACTGGATACAACATCAGATTTATCTCCTAGTTCCTCTGCTAATTTGTCTTGATTTTTTTAAAAAGTTCCCAATAGATAAAAATCAAAGCTCAAATCATTCCATGCCAGCTAAAATTAACAACAGAGAGAAACAGGAGAAAGGATACAAAATTAGAGAAAGTGTGTGGGTGAGGTTTTTGGTATGAAATGTGGTAGAATAGTAGAAGAGGAAAAAAATGTCAAGAAAGAAACTTGTCTTTAAAAGGAAAAAGATAGAGGCTCTTGATATTTGATTGGCTTTTTTTCATGTTTTCATACTGAAATATAACATTTAAAAAGCAGCAATAGAAAGAAAAATAATAAATTTGACCAAGTTTTTACATCTCCTTCTCGGAAAACCATCACACAGGGTCCTGTCTGCTGTTCTTCCGTCTCTTTTCTTGTGTGTTTTGTTCCCTTGGTAAAGTGCTGACCTTTTAAGTTCTTCACATGCACCTCTCAAGCTTCCACACAGCCCTGAGAATGAAAGATGGCACAGAGAGGACAACAAACCACCTTTCAGACAAGTAGGGTGCTCCCATGCCCCTCTGCTGGGCGAGGCAGGCTGTGAACCTGCAACGGTCCCCAGGAGCAGCTGTCACAGAGTGCAGGGAACTCAGGGGAAGGCTGCCTGGTCTCTTAACTAATTAATGGGGCCACACCAGGACATGCAGCAAAACACCCTACACCTTAAGGCTCAGACAAACTGATAAGCAATAAAACAGCCAATGTTCCCTACAGAAATGAACGATCAGAGTCATTTTAGTCGCCTGCATTCACAAAGCCTCCTAAGCATTCCTTGCTCACCAAGCTCCAAACCAGCTCCACAAGTGCCTCTTAAATCAAACACAGAGGGAACAGCTGAGCTTTCACGAAGCAATTCTGTCTCATTTGCTCACATTCATTATCTGAGGAATATATATTCCTTTAGGACAAAGAAAAACTGTCCACTTTATATAATTTTTCACAACTCAGTATCCAATTCAAGGCGAGTGGGGATGGACAGAAATGCTCCAGTAAGACTTTTCTTAGATATTTCCAGGGGAGAGTCTGTGTTGTCTGGGGATGGGCCTACGAGGCTCTGCCTATTGCTCCATGCAACTAATGTAGGCTCAATGGCGGGTCATGCTCGTGAAGCTCTTGGGACTGGCCAGCAGTTTGTGCTCTGGCGGAATGACGACTCCTCACTGCCTGAGTATGTCCATTATGACAAAAGGTAGGGGAAGTCCCACTTTCCTCTGGAAAGAGGAAGCAGTTTCTATTGCCTGCAGAGGAGAAACAGATACAGGCCCATCTGATATCCTCTTAGAACTTAAACTTCGGTTCAACCACTCTGCTATTTCTCCCATTTAAGGGAACCAGAAGAAGAAATAATTTGCAATTAATCGTGTGCCACCCTAGGAAAGTCATGGGTTGTACAACCACCTGGGAGAAGCCACAGGCACTCATCTAAGAGCTAAAAGATAACCTCTAGACCAGCCTTTCCAAGAATGACTTGCAATTCAAGCAGCAAAGCCATCACTGAGGCAGACCCGAGTTATGGAAACAGACGTGGTGCAGCCTAGTCAGTTCATGTTGGTGAAATAACTTAATGTGACCACAGAAATCCAAGAAGATGCATATTTCAGCAGATGTCTGAAGGACAGAACGCAAGACAGTGTTATCAGAGGTTGGCCCTGGCCTTGATGTCCCCGGCAGTGAGCCGGCCCACCAGTGTGACGGAGGAGCTCTTGGGTGTGACACACAACATCAAACGCCACCTGCGGGGCCTGGCACACCAAGCCTTCTGACAGGCAGTCCCGACTCCATGCACCTTCAGGGAGCAGTGCGAGAGCTTCCTGACTTCCTGCAAGGCCAGGTGAGGCAGGATGTGAAAGTGCATCTGTCCCCAGGAGCAGCTGTCACAGAAGGCAGAGAACCCAGGGGAAGGCTGCCTGGTCTCTAACTAATGGGGCCACAAACCCCACCGCTGTGTTCTGGAGGCCTCCGGCCAAGCAGAAAGAGTTCATTAGACCAATTTCCACTGCCTTGGTAACAAAGGCCCGTGTGTGTGCTCTCACACAGGAAAAGCAAGTGAGGGTTATTCATGGGGAAAGCACCACAGACAGGTACCATGTGTCCCGCCAGGCAGCCCAGGCAGCGGTAAAGACACGTGCCCTCCTGGAAGACAGAACTGGCCCCTCTGGAACCACATATGATAGCGCAGCCTTCCACAGCACTGGAGGCCGAGGGTGTGCTGAGTTTGCTGGGCTTCAGAGGCACTGATCGGCAGCTGCAGGAGCCGTCTCATCCTGAGCTGTGCCCTCACCTGCAGAAGAAGCCCCTGTGTATACCTGATGCTGAAAGGATCTGTCTGTCTTACATGTCCACAGTCAGATCCAGGCAGGAGAATTCCTGGGATCCACCAAAGAAAACCACAGGATGCCGTTGGCAAGAGGGAATGTAACTGCCACGCTTGGCAGCTGACGCCGCTGTTCATGGGGATGCACAGGCTCTGAGAGGCCTTTCATGATCTAAGCGACCGTGGGCCACACCAGCCTGACCGCCGACTTCCTCTGCATGGAAAGTCGTGTCTTCTTTAGATTTTTCTTTTTCCCTCTCAGAATCTGGCCCTTGTTTATTCCCTTCCCCACTGGAGTCAACAAGTAGGAATCGATTTATTCCAACCCCTACTCTGCATGGAGACCTGAGCACATTTCTTCAGACGGAGGCCAGTGCCTGCAGAGCCTGGGAGGACAGGCAGGGAGGGGCAGTGTTCCCACGACAGACAGCAACCTCGTGCCCACGCTCCCTCCCAGAGTCTGATGAAGTGAACACAGTTCCCTCAAACGGCAAGAACGAGGACTTGATTTCACTCCTCCAAGGAAAGTAAGCTGCTGCCACTTTCACTAAGATAATCTGGGCCAGTGTTCCCCAAATATCCCCAATGTCCCAGGCAATCACCAAAACTACGCTCTATTTTTACTTAAAAACTAAATAATTAACAAATACTTGAAATCGGGAAACACACATACGCCAGTGGACAAAACCAGCGTTGAAGAGCAAGGCGCTGGCGGGTGGGAGGAAACAAGGAGAAGGCCTCCCACCAGGTGCAGGCTCCCTGGGAGGGAAGAAGAGGGTACTGTTCCCTGACGGTACAAAGGGAGGGGAGGGAAAAGCAGAGCACCATGATTGCCCCGGTAAACTCCACTCCATAACTGAACACTCAGAGCGTTCACTCAGGCCAAACAGGGCCTGCTTAGATTAGAATTTAGCTTTTCATCTTCAAATACTTTAAATAGGTCAGCATCACTATACTTTGTCCTCACCACCAACCCAAGCCTCCCCATCTCACTCAGCTTCGGCCCTGCCCTGACCCAGCAGGCCCTCATTTCCAGCCCAACACAGAGCCAGCTGTGACTCACTCGCACTGCCGAGCCACAGGGATTCCCCACGTCGGAGAAATCACTCCTATCGAAATGACTCATCTCCTCACTTCCTTTGAATAAAAACATGTTATTATGTTCAATAAAACCATACAAGAAATAATAACTAAAGATGGCATTTAAATAACTTATACCAACACCTAAAAATGGCTTCCTGGAGGAAAAGGGAATGACTGGCATTTTCAAGGATATTTTCAGACCTCCTCCTTTTCTCCTCCTTTTCCACCGGCCTCTCCTCCAGATGAGTCCTGGCTGCATTCAGAGCTGCACGGACCCCTGGCCTAGAGGTAAACTTGGGCAAAGCAGGTTTTACAGTGAGCACAGAGGCTGCCATCAAAATCTAAAAGCAGTCTAGCTGCTCCACTACCGTCCCCTTCCCTTCTAGTTCCCATGGAAACAGACCTCAGATCGCCAAAAACCGGGTAAAGATAGCACCATGCCCAGTGTTCCCGCAATCTGTTTCCATGGGAACGGGAAGGGAAGGGAATGGAGGCTGGGTGGCTAGACGCCTGCAAATCTCCATCCCCATCATGGGGCTGCAGACGGCACCTACACACAGGTCCAGGGCCTGGGGTGCTCTTTGGGAATAAGATATCCACTTGGGGATGGAGTCCTAAAGGTGAGGCTCCCAGCAGCTGGGCTGTGCAATTGAAGCTGCTGCCGACTTCCAGACACACACCCAGCAGGTGCCTGGCCTTCTCAATCGCCCCTCAGCCAACAGGGACGACCATTTCAGAGCAGGGGTCCCACGCCTGGCTGGGTGGCAGAATCACCCCAGACCAACTGAATCACTATCTGTGGGGGCTGGGGCAGGACTCTGCAGTGTCTCATCAGCTCCAAAGGTGATTCTGATGCACGGCTGTTCTGGGAAACTGATGATCCAGACCAGAGCTTCCTGAGATTAAGGTGCCTGCGAATTCCGGGGATGTGGTGACAGCAGATTGGGTTCAGCAGGTCCAGGGCAGGGCCCAAGAGGCTGCATTCCAACCAGCTCCCAGGGGATGCTGATGCTGCTGGGGACCACATCTAATTAGTGAGATTCTAGACTCCAGGTTCTTTGGCTCTAGAACCTCCTCCACAGACCAACAATGGACAGACAGCCACTCCTGCATGAGAGCTTGCTCTCATCGGCAGCCTGCAGTCCACGATCCAGCTCCCGCCTCCACAGGAGCCTGTGTGGGGTCAGGGCTGGGAGGGCTCTGGCCTCTGCAGCACCCTCCGCTACCTGTGCTATCCCAAGAGACGACCTGTGTGGGTCAGAAGGTAACGAAACAGCCAACATTTACATGTAATTATCAGGGACACATGACATCACCTCCAAGTGTGATTTCTCTAAAAGGTAAAAGCAAATTCCACGTGGTTGAGGATCAAACGTACACATTTTTTCTAAATATTTCACACATTTCCACACGTTTTCATGGTGGAAATACGTGAAATATTTAGAAAATATTTATAAATGTAGACATATTATCAAAGAAGAATGGAACTGTACACGTGTCATTTTAAAAGAAATGAGAGAATTTTGGAAAACTCTGGAATTTATTATAAAAAATAACTAAGGTAGCTTTAAAATCCAGTCTAAATGAAAATGTACAAGGTAAAAGTATACTCCACGCTTCAGCTAAAAGTGTGCTGTGTCACAAAAAAGTAGCATTTATTTCTACACTGAACTGCAAAATACCACATAAACTGCCAGGTCCTATTCAAAAGCAAGTTACTGATTTTCTATCCATTTTGCTTAAATATAAAAGAGGAGCTATTTCAGTTTGTTTTATTAAATACACTGTCTCCTTCAAAAAGCATATATTAATCTTTGAAAATGAAAATATGAGCAAAGATCTCAACCATCAATCATTGAATTATAGTATAAGCTTACTTGAAAAAATAATCTTCTGATTCTAAAAATGCAAAAGAGAAAAAATCAATTATTTCATTAGTCAGCACACAAGCAACAAAGATAGCTAAGCATTTCTGCACAATCCTATAACTGTGAGCAGCTAAAGAAAACATTGAACATACAGTCTGTGACGCACATTTTCATTCCACTGAAGCAAAAATACACATATATTTATACATATGTGTATAATGTCATACACAAACTTAAAAAAAGGCCATGAGTTGGTGTTGAGACCCAGTTGCTTTTTAGGTTCTCAAAGCATATAAAGCCAGAGCGCTACAACTGCTGTGATGAGAAAAGGAAATCAAAACAAGGGAGTTCTGCCTTTGCCCAAAAGATACACACACACACACACACACACACACACACACACACACACACTAACAAATTAAACAGTTGTGGTACAGGATGCCAAAGGAGTGTGAGCTGTTAAGAGTTCCATTAAAAATGATAAAAATAATTGGGAATAAATACAGAGATGTGCTTACACCCAGCTCCACTGAAATCTGTTACTCTGCGAGACCCCAGCCAGAAAATCCGTTGTTGATATTTATTGTGTACATGTGTTTACTTTGAGTTTACATGAAGACGCAACTGGAACCCAGACAGCAAGCTTCCCACAAAGGCCCAGATGGTGAACGGCGCTGCACAGGCCACGCCACCTCGGCCCCTGCTCCTCTGCTCTGCCGAGAAGACAGGGACACAGCCCCAACAGACAACACGCAAACACATGTGGCCACGTGCCAATAAAACTTTATTAACACAAGCCCTGGCCAGGACATGGAGCATGAACATGAAGTGCTGAGCACCGGACCATACCCTCCTCATCTTCAGCGAAATGTCTTATTCAACTTCCATTCCACAGCTTCAGGGAAGGGAGGGGAAAAACCCTGCAGAGCTGGCCTCATTTCGGTTTCTCAGTCACCCTGGAGGAACCTCCAGGACACCCAGACGGCCTAGCATTCCCAGCACGCCCATCCCAGCTCTGTACAGCTGCCACCAATTAACATAAATAATTGCTTGTTGTGTGCTGTTTTGTTCTCTGTATTTTTCTTGCATTCATCTTGTCTCTTTCATTTCTTCTAATAGTTCAAGGGCAAATTGTTTTTATTTGCATTTTCCCTTAGAATTTAGCTTAGTGTTCAGCAAAAGATACTGCTGACGAGCAAATCCTCTCTTCCTCTCAAAAGGTAGGTAAAAGGCTAAACAGGAAAAAAACTACACCACCTTTACGTCTACCCCCAAGGCAACTGTGGTAGAGAGGAACAACCTCCAGGTCTGCCCTGCGAAGACCAGGTGCACAGGGGTGTGGCTGCCAGCACTTCCTGAGGGCAGGGACCGGCCTTTCTGATGGCATGTCTGGCAAGGGCACAGGGCAGTGCTTGGTGAATTCGACAATAGATCAAGTGTGATGAAATGTATGGTAAACTAACCTTCTACATTTGAGCAGAATTATGGCATTCAGGAATTAAAACTGCTCTTAAATATCATCCACTTTAACTCACTGTCCCATGTAAGTAGAAACCACAGCTTGAGTGTCTCTAGACACTCAAGGGCTGGGTCCAGAGCACAGTAAAAGCAGGGTAAATCTAATGCTGTTCTAAACGTGATACAGAAACTCCTGCTATTTAAGGAGTCCTATAATGAAACTTCCCTCATAAATAAAGACATGAATTAGTAAAAAGATGTTTGTTCCTAAATTCAGCAGTTCCTTGACTGTGGGTTCTCTTTCTCTCTTTCTCTCTCTCTCTCTCACTCTCTCTCTCTCTTTTGAGACAGAGTCTCACTCTGTCACCCAGGCTGGAGTATAGTGGTGTGATCTCGGCTCACTGCAACCTCCACCTCCCGGGTTCAGGTGATTCTCCTGCCTCAGCCTCCCAAGTTGCTGAGATTACAGGTGCACACCACCATGCCCGGCTAATTTTTTTGCATTTTTAAGGGAGACGGGGTTTCACCATGTTGGCCAGGCTGGTCTCGAGCTCCTGACCTCAAGTGATCTACCCGCTTCGGCCTCCCAAAGTGCTGGGACTACAGGTGTGAGCCACCACGCCCGGCCAACTGTGGGTTCTGATGTATTAAGCCTCCCTAGTGGACAGTGCACCAGTGCACTCACAGTGTTTACACTAGGGAGTACAATGGTTCACAGCAATGCGGCGGCAAGTGCATAACATTTGTGAGGTGGGCTCCAGCAGCAGCAGGGCGTGGAACACTGGGCCTCCTGTGGCAGCCCCCCATTCTTAGAGGTGATGGCAGCAGTCAGCCCACACCCACAGCATTTCCCAGCCCTGGCCCCCCATCTCAGCCTCTCTGTGGGTGTGAGAGGAGCTCAGGCTCCCTGGAGCCTGGGTGTGAGAGGAGCACGGCAGTCCCGCAGCCACCTGTGCCAGAAAAGAGAGTCTTCCCTCAGCCTCCCACCAATGCGCCCACCTGCACCCCGGTTCCCAGAACACAGTCCGCCAGGAGCCACAGCTTAGTCTGAAAATTCTGGCAATGTTTTCCGGTGAGAAAAGGTAGGGATTGAGAAACATGAAGGAGGCCGGGTGCGGTGGCTCATGCCTGTAAACCCAGTACTTTGGGAGGCCAAAGCGGGCAGATCATGAGGTCAGGAGTTTGAGATCAGTCTGGTCAATATGGTGAAACCTTGTCTCTACTAAAAATACAAAAATCAGCTGGGTGTGGTTGTACACGCCTGTAGTCCCAGTTACTTGGGAGGCTGAGGCAGGAGAATCGCTTGAACCCAGGAGGCGGAGGTTTCAGTGAGCCAAGATCCCACCACTGCACTCCAGCCTAGGAGACAAAGCAAGAATCCATCTCAGAAAAAAAAAAAAAAAACCATGAAAGAGACGCTGCCTACATCTAAAGGCAGCATAAGGCCCAATGCTACAGAAAATGACAGTCTCCATGGAGCACTTCCTGCGGTTTCTCTGGGCCACTTCCGCAGAGCAAGAAACAGAAAGGGTGCCATGTCCTTATTAAACTATATGGTGCCGCTGTAAAGTCCCTGACACCAGAGTCACTAGGGGCATCAACACAGTCAGCTCAAATCAATAAAGGCAAAGTGAAAATTAGATTTAAATAATGTCTTTAAGATGTGGTTCCACAGGTCCATCCTCAGCCTGTTCCCCTCGGTGCCCATCCAGCACAGCAGCAGGGACCACAAGCCCCACCTCTGGACCCTGGACTCCATGTTCCTACAGGACAATGCTTTCCAAACTTCGGATTGCAACCCATTAGTGGGCTATGAAGTGAACGCAGGAGTAAGAACCAATACATCTCAGAAGGTGAGGGCAAGTTCTTCTCCAGAAACTTCCGTGCAGTGGTGTATGAATGTGTGCTGGCACATGTATTTTACACTGTGACTCACAGTCCTGATATAAAACCCACTTCTTCCTGGAAAATACTTTGCTATGGACACAGCTCCCTGCGTGGCAGGCCACCTGCAATCAGGAATTTAATTAGTGCGTTGGCTGAGGATTAAAAATGTCCATGCATTGACAATTCCATGCTAATGGAGACGCATTCTAGTGGCAAGAGCGCAAAACCTCCCCCAGAATCCCCCAGAGTTCCAAGCCACGGCTCGCTCCTGGGTGGCAGGCGTGGCCAGGCTAGAGGGCGGGGCTGAATTACCCTTCCAGTTGCCTCTGATTTGAGAGGAAACAGAAGGCGTGGGAGGAGGCATCTGTGTGCTTAAGCCCACGTGGCGTTTATTACCAGACGCCTGGCATCAGAAGAAAAGACACTGAGGAAAGGATATTTATCTAAAGAGCATGAAGTTCACTCTCAATATTTACTCAGAGGGAATCAGTGCATTTATCCAAGGTGCTGCAGTGCAGGGGCGGCTCTCAAAACACACATCTGCTCAGATCGCTTCTCTGCTTAGAACTCTTCAAAGGCTCCCCAGTGCACTTCAGATGCAGTGTACACTCCAGGGCACCTGTGGCTTCTCACGGCCTGAACACTGCCTCCCTTCCACTCTCATCTCCCTCCACCCCAACTGGAGACCCCGTGCCATGCTCTGGCAATCCTAAGTACACCAGGAGGTGCCCACAGTGCCCCTGCCAGCAACTTCCTCACCAAGACCATGGCCGCCCACCCAACAGCCCACTGAGGCCACAGGCCCCCAGGCTCCCCACACTCATGTCCTCTTACAGAGCGCCTGACACCTGGGCATATTTTTCCCTTTTTTGTCTCCACCAGGCTGGATAGCTCCTAGATGGCAGAAAATGCGTTTCATTCCTACACCTCCAGCACCAAATACAGGTGCTCTATAAACACTAACTGAAAAATGACCAGATCACCCTAAGAAGGTGAGTAAGTGGTCACCATGATCAGTTCCCATGTCCCCTGCCTGCCCGGCCTCAGCCTGGGGTAAAAGCACACGGTCCTCCCATAGCCAGCTCCCATAGCCAGCTTCCGCATTCCTTCTATAGCCTGACGTCTAGCTCACCGCTGACACACACGGACAATGACTGAGCTGCCTCTGGCAAAAAAGATCATGGCTCGGCCTGGCACGGTGGCTCACACCTGTAATCCCAGCACTTTGGGAAACCGAGGCGGGAGAATCGCTTGAGGCCAGGACTGCTGAGTCCATGAAGGCCAGGGCTCCTGCCACCTTCCTGATGGCCCTGGGCCTCTCCAGTCTCCAGTGTCCCCAGGTAACAAAGATGGGACTTGAAGCCTATCAGAGTGCCAAAGTGTATGGAAGAAGGAATTCAGGAAGGGTGCAAATTAAGGTAGTCATCAAACAGCCTACACAAAGTTCAGGTGAGCCTTTGGCCATGAGCATCCTCTAAAATTGAAGGTGCTCCCAAACAACCTGGTCCCCCAAACCCACATAAAAGTGACTGGAGAAGTCATCTCAATGATGTAGGTGCAGGAGGCACTCTGTGAGTGCCTGGAAGGGCATCCAACACACAGCAGGCTCACCCCCAGGGGAGATGGACAGGTGGAGTAATGGATGGATAAAATCAGAGTTGCTTTCGGTGGGAAAGCTGCTTTATGCCTATGATTTTAGTATGTGTTCACGTTAAATAGGAAGTTCTGGTGTAGGCAAGGCTGTGCATAACTGCAGCTCCCTACACAGAAAGCAGGCATCCCTGAGACAGGCCGGGGCAGTGCACACCTCACATGCCCACAATGCTGAGCCCACGCCTGCTCTCCAGACACCCAGGCCCCCATCCTCTGCAGGGCCCCCGACTCTTCTGTTCTTCCTCTTTTGTTCCTTCTTCCTCCTCAGTTCATCCCCCAAAGTCCCACACTCAGCCTCTTGTCAGCTCCCTCTAGAAACTTGGCTTCCACACCAACCGTGCACCAATGCCACCAAACCTGTCGTGTGGTGCAGGAAGCATCCCCTGGGCTCCACACCTTTATCTTCTAGCTGCCTCCTAGAAAGACTCACTCGCACCGCCCCCAGATATACCCAGGTCTAAGAAGCCAAAAACAGACCCTTCCTCCCACATCTGTTCCGTATTTTATTTTATGAGACACGGTCTCTGTCACCTGGGCAGGACTGCGGTGGTGCCATCATGGCTCACTGCAGCCTCGACTTCTCAGGCTCAAGCAAAACTCCTGCCTCAGCCTCCTGAGTAGCTGGGACCACAAGCACACGCCCCCGTGCCCAGTTGTCCCCTCTCAATACACCCCTTGACAGCACACCCCCGCGCCCCACCGTCCCCTCTCTCTCAGTACATCCCTTGAAAGCTCGTGCCCCCATACCCCGCTGTCCCCTCTCTCAGCAAACACCTTGACAGTGCATGATCCCTGGGCTCGGCTGTCCCCTCTCTCTCGGTATATCCCTTGACAATGTGTGCCCCCATGCCTGGCTGTCCCCTCTCGGCACACCCCTTGACAGCAGATGGGGCTACCCGGCCCTGCAGCTGCTTGCCCACCCTCTCAGCCACTGAGTGGCCTGCAGACCCTCTGTCCACTCGCTTGGCACTGCCACAGCCGCCTTGCTGCAGCACCTGGGCCCTGGCTCTCCGCCTGGACAGAAGCTGCCTGGTGTGCACTGAATCCTTCCTGAGCATACAGTGTACCTCCAAAACCTGCCAGGCTCTTTCCTGCCCCATGGAGTGCCCCACGCAGGTCAACGCCTGAGACTCCCTCGCCCCCTTTCCTGCCTGCCAGTCCCCGTGTGTTCTGCACAGTGGGACCTCATCTCCCAGGCCCCTCTGCCCCACCTGCCATCCACACCACCTGACAAAACTCCCTCACGCTGCCACGGCAGCTCTGACTCTGTGTGGACCCAAATCATCTGAGGAGTTTATTTCAAAGATTCCAAGTTCCACCTCCACTAGTTGTGATGGAGTGGGGCTGGAGGGGATTGCAAAGCCTCCTTCCCACAGCCACAGGACTTCCCTGTGGACAGCAAACAGGACTGTTCTGTGTGACACCCAGTTTGCATCTCGCTGTGGGCAAATGTCCTAAGAGTAAATTGACCTGATGCTGAAACGTACTTCCTGTAAAAGCCCATTCTGTGGATGTGATTTCATTCAAAGCACTGCCTGTCCAGAAGTCACCAGGATTCCCTAGCTGGGTTTTATGTATTTATTTATTTTGACCACAAGGATCAGAATGAGGACCAGCAAGCAAGAAATATGGGAAGACAGGCTTCAACGCACTGACAAGAAACACGCCAATGTGTCTTTGTTCTTTAATAATTAAGAACCACGCAAGACTGAAAGGGCAGCCTCATGAGCCATCAGCACCCATCACCGCGGTGCTGGAGAGAGGCCAGTGGCCTGTGGTGGGTGCTGAAGAACCCAGCCATCGGATGGGACTGCAGCAGCTAATGCCCTCCACCCCCGATGACTTCACAGAAACAGTTAACTGTGTACAGGTTAACCTTTGCTACATCCTCAGAGCCCCGAGGGCAGCAGTGACCTCAAGGACACATCCTGATGAATGGTTCTGATGCCAACCTTAAGGTTAGCCAGGACCCAGATTCCCACAGAGGCCATCTACAGACAGAGGTCGGGAGCTAAGGCCAATATTCACCAATTGTACCTTAAAAGTGGGACTTAAATCCCAAGTATTCTTGCTACTAGAAGCAAGAAGCTCTGAAGTTTTTTATTTTGAGAGGGATCAGACCAAAGACAGAATTCAGATGATAAAGATGAAACAACCTTCATATTTATTCAGAAGGATTTTTTTCTGTTGAAGTTTCAGTATCAAATCAATACATTCCAGACCCTGATCTCCAAGAGTATATCTCCCACAGTGGTCAGTTCGGGGCAAAGAAATACTGATCTTCAAAAGATCCAGTATTTAAATTTAGCTGAGCATCTGGCAAGCCTGGTTTTTCCAGAGAGAAGAACCTGGGAGTCATCCTGATAGTGGTCTTTGGGGAAACAATACCAGGAGGAAACCATGCCCGGGATTATCCTCTCCGCCTGCTGAGAAGCAACCAGGGTCTCTTCCCTAACACTCATTCATTGTGAGATCAACACATAATTTCCTGCGAGCTCAGGATTTACAGGCACAGACATTTACTTTGAATTTCAAATAATCAGACAAGGCTTGGTGGCTCACATTTTTAATCCCATGGCTTTGGGAGGCCAAGGCAGCAGGATCACTTGAGCCCAGGAGGTCGAGTCTGCAGCGAGCTATGATTGTGCCACTGCCCTCCAGCCTGGGTGAAAGACTGAGACCCTGTCTCTTTAAAAGAATAAAATAAGGGCCGGGCACGCTGGCTCACGCTGTGATCCCAGCACTTTGGGAGGCCGAGGTGGGCAGATCATGAGGTCAGGAGTTGGAGACCAGCCTGGCCAACATGGTGAAACCCCGTCTCTACTAAAGATACAAAAAATTAGCCAGGTGTGATGCCAGGCGCCTGTAATCCCAGCTACTCAGGAGGCTGAGGCAGGAGAATCACTTGAACCCGGGAGGCGGAGGTTGCAGTGAGCCAAGATCGTGTCATTGTACTCCAGCCTGGGCAACAAACAGGTCAAGACTCTGTTTCAAACCAATCAGTCAATCAGTCAAATAATCAGTGTATCCTTGTGGTCACAATAAATAATACATAAAACTCAGCTAGGGAATCCTGGTGACTTTGAGACAGGCAGTGCCTTGAATGAAATCACATCCATCGAATGGGCTTTCACAGGAAGTACATTTCAGCATCAGGTCAATTTGGCCTTAGGACATTTCCCCACAGCGAGATGCTGTGTGAGAACTGTGTGTTGGCAGAAAAGGATGCCGTCATGGAGGGGATTCACATGCACAGGCTGTCTTCTAAGTGACACTATCCATTTTTCTTATGCACAGAAGGTGGAGAAGGTTCTTTATAATGGATTTCACCATTCTCACAGCACACTACAAATATTGACAATTATCACTTCCACAACAGCCTGACTTTGTGCTAGACTCAGCTTTCTTGGTTCATCCTCAGGTGGCATTAATGAATACACATGAGGGAAGCCAAGTTTTCCCAGCATCTCTGCAAGAAGACAGCACCCAGACTTAGTTAATGGAGCTTTCTATTTTAGAGACTCTCATGGAACCAGCTCTCAAGGTAAAAAGCAAAAGATTAATGCTGGAAGCACGGACGGTGTGGCCATACAGGAGCTCTTCCAAGGACAGGCAACTGCTCCTTCTCTCCAGGGGAAAGAATAAATAAAGCAATGCAAACGCGTTTCCGATGACTCCTAGCTACGTTCACCTTTCCCTGTCTCCCTCCATCACTCCCACTGTCTGCATCACGGCCTGAGCAGCTTCTTTAGTTACTTGTACTGCAGAACTCAGCAGCACCTGCATTGCTCACTAGCTGCTTTCAGGGTGTGTCTTGTCTCCCCAACTAGCCTGTAAGTTGCTTACAGACAAGGACACTATCCTGTGCTCTTCGCCCCCATCACACTTTGCACACTTCTAACACACAAGTGGAACTGCATTGAACGCTGAGCTGAACCTTTCCCGCCTGCTTAGGCTGGCTGCTTCCTTTCACTACTGAAAGACTTCTGCACACATGAGTACAATACCACTCACAGCATCGCCAGCCTCGGGTATGCAGGCAATACAGAATAAAGTGCGTCCGCTGAGGATTTTCAAATTTATTTGCTACTTGTATGACATGGCCCCTCCACACACAAAAAATCAAATAATAGAGGTGGGTGTGGCAGCTCGCACCTGTAATCCCAGCTACTTAAGAGGCTGAAGTGGGAGGATCGCATGAGGAAAGGAGTTCAAGACCAGCCTAGACAACATAGTGAGATCCTGTCTTTACAAAAAAATTTTTAAGAAATAAGCCAGGTGTGGTGGCACACACTGTTAATCCCAGCTACTCGGGAGGCTGAGGCAGGAGGATCGCTTAAGCCCAGGAGTTTGAGGATGCAGTGAGCTATGACCACACCACCACACTTCAGCCTGGGTGACAGAGCAAGACCTTGTCTCTTAAAAAAAAAAAATCAAATAATACATGTCATTATAGAACATTTTTCTTAAAAAGCAATAACGGCAATAATGTTCACTGTGGAAAAAAATGGAAAATACAGATAAGTAAATTAAAACATTAATACTCATAACCCCATGACCAAAGTTAACCAATGTTAGTAACTTGGCATGTCTCCTTCAGAGCAGATGATTATGCATATATATCTTTTGCCAAAAACAGTATCATGTTACAGATACTATATGATATTTTCACTTAATATATATTAAAACTTGTTTTATGCTAATTACACTTATTCTTTAGAACAGAACATTTCTATGACCTCAGTATACTGCAGACCAAACTTTTAAAATTTATGTTTACTAGTTTAAAGCCTGCTGACGAGATCAGGTCTAGCAGAGATGCCACAAGAAACAAGCATAGTACATGGCGTTATTCAGAGACTTTTGAACCTGACAAGCACTGAAAAAGCCAAGTGCGGTGATGCATTACAATTCCACTAAAAGAGTGCTCTAGTGCTGTTAAGTTGCCAATGAAAATGTTTCACATCTTTAAAAATGAGACTGATTATAATTATAAAGACTCAAGGTATCTGTGAGACCACAACCAATATTTATTTTATTTTTATTTTTATTACATTACTCTTCCTGACACTACATATTTTATCATGGAAGTGAGAACTAGCATCATCATTGTCAGCTGTCAAAACAGTTCCTGAAAGCCAAGGTCATAAGCCAACACCAATCCAAAGACAATGTGATAATTAAAAATGCAAAACTGTCCTCAAAGCTGACTCCTAGCCTCCTCTGACACGATGCATAACAGGTTTGGCTTTGTTTAGACAAAGCTCTTTATGGCACTGGAATAATTAAAAAACACCCTTGCACACTTGAGAAATCTGTTTGAATTTCCACTCTCCCTTTCCCCGCCGCAGCCTGAAGACCTTCGTTAAGGGAAACAACATGAAGCCTGCCCTCCTAACCACCTCCTTCTCCATTTTTTTTTTTTTTTTTTTTTTTTGAGATGGAGTCTCTGTCGCCCAGGCTGGAGTGCAGTAGCACGATCTTGGCTCACTGCAAGCTGCGCCTCCCAGGTTCATGCCATTCTCCTGCCTCAGCCTCCTGGGTAGCTGGGACTGCAGGCATTCACCAACATGCCTGGCTAATTTTTTTGTATTTTTAGCAGAGACGGGGTTTCACCATGTTAGCCAGGATGGTCTCACTCTGCTGACCTCATGATCCGCCCACCTCTGCTTCCCAAAGTGCTGGGATTACAGGCATGAGCCACCGCGCCCGGTCCCCCTTCTCCATTCCTAGTGTTCTCCAGCCTTTGCTGCCATGCTGGGATTACAGGCGTGAGCCACCGCGCCCGGTCCCCCTTCTCCATTCTTAGTGTTCTCCAGCCTTTGCTGCCGGTTGGCATTTTTATGACTAACCTGATAACTAACGACAGAGCACAGAACTGGTTAGAAATATGATCCATTTTTCCCCAAAGGTGAGTTGGGCTCTCATATCTCAAGCAAAGAAAAAAAAAATAGTTTTCTAATTTAGCTCTTCTCTATAGGCAATAAAAGTACCCAACAAGCTCATATCCAGCAATCCACTTCCCTCTTGGGTAATTTTCGTAGAGTCAGAAGGATCCTTCCTGCCCACAACCCAAAGACTAACTCTCACCGAAGAATAACTTACGTTTATCATCTTTGTCTTCCCCTTCTCATTTCTATTAAATTGGTTTCCATACCATTAATCTATCACACTGTTTTCTGCTACATTTACCTTTTAAATTTTCCACTTGTTTTATTCAATTTGCCTTCTAAGATGTGTTCACATTTCTATTAAGGTCCAGCTGGAAATATCTAGATGCATAGCTAAAGCATGGAGACTGCAATCTGAAGGCCGCCTGGCCACCCTGCTGGCACAGAGGTTTTGGAATCCGACTGCCCCAGTGGGCTGGCTCTGACTCCTAAATGGCTGCTGCACATCATACCTTGGTCTCCTCTTTGTGAGTTCCCTCCATCTACAGCGTGTAGAGGCATATTCCAAAACTCCATTTACAAGGTCTATTTGGACTGCAAAAGGCTGATAAGGTCACTGGAACAGTCAGCTGGCACAATCTTATGAAAGCACGAATTTCACTCCCATGCTGATAAAATGAGAGAGGTTTCGGTCCACACTGACAGACTATCAGACTAGAATAGCCATCCAACGGTCCTACACAAACTCGTACAACCCACAACCAGCTTCAACAGAACAGTCAGCGTATGAGACAAAGGCACAATGACAAATCTAAAAGACGGCCTCTCTCCTCTCGCTCACGTCTCTGCTTGTGTCACCTTCCAGACATGTGCCTTTGCCCACAGACCTTGGTGGGCGACAATCACAAGTGTATGCTCCTATCAAACCTCCATACGGTCAAAATTCGCCTCCTATGTCAAGTACGCTCCTATTAAACCTTCATACAGTCAAAACTCGCCTCCTATGTCAGGTACGCTCCTATTAAACCTTTATACAGTCAAGACTTGCCTTCTGTGTCAAACCCCATTGCAAACAGATCCAAGCAGTCATGCCTCACTCTACCATGAGCCTGCTCTGGCTGGCTGGAGGCAGACCCCACCAAGAATGCAGCTGACATCATGCTAGGATGGAGAGGCCCCTCATGGAAAACATGCAACTCATTATTTCTCATCCTACAAACTGTTGCAACTGTCCCTTCTCAGCTGTCAGCATGGCCTCACCCCCAGCCCTAACACCTGCATGGGTGTGGGCAGCAGTGATGTCATCCAGAACCCCTACAAGACAACACGCACCCCTGCCAATGAAAGAACCAGCATGAAGAGGCCCAGGAAGAGGACATCCTCATCTTCCAGCAGATGGGACAATAGAAATTTGGCTCAAGGCCACGGTGAAATTGGCTATCCCATCTGGAGAACTGTACTGAGGGCCTGGAACCACCAAACAAAGCGAGGTACAACAAGAAGTACTCAGAATGCTTATAGTATAAGGAAAGATACATACTCTTCTTCCAATCCAACATCGCTTACTAGAAATCACCACCAGGAATGTTGGTATATTATGTATGTTAAAATGACAGGAGACAAGGTGGGTGCACCATGAGGTCAAGAGATTGAGACATCCTGGCTAACAAGGGGAAGCCCCATCTCTACTAAAAACACAAAAACAAAAAATCAGCCGAGTGTGGGCACCTGTAGTCCCAGCTACTCGGGAGGCTGAGGTGGGAGAATGGCGTGAACCCAGGAGGTGGAGCTTGTAGAAGTGTATTTTGAGTCAAAATGGGAGGGGACCCCTGCTGACAGTCTTCCTGATGGGTGATGGGCTTTGCACAGATGTCGCATGTGCTACTGACCCCACTCCCTCCCACGATAAGCTGACACCACAATGCACATGCAATACCCAAATATTTGGTGCAAACCTTAAAGACTATTCTGAATTCTGAATGCAAAGTGTGGTGGAGTTTTTATACTCAGTTCCCACTCATCTGCCTCCTCCTCTGGAGAAAAAAGAAATCAGTGGGGAGAAAAGGGAGAAAAGGGACAGAAAAATACCAGAAATTCTCCCAGGGTCCAGGAATTTTCATCTTCATGTCACCTCTTACTTCCATAGCATCAAGGCGGTACCTACCACGCCTCTCCTTCACTCAGTCTCCACACCAGGGAGAAGCCTTGTCTAAGAGGGCGGCCAATTGCCCTGCATCTCAGTGGCCTTGCTTGCCTTTTGAAAAATGATACCAGAGATTTTCTCTTACATCAACTTATCTTTTCAAATAAATGTAAATGGCCAGTACATTTGAAGGCAGAAATTGGAAAATCCAGATCATGTCTACTTACACTCTTTTCAAGACTATTCATGGTTATTATTGATGACCTGGAAATTCCATTGACCTAAAAATCCAGGAATCTTTTGTCATACTTTTTTTAGTGTTGATATCTGTAATAGGGGCAGAAGGTGTCACCAGGCAAAATCCACAACAGCACTGAGAGGGAAAACTAGCCAAGATCATGGCAGGTGAGCGCTGCTTTATCCTCGCTGGCTGTGCTGTAATACTACACTTCTATCTCCTCACTTGGATTCATCTCGCTGCACTCCCAGTTCGACTACAACCTCCCTGAGGGCAAACAGCACTTTTCTGAGAAGGGAATCTCTACAGGGTATTTTATTATTGGTCTGACCCTAAAATAAACCTGTTTCCAAAGTGGCTCTGAGATGTGATGTTTTTTCCCTCCAATGATGAGAGAAAATGACCTGTAGGAAGGTCAGAAGCCCGGGTCCCAAGCAAGGCCAGCTTGGTGGAGATCCCATGTGGCCAAGCCTGCCCCTCGCTCAGGAGACACACTGTTCTCCAAGGTTCGCCACAGCTTGAAGTTTCTCATCTTTCCATTCTGTGGCCCACCTACAGCTCACAGTCTCTGTGCTCCATCTGAAGCTGAAAACACCTCAGTCATGTTGATTTCAAAAGCCAAAGATTGCCAGAAACAAAGCTAATCAATTTCCAATTGTGCCTTAGCCATGCCTGTTGGCTGGAAGGGAATCTTTGAAACACATAAGCTAAGAACAGCGTCATCTGAGGGCGAAGCAGGTTGGAGGCATCAGAACCCTCTGCAATGCTGCGGTTGGCCTGTATCAAGAAGTGCTTAATCTAGATGTCACCAGAAAGCTGGATTCTTAGGGGCAGTCTTTCTGATCACCACCAATGTTCAAATCATTCATCATCTCTGTGATGATAAGACCAAATCCAACTGGCAGTGCCTCCTAACTAGGCATCTGTGAGAGACAATTCCCAGGAAATTAAGTTCCCTAAAATGAGCTCACAATCATGTCTCATCTGCAATTAAAAAATTAAATTCCTTCCTTACTAATATTACATAGCAAATGGAACAGCAGAGTATTGGACTTAGCAGGTAAGAATATGGTTTTTTTTTTTTCCCAAGCTGTCTTAAACCATGGTAAAGGCAGGGAAGTACATCATGTGACAAGCAGCCCATTCCATTGTTGGGCAAGTCCTGCTGTTAGAAACCACCTTCTGACCATGGATTGAGGTTTCACTTCCCTGTACCTTGCACCCACAGGCCCCAGACTGATCATTTCGAGCTGTGCCAAGACCCCGCTCCCTTCCTCCACAGAAAGGCTACTCCATTTGCTTGAAGGTCTCTTGCAACCATGGAGTCCTCTCCATCTCTGAACTCCTCAGCTGCTTCTTGTGTGACACAATGTCCAGAATCTTGGCTCCCTGGAGTCCCTGCCTCAGAGCCACCTATAGTATGTCAATGCCTGTCCTTGTGCACAAAGCCTGAGGCTGAGCACAGGTTGCTCTGACCAATGTGGGATTCCATGGAGTAACCACGTGCACTGACGAAAACACCAAGCTCCTAGGAACACAGCCTGAAAAGCCAGGGGTGGGATTCTGTTGGTTTTCAGCCGCCTGATATTACTGGTGTACATCACAGTCTTGGGTTTTGTTGTGTTTTGGTTTACTACTATTCTTTTCTCCATCCAGAGTTCTTTTCACTTTCCCATCCTAAAATTACATAATGGGGTTTCAGAATGAAAATTTTCACCTTTGTTAAATTTCATCATATTTGTGTTAACTGATTTTTCTAGCCACCCTATATCTTTCTGAATTATGATTTTTAATAATATGTATGGATTATTTCCAGCTAGAAATACGGTAAGCCAATCTTCTAAGTATCAATTACAGAAAAACTTCAAAAAGAGCAGGGTTAGAATCGCTTTTCCTCTGCAACAAACTATTTCCAGTCATCACAATTGGTGATGGTAGAATTAGTAGTTTTCATCTAACTCTGTACATTTGATTTATCCCATTTTAGGGATAAATCAAATGAGTAATAATAAAATATTCTAACCATCATCCCCCATGTCCTTGAAAATTAGCATTCTCAGTGTAGATGGAAGGAGATAAATGTAATATAGAAAAACTCAATAGTCTTCTGTTTGAACTGGATAGATCAAGAGGGATTCACAAAATCTTTTATCTTGTGAAAACATATATAATCTATATATATATATAATAATCTAGATATATATATAATCTATATATCTATATCAATAAATAGATATATAGATAAATAGATGCATAGATATGCATAGATATGCATAGATATAGATGCACACACACATACATCCCTGGCTCTGTCTACAAAAAAGTCCTAAAAACAATAATCTCGTGTCAGTGAATATCCCTGGTATACAGACTATGCTCTTGAAATGTAACTTATCATTAAAAAAAACGAGAGCTTCTTGAAACAAATGGCTGATTCCAGGTCTGGTGCAAAAAATATACAAGATGACTGTGGAAAATCGTCATACCCAATAGCAAAGAAGCCATCAAAGAAGACTAGGGCCACGTCAAAAGGACTCAGGAAACAACCAGAAAAGGGTTTCACTGGTCAGGGATAGGATAGTTTGAACTTCAGTAATAATAATTATTGTGATGGATCGAAACATCAACTATGTTAAAATCCGTGAGTTCATAATTATATGTAAAAAAGCAGTCATCTCTCAAGGATGACTGGGAAAGTTGGTAACTAAAAGGACCATCAACCATTTATATGAGCCATATACCATGGGTAATCAAATGGTAGATGAAGGGAAGCATGTCCTTACAAAAATGTTCCAGCTAATAAGTAAAAACAAAATAACAGAACTGCAGGATGCCCATCTTCTAACCCCCCAATGAACTAATGCAACTAGGAAGACAACATTAAAAGAAATACGGACAGGCACACATTATATCTCTTGATGAAAAAATACACCACTTCTTCTACACTTGCCAAAGAAGACCAAATTCTGATCAAGCTTCCTAATACAGCTACCAAGATATAGGAAATACAGAGGACAGACAAACATGTTGAATTATACCACAAGCCTGCAGTCAGCAAAATCCAGGGTGAAGGAAACTCTAGAGGCCAACAGGTCCAGAGTCTTTAACAAATAAACTTCCTTTTTTTTTTCCTGCATCCAACCATCCATTACAACAAATAAATTTCAAATGAGCTGGGTGTGGGGGCTCAAGCCTGTAATCGCAACACTCCAGGAGAATGAGACAGAAGGATCACTTAAGCCCAGGAGTCCTGCCTGCACAACAGAGCAAGACCTCATCTCTAATTAATTAATTAAACTTCAAGGAAAAGGAAGAAGTAGAGAGCCTGCCTGTTAAAATGGAAACTTAAAAGACATAAGTTTTTTGTTGTTGTTGTTTTTGGTTTTTGTTTGTTTGTTTTGAGATGGAGTCTTGCTCTGTCAACCAGGCTGGAGTACAGTGGCACAACCTCTGCTCACTGCAACCTCCACCTCCTGGGTTCACGCCATTCTCCTGCCTCAGCCTCCCAAGTAGCTGGGATTACAGGTGCGCACCACCACACCCGGCTAATTTTTGTATTTTTAGTAGAGACAAGATTTCACCATGTTGGCCAGGCTGGTCTTGAACTCCTGACCTCACGTGATCCCCCCCGACCTCGGCCTTCCAAAGTGCTGGGATTACAGGCGTGAGCCAATGCGCCTGACCTAAAAGACATTTCAAGTGTTTCTAATTAGAGAAGATTAAACTATAGCTCAAATTTGGATGATAAAACCATAAAGAAATGTCAGGAGTCATTATTATAAAGGTCAAGACAGGGGTTGCTCCTGGAGGAAGACGCTGTGATGGGAAAGGGGCAGCACACAGAGGGGATTCCTAGGGGTGGCAAATTTCTAGCTCCTGACTTGAGTGGTGGTTCCAGGGGAAACTGTCTAAAATAATTCACTAAACTATGTATTTGCTTCCTATCTTTTCTGTACCTGTATTTTATTTTACAATAAAAAGGTAAAACTTTTAATTAGATGGGAAAATCTTTTAAATTTCAAATAAAAGTTCTGTCCTACTTTTTCATCGTTCTACAGCTCTACATCTTCTAAATCTGACTTATGATGCAATATAATAGATACTAAAAATAATGAGAGCTGTTTCTCTCAAATAAGCTACACTAGCTTTAGGCAATGCATTTACATTACCCGGGTCCTTTGCACACTTGGTGTGGTGGCAGTGCACCTGTCCCAAGAGCTGCGGGTGCCTGCTGCCAAAGGCTCACAGCCACCCTTCCAAGGAGATTCCCCTTGGATGGATGGGAGCCTCCTCCCTACAGAGGTCATGCCCAGTGGCCTGCCCCAGACCCCAGCACTCTCAGGCAGCCAGGAGCCAACAGTGCCTAATACTGGGTATTTCTCAAAGTGGAACCAAATCAATAGAGCAATTCATGCTCTGGAGGCCTCACGGGATTGTGCTGAAGCACGACCCTGGCTGAGCCTGCTCACTTGCTTACGTTTCTCCCTCCACTGCCCAATCCCACACTCCTCAATCCCCTGCTTCTATTAATATGGCCTCAATAACTCACTGCAACTGGATTGCGATCTCAGGCTCTGCTTCTAGAAAACCCAACTTAAGACTCTTGGAGGCCAAGCATGGAGGCTCATGCCTTAATCCTAGAACTTTGGGAGGCCAAGGTGGGAGGATCACTTGAGGCCAGGAGTTCAAGACCAGCCTGGACAACAAAGCAAGACTCTGTCTCTACAATTTTTTTTTAATTTTATTATTATTATACTTAAAGTTTTAGGGTACATGTGCTACAATTTTTTTTTAATTAGCCAGGCATGGTGGCACATGCATGTGGTCTCAGCTACTCCAGAGGCTAAGTTGGGAGGATCCCTGGAGCCCAGGAGCTTGAGGCTGAAGTGAGCTGTAATTGCACCACTGCACTTCAGCCTGGGCAACAGAGTAAGACTGCCTTTCAAACAAAAAAACAGACTCTTGTAAATGAAAAGTCACTTTTGCAGTGACCAAAGCAATTTCAGCATAACAGAAAAGAATTATGGACAGACAGCATAGGTCTTAGTAAGTCATAATAACTAGGCATTTGCCCTTCTGGAAACACTAAATGCTATCAGCATGTACCCAAATATTTTATTACTTTATGTGAATGAGCCACTGACTCCCTCATATGACAAATTCTACCACTGGCTTATGATAGAAACTCCTTAGAAGGGACAAAGAGAAAAGGGTCCTAATCCTCTTGGTAGTTCAACAGCATAGCAGGAATTGACCAAGTTATCCAGACGGAAAGATAAAACTGGCCTCTTCCTACTTCCCCACATACATCAGTTCTTCAAGTTTCCTAAGTTATAAGCACTGTCAGGGTGCCAAAGTTTCACTCCAAGCTTGGATTTAAAAAATTGGTAAGATCTGATGAAACATCACAAAAACAAAACAACATAGACTAAAGTACAGGAGCACACGCCTCATCTGAAAGGTCCTCTGCAATGCTGTACCAGGCATCTTTGCCACAGTATAACAGTCCAACAACTTGAATCTGCCCATCGATCCTGTTTATGACCAACATGTCAAACAGGCACAGAAATGGGGTGGAAATAAGCACCTCTCTCCATTCATTTCCCTTTCAGGCATTCAATTAAATCAAATTGGAACCTCTGTGTTGACAACAGGTTCCAGAGCAGAACCTCTTTGAAGATGGGTGTTGGTGACACTGGAGACAGCCTCGGGACACAAGGTCCACCCTAAGCTGCCAGAGGACTCAATGAACGGTTACAGCACATCTGTCTTCATCTAACAGCACAAGCCCTTGCCCTCAGTGCTGACCAAACTGCACATTGAGGAGAATGAGAATCAATCTCTGTAAAATGATTTTGGAATATATTTTTAAAAAAGTTTAACTCCATTAATGGATCCTGGGTTCAGAACCCCAGCTAAATAATGTCTGAATCACACCACCAGAAGGCTCAGCTAATCACTGATTCATTCCCTATCCTCAAGAAGGACGGTGTCTAAGTCATCTCAGGCCCCTTTGGTTTCATGGAGCAGCAATTTAGTTCAGACTGCCTCTAGTTCTCTATATTTTTCCATCACACAAATGATGTAATTTCTAATCACAGTAGCCTATGTCAAAATTACAGAATGTGCAAGAGAATGCACCCAACAGCAAAAAAAGAACATTTCCCATTATATCCATTTCATGCTGTTGGCACCAAAATCTTACCATTTCAAAGAGTAAATTCCTTTTTCATAAATAAAAAGTTGTGCTGCAACTAAATCAGCACAATAAGAACTTCCATATGATAAATTTTAGCATAAAATTGACAATTCTTATTGCATTCTCCAAAGTACTTGAAGAAATTAAATGCTAAGCTTTTCTTATTTCTTTTTTTAGAGACTGGGTCTTGCTATATTGCCAAGGCCGGAGTGCAATGGCTATCCACAGGTGCAAACATGGCACACTACAGCCTCGAACTCTTGGGCTTAACTTATCATTCCAACTCAACTTCCCAAGCAGCTGGGACTACAGGTGTGCACCACCATGCCCATCTAAAACTCTAAACATTTTTAATCCTGTGAGTTAAATCACTGTTGTATTAACTAGGAAAAAAAAAAAGAATATTATCTGGAGCAGTTATATCAGCAAAATAGCAGACCAGGAGGCTCCAGGCCCTCATTCACCCAAAGAAACATTAAAGAAAAACAACTAGAGACTAGCTACATTAACTTTATAAAAGAGCTGGAAAACAAAGTTCTATAGTCATTAAGCAAATGCCTACTGAAGAAGCCACATTCAAAATGTCTGTAATTTCATTTCATTTTTATTCACTCTTTTTTCCCCTACTTCCAAGCCTGGTGTAGCCTTGGGCTGGAGGAGGCAGTGGCCAAAGCTTCCAATTCCCTCCCTCTAAAGGGAGTAGACCTGACCTAATTTGCAATATTTTAACCTGACGACTGCCTGAGGACTGGTCTCTGCATTGCCTAACTCCAAGCTCAGAAGGCAAAAACCACCACAGCTTGGCTCTCAGGCTAGGAAAAGGCACAAGAAACAGGAAGCAGCAGTGGGAGCTACGGTAAGAATACAGACCCACACACACCTAGGGCAAGAGACTGCAGGCAGAGGAATACAATAGAATACATAAGGTCCAGCAGCCAAGGTGAGAGTCTTGGGGAAATTAAGAAAATTAAAAGCCACCACCTATACTGGGAATTGAAAAGTATACACACAGGCCCACATAAGACACATACCCAGAAAAGGGCCTAGCAAGGCCTTAAGCCTTCACAGTGAGCGATCCCAAAGCTCAGCTTGTTAATAAAGCTCAGCTGATCCCAGAGGTCCTCCCCAACACAAAGCCACTCTAGAAAGACAGGAGGAAGTGGTTATTTTTTTTTCAAATGCCTAATTTTCCATTTTAAAAAAGCACATGACATACAAAAGATGAAACAGGAAAACATGGCCTATTGAAATGAAGAAAATAAAGCAGTGGAAACCATCCCTGAAGCAACATGGGCACTGGATATACTAGACAAAGATTTTACCACGAGTCTTAAATATGCTCAAAGAGCTGGAGGAAAAATGGACCAAGTATTAAAGAAAATCAGGAAAATGATTTAAAAACAAAATGAGAATAATAGCAAAGAGACAGAAATTATAAAATGGAACCAAACAGAAATTCTAGAGCTGAAAAACACAACTGAATGAAAAATGCTACTATATTTTCAAAAATATATTACAGGAGCTCAACAGCAAACTCAAACAGGTAAAAGAAAGAATAAGAAAATCTAAAGACAGGTCATTTAAAACTACTGAATCTGAGAGGCAGAAAGAAAAAAGAATGAAGAAAAGTGAACAGAGCCTAACAGGCTTATGGGGCACAAGCAAGGGAACAAATATACATATGAGAATTCCAGAAGGAGAAGAGAGAAAGAGGAAGATACTATTTGAAGAAATAATAGCAGAAAATGTCTCAACTTTGAGAAAATACATAAATTGACAAATCCGAGAAATTTAACAACTCAAAGTAGGATAAAACTAAAGAGACCCACACCAAGACATATTCAAACTGTCAAAAGACAGAATCTTTTAAGTACTGAGAGAAGTGAACCATCATATACAAAAGATATCCAGTAAGATTATCAGCACATTGTTCAGCAGAAACCCGGCAGCCCAAAGGCAACGTGAGGATTTATTTAAACTGCTGAAAGGGGTAAACAAAACAAACAAAAACAACCTGTCAGCTAAGAATTCTGTATGTTCCAAAACTCGAACTAAAAATGAGATAATTTGACGTCCTCTATTCCTATTTGAATACTCTTTATTTCTTTCTCTTGCCTGATTACCCTGGCCAGAACTTCCAATACTATATTGAATAGGAGTGGTGAGAGAGGGCATCCTTGTCTTGTGCTGATTTTCAAAGGGAATGCTTCCAGCTTTTGCCCATTCAGTATGATTTTGGCTGTGGGTCTGTCATAAATAGTTCTTATTATTTTGAGATATGTTACATCAAGACATATTTTATTAAGAGTTTTTAACACAAAGGGTTGTTGAATTTTATCAAAGGCCTTTTCTGCATCTATTGAGATGATCATGTGGTTTTTGTCATTGATTCTGTTTATGTTATGGATTATGTTTACTGATTTGCATATGTTGAACCACCCTTACATCCCAGGGATGAAGCCAACTTGATCGTGGTGGATAAGCTTTTTGATGTGCTGCTGGATTTGGTTTGCCAGTATCTTATTGAAAATGTTCACATTGATGTTCATCAGGGATATTGACCTTAAGTTTTCTCTTTTTGTTGTGTCTCTGCCAGGTTTTGGTATCAGGATGATGCTGGCCTCATAAAATGAGTTAAGGAGGAGTCCCTCCTTTTCAATTGTTAGGAATAGTTTCAGAAGGAATGGTACCAGATACTCTTTGTATCTCTGGCAGAATTCGGCTGTGAATCTGTCTGGTCCTGGGCTTTTTTCGGTTGGTAGGCTATTAATTCCTCAATTTCAGAACTTGTTATTGGTCTATTCAGGGATTCAACCAAAGACAACATGATTCTATATTTAGAAAACCTCATCATCTCAGCCCAGAAACTTCTTAAGCTGATACGCAACTGCAGCAAAGTCTCAGGATACAAATCAATGTGCAAAAATCACAAACATTCCTATACACCAACAATAGACAAGCAGACAGACAAATCGCAGATGAACTCCCATTCACAATTGCTACAAAGAGAATAAAGTGCCTAGGAATACAGCTCACACGGGATGTGAAGGGCTTCTTCAAAGAGAACTACAAACAACTGCTCAAGGAAATAAGAGAGGACACAAACAAATGGAAAAACATTCCATCCTCATGGATAGAAAGAATCAATATCATGAAAATGGCCACACTGCCCAAAGTAATTTATAGATTCAATATTATTCCCTTCAAACTACCTTTGACAATCTTCACAGAATTATAAAAAACTACTTTAAATTTCATATGGAACCACAAAAGATCCCATATAGCCAAGACAATCCTAAGCAAAAAGAACAAAGCTGGAGGCATCAAGCTACCTGACTTCAAACTATACTACAAGGCTACAGTAACCAAAACAGCATGGTGCTGGTACTGAAACAGGCATACAGACCAGTGGAACAGAATAGAGACCTCAGAAATAACATCACACATCTACGACCATCTGCTCTTCAACAAACTGTACAAAAACAAGCAATGGGGAAAAGATTCTCTACTTAATAAATGGTGCTGGGAAAACTGGCTAGCCATATTCAGAAAACTGAAACTGGACCCTTCCTTACACCTTATACAAAAATTAACTCAAGATGGATTAAAGACTTAAATGTAAAACCCCAAACCATTAAAACCCTAGAAGAAAACCTAGGCAATACCATTCAGGACATAGGCATGGGCAAAGATTTCATGACAAAAATGCCAAAAGCAATTGCAACAAAAGCCAAAATTGACAAATGGGATCTAATTAAAGAGCTTCTGCACAGCAAAAGAAACTATCATCAGAGTGAACAGGTAACCTACAGAATGGGAGAAAATGTCTGCAATCTACCCATCTAATATCCAGAATCTACAAGGAACTTAAACAAATGTACAAGTAATGTACACGAAAAACACAAATACCCCCATCAAAAAGTAGGCAAAGGATATGAACAAACACTTCTCAAAAAAAGACATTTATGTGGCCAACAAACACATGAAACAAAGCTTATCATCACTGGTCATTGGAGAAATGCAAAACAAAACCATAATGAGATACCATCTCACACAAGTCAGAATGGCAATTATTAAAAAGTCAAGTAATGATAAGATACTGGTGAGGCTGTGGAGAAATAGGAATGCTTTGCACTGTTGGTGGGAATGTAAATTAGTTTGATCATTGTGGAAGACAGTGTGGCAATTCCTCAAGGATCTAGAACCAGAAATACCATTTGACCCAGCAGTCCCATTACTGGGTATATACCCAAAGGAATATAAATTATTCTACTATAAAGACACATGCTGTATATTTATTGCAGCACTATTTACAATAGCAAAGACATGGAACCAACCCAAATGCCCATCAATGATAGACTGGATAGAGAAAATGTGGTACATACACACCATGGAATAGTAGCAGCCATAAAAAGGAATGAGATCGTGTCCTTTGCAGGGATATGGATGAAGCTGGAAGCCATCATCCACAGCAAACTAACACAGGAACAGAAAACCAAACACCACATGTTCTCACTCGTAAGTGGGAGTTGAACAGCGAGAACACATGGACACAGGGAGAGGATCAACACATACTGGGGCCAGTTGGGGGGTGGGGGTGAGGGTGAGGGGAAGGAGAGCATTGGAACAAATAGCTAATGCATGTGGGGCTTAAAAGCTAGATGACAGGTTGATAGGTGCAGGAAACTGCTATGGCACATGTATACCTATGTAACAAACCTACACATTCTGCACTTGTATCCCAGAACTTAAAGTAAAATAAAAAAAATAAAAATGAGGGACAAATTAAGATATTCTCAGATCAACAAAAGCTGAGAGTTCATTACCACTAAACCTACCCTACAAGAAATGCTAAAGGGTATGAAATGAAAGGACACTAGACAGTAACTTGGAGCCACATGGAAATACGAAGTTCTCTAGTAAAGGTAAATACATGGACAAATGTAAAAACCAGGGTTATTGTAATTTTGGACTGTAACTCCACTTTTTATTCTTCTAAAGGACTTAAAAGACAAATGCATAAAAGAATCATAAGTGCATGTTAATGGACACACAATATACAAAAACATAATCTATGACAACAATAACATATAGTAGGGGATGGAGCTGTAAAAGAGTAGTTTTTGTATGACATCGATATTAAATTGATATTAATTTAAAATCTATTGTTGGGGAACAAAGATGGCCAAATAGGAACAGCTCCAGTCTACAGCTCCCAGCGTGAGCGACGCAGAAGTCAAACGATTTCTGCATTTCAAACTGTGGTACGGGGTTCATCTCACTGGGGATTGTTGGACAGTGGGTGCAGGACAGTGGGGGCAGTGCACCAAGCGTGAGCTGAAGCAGGGCAAGGCATCGCCTCACCCAGGAAGCGCAATGGGTCAGGGAATTCCCTTTCCTAGTCAAGGAAAGGGGTGACAGACGGCACCTGGAAAATCGGGTCACTCCCACCCTACTACTGCGCTTTTCCAACAGTCTTAGCAAACATCACACCAGGAGATTATATCCTGCGCCTGGCTGGGAGGGTCCTACGCCCATGGAGCCTCGCTCATTGCTAGCACAGCAGTCTGAGATCAAACTGCAAGGCAGCAGCGAGGCTGGGGGAGGGGTGCCCGCCATTGCTGAGGCTCCAGTAGGTAAACAAAGTGGCTGGGAAGCTGGAACTGGGTGGAGCCTACTGCAGCTCAAGGAGGCCTGCCTGCCTCTGCAGACTCCACCTCTGGGGGCAGGGCACAGCCAAACAAAAACAAGCAGAAACCTCTGCAGACTTAAATGTCCCTGTCTGACAGCTTGGAAGACTTAGTAGTGGTTCTCCCAGCACAGCACTTGAGATCTGAGAACGGACAGACTGCCTCCTCAAGTGGATCCCTGACCCCCGAGTAGCCTAACTGGGAGGCACCCCCCAGTAGGGGCAGACTGACACCTCACATGGCTGGGTACTCCTCCGGGACAAAACTTCCAGAGGAACGATCAGGCAGCAACATTTGCTGTTCACCAATATTCGCTGTTCTGCAGCCTCTGCTGCTGATATCCAGGCAAACAGGATCTGGAATGGACCTCCAGCAAACTCCAACAGACCTGCAGCTGAGGGTCCTGACTGTTAGAAGGAAAACTAACAAACAGAAAGGACATCCACACCAAAACCCCATTGTACGTCACCATCATCAAAGACCAAAGGTAGATAAAACCACAAAAGTTGGGGAAAAAACAGAGCAGAAAAACTGAAACTTCTAAAAATCAGAGCACCTCCCCTCCTTCAAAGGAACAGATCCTCACCAGCAATGGAACAAAGCTGGATGGAGAATGACTTTGAGGAGGGGAGAGAAGAAGGCTTCAGACGATCAAACTACTCCAAGCTAAAGGAGGAATTTCGAATCCATGGCAAAGAAGTTAAAAACCTTGAAAAAAGATTAGGCGAATGGCTAACTAGAATAACCAATGCAGAGAAATCCTTAAAGGACCTGATGGAACTGAAAACCATGGCACGAGAACTACGCGACGAATGCACAAGCCTCAGTAGCCGATTCGATCAACTGGAAGAAAGGGTATCAGTGACGGAAGATCAAATGAATGAAATGAAGCGAGAAGAGAAGTTTAAAGAAAAAAGAATAAAAAGAAATGAACAAAGCCTCCAAGAAACATGGGACTATGTGAAAAGACCAAATCTACATCTGATTGGTGTACCTGAAAGTGACGGGGAGAATGGAACCAACTTAGAAAACACCCTGCAGGATATTATCCAGGAGAACTTCCCCAATCTAGCAAGGCAGGCCAACATTCAAATTCAAGAAATACAGAGAACGCCACAAAGATACTCCTCGAAAAGAGCAACTCCAAGACACATAATTGTCAGATTCACCAAAGTTGAAATGAAGGAAAAAATTTTAATGGCATTCAGAGAGAAAGGTCGGGTTACCCACAAAGGGAAGCCCATCAGACTAACAGCTGATCTCTTGGCAGAAAATCTACAAGCCAGAAGGAGTGGGGGTCAATATTCAACATTCTTAAAGAAAAGAATTTTCAACCCAGAATTTCCTATCCAGCCAAACTAAGCTTCATAAGTGAAGGAGAAATAAAATACTTTACAGACAAGCAAATGCTGAGAGATTTTGTCACCACCAGGCTTGCCCTAAAAGAGCTCCTGAAGGAAGCACTAAACATGGAAAGGAATGACCAGTACCAGCCACTGCAAAAACATGCCAAATTGTAAAGACCATCAAGGCTAGGAAGAAACTGCATCAACTAATGAGTAAAATAACCAGCTAACATCATAATGACAGCATCAAATTCACACATAACAATATTAACCTTAAATGTAAATGGACTAAATGCTCCAATTAAAAGACACAGATTGGCAAATTGGATAAACAGTCAAGACCCATCAGTGTGCTGTATTCAGGGAACCCACCTCACGTGCAGAGACACACATAGACTCAAAATAAAGGGAAGGAGGGGCCGGGCGCGGTAGCTCACACCTGTAATCCCAGCACTTTGGGAGGCCGAGGCGGGCGGATCACGAGGTCAGGAGATCGAGACCATCCTGGCTAACACAGTGAAACCCCGTCTCTACCAAAAATACAAAAAATTAACCAGGCGAGGTGGCGGGTGCCTGTAGTCCCAGCTACTCGGGAGCCTGAGGCAGGAGAATGGTGTGAACCCCGGGGGGTGGAGCCTGCAGTGAGCCGAGATCGCGCATCTGCACTCCAGCCTGGGCAACAGCGAGACTCTGTCTCAAAATAAAATAAAATAAAATAAAATAAAATAAAATAAAATAAAATAAAATAAAGGGAAGGAGGAAGATCTACCAAGCAAACTGCAAACAAAAAAAGGCAGGGCTGTAATCCTAGTCTCTGATAAAACAGACTTTAAACCAACAAAGATCAAAAGAGACAAAGAAGGCCATTACATAATGGTAAAGAAATCAATTCAACAAGAAGAGCTAACTATCCTAAATATATATGCACCCAATACATGAGCAACCAGATTCATAAAGCAAGTCCTTAGAGACCTACAATGAGACTTAGACTCCCACACAATAATAATGGGAGACTTTAACACCCCACTGTCAACATTAGACAGATCAACAAGACAGAAAGTCAACAAGGATATCCAGGAATTGAACTTAGCTCTGTACCAAGCGGACCTAAAAGACATCTACAGAACTCTCCACCCCAAATCAACAGAATATACATTCTTTTCAGCACCACACCACACCTATTCCAAAATTGACCACATAGTTGGAAGTAAAGCACTCCTCAGCAAATGCAAAAGAACAGAGATTATAACAAACTGTCTCTCAGACCACAGCGCAATCAAACTAGAACTCAGGATTAAGAAACTCACTCAAAACCGCTCAACTACATGGAAACTGAACAACCTGCCCCTGAATGACTACTGGGTACATAACGAAATGAAGGCAGAAATAAAGACATTCTTTGAAACCAACGAGAACAAAGACACAACATACCAGAATCTCTGGGACACATTCAAAGCAGTGTGTAGAGGGAAATTTATAGCACTAAATCCCCACAAGAGAAAGCTGGAAGGTCTAAAATGGACACCCTAACATCACAATTGAAAGAACCAGAGAAGCAAGAGCAAACACATTCAAAAGCTAGCAGAAGGCAAGAAATAACTAAGATCAGAGCAGAACTGAAGGAAATAGAGACACAAAAAACCCTTCAAAAAAATCAATGAATCCAGGAGCTGGTTTTTCAAAAAGATCAACAAAATTGATAGACCACTAGCAAGACTAATAAAGAAGAAAAGAGAGAAGAATCAAATAGACGGCAATAAAAAATGATAAAGGGGATATCACCACCAATCCCACAGAAATACAAACTACCATCAGAGAATACTATAAACATCTCTATGGAAATCAACTAGAAAATCTAGAAGAAATGGATAAATTCCTCAACATATACACCCTCCCAAGACTAAACCAGGAAGAAGTTGAATCTCTGAATAGACCAATAACAGGCTCTGAAATTGAGGCAATAATTAATAGCTTACCAACCAAAAAAAGTCCAGGACCAGACGGATTCACAGCCGAATTCTACCAGAGGTAGAAGGAGGAGCTGGTACCATTCTTTCTGAAACTATTCCAATCAACAGAAAAAGAGGGAATCCTCCCTAACTCATTTTATGAGGCCAGCATCATCCTGATACCAAAGCCTGGCAGAGACACAACAAAAAAAAGAGAATTTTAGACCAATATCCCTGATGAACATCGATGCAAAAATCCTCAATAAAATACTGGCAAACCAAATCCAGCAGCACATCAAAAAGTTTATCCACCATAATCAAGTGGGCTTCATCCCTGGGATGCAAGGCTGGTTCAACATATGAAAATCAATAAATTTAATCCAGCATATAAACAGAACCAAAGACAAAAACCACATGATTATCTCAATAGATGCAGAAAAGGCCTTTGACAAAATTCAATAACCCTTCATGCTAAAAACTCTCAATAAATTAGGTATTGATGGGACGTATTCCAAAATAATAAGAGCTATCTATGACAAACCCACAGCCAATATCATACTGAATGGTCAAAAACTGGAAGCATTTCCTTTGAAAACTGGCACAAAACAGGGATGCCCTCTCTCACCATTCCTATTCAACATAGTGGTGGAAGTTCTGGCCAGGGCAATCAGGCAGGAGAAGGAAATAAAGGTTATTCAATTGGGAAAAGAGGAAGTCAAATTGTCCCTGTTTGCAGATGACATGATTGTATATCTAGAAAACCCCATTGTCTCAGCCCAAAATCTCCTTAAGCTGATAAGCAACTGCAGCAAAGTCTCAGGATACAAAATCAATGTGCAAAAATCACAAGCATTCTTATACACCAATAACAGACAAACACAGAGCTAAATCATGAGTGAACTCCCACTCACAATTGCTTCAAAGAGAATAATAAAATACCTAGGAATCCAACTTACAAGGGATGTGAAGGACCTCTTCAAGAAGAACTACAAACTACTGCTCAATGAAATAAAAGAGGATACAAACAAATGGAAGAACATTCCATGCTCATGGGTAGGAAGAATCAATATCATGAAAATGGCCATACTGCCCAAGGTAATTTATAGATTCAATGCCATCCCCATCAAGCTACCAATGACTTTCTTCACAGAATTGGAAAAAACTACTTTAAAGTTCATATGGAACCAAAAAAGATCTCGCATTGCCACGTCAATCCTAAGCCCAAAGAACAAAGCTGAAGGCATCATGCTACCTAACTTCAAACTATACTACAAGGCTACAGTAACCAAAACAGCATGGTACTGGTACCACAACAGAGATATAGACCAATGGAACAGAACAGAGCCCTCAGAAATAATGCCATGTATCTACAACTATCTGATCTTTGACAAGCCTGACAAAAACAAGAAATGGGGAAAGGATTCCCTATTTAATAAATGGTGCTGGGAAAACTGGCTAGCCATATGTAGAAGGCTGAAACTGGATTCCCTCCTTACACCTTATACAAAAATTAATTCAAGATGGATTAAAGATTTAAATGTTAGACCTAAAACCATAAAAACCCTAGAAGAAAATCTAGGCAATACCATTCAGGACATAGGCATGGGCAAGGACTTCATGTCTAAAACACCAAAAGCAATGGCAACAAAAGCCAAAATTGACAAATGGGATCTAATTAAACTAAAGAGCTTCTGCACAGCAAAAGAAACTACCATCAGAGTGAACAGTCAACCTACAGAATGGGAGAATATTTTTGCAATCTACTCATCTGACAAAGGGCTAATATCCAGAATCTACAATGAACTCAGAGAAATTTACAAGGAAAAAAAAACAACTCCATCAAAAAGTGGGCGAAGGATATGAATAGACACTTCTCAAATGAAGACATTTATGCAGCCAAAAGGCACAGAAAAAATGCTCATCATCACTGGCCATCAGAGAAATGCAAATCAAAACCACGATGAGATACCATCTCACACCAGTTAGAATGGCCATCATTAAAAAGTCAGGAAACAACAGGTGCTGGAGAGGATGTGGAGAAATAGGAACACTTTTACACTGTTGGTGGGACTGTAAACTAGTTCAACCATTGTGGAAGCCAGTGTGGCGATTCCTCAGGTATCTAGAACTAGAAATACCATTTGACCCAGCCATCCCATTACTGGGTATATACCCAAAGGATTATAAATCATGCTGCTATAAAGACACACACACACGTATGTTTATTGCGGCACTATTCACAATAGCAAAGACTTGGAACCAACCCAAATGCCCAACAATGATAGACTGGATTAAGAAAACGTGGCACAAATACACCATGGATTACTATGCAGCCATAAAAAAGGATGAGTTCATGTCCTTTGTAGGGACATGGATGAAGCTGGAAACCATCATTCTCAGCAAACTACTGCAAGGACAAAAAACCAAACACCGCATGTTCTCACTCATAGGTGGGAATTGAACAATGAGAACACATGGAAACAGGAAGGGGAACATCACACACTGGGGCCTGTTGTGGGGTGGGGGTAGGGCGGAGGGATAGCATTAAGAGATATACCTAATTTTAAATGATGAGTTAATGGGTGCAGCACACCAACATGGCACATGTATACATATGTAACAAACCTGCACCTTATGCACATGTACCCTAAAACTTAAAGTATAATTTAAAAAAACTATTGTTTTAGGAAACAATAGATTTAGGAAATTATGTGTAATGCTCAAGGTAACCACACAAAAAAATCTATAGACTATACACAAAAGTACATGAGGAGGGAATCAAAAGATGTCATTACAGAAAAATCCACTTAACACTAAGAAAATAATGGATGATATGAGAAACAAAAAACCTATAAGAAAAACAGAAAACAACTAACTTGATGACCACAATAAATCCTTCCCTGTCTGTAATTATATTAAATATAAACAGATAAAACTCCCTAATCAAAAGCTGTAGGTTGGTAGAATGGAATAAAAAATTAAAAAAAAGAATCCAACTATATTTTGTCTAAAAGAGACTAACTTTGGATCTAAGGACACATACAGGTTGAAAGTGAAAGTATGGAAAATACTATTTGTAATATTCCATGCAAACAGTAATGAAAAGAGAGCAGTGGTGGCTATACTAATATCAGGCAAAATGGACATTAAGTTAAGAAACTATTACAAGGGACAAAAAAGAATATTATATAATTCCTTTTATAATAGTGTCAGAAATAATAAAATATTTAGGAATAAACCATGAAGGAAAAGTCCATCTCAAAAAAAAAAAAAAGACAGGAAGGCCCAGGAACCACAGACTGAATTACGAGGAAACAGAACATCCAAATAGACCTTAACTAGTAAAGGAACTGAATCAGTAATCAAAGACTCCTATGAAAGAAAAACCAAGGACTAGATGTCTCCACTGGTGACTTCTTCCAAACATTTAAGAAGGATTAACATAATTCTTCTCAAACTATTCTGAAAAACTGAAGAGGAAGGAAAGTTTTCTGACTTATTGTATGAGACCAGCATTACCCTGATACTGAAGCTATACCAAGACATTATAAGAAAACTAAAAACCAATATTCCTTATGAATATTAATATAAAAATCCCCAACTAAATACTAGCAAACCAAACGCAGCAGCATAGTAAAAGGATTATACAATACGATCAAGGGAAATTTATTCTTGGAATGCAAGGAGTTCAACATGTGAAAATCAATGAACGTAATACATTACATTAACAGAATGAAGAATAAACATCATATGATCGTCTCAATTGATGCAGAAAATCACTTGACAAAATTCAACACCATTCATGATTTAAAAAAAAAAAACACTCAATAAACTAGGACTAAAAGAAAATTACCTCAACATTATGAAGGCCATGTATGAAAAATCCACAACTAACACCAAACTCAAAAGTGAAAGACTAAAAACATTTTCTCTAAGATAAGGAATAAGACAAGAAAGTCCACTTTTGCCATTTCTATTCAACACAGTACACATCCTAGCCAGAGCAATCAGGCAAGAAAAAGAAATAAAAGACATCCAAATCAGAAAGAACAAAGTAAAGTTATCTCTGTTCACAGATGACATGATCTTACATGTAGAAAACCCTAAAGATTCCATTTTTTTAAAAAAGTGTTACAACTAATGAACATAAAACATCAACAAGGCTACCACAAGCAAAATCAGCATGCAAATATCAGTTGCATTATCACACACTAACAATTGAAAATCCTAAAAGGAAATTTAAAAATAATTCCTTTTATAATAGTGTCAGAAATAATAAAATATTTAGGAATAAGCTTAACTAAGGAAGGAAGAGACTTGTGCACTAAAAACTACAAATGCTGATGAAAGAATTAAAGAAGACACCAATGAATAGAAAGACATTCCATGTTCATGGATTGGAAAATAATATTTTTAAGATATCAGTACTACCTGAAGTGATCTACAGATTCAATGTAATTCCTATCAAAATTCCAACAATGGTTTTTGCAAAATAGAAAAATCCATTCAAAAATTCATATGAAATATCAAAGGACCCTGAATAGCCAAAACAATTTTAGGGGAAAAAAAAAAAAACAAAGTTGGAGGACTCACAATTCCTGATTTCAAAAGTTGCTAGAATAAAGCTGCAATAATCAAGACAGTGTGATACTGGCATAAAGATAGACATATACACCAATTGAATAGAATAGAGATCCCAGAAATACAACTTCACAGATACGATACAACAATTTTTGAAGGGTGCCAGGGCCATTCAATGGGAAAGAACAATATTCAACAAATGGGTTGGGAAAACTGAGTATCCACATGCAAAAGAATGAAGTTGGACCCTTATCCTATACCATATATAAAAATTAACTCAAAATGGATCAAAAACCTAGAAACGAAAGCTAAAATTATAAAACTCTTATGAAAAAACAAAGGGAGAAAGCTTTATGACATTGGATATGGCAACAATTTCTTTGATATGACACTGAAAGCACAGACAAAGAAAAAATAGAGAAATTGAACTTCATCAAAATTAAGAACTTTTGAGCATCCAAAGACATATCAAGAAAGTGAAAAGACATCCTGTAGAATGGGAGAAAATATCTTCAAATCATATATCTGATTACGGTTTAATATTCAGAATTTATAAAAAAACTACTAAAGCTGAACAGCAGCAAGACCCAAATAAAATATCAGCAAAGGACTTGAATAGACATTTCTCCAAAGAAGATACACAAATGACCAATAAGCACATGAAAAGGTGCTCAACATCACAAATCACTAGGGAAATGCAAATCAAAAACACATTAAGGTGGCTACTTAAAAAAAAAAAAATAGAAAGTTAGCAAGAATGTGGAAAAATTGAAACCCCGTGCATTGCTGGTAGGAATGTAAAATGGTGCAGCCCCTGTGGAAGACAGTATGGAAGTTCCTAAAAACGTTAAACATAGAATTACGTTATGTCCCAGCAAGTCCACTTCTGGAGCTATCCTCAAAAGAACTGAAAGCAGGGACTCGAACAGACATGGGTACATCAATGATCATAGCAGCATTATTCACAGTAGCCCAAAGGCAAAAACAACCCAAGTGTTCATCAACGGATGAAGGGATAAACAAAATGTGGCATATACATACAGTGAGTTTTCATTCAGCCTCAAAAAGGAAGGAAATTCTGATGCATGCTACATCATAAATGAACATTATGCTCAGTGAAATAAGCCAGTCACAAAAGGACAAATAATTTCACTTACAAGGCTCCTAGAGTAATCAAATTCATACAGAAAGTAGAATGGCAGTTGCCAGGGCTGGGGAGGGGGCGAAACCAGGGCTTAGTGTTTAATGGATATGAAGTTTCAGTTTAAAAAGAAGAAAAAGTTCTGAACATAGACGGTGGTAATGGTTGCACAATAATGTGAGTGTACGTAATGTCATGACACTGTACACTTAAAAATTATTAAAACTGTCAATTTTAATGTTATATATATTTTACTACAATAAGAAGAAAACATTAACAATGGTTACCTCTAGGTTTATCTAGACTGATCAATTCTTATCTCCTTTTAAAAATTATTCTCTCTTTTCAAACTGTTCTCCATAATATTCTATTACCATCTCTATAATAAAAAAAGTTTTATTTTATTACTTAAAGCAAAAACATCAGCATTACACTGTACCTTTTCTGGCTATATAAAGTTCTTGTTTATGTTTTTATGCTAACTTTTTGTCTTTACATATCAAAAAGACGCGAAGCTTAAGTAGTGATATGGCCGAGTGCAGTGGCTCATGCCTGTAATGCCAGCACTTTGGGAGGCCAAGGCGGGCAGATCACGAGGTCAAGAGATTGAGACCATCCTGGCCAACATGGTGAAACCCTGTCTCTACTAAATATACAAAAAATAGCTGGGTGTGGTGGCACACGCCTGTAGTCCTAGCTACTCAGGAGGCTGAGGCAGGAGAATCGCTTGAACCCAGTAGGCAGAGGTTGCAGTGAGCCAATAATCCCACCACTTCACTCCAGCCTGGGCGACAGAGCAAGACTCAGTCTCAAAAAAAAAAAAAAAAAAAAAAAAAAAAGTAGTGATACTACAGAAGGATAGCAGATTTAAAGAGATCATGTGCACACTATACAACACATTAATTTTTGAAAAGCCATTATTTTAATCAGTGAAAGCCATTCTCAAGCTGCAATGGAAAGTAGTCCCTAAGATGTAGAAAATAAAACTATCAGATGCCTCCTTTTTCTCTACCAAAATATGTGGCCACTTTGCTCAAATTCCATGTCACAGATATAAATTAAGCATAAACAAAAATGCAAAACATTTTATAAATTTTTAAAAAGAAGTTGTCTTTTCCCTCCTTCCAACCCTAAGCAGGAAAAAAACAAAAGCTCCCCTGGACTCACCGTTGTCTTCTTTAGAGGAAACAACCAGTGGAAAGCATCATTTTAAAACAGTGTCATCTTCTCCCTCTCTTCTGCACCCTGAGTCTCCCACAAATCTATCCAGCTAAACACAAAAAAACACACAAGCCAGAATGTGTAAACAGGACTCATATGTTCAAACAATTAAGTATGATCTTCCAATGACCTTAAGTGTCAGGAAGTAAGCCTTATCTTTTCATACAGAGGGCCACCACCAGTGATTCTTATAAACTAAACTGTGTTCTTCACAGAAATGCAAAGACAGAGGACGGGGCACAGTTCGATTCTATTTTCACCAGAACCTTATCTTTACAGAGTAAACATATGTGTGATAGTAACCTTTACACTCTCAGAAACATTCACAAACAAATCCACCAACGCTACACTGAAGAAGGGCACAGCAGTGGTCAGAACTGAGGATCCTCTGTCAGAGTCAACAACAGCAGGAACTGTTTTCAGATCTGTTTCAGGAAGCTCAGCCACTGGCAACTTGGGAACCTGGACAGAAAAGATACCTGATTTTACCCACTCATCCCTGACCTCCAGAGAACAGTGCTACTGGAGGACCCCTTAAACAAAACAGGGGAGAACATATAGCAGTGGGTTCCATTCTGAAAAAGAAAAATCAAGGGAGAATAGAAAGGAAACATGGTAGATGATAAGAAGCACCAGCTGCATTCAGAGAAGTTGTGAGCAAGGCAGCAGATGAGAATAGACAGCGTGTCTACCTATATACATTAACCCTTTGGGGTCACAGCAGGAAGGAGAAGGGAAAGAGAAGGGAAGAGAGGTAACTTGAAGCTGTAGGTGATCATAAAATTCTTAACTGAAGGCACAAAAATTTTCTATAACCATAACTTGCTACTCAAATATATCTACCTCTATAACAAATACCCAGTAAGTCTAAAGTTGCTTTGATTCCATAACTGCTTTCCACTGTGACTGTATCTCCAGCACTGAAGAAACACCATGGTATAGCGAAAGAGGATGAGCTTTTCATTTTTTTAGAGATGGCCTCGTGCTGTCACCCAGACTGGAGAGCAGTGGCACGATCATAGCTCACTGCAGCCTCAAACTCTTGCCTCAGGTCCCAAGTAGCTGGGACTACAGGTGCGTGCCACCACACTTGGTTAATGTTTTTTTTCTTTTTTTTTTTTTTTTTTTTTTTTTTTGAGATGGAGTCTCGCTCTGTCGCCCAGGCTAGAGTGCAGTGGCACGATCTCGGCTCACTGCAAGCTCCGCCTCCCGGGTTCACGCCATTCTCCTGCCTCAGCCTCTCCGAGTAGCTGGGACTACAGGCGCCCGCCACCACGCCCGGCTAATTTTTTGTATTTTTAGTAGAGACGGGGTTTCACCGTGGTCTCGATCTCCTGACCTCGTGATCCGCCCGCCTCGGCCTCCCGAAGTGCTGGGATTACAAGCGTGAGCCACCGCGCCCGGCCTGTTTTTTTTCTTTTACTTTTTGTAAAGACAAGGTTTTGCTATGTTGACCAGGCTGGTCTTGAACTCCTTGGCTTCAAGCGACCGTACCACCTTGGCCTCCCAAGTTGCTGATATTACAGGTGTGAGCCACTGCCCCAGCCAACTTTTAAACTCAATGTTGAAAATCATTCTGCCCTTTGCTGGGTGACACTGATCAAGCTGCTTAACCTTTGTGAAACCACTTTCCTTATCTGTAACAAAATGGAAAAACAGAACTTTTTCCTTTCCTCTCGATATCAAACAAAAGCAGAAAGACAATAAAAAAAGTTTCGTGGAATTTTTGAACTCCATTTTCCATGGAACTAGGAGACAGGCATAGTCTCCAGAATTCCAAGTATCTGTAAGGTCTGCCAGAGGCAGCTGAGATTGGGCAGAAACTGCAAAGAGCACAGAGAAATGAAAGATCCCAAGCACCATCAGCAAAAGCATGCTTCAAGGTGAAGAACACACCCTGAAGGACACGGCTGTAGTCCATGATTGCAAGTATGAGTGCGCGAATGGGACTGAAGCCTCCAGGACTTATGTCATCTCAAAGAATCAGAGGCAAGACCATTTAAAAAATCTCAGGGATGGATTACATTTGTAGGAAAACAGCCCTCTCTCTAGTGCATCGGAGATGGAGAGAGGTTCTGGGTTGTAAAGCCTGGAAAGCCATCCTGGAAGCTTCTCCATATCACAGTATCTCTTGAATAAAGCTGGTCTTGGAAAACCCAGCTCACTCAATGATGAGTAATAAAAAGGGAATTGGAAAAGCAATAAAAAGTTATTCTATAAAAAAAGTGAAAGAAAGCCATAAAACTTACCAATAGACGAATATTCCCTAGAATGTTGCTAGTGAGCAGATGAAAGCTGTGACCAAAATTTTGTCATTTTTTAAAACTTAATGAGGCAATCACCTTGAAAGAGAGAGAGAGGGAGGAGGACGGAAGACAGGGAGGGATGCACCACAGCGCACAAATATAAGAACTCAAGAAAAAAATAGTGAGAAAAAAAGAAAAGGTAGAATACAAACTAGAAGAGATCAGGAAAGAAATACTTAGGGGAAAAAAGTCACAGAAATGAAGATGAATTTCAAATGAGCATAAGACAGAATAGGTATTGCAGAATCCAAAGAAAGGGGTAGAGGAATGGATTAGAAAAGCCTAGAAATTGAAACTCAGGTAAAAGAAAAGGAAAAAGAGGATGGGGGAAAATGATAGGTTTGGATGAATGACAAATGAGAGTCAACAGATGCATAAAAAGAATTCCTACAAAATAAAAACAAGCAATAGAATGAAACAAATATTTAAAGGTATTATTCAAGAAAAATGTCCTAAATACAAGGAGATTTAAATCTACATCCTGAAAAGGCACCCAGGCCATTCCAAAATGGACCCAGAATAGTCAACAACCAGGCATATCCTAGTAAAATTGGACTTAATAAATCTGACTTCAAAGATAAAGAATAACTCTTTGGGCTAGGTTTATGGTTTGGATATTTCACCCCTCCGAGCCTCATGCTGACATTTGATTTGGGTTGGAATCTCATTAATAGATGAATGCCCTCCCTAGTGAGTGAGTTCTCACTGTTAGTTGCCTGGGAGCTGGTTGTTAAAAGAGTCAGGCACCTCCCTGCACTCTCTTGCTTCCTCTCTCACCATGTGATCTCCGCACATGCCAGCTCCACTACGCTTTCAGCCATGAGTGGAAGCTTCCTGGGGCCCTCACCAGAAGCAGATGCTGACACCATGCTTCTTGTACGGCCTGTAGAACTGTCAGCCAAATAAACCTCTTTGTAAATTACCCAGCCTCAGGTAGTACTTTATAGTAACACTACACAGACTAAGTAATTAGGCAAAAAGAAAAAGAAATCAAGTCATCTATAAGAAGGAAATGCATTAAACTGGCCACGTATTTCTTCATAGTAATATTCTATGCCACAAATCCATATGTTACTGCTTCAAGATACTTAAAATACTTAAGCAAATAAAGTATAAGCCAAGAATTTATACCCAGCCAGGCTTTCCTTCAAGCAAAAAGACCACTGACTAACAGTTTTGAATGCACAGGCATTCCGGAATTCTTGACCCAATGAATTCAAGAGACAATCAGGAAAATAAAAGCAAAAGAACTGGCAATTGAATTAATTTAACTATAGAACTAAGATTAAAACAAATGTGATGATTAAAGTGGTCAACCAAATCTAAATGTAGTAACTAGTGACAATGTAAAAATCATACAACCAGCAAAAATTACAGTGTTGGGGGAGAGTAGTAAAAGATGGTGGGAGACAGGGTAATGTCACTGACTGCCTTATCCCTAGTGGCTGAGAATCAACAGGTATCATTCAAATGTGATGAAAAAAGTAATATACATATGAGCATATATAACAGTATGACAGTAAATACTAATAAACTGACTAATAACAAGGGAGTGTAGCAAGGGGATAGGAAGGAAGAGAACATGTGCTCGACACCAATGCTCATGGTAGAAGCTTCCCTCTAACGAACCAGATGAGTGAAGACATTCCCTAAAGTTATAATCAAAAAGGTTACTATTAGGAAAAATACAAACATTCACAAATATCAAAAACATCAACTTACCAACTTAAAATAGGCCCCATAAGAGACCACTTTAAAAACTATAAAAACAGAAAACATAAAATGACAGAACTCAGACAAAACATGAAAGCATAATAAGTCACATAATGAAAAAGACTTGAAAACTATAAAACAGAAAACATAAAATGTGACATAACTTAGATAAAACATAATTGTCATATCAATAATGTAAATGAGCTAAGTTTATCAATTAAAAACTTTTCAGATAAAGCTATGACATAAAATTCAACCCATTCTCAGAAAAGAAAGAGTTGAGGGGAACTTCCTCAACTTGATAAAGAACATCTACAAAAAACCAGCCAATATCATACTTAAGATGAGAAACTGGAAACTTTCCTGCTAAGATCAGAAACAAGGCAAGGACATCCTTCTCACCACTAGTTTTCAAGATTGTACTGTAAGCCCTAGCTAGTGCAATAAGACAAGAAAAGGAAAGGAAATAAAAGGCACACTGATTGGGAAGGAAGAAATAAAATTGTCTTTGTGTACAGATACCAAGAAAATCCAGAAGAATCAATAAAATTCTGAAACTAATAAGCAACTATAGCAGGATTCTAGGACACAAAGTTAATATATAAAAGTTAATTGAGGCTGGGTGCAGTGGCTCATGCCTGTAATCCTAGCATTTTGGGAGGCCAAGGCAGGCAGATCACGAGGTCAGAACAAGCTCATCCTGGCTAATATGGTGAAACCCCGTCTCTACTAAAAATACAAAAAATTAGCCAGGCGTGCTGGCATGTGCCTGTAGTCCCAGCTACTTGGGAGGCTGAGGCAGGAGAATCTCTTGAACCCAGGAGGTGGAGGTTGTGGTGAGTCAAGATTGCACCATTGCACTCCAGCCTGGGCAACAAGTGTGAAAATTCATCTCAAAAAAAAGAAAAAAAAAAAGGTAATTGCTTTCCTATAGACCAGCAAAGAACAAATGAAATATGAAATTTAAAATATAATGCCATTTAAATTATAACTCCCAAAACAAAATACTTAAATATAAATCTAATAAAATAGACACAAGATCTATATGGAGAAAACTATAAAACTCTGATGAAAGAAATAAAAGAGGAACTACATAAATGGACAGATGGTCCATGTTCATGGATAGGAATACTCAATATTGTCAAGACGTCAGTTCTTCCCAGCTTCATCAATAGATTCAATGCAACTGCAATCAAAATCCCAGCAAGATATTTTCTGGGAATCAATAAACTGATTCTAAAATTTACAAGGAGGGGTAAAACACTCAAAGTAGCCAACACAATATTGAAAAAGAACAAATTCAATGTGCTAGCACTACCTGACTTTAAGACTTATTACAAATCTACAGTAATGAAGACAGTGTGGTAATGATGACAAATAGACAAATAGAACAAGAGAACATAATAGAAATTCCAGAAAGAGACTGACATAAAAATAGTCAATTGATCTTTGACAAAGGAGCAAAGGCAATAAAATGGAGCAGATAGTATTTTTAACAAATCATGCAGGACCTACTAGGTATGCTCATGCAAAAATACATAAACCTAGACACATACCTTACACTCTTCACAGAAATTAACTCTAAACAGATCATAGAACTCAATGTAAAACACAAACTATAAAACTCCCAGAAAATAACACAGGAGATGATCTTTGGAATGGCAACAATTTCTTAGATTCAACACTAAAGGCATGATCCATAAAAGAAATAATTGATAAGCTAGACTTCATTAAAATTAATGACTTCTGCTATGTGAAAGACAATGCCAAGAGAATGAGAACACAAGCCACATACTGGGAAAAAATATTTTCAAAAGACACATCTGATAAAAGACTGTTATCCAAAACATACAAAGAATTCTTAAAACTCAAAAATAAGAAAACAAACAACCCAATTTAAAAATAGGACAAAGACTTTAACAGATAGTCTCTCAAAGATATAGAGATGGCCAACAAGCATATGAAAAGATGCTTCACATTACAGGTCACCAGGAAAATGAAAATTAAAAACACAATGAGATACCACTACACACCTATTAGAATGGCTGAAATCCAGAACACTGACAATACCAAAAGCTGGCAAGGATGTAGGGCAACAGAACTCTCATTTATTGATGGTGGGAATGCAACATGGTACCGTCACTTCAGAAGACAGTTTGACAGATTCTTAAAAAAACTAAACATACTCTTAGCATATGATCCAGCAATTGTGCTCGTTGGTACTTACTAAAAAAAAGTTAAAAACTTATAACCATGCAAAAACCTACTTATGGACATTTATAGCAGCTTTATTCATATTTGCCAAAACCTGGAAGTAACTACCATGTCTTTCAGTAGAAGAGTGGATAAACAAACTGTGGTACATCCAGATAATGAAATGTTATTCAGCACCAAAAAAAAAAAAAAAAATGAGCTATCAAGCCACAAAAAGGCATGGGAGAACATTAAACACTTATTACTAAATGAAAGAAGCTACTCTGAAAGGCTATGTACTCTATGATTCCAACCATATGACATTCTGGAAAAGGCAAAACTATGGAGACAGTGAGAATCAGTGGTTGCCACAGGTTGAGGGGAGGGAGAGATGAACAGGTGAGGCACAGAGGATTTTTAGGGCAGTAAAGCTACTGTGTATTATACTCTAATGGTGAACACATCATTAAACATTTGTCCAAACTCACAGAATGTACAACACCAAGAGTGAACTCCACCATAAACTATGAACTTTTAGTGATGATGTTTCAGTGTGGGCTCATTAATTGTAACAAATGTACCACTGTGGTGTGGGATGTTGATAGTGGAGGAGGCTGGTTATGCGAAGGTGAGAGGTATATGAGAAAATTTTTGTAGTGTCTGCTCAATTTGTCTGTGAACTTAAAACTGCTCTAAAAAATACTTCTAAAAAATTCAACCCAAAAAATAATGTTTTGCTCACCTTGCTACAAATAATTTTAAAATCTGAATAAAATGAACTTTCTAAGAAAGTATAATTTACCAAAACTTGTTGTACCAAGCTATTTGAACTGAATTCCACAGGAAGAAATAGAGAAGATTATCAAAGGCTACCCAACCCCCTGCAAAGAGCGCTAAGACAGTTTCTCTGGAGAAGTCAACTACCACTTACAATTCTAAAGCCATCTGCCAGGTGCCATGGCACACAGCTGGAGTCCCAGCTACTTGGGACGCTGAGGCAGGAAGATCACTTGAGCCCAGGAGTTCAAGACCAGTCTGGGCAAGATAGCAAGATCTTGTCTCTAAATAAAAATTATTTTAATAAAAGAAAATTCTAAAGCTACTTATACTTCTCTAGAAAAGAGAAACAGGGAAACCTCCAAGTTGTTACAAGAAGTACAAATGACATTGATATTAAGGCCTAACAAAGAGCAAACAAAAAGTATACTGTTCATGGTTATAGTCAGTAGAAAAATCATAAAGCATTGCAAGATTAATCCAACATTAAGGGCAAAACATAATCAAGTGCAGTTTATTTAGGAAATGAAAACATAGTTCAACATTAGAAATTTATTATCAAAATTAGTTATACCGATCATGTTTAGCAAACACCAGATGCAAAACTCGGAAGAAGACATGAATACTTCCATCACCACCGTATTTTAACGCTGTACCGGAGGTACTGATTAATGTGGTCAGATAACTGTTACAGAAAGAAACTGGAGGGCTTATTTTTTCTTTTTACTTTTTCTTTCTTTTTTTTTTAACATCATAGTGTGGAAAAATACTCAAACTTTTCCTCTGCTCTCACAACACAACAATCAACACAGAAGTCTTCTGAGAGCAAATGTGGGGAGGGGGCTTCCCCACACACCAACCAAGCAAGCAAGTAGTTCTGCATGGACACACCCTGGGTGACCTGTCCTCCAATTCAACTCAGTTCTGACACTCCCTACCTGGAGACAGCATCAGATCGCACAGGTTGTTGGCTCGGTCCCCAAGACTGCCCTCAACTTGTGACCTGTCCTTCTGGCTGACAAGCTATAAATCAGGATTCCCACATCCCCCTTCTTGAGTTTAACTGGCTAGAGCAGCTTACAGAACTCAAGGAAACACTTATTTACCTTTACTGCTTTATTATACAGCATTTATTAGAAAGGATACAGATGAAGAGATGCATAGGTATGGGGGAAGAAACGTGGAGCTTCCGTGCCCTCCCCAGGGGCGCTGCCCTCCAGGAACCTCCATGTGTTTAGCTATCCGGAAGCTCTTGGACCCTAGTCCTTTCGGTTTTTATGGAAACTTCATTATATGGGCATAATTGATTACATCATTGGCCACTGGTGATTAACTTAACCTTCATCTGCTCTCCCCTCCCTGGAGGGCGGGGGTGGGGCTGAAGGTCCCAATCCTCTAGTAATGCCTTGGTCTTTCTGGTGACCAGCCCCATCTTGGAGTTATCTAGGGGCTGCCACCCATCAGCCAGTCATTAAAATACAAAAGACATCACTGTAGAGATTCTAAGGATTTTTAGGGTTGTATGTCAGGAAAAGGGGTCGAAGACCAAACATATATTTTATAATATCACAGATAGCTATTTGCAAATAATTGCTATAGGCTACAAATAATCAGATCCTATTTACGGTAGCAATAAAAAAGATTAGGTTTCCAGGAATAACCACCAATAAGATTAATAAAGTTTTCTGAAGAAAACTATGGAAACAACAGACACAAAAGAAGACTTGAAGAAACGGAAGATATACCAGGATTAGGACAGGAAGACTCAACACCCTGAAGATGCCAACTCTCTGAAATGTATAATGTATTACGATCACAATAAAAAATACCACATTTTTGAAAACTAGACAAGCTTGATTATAAAGCTAAAGTGGAAAAATTAACAAAAAAGTAGTACCAAAAAAATTGGAGGGGAGGCCAGGCACAGTGGCTCACACCTGTAATCCCAGCACTTTGGGAGGCCAAGGCAGGTGGATCACGAGGTCAGGAGATCAAGACCATCCTGGCTAGCATGGTGAAACCCCATCTCTACTAAAAAAAATTTTTAAAAATTAGCCGGCGTGGTGGCAGGCGCCTGTAGTCCCAGCTACTCGGGAGGCTGAGGCAGGAGAACGGCGTGAACCCAAGAGGCAGAGTTTGCAGTGAGCAGAGGTCGCGCCACTGCACTCCAGCCTGGGCAACAGAGTGAGACTCTATCTCCAAAAAAAAAAAAAAAATTGAAGGGGAGTGGAAGTTACATCAGATAAGGATACATGTAGAAAGCCTCAAAAATTAATAAATTAATTAAAAGAATAATGGTTAAAATAACAAGAAGTCAGGCCAATGAATCAGAATAATGAATCCAAAACTAGACCCAAATGCAAACAGAAATTCAGCATATGGTAAAGGCAGCAGTTTCAAGTCAGTGAGTAAAAGATAGATTAGGCAATGAATGATATTGGAATTGGTAACATTTAGGGGAGAAAATTGGATCCGTAACTCATACCACAGCAGGAAAAATTTCAAAGATAAACGATTTGGGTATTTTGTCTTGTTTGAAAAAAAATGACTTTCTAAAAGTAATAGAACACCTGGAAGAATTCCTTTATAATTTTGAAAGATGCTCCCTAACTGTAACTGTAAATGCAGAAGTCACAAAAGGAAAGACTGATAGATTTGACCACATCATCTACAAGATGACCAATGATCCGGCCAGAAAAGAGGAAAGGAGTAAGACCAGACAATCAAAGAAAACGAAATACAAACAGCTCATAAACCTGTGGAAAGACAACCTCACTCATAATAAAAATAAATGCAAACTGAAATAACTCTATTACTTTTTTCCTAGTAGGCTGACAGAAACCTTTAAAAAACTGATAACATGCTCTGTTGGCAAAGATGCAGAGAAACAGGCCTCTAGGATATTGCTGATGATTGTGTGAACTGGTGCAAGCCTAAGGATGGGCCTCGGTAATAATCACTCAAAACTGCAAATAAATATACCCTTAACCCAGCAACTTCACTTCTGGGAATGTATCCTACAAATGCATTTTCACATGTGGGAAAATATGTGTACATAATATACAATGACTGCAAACTACTCAAACATCTATTTATACAACACAGGGTTAAAAAGTCTGGTGTATCCATTCAATCCAGTCAAAACTATGCAACCGTAAAACAGAATAAGGCTGCTCTCCGTGAACTGATATGTGAGGATTTCCAAGGTAAACTTTAAGTGAAGCAAAGCAAGGTGTAAAACAGTGTATATAGAATCTACAATTTATACATTAAAGATAAATAATGTTTTTATGTTTATTTTATATGCTTAAAATTTTGGAAAGTGCCCACAAGAAAATAATAAAAACAACTAAATATTGGGAAGTGGGAGAACTGGATGGATGAAGAATAGGCATAGGAGGGACACTTTCCAATAAACATCTTTTTATATGTTTTTGAGCTGCTTGACTAAAAAGGCATATTTTAAAAAGTAAAGGTATAAATGAACACATTAATATATTCTAAAATTATTGTGACAATCATATAAGATAGCCCAGAGCCTTATACAAAGTTGACACTCAATAAACACTAAGATCCTTCCTTCTATATGGGATAAGGACATATCAGCTGAAGAATGATGAGGTTCATGCATTTGGAAAGGAGGGCATTATTTCTCAGAAAGGGCTGCAGCCTGCAGGTGGCTCTTCTGACAGGCTGGGAAGTGTAGCCTCCAGCCAGAAGCCAGTAACAGGCACTTCAAGGGTGGGAAGAATAAGACAGGGATTTATGCTGAATGGGGTTGCCAAATATGCATATTCAATGAGCTCTAGGAGGAGTCATGAATATTTATGAAAGGAGAAACAGGCACATGCACACTGAGCTTCATGCCTCTCTGTCTGTGGGACCCATGTTTAAAAAATGGTGGCATGAGCATGATCCAAGGATGGAGTTTTTAGCCATGTGACGTCAAAAGGTGAAGCAGAGGACACGAGAACCCTCACTGCGCCTCCTCTGTAGACTTACCAGAACCACTCCAAGGTCAGTGGCTTTGTATCAGGAAGAGAATGCTGGTTAGTTGTGTGGTCAAAACCACAAAAGGGAGGGACAGCATCAGGCCGTTGCTGAAATGAGCATGGAGCTTCTAGCCCGCAGGGAGGAGAGCCTGATGGTGCTCAGCGAGGTGGGGGTCTCATGAGGCGTGTTTCCCCTCCTGTCACGGCCAGGAGTCAGTTCCAAGGTTTCTTTGGGTGCCCCTTGGCCAAGAGGGGGTCCATTCATTTGGCTGGGGGCTTAGGATTTCATTTCATTTCTCAGACAACACCACAAAACAGATTGATGACAGCCCAGAAGCAAAGCAGCAGGCCAGGGGATATGGCTCGTGACAGCACCAGAGAGGCCCTGAGCAGGAAGACCTGCTGCTCTCAAAGAGCCTGCTCTGTGGGTCTCTGGGCCCATCATCTCCAGCTTCTCAGCCTCTCATAACTCAATGGCCACCTACTTTCTTTCTCTTTAAAAGTCAGCCCATGTCCCTCTATCTTTAGAAACAAACTTTGTTTCATCCTGCTGGGCCATCAAGTACCACTTCCATTTAACATCAAAATCCTTAATTAAAAAAAAAAAAATACATGCACCATATGGAAATCTCTCCACTTCCTCTCCATCTGCTCCTTCTGACTTCCTTGAAATCTGGCTTTGATTTCAAAGACTTGCCTGAAGCTGTGCTCTTCAACAATGACCCCCTCTTGCTATTCTGATGGCATTTTCTCAGCCAGTCCTTATCCAACTTTTCACCTTTCCACGTGGTGGTGCTGCTGCTTGTCCACTACTTCCAGCTCCTTCCTTAATTTCAGCGGCCCCATGTCCCTTGGGGCCACAAACACTCATCACTGATTAAAGTCCAGATGCTGCGCCCTGGAGATAATAACACTGCACAGCTGTGGGAAGGATTCACAAGTTCACACTTACAAAACGCTAACCAAAGTGGCTCCATCACTAACATCATCATTTCTTCAGAAGACAATGGATAACCATGCAGAAGCCCTGGGACTCTGCCGCGGAGTCCACGGCCCACAGAGGGAGTCAAGCAGAAAAGCAACAGCCCAGGACAAGACACTGACTTCTAGGAATAAGCACATGAGGAGGGTTCCCAAAGCAAAGGGAGACCCAGATGCCAAGGAAGTAGCTTATTGATGATGGTAACAGTGACAATGAGAAGAAAAAGATGTCTGCCTTTCCCGTCAGCACCTGCTATTTTACACTTCAGTAAGCACTTGGTCTCATTTAACCATGTAAAGGAAACTACTCAGGAGACTGAGGCAGGAGAATGGTGTGAACTTGGGAGGTGGAGCTTGCAGTGAGCCGAGATCGCGCCACTGCACTCCAGCCTGGGTGACAGAGCGAGACTCCGTCTCACAAAAAAAAAAAAAAAAAAAAAAAAAAAAAAAAAAAAAAAAAGCTTGGGACCCCCAAATTCCTTATGAAAAGGGAAAGTTAAGCCAAGAAGGTGAGCCAGGCAACGCCCTCTTCCCCAGGAACAGCTGTTAGGAGCATTAGGCATCAGCCAGACCCTGCAGAAAGGTGAAAGCCTCAGGGCTCTGGAAGGGCTGCTCCACAGATCATTCCTAAGTAAATTCTTTGCTGGCATCCCATAAACAAGAATATCTCATTGTAACTTCAGGTCTACAATCTGATTCTAGCTTAAAACTGAAGTCTGTTCCATTCCACACTGATCATGTCTATTACAAGCTTCACTTCCCTGGTGCATAAAAAAGACAAGATGAGATCAGTCATTCCTCTACCTGCCCGGAGACATCTGCATAATTGATTCTTCCTTTACGCCCTTTTTTCTCTTCAAACATTCATTCACCTTATCTTACGTAAAATGCAGACTTACTGGCACTAACTAAAGTCTCACAAGAATGTAATCATTCGCCTTACAGCCCACCTGCCCCTCTTCTGCGCCTTCCCCCCTTTAAGGAAACATATAAATACTAAGCCTCCCGAAAACCTCTTTAGAAAAACAGATACAGATGTGTCTGTGACTGGTATTTTTCCAGATGCACCCTAAAGCTGGCTTAATAAACGTCAACGATTGAGACCTTTGCCTCAGTCACTCATCTCAGCTATCAGCCACATGTAACCATATAAAATTTATATTGCCAGCCCGGCACGGTGGCTCACGCCTGTAATCCCAGCAGTTTGGGAGGCCGAGGCAGGCAGATCATGAGGTCAGGAGATCGAGACCATCCTGGTTAACACGGTGAAACCCCGTCTCTACGAAAAATACAAAAAAAAAATTAGCTGGGTGTGGTGGCAGGCACCTAGTAGTCCCAGCTACTCGGGAGGCTGAGGCAGGAGAATGGCGTGAACCCAGGAGGGGGAGCTTGCAATGAGCCGAGATTGTGCCACTGCACTCCAGCCTGGGCGACAGAGCAAGACTCCGTCTCAAAAAAATAAATAAATAAATAAATAAAAATTATACTGCCATCCCCACGTTACAGATGAGGAAACTGGGGTTGGCTCCAGAGTACTCGGCAGTTCCGAGACGGGCGGGTGCACAGCGAAGCTGAGTGCCGGGGTCGGCCTGGAAAGGGCCTTCAGCGTTGCCCACACGGAGAGGGAGAATGGAGGAGGCACTGAGCAGCTGAGGAGTCCACAGGAAGCAAGGAAAGGGAGTGGCCCCAAAACTCCCTTTAAAGGGGTGGGCGGACTCCAAGTCGTGGAGTCAAGCCGGGCAGCGAGGGGAGGTGCACGTGGTGCCAGGTGGGTCTCGGAGCTGGTTTTCCACCAGGGGAGTGGACTGGGCAGAACTCTAGTTGGAGCCATCTCAAAGGCTTAGTGCACTCTGCATCTCCACCTCTTGAAATCCTACTCTGGGTCTTCCTTGCAGGATCAAAGCTCTGCTGTTGGCCTCCCTGAGAAGTCCATACCCACAACTGCAAGTGTCACTTCAAAATGTGAAAGGAAAATAAAATCCTGGGACCCCAAACTCACTACGCCAAAGGGAAAAGTTAAGCTTGGGAAACAGTCATGCAAAAAGCTGACTTTCCTTTTATTCCTATACAGATTGCTGCAAGATAGAAGGCCACATGTCTTCCCAGGAGGCCTCCTTCACCCTAACAATGTAAGTTAACAGCTCATCTTGGCAGGCATGGCACAAAGACAAGACCAGAAATCATCCCTCTGCCACCCTGAGACAAATGCGTACATGACTTCTTCCTCTACTCTATGTTTACTTTATCCGTGTAAAATGCAGATTTACTGAACAAGAGATGCATGTGTAATTGACGTCCCTCTACCCCTCCTTCCACATGTCACATGTATTCAGTGAGCGAAAATCAAAGCCTCACAAGAATGCGACCACTCACCTCACCACCTACCCTCTGCTGTTTTCTTTCCTCCTTCCCCTCCTGTCTGCTCTTTCCTCTCTAAATAATGAAGTTGTCGAAACCCTTTTTGGGTCCTACTGTAACGTGTGTGTCTTTTTCCCTCAACCCTGGCAAAATGAGCCTCTAAATTGATTGAGACCTGTCTCAGACACTTTTTGGTTTACAGCAGATGGGGACTGGAGGTTCCAGATCATCAGCAGCAGCCCACGCCAGCCCCTCCCCTGCTGCCCGGATGCCTGGCCTCAGAGTCAATGTGCTCCTGCGAGAAGCCACCAGCTAATAAACCCACAGGCCGCTTCTCCCTCTTCACCGTTCTGCCACTGTTCTCTGCACATAGAAGGTCCTTGGGACATACTCAGAGAGTTAGTAATTTCAGAACCTTGTCAAAAAATAGACACTTGAGGCCAGGCGCGGTGGCTCATGCCTGTAATCTCAGCACTTTGGGAGGCCAAGGCAGGCGGATCACAAAGTCAGGAAACGGAGACCATCCTGGCTAACATGGTGAAACCCCGTCTCTACTAAAAAAAAAAATATGAAAAATTAGCCAGGCGTGGTGGCAGACACCTGTAGTCCCAGCTACTGGGGAGGCTGAGGCAGGAGAATGGTGTGGACCCAGCAGGCGGAGCTTGCAGTGAGCTGAGATTGTGCCACTGCACTCCAGCCTGGGTGAGACTCCATCTCAAAAAAAAAAAAAAAAAAAAAAAAAAATTGACACTTGAATTCAAGATGGTTAATGGAGCCAAGCACATGTAATTCAAGATTTGGTATACTAATCCTGATGACTTTTTTCTCTCTCTCTTGCCCAGGCTGGAGTGCAGTGGCACGATCTCAGCTCACTGCAACCTCTGCCTCCCAGGTTCAAGCGATTCTCCTGCCTCAGCCTCCCAAGTAGCTAGGACTACAGGCATATGACACCACACCCAGCTAATTTTTGTACTTTTAATGGAGACGGAGTTTCACCATGTTGGCCAGGCTAGTCTCAAACTCCTGACCTCAGATGATAAACTCTGATGACTTTTTGAAGATTATATCCTTCTCTGAACTTATTTCCTTCTTTATTACAAATGTTAACCAAGGAAAAATACCAATATGAATAGATTAACCAAACATTTCAGAGTACTCACTGGAAATCCTTATACCTTATATATATTTAACAATAGTCACAATCCCATATGCTGAATACTTTGTTCATCATGCACATTTGTCATAATTTCCGTACTTTTAATATTACATTAAAGTATTATTTAACTCAGTTACTGAGGGGTGTTTTGTTTTGAGTTTGGTGCCTCCTTAAACGTGGCACCTCACTTGAGTCATGGCCCTGTCAAATAAGGACCTGACTTGGAAGCAAGAAAAGAGCAAAGAATGTGAACACGTTTGCTATTTCCAGCTCAGGACTCAAAAACTATCCTCATTCCTTTTCCCACATCCAGCCCTCTCCTAATTACCACTCCTGCCATTTTCACAGCACGAGAGCTCACTTTCAGGAGCTGAGGATAAAAAGGGGCATCCCTGGTGAAAGCAAATACGTGACATGCTGCAGCCAGGCGCAGTGGCGGTGCCCATAGCTCCAACTACTTGGGAGGCCGAGGCACAAAGCAAGATCCTGTGTCTACAAAAAGAAATGTATGCAGAAAAGCGAAATGGATAAAGACCTATCTTTTAAAAGACAAATTTCTAAAAAACAAAAGCTTTTTCTGTGGAGTGAGAAGGAAGTGGTTTTCTTTCTACTACTCCTCTTCCCACCTGCTTCTCCCTGAGCAAGATTCATAAAAGTAGAAATCCAGAGAGATGCTGCTACCAATTTTTAACTATTTGTGAAGAAAAAGAAAACTGAGTCAAAGCGTTTGTGTGACACAAATTTACATTATCCATCTGTAAGGGGTACAACCGAGTACAAAAAGAAGTGAGAAATATGGCCTGGTGCAGTGGCTCACGCCTGTAATCCCAGCAATTTCGGAGGCTGAGACAGGTGGCTCACCTGAGGACAGGAGTTCGAGACCAGCCTGGCCAATATGGTAAAATCCCGTCTCTATCAAAAAGAAAAAATAAAATTAGCCAGGTATGGTGGTGCATACCTGTAGTCCCAGCTACTGGGGAGGCTGAGGTGGGAGAATTGCTTGAACTCGGGAGGCAGAGGTTGCAGTGAGTTGAGATCGCGCCACTGCACTCCAGCCTGGGTGACAGAGCGAGACTCCATCTCAAAAAAATAAGAAAAAGAAAAGAAACATGGATGACAGGCGAGGTGTAGTGGCTCACGCCACTTTGGGAGGTGCTTTGGGAGGCTGAGGCAGGTGGATCACCTGAGGTCAGGAGTTCTAGACCAGCCTGGCCAACATGGCAAAATCCCGTCTCTACTAAAAATACAAAAATTAGCCAGGCGTCGTGGTACATTCCTGTAGTCTCAGCTACTGGGGAGGCTGAGTTGGGAGAATCACTTGAACCCGGGAGGTGGAGGTTGCAGTGAGCCGAGATCGCACCACTGCACTCCAGCCTGGGAGACAAAGCAAGGCTCTGTCTCAAAACCAAAAAAAAAAAAAAAAAAAAGTGAGAAAAGTGACTGGCTTACATAAATAATAGAAATAAAGAAGTGAGAGCCATTTTAAAAATCAGCTGTGAAATAAAAGTCCTTACATAAAAAAATTAAGAAGGGATATGTAGACAATTTTTCACAAATAAGTAATTTTCAAATTATGTAAGTGTGTGGCAATACAACATCATAGACTCTGATGAGATCACCACTAGATTTTTTTCTTTTTTTCTTTTTTTTGAGACAGAGTCTCGCTCTGTCGCCCAGGCTGGAGTGCAGTGGCGCAATCTCGGCTCACTGCAAGCTCCGCCTCCCAGGTTCACGCCATTCTCCTGCCTCCGCCTCCCGAGTAGCTGGGACTACAGGCGCCCGCCACCAGGCCCGGCTAATTTTTTGTATTTTTTTTTTTTAGTAGAGACGGGGTTTCACTGTGTTAGCCAGGATGGTCTCGATCTCCTGACCTCGTGATCTGCCCGCCTCGGCCTCCCAAAGTGCTGGGATTACAGGCGTGAGCCACCGCGCCCGGCCAATTTTTTTCTTAGGATAGAGTTTTCTATGCTGTGAATTAATATTTTCTGTGTTTCACTAAAAAGAACAAGCATGGCTAGTTTTTTTTGTAAAAAAAAAATTCTAAATATAATTATTCTGGCTTTCAATTGCTTTCTGCACAAATAAAGATTTTTAAGTTTGTGGGTTTATTCTTTTTCTTTCTTTTCTTTTTTTTTTTTTGAGACGGAGTTTCACTGTTGTTGCCTGGGCTAGAGTGCAATGGCACGATCTCGGCTCACTGCAACCTCTGCCTCCCTGGTTCCAGCAATTGTCCTGCCTCAGCCTCCCGAGCAGCTGAGATTACAGGCACACGTCACCACACAACGGCTAATTTTTGTATTTTTAGTAGAGATGGGGTTTCACCATGTTGGCCAGGTCGAACTCCTGACCTCAGGTGATCCACATGCCTCGACCTCCCAAAGTGCTGGGATTACAGGCGTGAGTCACCACGCCTAGCCTTGTGTGTTTATTCTTAATACCTTATTTTTGGAAGAAGAATCTTCATTATAATTATCCAAACCTGATAGCTATAAAATTGAATGGAAAAGACTAGAAAAAAGAGGACACAAAGAAAATAATTCAGAGCTGTAAACAACCACTTAAAATTTGAGGGAGATGAATGAGTCCCGAAGAGAATTAAATAGCCACAAAAAGCCAAATAAACTATGATTTTAAAACATCACACGGCGATAGGCCCAGAGATAGGCTTTGGAAACGTTTGCAGCTACATCTGAAATCACAGATTCACAACGTTCAGGAGGAACCTGGCCGGGCAGCCAAACTGTGCATAGGCCTCCGTGGGAGATGCAGGGCTGAGTGTGCAGACGGCGGGTAGGGGCAGGAGCCCGGCCTGTCAGCAGCAGGCAGCCTGTCTGCTGGGCCACAGAAGACCCAGGGAGCCAGTCTCTCGGAGACTTGCAGCATGCTCGGGCCGAAGTTAACCACCTCTGCTTGCTGCCTTCATCAATACAAGCGGGCGGGGGAGAAACAGCTGCTATAGAAAAGCAGCTGCAAAACGAAGTATCTCAAACTACGCTCTCCACACTGAACTCACTAGGGCTCACTGAAACAATGCATTCACGCCTGGCCTCCAATTTACTTTTCTCCACCTGCAGACACAGGCGTGGCTTGGTATGTCCAGTCACGAAGAGGAGCCACCTTCTGGAGGGTCCCACTGGGAGGGAATGACAACATTCCTGTTAGGCTTTGAACTCCTGAATTAAACTTGAACACGGTCTACCAGATGCCATGGGCATTTGTGACACTCAGGGAACAATGAGGTCAACACACACATTACTCAAGCATAGAGCTGCCCTATTGCTCCCCGGCTCCACCCTGCCGTTGCACCTGGCAGCGGGATTCCCACAGCCTGTGCTGAGCCTCGCTGCTGGGGACTGCAGTGACCTTCCTCATTGTCATAGGACAGAAGATGCTTCCAAAACTACAACTGTCCAGAAAGCAGCTTGGGCCACCTTCTTACGGGCTGAGCTCTCTGTCACTGGAAGAATTCAAACGAAGTCAGGATTACCCTGTATCAGAGGGGATTCACTCTTCCATAAGGAATTGTGCCAAGCAGTTTGAGAGCACTGGTCACTGCAGTCCCAGGGGGAGAGCAGCAGGCTCAGATGGGGTTTAAAGTAGTCTCTTCCCTCAATTAAAGGATGACTTTTCAATGTGTTAATTCATAAGGCTCCTTCCTAGATGAGAGGCAGTGGAAACGTAAAAATAAAGAAAAGGCAACAGATTACGTCAACACAGGACTTCACAGTGTCAGTCACCTAATACGACTAATGCAATCTTGAAAGCAGGATTCGCCAAGTCAGAGATGCAGCTAAAAGACTTGTGAATGATTCTTTTCCCTCAGAGGCACAGCATTCTCTCTTGTAAACAGAAATGATGTATAAAACTACAGAAGAGCTTATGATCAGATATGCAATGAAATACATTATCTCATCATAAAGCTGGAATCTCAGGATGGAGTCAACTATGACTCCTGCAACAATGCAGACAACATTGTTTTCAACTCAAAACATAATTTTTTATAATCTGTGAATGGGCCACACATAGTTTTTTGGTTTTGGTTTTTCATCTTTTCTTCCCTTGGGTGTATCAGTCAAGAAATCATTTATTATAAAAATTATAATAAAAATTAGACATAGTGGCCTCAAATAATGCCTCATGACCTGAGCTTTAAATCATAAGTCTCAGAGCTATGAGGCAATTGTTCCCTGGAATACTTACCTCAAAGGTCACCTCATTCGGGGTTTCCAAAATTTCAGCCCCTGGAATGCCCTTTTCATGGTTTTTGCCATAAATATAGACGATCTGTACTGTTTATTTCCTTATCATTTTTTGATATACCTAATCACTCTTTTGGCTGAAAATAAGTTTATTTAAAAGGAGAATTTCTATTACTACCATAAATAGAAAGCCAGTATCACTGGTCATAAGTTACAGGCAAATCTAAAACACGCACACACAACAATGAGAAAGTCATCTAGTGATAACTTTTAGGGAGAGACAAACTGAACTTAACAAGTGTCTCAAATGCTTAATGAACTTGTCTTTGCTGCAGGGAGAGGGTGCAAGTCCTGCTTCCATCCACCTCTAAAACTCCAACTTTTCTGATGTATCCAAGACCAAGGATTGGTGTGGTGTCTGTAAACAAAATGCTATCAAACAAGAGGAAACTCAGGAGCAACCCGGCTCAGGCACAGCAGCTGCACGACCTGGGCCAGCCGCCCCGCCACTGCGCACCTCTGTTACTCATCTGTGAACTGGGATGAATCATACCCGCCGTGGCCACTTCAGAGGGGTGTTGTTCATTACAGCAATTGATTCGTGTTTCTACACCATAAAGTCCACACGAGCAAAAGGTGCCATGACGGAGAGGTGCAGCAGCTAAGTTAATCAATACTATGAAGTATTTAATAGGTATAAAGGGTTTCATGAGAAATAAGAGCTGCAGCAGCATTTAAAAACAGTGAATGACCTCACCCACTAAATAGCTTGATGTGTTCCAGACACAGCAGGCTCTGAGTTCACCAACAGTTACTGCGAGTGCTGAGCTCCCCATCCATTCTTAAGCTCTCCTCATTTAAAGTCAGAAAGCTGCGCAACGAAGGGGACAGCAAGTCACTAGGGAAGGGGACGGCGGTCCGTGGTGGAGAGGGAACATGACTCAGTGTAAAGTAAGAGGGCTTTTCTAACGTGGACGGCAACAGCATTGCCCACACACACCCACCAGACAGGAGCTCCATCACCCAGGGTCCTGCCTAGGTCTGTGGCCCGGGCAGCACCACAGTGACACGGACAGACACCAGATAGACACTGGCAGAGGCCACCTCCCGTCCACTGGCTTTGGAATCCCTGGAATGCCTAGTGGCACATTAAGAGCAGCATCAAGCTTTCCATTTGTCATCCAGTGCCATTTTAAACTCAGAAGGAGAAAAACATAAGAAATTTTAGTCTTATGGATGGATATTTATTCTATTTTATGAGGACATACTTAAGATTCACTATGAATCCCAGCATTTTGGGAGGCTGAGGCAGGTAAATCTCCTGCGGTCAGGAATTAGAGACCAGCCTGACCAGTATGGTAAAACCCCGTCTCTACTAAAAATACAAAAATTAGCCGGGTGTGGTGGCAGGCACCTGTAGTCCCAGCTACTCAGGAGGCTGAGGCAGGAGAATCACTTGAACTCGGGAGGCAGAGGTTTTAGTGAACCGAGATCGTGCCACTGCACTCCAGCCTGGGCGACAGAGGGAGACTCTGTCTCAAAAAAAAAAAAAAAGATTCACTATGAATTAAAGCTCCATCCCCAGAAATCAGCGATGGCCACAGGCAGCAGGGGAAGGAGGGAGTGGTGCACAGGGAAAGCCAGAAGCTCCAGGTGAGCGGTCCTGCCTTGAAGGGACCCCTGCGCCGAACGCTCGCAGTGCTGACAACACTCAGGGAACAGTGACTTCACAAGGACAGGAAGCGAGGGACAGGACGAGTGGCAGATGCATACTCAACCACACGGTAATGCAGAAAATTCTATTCCAGATGACACAGAGAGACAAATATTTAACATAATGTGAAATTCAACTGTGTACACTGATAAAGATTAAAAGAAGACATAGATTCCTCTAGTAGAAACAGTTGGTGTCATATGATAAAAAATTTTTTCTTAAATGGCTTTTATTTTTATTATAGGAGTAACAAACGTTCATTGGAGAAAATACAAAAATAGAGATAAACAGAGAAGATAAAATCACCCATAATCCCACCACTCAGACAGAAACATTACTTATATTTTGGGTTATTCTTCCAGACTTTTCTCTATATGAATATAAACATACACATTTTTAACTGAAGTGGGATCACAGTGCACATACTGTCTTGTGACGCGCTTTCTTTAACTCAGCCTGCCTTGAACGTTGCCAGGTTCAACAGATACACTTCAACAATACTGTAAGGTCTTCCTAGTGGCACCCACAGAAAATAGACAGGTGTACCATTGTTCAACCAATCCTAATTGTTCAATTTATTAAAAAGATAAAGGATAACCAATTTCAAATATTAATTTTTTAAGTGATGAATGCCTTCTAGTGAAGAAATCTTATTTGTAAATCCATCAAAATGAATTGAGACAAAAATGAAATACTCTTTCAATAAAAAAATCATCTGAATAGCTGAGCAGGTCAGGATCTTCCATCCAAATTGCTCTGGGGATGTGTACCTTAGGCTTCGGGCTAAAGAAACTGGGAGTCTCTACAGATTGAAGCTGTCCCTGAGAGCTTAGGATACACGTAGGGGCAATTTAAGAAATATCTTTTTTGTGGCTATAGACCCTGCCTTTACAATAAACTATCGTCCTTGAGAATTCACCTGTTACCACTGTGAGAAGCTGCTATCTTTGGCAATGCCCGATGCCTTGGTGTCTGCTTCACCTGACATTGGTGTGCCAGCTTCCTTATGGCTAGTGTGGGCATCCTTCTCCATCCTTTCACTATCGAGCCTTCTGGATTCCTTCATCTAAGCACGTCTATCGTAAGCAGCAAATTTTTAAATATTCAGTTTGACAACCTTGGTATTAACCGGCATATTTAGTTCGGTTGCATTTTATGTAATTATGAAGTGTTTGAGTGAAAACTGACCACGTTGCTATCTGTTTTCTATTTATCCCATCTGTTTGGTTTGTACATCTCTCCCTTCTTACTTTCTTTTGGATTCACTGAGTACTTCTTATTGGTTCAGTTTTCCCTCCTCTATCACCACATGCATCATGCATTATTAGTATTTTAGTGGTTACTTTGGAGATTGTAACATGTGTCCTAACTCACTAGTGCCCAAGAGAAATTAGTTCTCCAACAGCTTTCCTAACAACAGCAGCACCTGCCCTCCACGTCCACCCTCAAGGCTGTTACCATCATGTGTTTTAATTCTGCCTGCATATCACACCCCACAAGGCACTGCTGTGACTTGCTGGTGCCAGGTAGTCGCTGTCCACTCAGAACCGCCTGTGGCTTTGCTGTTTACGTGGCTCTGCATTCCTTCCTACATTCCCATGCTTCCATCAGGACCCTTTTTCCTTCCGCCTGAAGAATTTCCCTAATAATTTCTTTTACTATAGTTCTTCTGGTGACAAGTTCTGTCTGATTGTTTGTCTGAAAATGCCCTTTGGTGGCCTTCATTTTTGAATAGAATTCTAGGAAAAGAGTTACTTTCTCCACTTTAAAGACTCTCATTTCATCGTCATCTGATTTCTATGATCTCTGTGGAAAAGTCAGCTGTCAGCCGTAGAGCTGTCCTTTCACTCAGATGCACCTCCGGCTCCACCTACATTTCCACATTGCCTTGTGTTTTAGTTTTCTAGTGACATGTCAAGTGTGGTTCTCTGTGTATTTGCCATGTTTGGAGTTTGTAAAGTTTCTTGAATTTATGGCTTCATGTCTGACAGAGTTTGGGATACTTCTCAGCCAGTATCACTTCAAATCCTGCTGGCACCCCCATCTCTCTCCTCTCACCATCCCTCACCTTTGCACGCTGGGCCTTTTCTCCATGTCTCTGTGGCTCTCATGCTCTTTCCTTTATTTTTTCATTCTTTTCTTCTGTATGCCTCACTCTGGATATTTTCTATCAATCCACATTGCAGAGTTCACTCTCCTATGTGCAATCTGCTATCCAATTTATATTTAATTCTTCATTTCATTTATTGTATTTTTCATTCCCAGAATTTCCATTTAAGTCCAGTTTTATACATTCTTTTTTTTTTTTTTTTTTAAGACAGAGTTTCGCTCTTGTTGCCCAGGCTGGAGTGCAGTGGCACAATCTTGGCTCTCCGCAACCTCCACCTCCCAGGTTCAAGCCATTCTCCTGCCTCAGCCTCCTAAGCAGCTGGGATTACAGACATGCGCCATGACACTCAGCTAATTTTGTATTTTTAGTAGAGATGAGTTTCTCCATGTTGGTCAGGCTGGTCTTGAACTCCCGACCTCAGGTGATCCTCCCGCCTCGGCCTCCCAAAGTGCTGGGATTACAGGTGTGAGCCACTGTGCCCTGCCTATACATTCCATTTTATTTGTGCAATTCTCCATCTTGTCCTCTACTTTCTTGAATATATTAATGATGATGCTTTTAAAATCCGTATCTCATTATTCCAATAACTATATCACCTGTTGCTGTTTCCACTGTTGGCTTTTACTCTTTCTTCTTCGTCTTTTAATCATTTGGACCTTAATTTTTTATTGAAAACCAAACACTGTGTATTACAAACTAACAGGAGAACTGGAGGCCCTGGCCAATGTTATCATCCTTCAGAGAACGCTGACTCTGGTTTCTGGCAGGCAGAGCAGGGCAGGGTGCCGTAATCCTCTCTGAATTGAGTGGGTTCAAGGCTGAGTCCCGGTATTTTGTGAAGGCTAAACTATTTCAAGTTTACTCTTATTCCTAGGTTGGGGTCAGGACCTAATAGGAAGTCTAGGCGCTTTCCAGGGCTCCTCCTCTTTGGCATGCCCTGAACTCCAATTTTTGGTTCCCCGAGTCTTTAAGAATAGCCTTCTGGCTGGGTGTGGTAATTCTCATCTGTTATCCCAGCATTCTGGAAGGCCAAGGCAGGAGGATCCCTTGAGGCCAGTCTGGGCAACGTACGAGACCCTGTCTCTACAACAACAACAAAAACAGTAATAATAATAGCTTTCCCTTCTCTTACCCTCTGAGCTAACACATCAGCAAATGCCTTGAGAAGAACACAAGTGCAGATTACTAGGCTCACCTTAATATTTTCCCTTCTCCCCAGGATCTTGGTCTCTTACACTCACATAGCCTTCGTAGCTAAAACTCTACGTTTTGTCTCCCAGCCCTACAAGACTGCCAAAAGCTCCATGCATGGTCCTAGTTTTCTGGACACTACTTTCTGTTTTGTTCTTCACCTACCCAGCTCCATGCCCCTTATGAGCCAGCAAACATCTCAAGAGGAAAAGCATCACAGAATGCTGCGCTCAGCCCATGAGCTTCCCTCCTCTTCAGGACCTGGTCCCTCCAGTGTTGGCCACCTTTCTTTTGTACTTCGTCCAGCTTTTTAAGATCTCTTTGTGGAAATGTTGGTCTACAGGGTATTCCACAACATCTCCAAGGTGTGCCTGTACATGCAGCCACATCACAGAAAAATGTTAAAATTAAGAAATCACTTTTTCAATAAATTATTTGATACAAGTTAACAATCTAAAAACATAAGTTACAATTTTTCCAGAAAATAACTCACAGAACTTTGTTACTTCTAATTTGTAAAATATTCCACTAAGTCAGAACAAAATTGCCTCTTTTAAAGTCTCCTGATTTACTACTTTGTAACTGAGAAATCCAGAGCCATTAGGAAGCATGCCAAAATCACCATAAATCGTACTAAGTTATCTCACCTCAGGCCCCACTGATTGCCAAACTCATTACCAAAATTACTTGAAGGTGTTGCGTCTTCACCTGATACCAACAATTTAGAAACCGATATTTAAACACTGGCTTGTGCTAAATCTCTTCAGGCAGTATCAATAAGGCATGTGCTGAGATCGGGGAAAAAATGTGTTTTGGTCAAATCTAATTGCAATAAAATAATTATGCTTTCTTCTACTTCCCTCCCTTTCTGACATCACAACACATAAACTGCAAAAAATAAAAATAAAAAAATAAAAACCAAACTATTCTCCTTAATCCAAACACTAAAATATGTCATCAAGGAGATGAGTGGGCACCCCCCCACCCGCCCCGCACACAGCTGTTGGCTGGATTTTCACAAGGCACGGGTACATGTTTTGCAGGTGTAGGGAACAAAGGCAGAAATCGTCACTGTCCTCAAAGTCCCTATGATTTCACAGAGAAAAAAAATCTAAGAAAACAGCTAAGTACAATTAAAACGCAGTACATCAATAGGTGCAAAACGTTCTTGTTCAAATGAAATGCACACATAAGTGCCAAGAAGCCTAACTTGAGTTCCCCGTGTGGGGGACGGCGGCGGGGGAAGGCAGTTCTGAAGCTCTGGGTTGTGGGCTAGTGCTTAAAACAACTGTTTACCATGGGAAACCAGGTTCACCACAGAGATAAAAACGACTCAACCTTGCACGCTCTTGCAACAGGAAGAAGTGTTCAAGGGCACATCTGAATGGTTCTTGAAGCCCTTGTCTACACAGCCGAGGTATGGGAAAACTTAGTGTGCTCTGTGTGAGCGGGCTATGGGGAAGGAATCGGTTTCCTGCAGTCAGAGCTAGGGAATAACACCTCAGCCTCTGCTGTGGGGGTAACCTAGGCTGGCGTCCTAATCCAAGCAGGTCAGCCATAGGTCACGTGCACAACGCCAACTCAAACAGGACTCTGCAAATAAGGACACAAAAAGTTTGCAAGCTTGCCCTTCTTTCCAAAGACTAGAGATAACAGAACACGTACAAATAACAGATCCTTCTAGCCGCCCAAAATTCTAGGAAGTGTGGGACCCTCTTTAGCATGTGACCCGCAAAAATCCTTACAAACATCAAGCCACACAGCATGCAAAGCAGCCCCTCCTCCCCTTAACAAAGTCAGTGACCAGGCAAAAGGTAAGGAAGAAAAATGGAAAACACGCACAAACAGAGCCTTGTGTTATTTTTATAATATTTTACCATCTTTTCAAAGTCCAGATGGGTCAGAAAACATCACAGAGAACATATAATGCAACTGAAGCTTAGGAAGAGTTTTCCCAAGTGGTTTCGCTATGATTATTTAAGGTATCTCATTCATATACTTTCAAGAGGAAAAATATGTAGTATTATATTTAACCTTGAACTCAGTTTTGTGTGTATTTTTGTTTCTTTCCTTTTTTTTATAGACAGGATCTTACTCTGTTGCCCAGGCTGGAGTGCAGTGGTGCGATCACAGCTCACTGCAGTCTGGAACTTCTAGGCTCAAGCAATCCTTCTGCCTCAGCCTCCTGAGTAGCTAGGACTACAGACACATGTCATCATACCAGGCTAATTTCTGTACATTTTGTAGGGATGGGGTCTCTTTATGTTACGCAGGCTGGTCTCAAACTCCTGGCCTCAAGTGGTACTCCCGCCTCAGCATCTCAAAGTTTCGGTGTGTGAGCCACTAGGCCTGGCCCTGAACTCGTTTTGTTAATGATGCCTTCCTGTGGTCCTTTAAGTATATACAGGTTGAATATCATTATTTGAAATGCTTGGGACCAGAAGCATTTTGAATTTTGGATTTTTTCAGATTTTGGAATATCTGCATGTACATAATGAGATATCTTCAAGACGAGGCCCAAGCCTAAATACAAAATTCATTTATGTTTCACATACACCTTACACATATAATTTTATACAATATTGTTAATGATTGTATGCATGAAATGAAGTTTAAACTGCCACCCCGCACCATGGTCAGCTGTGGAATTCTCCACTTGCAGTCAGCACTCAAAAAGTTTCAGATTTGGCCGGGCGCGGTGGCTCATGCCTGTAATCCTAGCACTTCGGGAGGCCAAGGCGGGCGGATCATGAGGTCAGGAGAGCAAAACCATCCTGGCTGACATGGCGAAACCCCGTCTCTACTAAAAATACAAAAAAAAAAAAAAAAAATAGCCGGGCGTGGTGGTGAGTGCCTGTAGTCCCAGCTACTCAGGAGGCTGAGGCGGGAGAATGGCGTGAACCCGGGAGGTAGAGCTTGCAGTGAGCCAAGATCACACCACTAAACTCCAGCCTGGGCAACAGAACAAGACTCTGTCTCAAAAAAAAAAAAAAAAAAAAAATTTCAGATTTGAGGGTGTTTGGGATTTCAGATTCTCAGCTTAGTGATGCTCAACCTGTAACTATTCCTATGGGTTTTTACTTTCCAGGTGAGCCACAGGCGGCATGGAAATGCAGAACTCCTTTCCGGACTCAGGCCTGTGGGCATATCCTCCACAGCCAGGCCCGCCTTCCCTCAAGAGCACAGCGCCAGCAGCATCGCTAGCTGTCACAACGTCCAATGCTTTAGTGTTTAAAGACCTCTACGAAATATCCCCTGAGAACATGGCGGCAACCAGCTGGAAACATTGCCCAGTGTGGCTGGTGTTCTGAGGATGACACTCATCCTCAGATGACACTCTGAGAGGTGTCCAGCAGTGTCACCCATGGCTGGAAAAGGACTCCTTAGCAGTCCCTGGGAGTGTGGTGGAAGCCAAGCCTGGAGGGACATCAGAGCTTCCTGCCACCCACAGCACTGTCACCAGAATGCACAAAGACTCTTTCACATGAGGGGCAGATCAGTAGGCAGGTGCCAGGAGGCCTGAGTGGGCTCTGTCGCACCCACCATCCACCCTTGACAAAGACTGAAGTCAGTCCCTGTCTGGCTTTTTGAGGCTGGGATGGGGTCTTATTTGTGTTTGTGTCCCACCCACTACATGTCCTGGTACTCTGAAGCACCCAGTAAGCTCTCATGGACTCAACAGCTCAATGGACAGATGAATGAATGGATCTGAAATATACGATAGGAAAGGCCATATCCATCCTCTGTCTTCCCCAACAATAGAGTTTTTATTTGCCCTTATCCTTTATCTGCCCTTTGAGGGAGGTATCACTTTCTGCATTTAACAGAGGAGGGAGCTGAGGCTCTGTGAGTTATGTAATATACCCTAAGGCTACAGAAATGCTAGCGGATAGAACAGGGATTGAACTTATGTCTCTCTGGATCCAGAATCTGCATCTTTCCAACATGTCAAATCATCTCCTTAGCAAAAGTCTGACTCTGCAAAATTTCTCGAGTAAAATATAAGAATAAGGAAAAATAAATACATTATTTTATGGATTTAATCTCAGATGATGTACAGTAAATAAGATAAGCCAAAACATGACAAAGCACACAACCAAACTGATGCTCAAAACCCACCTGGAAGCTGTTATTCCAGATGCAAAGAGTGAGTGACTCAGAACCCTCAGGTTCCTGGGAAGGAGCTAAGGTCAAGACTGAGGGAGGAAGAGGAGGTGAAGGAGCGGGTAGGGGTCCAGGCAGCTGTCACTGCCTCCTCCATACCCCCAGCAGCATCCACAAAGCCCTGCTCTGGCTTTTCTGGTTCTTCCACACCCATGCTGCTGGCCTCTCTGATTAGATTATACCGCAAAATCTCTAGGGCAAGGACTGTGTCTTTTTTCCTTTTCAACCACAACGTCTATCACCATGCTACACATGGTCCTAATTCTATCCAACTGCATGTCCTGGCAAGCCCACCAATATCTCCTTTTTTTCTTTTAAGAGACAGAGTCTCACTCTGTCATGCAGGCTGAAGGAGGGCAGTGGTGCCATGATCATAGCTCACTTCAGCATCGACCTCCTGGCTCAAGCGATCCTCCCACCTCAGCCTCCTGAGTGTCTAGGACAACAGGTGTACGCCACCACACCCGGCTAATTTTTTTTTGGTAGAGACAGGGGTCTCACTATGTTGCCCAGGCTGACCTCAAGCTCCTAGCCTCAAGCAATCTGATCCCCCAACCTCAGCCTCCCAACACGCTGGGATTCCTGGTGTGAGACACCATGCCGAGCCTCAATGTCTCCTCTTGGCTCTGAAAGGAAAGAAGTGGAGAAAGCCATTCTGCAGATTCCCAACACTGTCACTGAGGCTGCCCACACAGCTCTATTACTTGTCCTGAAGCATTGTTAAGAGACTGCGCTATCATTCCATTGACAGTTTGAAGTTCAGTGACAGAATTATCTGGAGAGGGCAGACCCTGTGGGATGAAGGCCACACCGCTTCAGTCACAAAAGAAGGGCCATGTGCACCCAGCACCAAGAGACCCAGTGTGAGTCTTTGGTACAGTCATTGAAGGCCCTCTCTCCCACCTTTCCTTCACCCCCCACTGTCCCTCAGACCCCACTCTCATGCACATCTCCCAAGCCACAGGAAACACTCCACAAAGACACATCACATCTAAGATCTTATTTTGAGTGATCAAGGTCTAGGCAAACAGTTTTCTGACTGACCCTAACTTGTTTCTAAGAGAAGGTTATTTCTTTCACGGCCTTCAACAGGTTTAATACTGATTATTAAGAGTGCTGGAGAGCCCACAGGAGAAGGGGGGCTCCCCTCTTCACATACCAACCCCTAAGTCCTCAGTAAACTCACACACAGAAAAACAATTCTGTAAGTAATAAACATAACAGGCTTGGCACATCTAATAATTACTTGGAAGAGAAATTGGGACTGGAATGCACAGAAAACAACCTATTTGGGATTTGCTTTTCATTGGCAAAGTCATCATCATCCAGCTCATGAATTCTCAAGGCCACTTGATGGGCGTTCATTACCAGTACGCGAAGGCACTCTAGAATGGCACTCTAAGAACCATACCCCAGCTCCCGGCAAAGCCAGAGGTCTTCCCTGTGACTGTCCATGATCCACGCCACAGTGTGCAGGGCAAGTGGGGCCGGGTCGCTCACAGGCCTCTGCACCAAGGACAAGCCTCTAACTTAAAGTTTAATCTGCCTCCACTGAGAACATGCCCTAGTTTTTCCTCCTTGGTGGTAATTACAATCTCCTTCCAGCTATGGGCAACGGAAAAATGTAGTAAGAATATCTTATTATTTTAAATAAAGTTAAGAAGACAGGACCAAAGCAAAGTACATGAAACCAAAAGCAAACATAACTTTTGGCTATAGTGGTTCTATAGCCACTATGTCTCAAAATCCAGAAGCCACAGAAGAAAATATTCACACATATGACCACATAAACATCAAAACTCCAGTCTGGCAAAAATCAAAGTGAAAAGACAAATGCAAAAACAAGTTTAAAAGACAAATAACAAAAACTTGGAAACAGCATCTGCATGCGTTATCACAAGTCTGCTTCCCTAATACATAAAGCACTCCTAGCAATCCATGAGAGAAAGTTCAACCACCACAAACACACATGGCTCTGATGTGAAACACGCGCAGCCTCCCTTCCAGTAAAAGAAATGGAAATTCAAACTATGTTTAGATACCATTTCCCACCTTTCCAAAACTGTGGTGACCCAGTCTACCAGTGAGGATGTGGTCGAATAGGCATCTTCGCCCACCTTTCACACAATCGCGCCTCAGAGTACACCGGCACAGGCCCCAGGAAGGGCGACCTGGTGATGTCAACCAAAGCCACAAATGCACACGCTCTGGCCTTGGCACATCCAATTCCAGGAATTCACCCTAAAGGTACACATGCATGTTTGAGAAATGAAATTAAGAGAAATAAAATATATTATTCATTGTATTTTGTCTATAATAGGAAAATTTGGAATTAAGTCAAAGGTTCATCGAGGACTGGTTACATAAACTGGCATGTCTATTAAACGGGACACCAGATGGCTGTAAACAAAGGCAGAGGAGCGGTGTGGGGCGGCAGGTGGGACAAGAAAAAGGGAAGCTTTCTGTGTGCGGATGTGGAAGGATCTCTAAGGCACGTTGAGTGTGGAAAGCATGGTACAGGAAAATGGGCTTGACGAAGGGTGGAGGTGGCTAATTTGTTTTTAACATTGTTTATAAATGCATAAAGAAATTCTAGAAGGATACATAAGAAACAGGACTGCAGAGACAAGGCAGGGACAGAGTGGACAGCAGCAGGCTTGAATGAACGCCTTTGATAATTGATTTTATTTTTGAACCATCTGATAGTATTAATTACAGTTGCCCTTAAATAACATGGAGGTTAGGGGTGCCAGCCCCCTCCACAGTCAAAAATCCAAGCATAGCTTTTGACTCCCAAAAATGTAACTACTAATGGCCTACTGTTGACCATTACGGATAATATAAACTGCCAATTAGCACACATTTTGTATGTTATATGTATTATGCATATACTTACAGTATTCTTACGATAAAGTATACTACAGAAAAGAAAATGTTATTTAAAAAATCAGGGGACAGGCGTGGCAGCTCATGCCTGTAATCCCAACACTTTGGGAGGCTGAAGGGGGAGGATCACTTGAGGTCAGGAGTTCGAGACCAGCTTGGGCAACATAGTGAGACCCCCTTCTCTACAAAAAAAAAATGTAAACATTAGTCAGGAGTGGTGACATGCCCTGTGGTCCCAGCTACCTGGGAGGTTGAGGTGGGAGGATTACTTGAACCTGAGAGGTCAAGGCTGCAGGGTGCCAAGACTGCACCACTGCACTCAGCCTGGGTGACAGTGCAAGACCCTGTCTCTTAAAAAAATTTTTTTTTAATTAAAAAAAGAAAATCATAAGACAGAGAAAATATATTTAGTATTCAGTAAGTGGAAGTTAATCATCATAAAGTTCTTCATCCTCGTTATCTTCACATTGAGTACGCTGAGAGGAGGAGGGAGCATCGGGGTTGGCCGTGCTGTCTCAGGGGTGGCAGAGACAGAAGAGATGAAGGAGGTGGGAACCGGGACAGGAGAGGCAGGCACAGTTGGTGTAACTTTACAAAACACACTGCAATTTCCATCTGCCTTTTTTGCTTTTTCATTTACCTAAGTGTTTCTGCACAGCACCAATTCTTCCCTGTTTGTTTAGTTTCAGTGCCCACATGATAGAAGGATTCATGTTGTAAAAGAGGTCAAAAGCAGTCTGAACAATCAGAACCCTTCTGCCAGACTGTCTAATGTCAATTTATTTTCTGGCACTGCTTCTTCTATGTTTTTTTTCCATCACCTGGCCCTGGCTTGGAACTACTTATCTCCATTAAGTTGTCTTGTGTTAACTCCTCCAGTGTGGTGTCTACTAGCTCTTGAATTTCTCCAAGATCCGTATCTTGAAACCCTTCCTTCTCCTCTCCCCTGGTGCACCTTTTTTTGCCATAGCCACAATCTCTTTCACGATTTCCTTGCTTGGCTCTGTTGCAAATCCCGTGAAGTCATGCACAACATCTGGACAGAGTTTTCTCCAGCAGGAATTTATTGTTTCGGGTTTGATAGCTCTCACGGTTTTTTCTGTTACAACAGTGGAACCTTCAATGGTGAAATCCTTTCACATTTTCATGACCTTCTCTCTATCAGGGTTCTCCTTCACAGCGTTATCATCCTTTCCATAGAATGCCGTGTGTAATGAGCCTTAAAGGTCCTTCTGAGACCCTGATCTAGAGGCTGATATGAGATGTCTTATTTGAGGGCAAATAGACCATTTCAGTCTTCAGCCTTCAGTGTTGAACTCTTGGGGTTCTGGGTGGCCAGGGGCACTGCCCAGTATTGAAAGAAGTTTAAAAGGCAGTCTCTTACTGGCAATGTACTTCCTGACTTCAGGGACAAAACACTGATGGCACCAATCCAGGAAAAGAGTTCTCACTGTCCAGGCCTTCTTGTTCTACAACCAAAAGACTGGCAGCTGGTGTTCACCTTTTCCCTTCACGGCTCAGGGGCAGTCCTGTTCATAAACTCAACTGCATTTGCACAAAATGGTAAGAGTTAGCCTATCCATGCCTGCTTCTCTTCCTTACTAATAAATGTCTCTTGTAGCTTTTTTTTTTTCCAGAATAGACCACTTTCATCTGCATTTAAAAACCTATACAGGCAGATATTCTTTCTCCTCAATGATTTTCTTAATGGTATCTGGGAACTCAACTGCTGCTTCTCCTATTATCTTGACTTTTTTTTAAGCCAAATCTCTTTCTAAAATTATCAAACCATCCTTTGCTGGCACTGAATTCTCCATCTTTAGATCCTTTGCATTTCTTTTGCTTTAAGTTGTCATATAACGACTTTGCTTTTTCTCAAATCATGTTAGAGTCTATAGGTGAGCTTTCTAATAGCCACCCTTCTACTATATAAAAGCTGCATTTCAATACAAGATAAAAAGGTATTTTGCAAAAAGTGCAAAGTTTTTGTGCCTGTTGGCATATAGCTGCAGTGACAGCTTCACAGATTTCCTTTTCTTTTTTCCAGTGGTTCTTATGCTGGTTTCATTTATCTTGAAATGTCACAAGGTAACCACAGCTGCCGACCTCAATCTACAGCACAAATCAAGCAATTCAGCTTCTTCTTGCAATGTCATGACTTTTCTCTGCTTCTTGGGAGCACTTCCAGCATCACTAGGGGTACTTCCTATGGGTTTGGATCCCATGTTGTTATTCAAGGCTTATGGTATTGCACGAAATACAGTGAAAATATGCAAGAACCTCAAGAGATTCCTTTTCACTGTGACATGAAATTTACTGTTGAGAAGGACTACTCATGCGGAGACGATAAGGATCACACAGTGTCTTAAGCGGATACTGAAAACACTTGAGCTGACCACAATAGCAACCAGATGTGGCTACAAAATTATTACAGTAGTATAGCATGGATTACAGTTAATTTTATGCAGTTATGATTTAATACTACATCTTTGTGTTTGCTTTATATTTCTTGACCGCAAATGGTACCATGTATATCTGTAAGTGTTTGTGTGCCTAAGTTTTGATAAGATTTAACTTTTTCTAACAGGTATGCATATATTTTACAGTAATAAATGACAAAATAGACTAGTATCTACATATATTTTATGCATTCATGACATGCCTTTGTCTTAATTTTTTTCAATATTTCTAGGCTATGAGATTCATATGCAAGTTTATTCAAATACTTGAAAATCTCCAAAAATTTCCAATATATTTATTGAAAAAAATCTGTATACAAGTAGGCCCACACAGCTTCAACCCATGTTGTTCAAGAGTCAACTAAGTTTTTCAGTTTTTCAACTGTGAAATGATAGCTGTCTTTCTTACCACGCCCTCCGTCAGCAGGCTGAGGCATGCGGGCTGAGTCCACCTTCCTCACACTCCTTCTGTCTGCTGTGTCATCTTCCCTGTCCCCGTCCCTAGGGATCCCTCCTACACCCCCACAGCAGGACCAGGTTTAGCAGTCTCCCATCTTCAGGTCTGTGTCCATGACAAGGAGTTTCAGAAAATAGAAATTATTCTTGAATATCATAATTTGAAACCAAAACAAATGGGGCCCATTGCCCAAACCTGTAGCAGGTTAAACTCAAAAGGGCTGATGTTGCCATGACAAGCATTGAAGCGTGTGTCAGTGCATACAGGGCAGTGGCTGCCTAGCCTCATTCCTCAGGGGAGTCTGAAAGAACCACCTTCCCAGCCCTCCCCAGCAGCTTCCAGGTGGCCTGCCCCACAGCCTGTGCTGCAATGGCATGCTGGGGACACCCTGCAGTCATCCCTGCTACACGAGACCATTCTGACCAAGCCAGGCCCAACACTGAGATACAGACCTGACACTAGCACCAAGAGGGCCATCTCCCATCTCTGCACTCTTCAACACGTGAGTACCAACCAACTGTGAGCTCAGGAAATCTTTGAAAAACTAACTCCTCCTCCTCCCCTTCCCCACACTGCCCACACCATACAGTCACAACATCCTATAGAGGAACCACCTTTCAGCCAGAGATGCTGAGAGGTGGAGATCTCCAGGAATATCTAAGGTCCAACTCCTGTGCAACATCCACCAAGATGAGTCTTGAGTGTGGAAGCCTGGAAGCTGCCCAAGTTCTGGCCTGGGAGCCGCTGCACTGGAGTCCAGGACCGCGGCAGCAGGGCTGCCTTCCAGGGGGACCAGACCCCAGGACCCTGGATTCACCCCTGGCGGTGCAGGACTCTACTCGAATCCTTCCAGGTGCTTGCTTTGCCGAAAAAATTCCACAAATGACTTCCTGGTGACAACTGCACTGTCTACCAACACTTCAGTCCATAGTTTGTGGATGACTCATGGGCCTTTGTACAACTGAAGCTCATTCCTTCTTTTCGTCACATCTTATGGAGCAGCTAGGACCACCTTAGCCCTCTTACTAGGAGAACCTGGTGCTTATCTAGCTAATGCCTTCAACAAGAGGTCCCCAGAACAATGAATGGGCTTCCCATTCCTAAGAGGGTTCTGTTCTATTTTGGAGGTGTTTCATCTTCCTTTCTCTTTTTCTTGGGGAGTGAGGAGGAGGGGGATTCATTTAAAAGATTTAGCTCATGTAGAAAATAACTCCCTTTTTCCTTCATCAAAAGGAAAGTCTTGGACAGGCACAGTAACTCGCACCTGTAATCCTAGGGCTTTGGGAGGCCAAGGCAAGAGGACTGCTTGAGCCCAGGAGTTTGAGATCAGCCCAGGCAACATAACAAGAGCCCCTCTCTAAAAGAAAGGAAAGAAGGAAGGAGAAAAGGAGGGAAGGAGGGCAGGGAAGGAAATAGGGAGAGAGAGAGAAAGAGGGAGAGAAAGGAAGAAAGACAAAAAAAACTAGCTGGCATGGTGGCATGCACCTGTAGTCCCAGGTATGCAGGAGGCTGAGGAGGAAAGATTGCTGGAACCCAGGAGCTGAGGCTGCAGTGAGCTATGATCGTACCACTGCACTCCAGCCTGGGCATCAGAGTGAGACCCTGACTCTAGGAAAAAAAAAATTGTCTTCAGAAGACAACATTAACCTATTTCCCCCTCAACAGATCTGAGGAGACATCTGGGCCAGGGTCTAGGCACCGCATGGCTGCTGTCCAGCGTGTGCCCTGCAGGGGTGCACTCTGCCCTCCGGTGCCTTCCCTGTGGGCAGCTCTGAGGTCAGCTGAGTGCCCAGGGCAGACAGCCCCAGGCCACTGGAGAAGTCTAGAGAATCTGTCTATTCATTAAAGACTATCCCCAATAAATCTTTCTAAAAAGCAGGAACCAAAAGCTTTCCTTTTGGACCATGGCCAAGTTCTCATTTTACAGTCAGCAGCAGGTCAGGCTCCAAAACAGGAATAGTAACTGCATATAACAGTAACTGCATGTAACACAACTGCACATAACTCCATATAACAAAACTGCATAAACATAACTGCATGTAACATAACTGCACTGCATGTAACATAACTGCACATATAACAAAACTGCACAATCATAAATCCATGTAACATAACTGCATGTAACATAACTGCACATAACATAACTGCATGTAACAGTAACTGCATGTAACATAACTGCATAAACATAACTGCATGTACCACCACTCCGTGTAACAGCAGTGCATGTTTTCCTCCTTTCCTTCTGTAGTTGCAGAGCTAGCAAGGAGTTCTGGCCTCCAGGAACCTTCTCACCAGGGCACACATTCCCCTTCCACTTGGGGCAGAATAAATTTCACGCAGGACACTCATCTGCATTTGGCCTCCATGCACATCAGTAAGTATTTAACTGAAAATGTAAAAGGTCTCTAAGGCTGAAACAGCAAAGCCCTGTGAGTTTCCTTTAACCTATCCCAAAATCTGTCCCCCTCAAGTATCCCATGTCCCAGGTAGTGCCAGTCCTTCTTGAAGCAGTTGCTTTTAACAGTTTTCTCTGAAGTGAAATACCATCGCAGCAAGCTGTTACTCCCCTGCACAGAGCTGCTGAAAACTAATCATCGAGCTTCAAACGCCAGGTTTGGCAAACTGTGGCTACAGAAAACCATTAATCTTGTGATGGCATTTTAGAGGTCTCCACTGAATCACATTTCCAAATGAAATAAACCCAGTCTCCCAAACTGGGCTGCGTTAGAAACAAGGAAACAAACAGCCGGCGACAGCAATGAATTACAAGTGGCATGCTAATTACCAGTCCACATCCAGAAATAGCTGAAGACTGCAGGGTTTGTGTTGTTGTTGTTGTTAAAATAACTACAGCCTTTATCCCAGGGTTGGGCAAAGCATCTGATTTATTCAAATGCTTCAGCTTCTAAACATAATCACATTTATATGTACGTATCTGGGAGGGGGAGTGAGTGGAGGGAAACTGAGGGTTGGGGCAGGGTAAGACAGCACTTGGTGGGCGGTCAGGAGAGGGCTGCCCAGTGGGGCTGGTACCTCCCCTGCCATCAAACCCATAAAAACTCCCGGGAGCTCTCCTGCCTGTCTGCCCAATGACGCCCACCTTGGACCCTGCAGAGAAAGGAAGGGGACAAAGGACGCCTGGTCCCTGTGGTTTCTTTAGGCCATCTATCACTTACTCCACAGGAGGTGCACAATGGGCAACGGGGCCTAGTGAGGGTCACAGAATTTAGACGGAAAGAATCTTGCTTCCGGAAACTTACAATGCGTTAAGGAGAGGGACAGGAAAAAGTGCATGAGCATGACAGAAACGTGGTCATTTTGTGCCACCACCTTTGGCTCCTGGGGACAAGGTGAGCCTCCTTCTCTGCATGTGCAAGTTCACCTGAAGAAATGAGGCCACACCTACAGTTCCTGCTGGCACTGTGGGGTGCAGAGGTGGCCCATCGGACTTAATTTTAGAATGTGGAGCCAGAGCTCCGTTAAGAGAATCTTCCCCACCCCCCCCCACCCCGCCTCAAACCCCAGCCTGCTGTCACCCTATCACCCCCTAAATATGCAACAGCACCCTCCACCCCACTCTCAAGTTCCAGAATGTTCCAGCGGGAAGTCTCCTTCAAGCTCATCTGGTCCAGCACAGGTTACTCTGGGCTGACTGGAGTTGTGGGGAAAGAGTGTTCTGGGTTCGCATACATTTAGGACATTCTGGGTTAAATAACACTGAGGTTTTCTGCACAGATGGATCACTGGCGTCTCCAGTACGCTAAAGGTACACTGAGGCTCTCCAAGATAGGACCGAGTAGGCAGCATACCTAAACTCACCGGCTGGAAATGCTTCCCACTCCCAACACCCATACCCCCCAAACCCCGGACACCCCGGCCAGCTCAGCCTCCTTCCCCTTCAGCTGCAGGGCACACGCGAACCCCGCTCCAGCGGCCGCCGAGGGCATACTGCGGAGACACACACGCTCCCCAGGGCGCTCACAGCGGGGACTCAGGCGCTGGAAGGTAAGCCCTCACAGCCACGCAGCTAGGTGCCACGGGTTCAGCGCTGGGACGTGCTGCCAGCTCCCAGTTCACCACCCTTCCTTCCTTCCCACACCCCATCTCTGATCATGAGAGGTGTCTGTTCAGCCTCAGAAATGCAAGACCAGACGGAGGCCTCCAGAGAGAAATCCTCAGCAGCCTAGACCCCTCACTGAAATACAACCCAATGCATTCCCTCTGCCCACTCTGACACTTCTTAGTGTGAATGCCACCAAGAAATTCTTGGGTGCAGGGGCTGATCATATAAAGATGAACTAAAGATGCCAAATTCCTTCATCCTGCTGTCACTCATCTCACAGCCAATTCTCACACACCCACCCCGAAATAAGCCAGGAGAAGGAGAGGGTTCTGGGCATCTTTACCGGGACAGGCCCAGGAGGAAGAGAGAAGACAATGGGGCTCCATGCTGGCACCGGGAGCCTTATTGCAGGCCTCCCTTGGGGCAGCACTCATGGCTGACCCCGCGAATGTCACGCCCTTGGGAAAAAAGGCGCTCAGAACAGAACCTGCCCTCTAGTTCCCAGGCCCTGCAGAGGGCTCCAGCCCTCACCACCACCATCTGCTCTGCCTGGTGAGGTGGCCTTGTGGCTGAGGCAGAGCACAGGCGCGGGGTGGGCGGGAGAGTGGGAAGAGGCTGCCGGCCCCCTCTGCGGGCCTGGCTCTCTGCTGTGCCTGGACAGGCTCCAACTCTAAGGAGGCACCTGCTGGCCCTGGAACCACGGCTCTCCAGAGATAAGCAGGAACCGGAAGCCAGGGCTGGGGCACGGAATTTGCAGGAACCAAGATGTATGAAGCATGGAGCAGAGCCACATGGGCTGTGACCAGCTGTTCCCAAATCAAACACATTGTCTCTGTGTTCACACAAAGCCAGGAACTGAGCCATGAGAGGCTGATGTGTGCAGGGGAACACAGGTGGGCTGCCTTCAGTGTGGGGAAAAATATCCTCCAGACATGAGGACCCTAAAACACCCGCCACCACCAATGCAGACATCGCCACCGGCAGCCACGTAGAAGTCACAAATCTGCTTCCTGAAATTTACCTTTTTTTTTTAAGAGACAGGGTCTTGCTCTATTGTCCAGGCTGGAGGATAAGTGGCATGATCAGAGCTCACTGCAGCCTCAACCTCCCAGGCTCAAGTGGTCCTCCTGCTTCAGCCTCCTGAGTAGCTTGGATTACAGCTGTGCACCACTACACCTGACTAAATTTCTATTTTTTTTATAGAGGGGTCTTGCTGTGTTGTCCGGGCTGGTCTCAAACTCCTGAGCTCAAGTGATCCTCCTGCCTCGACCTCCCAAAATGCTGGAATTACAGGTGTGAGTTGCCACGCCCAGTCCTGAAATTCACTTTTAAGTGTCACACCAGCCTGGTCTTCCCACTAAAAATAAAAGGCTGTGTCACAGAGGGCTTTAGTCTCAAACCCAGGGCTCACGAGTGCTCTTGTCCCAGTTCCATAGGTGTCTGGCCCCTGCAGCCTGCTGCTCAGGCTTTTCTTCCTCTAAGGTGGGGAGGTGTAAGGCAGAGGATGGATGCTACCCACCTTGTGATGAGACAAGGAAAGGGCGCATGTTCAAAACCAAACCGCTAAACAAAGATTTTTAAATGCTTTTGCTTTAAGATATCAAACAGGCACACTAAATGCTTGAGAAACTCCACTACTTTTGTTAAAATGTGTCTATTTCAGAAAGAGGGTCTCACAAGCATTGAGCTGCAGTAACCCCGTCCACCATCCAGCACAGTGGAAGCAAGCCCCTGGCAGGGAAGGGTGCTCCGATCTCACATTAACTGGGCACGAATTTATAGAAATGATAGTCACTTTTCCAAGGACATCAACACCTCTTCCTTTTTTGTTATACTACAAATGTCCCTTAAATGCCTACATGCTACGTAAAATCATGACTCTAAGTTAAGCACTTCCTTTTAGAATGTCAGAGGCAGTGATGAAGGCAGCCCGTGGATGCTCCCCCAGAATTTCAAGAATGGAGTAATTTTGGACAAGCCCACATGGTCAGACTACACATGACGTACGGATGCCTGCTTTCCCAGAGTGTGGCAAGGCCCACGGATGTCTCAGAGCAATCCCAAGTTGAGGCAGGATGGACTTCAACCACAGGCCAGGGGCTCCGCAGCACGTCCTGTCCGCATCAAGTGACCCCCAAGGAGCTGTGCCCAAAGCAGCTCCATCACCATGCCCAGAGCAGCTCCATCACCATGCCCAAAGCAGCTCCATCACCATACCCGGGGCAGCTCTATCACTGTGCCCGGAGCAGCTCCACCACTGTGCCCAGAACAGCAACATCACCATGCCCAGAGCAGTTCCATCATTGTGCACTTCCATTTAAGCTCCAGGCAGGCCTCCAGCCCCAGGATTCCTACCAGGACCATAATGCTGGCTTCCTAGTGATAGATACCAGGAATCTGCAAGGTCACTGAACACTGATCCCCACCCCCAGCTTGTACACCATTGCACCCTGGAACCAGAGCCCTGCCCCTCAACAGCAGCAGGGAGGCTGCCTCTCAGTAACCATCTGGCTTACCCATCACTGTGGCAGGCCTGTCCCTCTAGGGTGTCCCCATGTCAGGCCATGTCCATGTCTTACCCAGGCTCTGCCTGCTGCATGCCCCATGCACCTTCCTGGTTAGCACCTATAACTAAGAGAGGGCCCAGCCTCCCCTTTCAGCTTCAGTCCAAATCCTGGCCCCAGCCACATGCCTTAGCACCTGAGCCATCAAAGCAAGGCCTGTCCAGCATCTTAGACACCACAGATGGGCCTGGTAGGGACTCCAACACTGGACTTATTATTATTTATTATTATTTTTTGTTTTAGAGACAGGGTCTCACTCTGTCACCGTAGCTGGAGTGCAGTGGTGCGATCATAGTTCACTGCAGCTTCAACCTCCTGGGCTGAAGTGATCCTCCTGTCTCGGCCTCCCCATTAGCTGGGAGTACAGGTGCATGCCACCATGCCCGGTTAATTTCTTTAAAAACATTTTTGTACAGACAGGGTCTCATTATGTTGCCCAAGCTGGTCTTGGACACCTGGCTTCAAGCCATCCTCCCACCTCAGCCCCCCAAAGTGCTGGGATTACAGGCATGAGCCACCACACTGGGCCCAACATTAAACTTTAAATTTGGGCACCAACATCATGACTTTGGATTCAGGAGACAGTGTTTTGATGACTGGAACAGACACTCCCCTTCCAGAAGGTCCCTGTGCTGGCCAGCAGCTCTGGCAGGTAATGAGGGTTAAGTGGTCCCAGCACCCACAGGTGCACCACAGAGCAACAGAGAAAGGGCCGTGTGACTCTACTGGCCAGAAAACACCAAACAGTGCTATGACCTCCACCTCGGGCCTGAGTGGCAAAGTCCCTTCCAAAATGCAGAGGCCCCTTAGTACCCAGAATGGCTTAGCCCCGATTCCTGCTCAGCGAACATCCTCGGGGACAGAGGCCTTCTCTTATCAAAGAGGGCAGTGATTTCCTTTCAGAACACGAAGCAAAATAAAAAACAAGTACCCAGGTGAGAAGAGGAAGTGGTGAATGGTGCACCATGAAAGGCCAGGCGCTCTCAGGAACACCATCTCCCACAAACCCACGAGAACCTGCTCGCAGGGAAGGAATCCCCTCGCTACACAGACAAAGAATCTGGGTGCAGACAGGTGAAGTGACTGCCCAGGGCACAGAAGAGTCCATGGTGGCTCCAGAAACCCACCCTGGTCAGCCTGCCCTCAAAGCTCACGCCCTCCTCACACAGCTGTGTGGTCATGACCTTGTGGAAAGCAGGTCTTAAAACAATTTTTAAAGGCTGAAAAGAAACGCACACAAAGGAAAATGTGGTTGTGTGAAAATACTGGCAGCATGGATGGCTTCTGCTCTTTTCTCTGTTCCTAAATTTTCTTGTTTTTATTATTTTAAAATGCTTTAAATTAAATAATAAAAGGCTGTTTATGGCCGGGTTCTGTGGCTCACGCCTGTAATCCCAGCACTTTGAAAGGCTGAGGCAGGAGGATTGCTTGAGCCTAAGAGTTCTTTTTTAAAAAAAAATAAGGTTAAGCGAAGTCCTGGGGTGGGTCCCCAATCTGATGGGGCTGCTGTCCTTATCGGAAAAGGAAAAGACCCCTCATGTGTGCCCAGAGAAGAGGCCACATGAGGACCCAGGGACATGGCGGCCATCTCTGAGCCCGGAAGAGAGGCCTGACCAGAAGCCAACCCTGACAGCACCTTGATCTTGGATTTGGAGCCTCCAGACCTGACAGAAAATACATTTCTGTTATTTAAGTCACCCGGTCTGTGGTATTTTGTTAGGACAGCCCTAGCAGATTCATATACCTCAGCCTATCCTGACAGAGGACCCTAAAACATCTCACAAGCTTATATAGAAGAATCACAGCCCAGTCTGATTTGGCGGTCGCCTCTTGCAAAGCAGAAGTCATCTACGGCACTGTGTTCCTGCTCTAACATGGCAGGTCACGCCTCCTGGCTTCTGGGCACAGTACTCGTGAAACTGCGCCGGAGGGACGCACAAGAGATGCCCGCCAGGTGCAGGAGCCCTTGACAGAAGAGGCAAGAGCGCTGGTTCTGCTCCTGCCTCCACCCTGGGCTGCCGGTGGGGTCCTGGGCAAGGCACCTTTCCTCGCAGCCTCCGGTCTTCTCTTTGCACAACATGAGAGGGGAGCCAGTGATCTTTCAGGGTACTTGGGAGTCCCAAAGCTCCAACTTTACAAATTCTGCCTTCGTCAGCACACAGTCCTCAGTCTCACACACAAAATGCCAAATACAATTCTTCTTGTACAATCATTAAAAGCACACATATCAAAATATATACATGATAGTTTATTTCTACTAGAGAAGGCTTATAGCCTCATAGGAGCATGCATATTTAACCCACAGCAGCTATGCTATTTCTTGCAGGTATTCAAGAATATGTATTCCCCGAAAAACCACAAAAAGTTACTTTTCCCCCTTGGGAGTCACCAGACTACCACCATCATAGCTTAGTCAGTATACTCAGTCAGTATACAATGCTTAACATTTCAAGGTGCCAGTTGATTCTTTAAAACACATTCTGCTTCTTCTACAGATTTAACTTCGTGTACAAGCCACTGGATAGGGAAGATATGTTTGATGTTATTAGTAAGTCCAGGTGACATGCACTATGCAGCTGACTTTGCAGAGAGATGGTGAAGAAGCCCTGCACCCATGCCAGGCTTCCACACACAGGAGACACTGGTATTCCCTGGGCTCGGGCACCGTGTGACCCCACACGTGCAGCTGATCAGCGGATGCTTCTACAGAAGAAACCCCACAACATAATCAACTTTGAGGTCTTCCCAGCCACAGGGTCCAGCTCAGCTTTCCAGGATGTGAGCATGTCATGCAAGAATATGCATGTTGGTGTGTGGAGGGTAAGCCCTGTGTGAAGGGAAATTCCAAGCAAGACAGAAAGTATCTTGAGTTTCTGCAATGTCCAGATGCCAAAATGGGGTCTCCCTCCTGCTGCCATATTTGCTGAAGCAACTTCTCCCTTAGGAATGCTGTTGGTCCAATTCCTCAGCCTGAAGCAGAGATTCCACAATTTGCTTCTTTCAGGGCAAGAAGGGTTTACCTATGAATCCAACGCATGACCTTTATCGCACTTGATACTACAAAGTGCTTGTGCATATGCCTAAAATCAGACCAGCCTGTCCCCAATACACTCCCTTTTCCTGAGCATTTTCTAATGACAGAATTCATGTTCCTGTCCATCAAGAATATAGTGTCAGCTATTCCACATAAAAAGCAAGCTAAAAAGACAACTTTTTTTTTTTTTTTTTTTTTTTTTTACTATTTTACATATTAGGCTGTGACACTCAAACAAGTAGGTAGGCTGTCCTAATATCAAGTGTGATATAAAAAGTCTGCAACCGGAATTTTCCTAGTGACCATTAAGACTCTCATTTTCAGTGGCTCCACAACATCTTCCTCATCCGCCTGTGTCCCCCAGCACAGGCCACCCCAGATGGGCCAGGCAGCAGTGAAGAGCCCTCTCTACAGCTCCACCGCCTAGGAAGGCTGGGACCTCGGGAGGTCATGTGACCTCTCACGTCTACTTCCTCATTGTCACTGAGGGGTTTTAGTTCTATGAGATAGCTTTGGTCTCTTTCTGTTCTAAAGAAAAGACATAACTCACTCTTCTATAATACCAGCTATATTTTAAGCCACCACAGACCTCATCCTTTTGATGACAAAAATGCCTTGCCATGCATTCAGGTCAAGTGATTAAGCCTTGTGGAGAAGGGGCCGTTATCTTCGTCAACGCTTCCGCACACCGGCTGGGCCGTCTGTCTGACGTGCCCCCAGCCCTCAGGTGCTGCCAAGAGCAGCCACCTGGACCACCTTCAGCCCTTTCATCGTGGACAGAAACTGCACTTCCCATGCACACTTCTCAGCTTACTTTACAGAGTTAAACTTAAATCACCGGAGGTTAATTAACCCATTTATGTGCAGTGTTCCATTATTGGAACGCTAAGCATGTGGGAGTTATTTATATCCTACTGCTCAAGGTCATTGCCAAGGTCTGATTTTTCACACATGTCTGCAATTCAAAAAATTGCAACCTCCAGCATAAAAGGGCTTAAAAGGAGAACCACTAAGACAAATCTGCTATTCCAACCTCAGAAACAACTGAATGACCGCTGACCCAGTATTAAAGTGCTCCTCTGGCCCCAGAAGCCAGTGAGCCTGACTCCTATGTGATCCCTAAGGTTGGACAGTGCCAGGAACAAAGTGTTTTCTGGAACCTAAAGCAAGGGGGGAAGGCAGCGTTTTTAGAAAGTTTAAAAGTAAAGTTTACACGTAGCTTCAAAGGGGTGATCAGTGGACGTGACAATGACGAATGAGATAAAACCGCCACCTGAAAATTAACATGCAATGTGGAAACATGGAGAGGGAAAGGGACATTTATCCAAGATGTCTTACTTAGAGAGACAGTCGGACTTTGTAAAAGAGAAAAGTATTCTAAAGTTATGATTTAATCCAGAAATGCACCAGAGATAACTCTTCTCCTTGTTGCTCTCCTTCTGTGACAGCAATGACAGGCTGGTGTGCACAATATTTCCGATATTTTTGCCCAACTAGACACTGGCCTGGCCAGCTCATTTGTATGGGGTTTGCATAGGTTTGTATAACTTCTGCATGAGGAGGTGTTTGCTCCATGCATCTATCCTTAATTCAATCATTTTGGTATTTGTTCAGAGATGGTAGAGGGGAAACAGAAGCCATAAAATAATCACAGTCAAATACTGCTGATTTAGAGAAAGCACACAAACACACACACTCACACAGGACATTGGCTACAGGTTGTGTATGTGGCAAAACGTCACAGCAACAACCTGGAATATTGTCTCCCCTCCTTTTACCCCACCCAAGACTAAATGAATATGTCTAGAAAAGGGTGAGTTTTCCAAAAACTGACCACAGGCCATAGGAAAGACATAAAACCAAATTACACATTTCAATGCTTCAAAGACTGTCAAAAACTGTAATGTAGCCAAGAGCTCAACCAGTGATTTCAAGTTTGTGTTTTCAGCATGCATTCACCTTTTAAGTTAAGATGTCGGCAGTGAAGGTTCACAGCATTCCTGGGACGTGATGCTCGAGCCCCAGAACCAAAGCTCACCTGCCTCCAGGGCATTCTCTCCAAGACCTAGCGCTGAACTCATGGAATTCGCATGGCCTCCGTCATCATCTCATTTCCGGGCATCCCCTAGGTTGGAAAAGTCCTAGATCTCTCTCCAGTGGCCTTTGTGCCCTGGAATTATTGAGGCAATTCGGTAAAGGGATCGCCAATGAAAAACTTATATCAGGAGTGTTGATCTCCTACAAAGTAGAAGGCCACCTACTGCTGCCTCATTAATTGCGAAATAAATCCTCCATGCAATAACCAGAAAACACTGTGCTGCTAAGTGAAGAAAGCAGAAACCAAGAAAGATCCTTCCACGCCTCATGGTATTCAGTCCCTCCTAGGGCTCCCTTATGCTTCAATTTCTGCACCTAGAGGCATGATTTGTAAAGGTTTTCAACATTTCCATTATATATGCAGGAGTAGAACTGGGCCTGAGAAAGCCCACCCCAATGGCATCCTCTCTCCTTTCTCAAAACGTACTGGAGATGTTTCATTTCATGGGATATTGTAAGGGCTAACCCACAGCCTATGGATGGGAGAATGTCTAGAATCTTTCTAAATGCCAAAAATATTTTATAACTCTTAATGTTCCCGACCTGTCGTCATCTCAAGCCACACAACCATCTGAATTAGCGGGAGAAAGTGACAGGAACAGAGCATGGATCACAGGGTCACGAATATGCCCAAGGCACACCCAGGCATTGTGCCAGCAGCCCACCCACAGATAGTCTATGAGCACAGCAAGGTGCACCCAGTGCTGCTGTTTGCCACGTGCCACTGAAGCACCCAAGCCAGTAAATGAGGAGAGTAATCTGGCCTGCAGACATGCTCTACCATTATCTCCATCCACCCCACAGCCAGACAGCCGGCAAGCTCCCAGAGGCCAGGGAACTTCTGAATCCCACAGTACTTTACTGACCCCAGCTGCGCCTCTGAAGGGCACACAGCAAATGCACGCGGACAGACTACACTAAAAACACCCAACTTCTGTTTGGTAGCCTAGAAGGGAAAATTTTGTTTCACTGGGACATCTTCCAAAATTTCATCAAATTGGCTCAAAAAGTAACCAAGCAGTCAGCCCAACAGATTTCAGGGCCATATTTTCCTGGTAAATGGAAAACACCCCATGCTGGGACCTCTGCTTGGTATACCCAGTCAATCTTAAGCATAAAAAAGCACAATCTTCAAGAAAAATTGTATGCTCAAGAATGCAAGAGAAAATTACATTGGTCATGAAATGGCACATTTTAATTCATCAGAAACATTGCTTCGTTAAAATTCAGGAGTTTTTAAAGATCAATCGCACTTACACTGATGAGACCCCTCGTTGTTCCTGAGAGTCTTCAGATCTAGTTGTGGCTTTGGGGTAACTCAGCTGGGATTCAGACGGGCCAGCCTGCAGAGCCTACTGTGGGGGAAGGAAGAGCTGTGCCTGTGAGGAGGTGAGAGGCACTCCAGACACCCAGGGACCCGGCCAGGTCCCCGCAGCTCAAGCTACACGTTCTGCAAGCACAGCCCGATCATCACAGCCATCTGTGCCTCACCCTCTGCAACTGTGCAATTTGATTTGTCCAAGGCTTTTGCCAGGGCCAACATTTTATAGTTTCCATCAGCAAATACTCAATAACTATGTATTGAATAAATAAGTGAATGAGTGAAAGAGCTTCCAAACTAACAATTGCTTTTGCCTTCCGACGCCTCTGTTGGTGGCAGAGGGCTTTGTTGCTGATTATGTCATTTGTCATTTTGTTTTCTGGAGCACAACAGATTGAGCCTCAGTTGGAGAGGTGTAAAGACGTCAGCAAACAGACCGGCTGAGGAAGGAGAGGCGGCGTGGATGTGTGTGCCACTCTTCAGACACTCTCCTGAGCAGACACTGTGCTGTGACTCACAGGCCCAAACTCCACCCAGACTTGGTAAACAGCCTGTTTGAGTTTTATTTAGTTTTGTTATTGATCATAAACTGAGAAAATACTTCAGAGTTTAGTTAGCCCCAGGAAATTAAAATCCCCGTGTGTCACAAAAGAAGGGCTGACTGGGCCCCTGGGCAGAGCTGCCTTTCTCTCAGGAAGCCACGGTGCGGAGCAGGGCCTCCGGGTCGGTTCACTGGGGTTGAAAATGTGGTCTTTATGTAGACTGCGCCCTCAGATATTCTTATAGGCCAATGATCTTAGAGGCAAAGTCTGGTATAAATGAACTGTGATTTAAATTAATGGATAAAAGGTGTTTCTGTTCTTCTGGTATAACCTAACTTCTGAGAATGCACCAGTGCCTGACTTCTACTTTAGTTTTATAGCTCACTAAATCCACAAATCAGGAGTAGCTCACACATTGGATGGTAAACAACAAAACTCTTTTAAGATACCCTAATTTTTTACAAGAAGCAGGTGCCAAAAAATGCCTAAAACAAATGCAGATCTTTTTTTTTTTTTTTTTTTTTTTTTTTGAAGAATACCTGTCTGGAGAAGAAAGAAAGAAAAACAATCAAATGAAGAAAGCAAATTAGTGGAAACTTTCAATAGCTATCAATTCTTCCGGCCACGCAAAAAGTGCGTAATTTAGGGCTCTAATGGTTCAGGATCATTTTACCCAGAATAAGTTAAGATATATTGAGATAGTTGGAAAATGCTTAAGATATAAACAACGATTAATGGACAGGAGGCTGCTACAAACTCTGAAACTGACTGCAAGCCAAACATTTTAGATATGTAAAGGGTTAACTGACACTTTTCTATGGAAAACCAGGGACAGGAAGGAATCCCCAGCCCCTCTTCCTCTTCAAGGATCAAGGCACTGAGGACCCTGAGAATGATGGGGAAACAAAATCATCTAGTTTGACAATAACCAGGGGGAAGAATGGGCGCCCCATCAGCAAAGGGGAGGCACCAACTACCCAGGCCCTGCCGGCTCCTCCAGCTGTGCTCAGATGGGAGGACTGAGGTCTCCCTACAGGGTACAGCCCCACACAGTTACTGAGCCCACCACATCTGCCCACACAGTAAAACTCCCCAACAGGGTATGGGAAGGGCAGGAATCTGCTGTCCTAAACGGAACATCCAGAATGTTCCCATGGTTCTCCTAGAGGCCGCTGAACCTCTTCCAGGAGCCCCCAAAATCACGAGGAAGGCTGAGATATGGTGGGATTATTCTTCATGTAGGAGAAAGCCTATTCTTGAAGACAAGTCTTCACCTCTAGAAGCTCGAGCACCCAGCTTCAGCAAGAAGGAATTTACATCTGGCATTCTACGACCCAGCTGTTCTCTCCACCTCCCATCTCTCCACGGCAGTCCCAATGGCTCAGGACTGGACACAGCTGGGTCTGTGGCTGAGCATAGAGACAGACGGCCCCATAATTTTAGCAATGACTCATCTCTCTTTTACTTTGCAAAGTATGACAGTGGCCAACTAGCAAACTTCATCACAGTCTTATGTATGCTTTCTTCACTGAAGCTCCCAAAAGATGGAGTCGGTGTTTTTGTTCAACTGTAAATTAAAGACAGATGACACTCCTGAAGATTTCACGTTAAGTGATTAGTCAAGTAACTGGCCATATAGTACTAAATTCTACTTATATTTACACACTTAGGAATCCTTGAACAGTTCAATGTCCTGCAATCTACAAAATGCTTTTACTCCCTTTAACACTGTTAGAGTCATCACAAATAGTCTAGGCCTCATGTAATCTCTCATTTCCTCAGTTTATACACCTATGCAATGAGACAAATGAGAAAGTGAGTATGATGTGATTTAAGTCCCTAGGAACTAAACCATTATGCATGCTGGAACTGAACAATTTTACTTTTAGAACTCAGAAGACTGACATAAGAGCATATTCAAAACAACTGCTAAACAGCTCTAGTGCTGGGACCCTTACAGCCATGTGGAAAATACCAAGCAATGGAGCCTTCTGAATTGTTGCAAAGAGGAACAGAGTCCCAGCTCCTCATGAGGCCTGACTGGTGTTTCCAAAAGCCCCCAGATGTCAAAATGCCTGAAGGCTTGGGGCTTGGACGAGGCTGTTTCCACAGGGCCTAAGTTCTCCTGCCAAAGCTCTGTGCCCGTTCATTTCTTTTCTAGGTTGTGTTTTAAGTGCTTCTAAGTAGGACAGTCGTATTAGGAGGTCCTCATGCTTTGCGGGTGTCATCACAGTGCAGAAGGTGCGGTCAATTGCCATGGTCTGTGGGGCTGCTACCGTGGCCCGTAACTCACCTTGCAGAGTGACCATGGTCTGCGGGGCTGCTACCGTGGCCCCTGACTCACCTTTTGCAGAGTGACCATGGTCTGCGGGGCTGCTACCGTGGCCCCTGACTCACCTTTTGCAGAGTGACCATGGTCTGCGGGGCTGCTACCGTGGCCCCTGACTCACCTTTTGCAGAGTGACCGTGGTCTGCGGGGCTGCTACCGTGGCCCGTGACTCACCTTGCAGAGTGACCGTGGTATGCAGGGCTGCTACCGTGGCCCGTGACTCACCTTGCAGAGTGACCATGGTCTGCGGGGCTGCTACCGTGGACCCTGACTCACCTTTTGCAGAGTGACCATGGTCTGTGGGGCTGCTACCGTGGCCCCTGACTCACCTTGCAGAGTGACCATGGTCTGCGGGGCTGCTACCGTGGCCCGTGACTCACCTTGCAGAGTGACCATGGTCTGCGGGGCTGCTACCGTGGCCCGTGACTCGCCTTGCAGAGTGACCATGGTCTGCGGGGCTGCTACCATGGCCCGTGACTCACCTTTTGCAGAGTGACTTCTGCATGGCTTTTCTTTCATAGTCACTATATTGTGCTAACACCTTTACAGATTATTTTTAGATTGTTGAAATTGTATTTTTCAGCAATATTTTAACTTGAAATAGCCAAAGTTGTGTATCTGGTCCTCTTATCAACTAAATTTTTCTTTACTATAAATTTGGCACAATTTTAATATAAACAACTCTAATATGGATAGCTAAAATATCTTTCAATTTCAATGCACGTGACTTCTACAGATGGGGAAGAGACCTTTATCAGTGTAATTTTGGCTAAGCTAATGGAAGGTGGCTAAAAGGATATCATTTTCCTTTATTCACCTGAAGTTGAGGTTGGGACATTTGCCTATTTCATTCTGTGTTACATTCAACTCACATTTATCTGGAGGATTATAAAACTGCCAGACATTTTATTGATTAAAACCACCACCCAAATATTACAATTAGGATTACTACAGAAGTAAATCCTCAGTTTGAAATGTGAAAGGAATACAAATTGATAATTGTTCCCATTCCACCTTCTTCACGGAATAGAGTGATCACTTTGGAGAGGATGATAGTAGCATCTGGTCATTTATCTGATGGCTTCTACGTTTATATGAAATTTTCTAAAAATACCTAAACACCCAAATTACTAAATTAAAACTAGTTATGCAGGTACATTTTGCCTTCATGTCTTTGCCTCTTGTGAGATAAGGTTTTTAACGTTTTTCTCTGTATTGAACCAATGTCAGTATTTTCTAGTCAGTCTTCCATTAATTATTCTAAATTGTAGGAAGCTTATATTAATTACTTGCATTTTCTCTGAAATAAATATTTGATTACCAGGTTTCAACTGGGACTAAATCCAATCCTCATAATAAGTGTTTCTCTCTCCATCCATCCACACTAAGTTCAATGTGAAATCAGAAGAGTGTAGGAATAAGAATTTGGGCACCCCCCCGCCCCGCCCCATAACCTGAGGGCAGACAGGAGCCCACACCATAGGGTGGCGCCGTCGCAGTCACCAGCTGATTACCTATCCAGAGGATGTCCACACCCTGCACCCACTCTCCAAATGGAAGTACCAGGTAGTTTCTCTTTATCAGATATAACTCAAGAGATACAGAAGGCAAACTCATTGCCACCTTACTGTTCAAACTCATGGCCTTCAGTGATCCTCCTGCCTGGGCTAAATGTTAAAAAGCATAACAACTGTTTTTCGAAAAATAATGAAAAACAAACAAAAACTTGATAACAGAACAGATCATCCTGATTATACTATAATAAAGGTCATTACAGCACCAAGATCAAGATATCGGAGTGTATCTTCCTGTATTTTATAGGACGGTATTTCATAGAAAGATATACTAAGATATTTGCAGACTTCTGCTTTCCAGAGGGCTGCTTTCTTATTTCCTCTATGTCCTGGTGGTGATCGTGCTGTTGCGGGTGACACCAAGTCTCCGTGTGCGGTGACTTCTCCCAGCCTGACTGCTTTCTAGCCAATCTCCTGTCATTTCCCCACATTTGCCCTCCAGACGCGTCCAGCCACACCGGCTTGGTCCAGGCTCTCCACTCGGAGTGAGCGCCACCTCCTCGGCTGCTGTCTCTGCTCAGACCACCTTCTCTTTACCCAAGACTGAAGCCCAAAAGTCACCCTGCAATACACCTTCCGCCCCACCTGCCCTGCACATTCCAGCTACAACACAATCAGCACATAGATCCCTCTACCCCAGGCCTCTTCTCCACAGCTGCTGCTTGAGCCCAGGCCCTGTCCCCCTGACCAGGGACAGCTCCTCACTGCCCACCCTGGCTGGCCCTCTCAGCTTCCATCTCCTTCTCCACTAACTCCCACCCTCGGCCACCAGACTCAGCTTCCTAAACACACATCTAATGACACTGTCTCCTCTGAAAAGTGTAGTGGTTCCCACACCCTATGGGATAATCTACGCAGAGCATTCAAAACCTCATGGGGCCAGGAGGTCGAGGCCAGCCCAGGCAACACAGTGAGACCTCATCTCTAAAAACATTTTAAAAGTTAGCTGGGCATGGTGACACACACCTGTATTCCCAACTACTCAGGAGCCTGAGGCAGGAAGATCGCTTGAACCAGTAAGTTGAGGCTGCAGTGAGCTATGATTGTGCCACTGCACTCCAGCCTGTGTGGCAAAGCAAGACCCTGTCTCTAAAAATAAATAAATAAACAAAACTCTACAGTTTGGCCCTAATTTTCTTTTCCAACTTTATCTCTAGCTCTCATCTTCCTGTTCCAAGGACAACATAATATGAGTCAGCTTTAAAATGAAAGGAGATTCTGAGACAGGCTCCAATGTGTGTGAACCCTGAAGCCTTTATGCCAAGTGAAATACACTAGACACAAAAGGACAAATACTGCATGATTCTACTTATGAGGTATGTAGAGCAGTCAAAATCATACAGACAGAAAGTAGAACCATGGGTGTCAGCAGCTGGAGGGAGAGGGATGCAGAGTTAATGATTAATGGGTACAAAGTGTTGGTTTGGGAAAACGGAGAGAGTTCTGGAAATGGATAGTGGTGATGGTTGCACAACGTGAATGTACTTAATGCCACAGAACCGTACGCTTAAAAATGGTTAAAATATACTGTTTCCATAGCAGCTGAACCATTTTACATTTTTTCCAGCAACATACAATGGTTCCAACTTCTCCATGTTATGTATATCTCACCACAGTTTTTTTTTAAAAAGGGACAAAAAGTTTGAGAAACAAAGTTACCAGCGTGCTGTGAAAGCTGAGTTGAAGGACTGGCTTGAGTTTCCCCCACCATTCTCTAACAAGGGTGCAGCCTTGACTTCCCTACCACAACCCCCGAGTTTCAAGAAAGACATGGAAAAACGTGGAGAGCCCCAGCAAACCAGATCCCAGGAGAAAAAGAGGGAAACTATTAAAGTGTCAGGCTAAGCAGACAGACCCCAGACCCCTTGTGCACAGCGGGACCCTCTCCCAAGCACTGAGCTCACTAAGCTAACCCAGCATCACCACGATGCCTCCTGCAGGAAGCATGCTGACTCTAAAATATTATATGAAGTTCAAGAAGAAACCCTGCAAAGGAAAAGCCCAGCGGACACCTCCAATGGCCCCCATGTTAAGTTACACAATTGACAACAGAATCCTGTCCCCTGACTGTCCTCAGCAAGCCTGTCCATGTCACCCTCTGCCCACTCATGACACCTCCAATCTGACCATCGCTGAAGTGACTGCCCCAAGCCAAATGAACCACACACCTCACGCTCCACTGCAAGCGCTCTTAACCTTTTCTGGAGGTCAAAACCCTCCTGAGAATCCTATCAAAGCCTTGGCATTCTCCCCAGGAACTGGCAACATTTCGAAGAATTCACAGATGCCCCTGGACCCCTAGGGCTTACAAACACTGTCCCAGTGCCTGTCTCCTTCACATTTCCCTTCTGTACTGCACTTGAGAGGGACGCTGCAACCTCCCTCCATTTGTAAGAACTATATAACTCTAACAAATTTCAAGAATCCCTCAGGACTCTCTTTGAAAGGGCAGCCCACGCCCCCCACCAATGTCAGGACGTCAAGGGGAGGTCGTCTCACATCGGCTTGAGAGGCACAGCCCGTCCGACACGCCACATCCCCAAAGGACGCCCCTCCCTGCGACTGCCCTCACAGATGCACTGATGTGACTTATGGGGACTGCTGTGATGCAGTCTGTTAACACTGGCACCAGCTGCCACGGGCGAGTCATCTCAGGAACCTGACCTTGGCAAAGCATGTTTCACACTCGAGCACAGTTCATCCGGGTGGCCTCGGGCAGGGGCAGGAAGGCGGAAAACAGACAGGGAGGTGCCGGGGTGCACTGCCCCCGAAACCGCGCCACAGGAGTCACCTCACCCACACAGGGAGACCAAACCCTCAAAGCCAAATTTTCAAGCTGCTGCTGAGAATCCCATAAAAAGCAATGCTATTTCTAACCTCCCGCACCACGGAAAAATACACACGCCACCAAGCAACCCAGAATCTGAGGGTTTATTTTTACATCTTTTCCCCACATCCCCCACCCTGGCCTCCCCCACAAAATTTTAGGTGGAAAATTTGCTAGCTTTTTAGCAGTTTGACAATGCCGTGCTAGGCATGAACTGACGGAGCTGCTAGCACATTTGAGTTTAAAGCAAAGCATCAAAGTATTTATCCCATATGACTCCACAGGTCTGCTTGATGAGAAATTAATACACTCTAATCACAGAAAGACAGAATCCAACAAGCAGGCGGAGACGAGGCCCAGGTCCCAGGCCATGGGCAGAAGTGGCAGAGGTGACAAGTTTCTCTTTCCCACCTCTGAAAGTGGTGTTCCCACCACGGGCCTTTCTTCCTGCAGGCTGGCATTCTCTAATCCAAACTATAAACAAGGGCAATCGGCACCCTTGATGCCCTTGCTGCGTTTCTGATTTTCTCAATGCCATTCTTAACCCTTGATTTGGTTTGGCTGTGTCGCCACCCGAATCTCAACTTGAATTGTATCTCCCAGAATTCCCACATGTCGTGGGAGGGACCCAGGGGAAGGTAACTGAATTATGAGGGCCTTTCCCATGCCATTCTCGTGATAGTGAATTAGTCTCACAAGATCTGATGGGTTTGTTTCTGCTTTTGCTTCTTCCTCATTGTCTCTTGCTGCCGCCATGCAAGAAGTGCCTTTTGCCCTCAGCCATGATTCTGAGGCCTCCCCAGCCACGTGGAACCATAAGTCCAATTAAACCTCTTTTCTTCCCAGTCTCAGGTATGTCTTTATCAGCAGGGTGAATATGGTCTAACACAGTAAATTGGTATCAGTAGAGTGGAGCATTGCTGAAAAGATACTCAAAAATGTGAAAGTGATTTTCGAACTGGGTAACAGGCAGAAATCGGATCAGTTTGAAGGGCTCAGAAGAAGACAGGAAAATGTGGGAAAGTTTGAAACCTCCTAGAGACTTGTTAAATGGCTTTGCCCAAAATGCTGATAGCGATAAGGACAATAAAATCCAGGCTGAGGTGGTCTCAGACGATGAGGAACTTGTTGGGAACTGGAGCAAAATTGACTCTTGCTATGTTTTAGCAAAGAGACTGGCAACATTTTGCCCCTGCCCTAGAGATTTGTGCAACTTTGAACTTGAGAGAGATGATTTAGGGTATCTGGTGGAAGAAATTTCTAAGCAGCAAAGCATCCAAAGGTGACTTGGGTGCTGTTAAAGGCATTCAGTTTTATAAGGGAAGCAGAGCATAAAAGTTTGGAAAATTTGCAGGCTGACTATGCAATAGAAAAGAAAAATCCATTTTCTGAGGAGAAATTCAAGCTGGCTGCAGAAATGTGCATAAATAGCAAGAAGCCTAATGTTAATCTCCAAGACCACGGGGAAAATGTCTCCAGGCCTTGTCAGAGACCTTCACAGCAGCCCCTCCCATCACAGGCCCAGAGGCACAGAAAGAAAAAGTGGTTTTGTGGGCTGGGCCCAGGGTCCCCATGCTGTATGCAACCTAGGGACTTGGTGCCCTGTGTCCCAGCCACACCAGAAGTGGCTGAAAGGGGGCAACATACAGTTCAGGCTGTGACTTCAGAGGGCGGAAGCCCTAAGCCTTGGCAGCTTCCACATGGTGTTGAGCCTGTGGGTACACAGAAGTCAAGAATTGAGGTTTGGGAACCTCTGCCTAGATTTCAGAAGATGTATGGAAATGCCTAGATGCCCAGGCAAAAGTTTGCTGCAGGGGCAGGGCCCTCATGGAGAACTTCTGCTAGGGTAGTGCAGAAGGGAAATGGGGGGTAGGAGCCCCTACACAGAGTCCCTACTGGGGCATGGCCTAGTGGAGCTGGGAGAAGAGGGCCACCAACCTCCAGACCCCAGAATGGTAGATCCACAGACAGCCTGTACCGTGTGCCTGGAAAAGACACAGACACTCAACACCAGCCTGTGCAAGCAGCCAGGAGGAAGCCTGTACCCTGCAAAGCCATAGGGATGGAGCTGCCCAAGGCCACGGGAACCCACCTCTTGCATCAGTGTGACACGGATGTGAGACCTGGACTCAAAGGAGATCATTTTGGAGCTTTAAAATCTGACTGCCTCGCTGGATTTTGGACTTGCACAGGCCCTGTAGCCCCTTTGTTTTGGTCAATTTCTCCTATTTGCAACAACTGTATTTACCCAATACCTGTACCCTTATTGTAACTAGGAAGTAACTGGCTTGCTTTTGATTTTACAGGCTCACAGGCAGAAGGGACTCGCCTTATCTCAAATGAGACTTTGGACTATGGACTTCTGGGTTAATGCTGAAATGAGTTAAGACTTTGGGGGACTATTCAGAAGGCAAGATTGGTTTTGAAATGTGGGGATGTGAGATTTGGACGGGGCAGGGGCAGGATGATAGAGTTTGGCTGTGTCCCCACCCAAATCTCAACTTGACTTGTCTCTCCCAGAATTCCCATGTATGGGAGGGACCCAGGGGAAGGTAGTTGAATCATGGAGGCCCGTCTTTCCCATGCTATTCTCATGATAGTGAATAAGTCTCACGAGATATGATGGGCTTATCAGGGGTTTCCACTTTTGCTTCTTCCTCATTCTCTCTTGCTGCCACCATGTAAGAAGTGCCTTTCGCCTCCCGTCATAATTCTGAGGCCTCCCCAGCCACGCGAAACTGTTAGGTCCAATTAAACCTCCTTTTCTTCCCAGTCTCGGATATATCTTTATCAGCAGCGTGAATCCGGACTAATACAACCCTAAAGTTGAAGAAATCGGGGACAATGGTGAGATGGAGCTTCAGACTCCAGTCCCCTGATGCTGGGTAGACAGAGGCCCGGGAGGAGACAGGAGGTAAGAGGAGACATGGGAGACACAGAGAGGGGTCCCAAATAAGGCTGAAGAACTCAGAAACTCTTTCAGAAGCCGAGGGAGACCCCTGAACTAGAACCCCCAAACGTGGGATCCCTCCCAGGATCCCTGCACTGGCCACCTTGGTGTCACTTCCTTGATAGCAACCTGAAAGGCCAGCAGAGGCTCTGATCCACAGCTTCCCCACTGCCCATGCAGGTGGGAAACCTCAGGGCACCCTCTGCAGGAACCACCTTCAAGGCTGAGTTTCAGTCCTCCTCAAGTTAGGAGCCCCCAGCATAAGATGGTCATTCACATGACAATTCCAATTGTCTTTTGTGGATTTTTTGGGTTTTTTTTTTTTGAGGGGGGGTGGGGGGCGGGATTGGAGACAGGATCTCGCTGTACTGCCCAGGCTAGAGTGCAGTGGCATGATCATAGTTCACTGCAGCCTCAAACTCCCAGGCTCAAGTGATCCTCCCACCTCAGCCTCCTGAGTAGCTGGGACCACAGGCATGAGCTACCAGGCCCACATAATTTTTCTGATTTTTTAGTAGAGCCCAGGCTGGTTTCAAATTCCTGAGCTCAAGCGATACTCCTGCCTTAGCCTCTCAAAATGCTGGGATTCCAATTCTCTTTGTTTGATAACATTTTGACGAGTTAATCTGTTTTATTGCACAGTGCCAAAGATCACTTTATACACACATCTCGTAAAAATAAGCAGGACTCTATTTACCAGTGTAGACAGCAGGGACCTATATTCAACGGTAATAATTGCTTCTCCCAGTACTATTGGTCCTCTTTGATTTTACCTTAAAAATGTTTAAATCGATCGCAAAGATAGAAGTTCAGGTCGGGATGCACCGCCTGGGTCTAAGGTTATTTTTTCATTGTTTCACTGTGTCTCCCCACAGGGAGCACTGGTCTCACACTGGAAGACATCCACATGGTCCCTGGTCTGCACCAGTGCCTTCAGATCCCTTAAGGACCAAGAAGAAAACCAAAAGAGAGGCGGAGTTTTCTCCAGCTGCACCTTTCCAGTCTGTGCTGACAGCCAGCCAGATCTCAGTCTGAGGCTGCACTGTCTTATGCGGAGGTCAGGGAATGGTGCAGGGAGCCTGAATTAATGATTTCTTTGCCCCCACCCCAGTGGCTTTGTGCTTAGTCATGTCAGCAGCACTCCCCCTCCCCCACTCGCTCCAGCAGGATGCCATGTGAAATTCCTTAGCAAACTTCCGTAGTCCTGAAAGAGGACAGAGAGAGCAGGACCTCTGCTATTTTCCTCCAATCCCCCCAGGACACGGATCACAGCAGAAAGCCAGCATTAGGGTGGAAAATAACAGCCAACATGTTGTTGAGTGACGACTGTGCATGGAATGCTGAATTAGGCATCTTCAAAGTAATTCCATGAGATAAATATTATCCCATTTAAAGATGAGAAAAGCTGAGACTCACAGAGGGTTAGGACTTGTCAGGGTAACAAAGTGAATGAAAGTTACCATGCCAGAACTCGACCCAAGGTCTTGTGGCTTCTGAGTTCCCCACACAAATGCAATATGGCAAGGGCATATGTTTTCAGATTCATCGAGGAGGGAAAAACTCAAAAGTGCATTTAATAACAACCTAAACACGGGGACCAGGCTGCATTTTAAAACCAAGTCCAAATAAATCCACTGTACAAGGAGACAGGCACATCCTGCAGTTAATGCAAAGCTCTAGGCCTCCTTGAGCCCTCCCAGGCAAGCAGACAGAGAGCAGAAGAAGGCAATACCACCTGTCCATTTTATCAGCTCTTAGGAATGTCTCACAGTCCAGCTGTGAGCTGCTTAAGGGACAAAATTTTGCCAGTAACAGAGCAAATATAAATTCCAGGACAGTCAGCTGTAAGAACCTATTTTAGAGGTGTGAAAGTTCTTACGACGCCTCGCAATCTAAGTCTGTGCTTGAAAACTGCCCATGATGATGAAGCGCCATGCAGTTCTGCAGAGACAGTGATTTCTTCTTTAGCTGCTCTGATTTTCAGGAAAAGCAACGTAGCTCTGTATTTAATTTAAAATCCACATATACCGTACAGTCAAGACAAAGTTTTCCATTACCAATTTTGAAAGTTGCTTAAACTAATTGATGAGTGAGGTAACAACCCCACATAAGGGGGAAAATCAGATACTTATGTCATTTGCAAGAATTCTTTTTACTTTTGCTGAAATGCTGTAACTCAAGTTTCAGTCTTCGGGGGCACAGTCCAGTGGTGTGTTCCGCTACCTAGTAAAATTCTACTTGAAGACAGTGCTAGTTTTTGGTGGGTCGATTCAATGGCAACTGTACTTGAGACAATAAAAGAGAAATGAAACTGCGCCCACGCCTTTGTCAGCCCTGGTAGAGAGGTGCTGCCGCCTCCCACTTCAAGCTGGCGGTGGGTGTGCCAAACGATGGAAGAAAAACGGCTCCTCCACACCCACCAAGCCAGCGAAGAGCAGGGATTTTCAAACACCGTGCTGTTCTGTCACGTTAATAAAGGGATCGTGTGAGTAACAAGCATTTCGTCAGTCACTGAACATCCACAAGGCATGCAGTCTGGGTGTTCCCTGTGAGCTCTTTCCACCCCAGCTTCCCGAGAGCCAATTGAATGGGCGTGAAATCCACTCAGGAGAGAGGAGAGAGACACACGAGCTCAGCAGTGGAGGAGCTGCCCCCACACAGAACCCAAGCGTGGTTTGCTCTCCCATGCATACTGCTTTGCACCCAACTGTAAAAAGTCCATTTACATTCCAGGGTCTGTGTGCCTCAGCAAGGAAGCACCACAAATCCTCCTGGATTCTGCAGGTGCCTCCTCTGCTGCCAACAGCAACCAGAAAGGAAAAAGCTGGGTTATGCTCTAAGAGCTTCGGGGGGGATTCCTCATCAAGTTGTCTCATTTGCCAAAAGTTTTATCAAGCTCCTGACCCTGCAGGCACTGTTCTAGGCCCTGAAGAAAAAATAAATAGAAGGAAGGAAGACAAGTGGGAGAGAAGGAGGTCCTTGCCCTCATAAGGTTTACATTCTAGAAAGGGATTTCCCATAAGCAATGAGTCCCACCACCAGGCACATTAAAAATATAGAAAAAAAATGGACCTTATATTTTATAGAATATCTTACCTTCCTGAAAATTCCCATGTATTTCTTCACTTGATGTTCTTTGACATCAAGTGAAGCCTGATAATGAGACAGAATAAGCATCACTAAAATCACAGAGGAACTGAGAAAACACGGCATCAAGAGGGGCAGGGCATCCTGAGGCCAGAGGCTGATGCTGGCATGCCAGGTGGGGGGCTCCCGGCACCTCCCAGCTCTGCCACTGACTGTCCTCCACCAGGGCTGGCTCTGAAAACACACAGGTGTCACCCAAGCTTCTACTGTGAATAGATACCCAAGCCCCAGCCATTGACATCCAGCCCCAAAGAAGAAACACACCAATGAGGCGCACCCTTGCAAAAACAAACGCAGCCAGACAGGTCCACCATCGCAGAGCAGCTCCTGCCAAGACGAGCTCTGCTTCTCAGACACCATCACAAAGAACAGTCACAAGTAGTTCCACTTACCTTTTACACTATACAGAAACTGATGGGAGTTCTCAGAAATGGCCCAACAGGAGGTTTGATGTCACGAACGTAGAGCTTGAACCACTAGAAAGAAAGATGAAGAACTTCTGTGAGCCATTTGTTTCTTTCTGTGTGTCCCCCTCCCAAGTTTCAAAAACGGGTAAATATTTGAGGGCTGTCACAAAAAGAGGCATAATTATCAAAATGAGTACAATAAAAATGCAATAATAAGCATCAAGTAATAAAGGGAAGGAAGAGAGAAGAATTACAGCACAGAATTACTAAACTGGGACAAAATCCCCCTCTGCCTCCACTCAGCCACAGGCACAACCGAGTCCTCATCTGTCAAAGGACAAACACTTGTTCCTGCAGAGGCACAGGCCTCCTCTTTGATGAGAGGCCAAATAACAGTATTCCGGTTGGACTGGTCTTCTTAAAATTCACACACACCCTAAAGGCTGAGAAAAGACCATCTTCTTTCACGACAATCCAGTCTCAAGACAACATGGGTCCACCTAAAGGCGGGCAGGCCCTATTGATTCCTCCACTGAAATACATGTCTGATTTCATGGAAGAGGCAAGCCCTCTAGCAGTGACACTGCTGGGATGGTAACGTTCGTGACTCTGCCTGCAAGGCTGCCTTTACCTGCCCGCCATCCTGTTAGGAGAGTGTCCTCCCAGCTGGTGCTTCAGATTTTGTCCATTCCATACAACCTGTCACTGGCATCCCCATCCCAACTGAGTGAGCATGCTCTGTGGGCAATGCACCATCCCAGGTGGAGAGCCAGGTATCCTTGGGTGACCGCCTTGAGCTCACAAAGTAGTTTCAGGTGAACTCAGCAAAGCTCGGCCTCAGACACCACAAGTGCCTCTCAGCACCCCGCCTGCCAGCGTGCAGGACACACTCTTGTCCAAGGGGGACTAAGCCACCATCTGTCTAGCTTGTGTGCTGCAGTTCATTCTCCAGGAGGCTCGTACCCCAAAGCATGCTCCTGCCATATGCCACTCCTGAGTGATCAGCCCATGTAAAGACAGCCGGATAAAACACGGCTGCACCTAGCTAGAGGAGCCTGGGAGATTCCTGCGGAGCTCTACCCCAGCCAAACACCTCCTTCCCATCAGCGCTGGGAGCCTACAGACATTCCTTTCTCCTCCTGTTTCCTGCCTGCCGAGAGATGAAAACAACCCACTGCTGATTTTCCAGATCTTAGTTTTTATTCCTCCACTGGGGCTGCTCTCACCAGTCTTCCTAGGATGCAAACGCTCAGATTTCTTGGGAACAGAAGTCCGTGAAATAACCAGAAAGGTACTGTGGTGGGCAGAATTCTAAGGTGACCCCCTCAAATTGCTCACACCCTGTACAACTCCCTTCCCTTGAGTGTAGGTGGAAGCTGTGATTGGCTTCTACCCAACCGAATACTGCGAAGAATGCTTCTCCCCACACCAGGTGACCTACATAGGATCCCAACTCCGTGACGAGGGAGCGACAGACTCCCTTGCTGGCTTGGAGAAGCAAGCTGCCACCTCGTGATGGGGCCTGTGAAGGGCCACTTGGCAAAGCACTACAGGGGCTCCCCAAGACCTGAGAGCAGCCCTCAGCTGACAAGCAGCAAGGGAACAGGGACATCAGTCCTGCAGTTACAAGTCAATGGATTCTGCCAGCAACATGAACGAGCCTGGAGGTGGATTCTTCCCTACTTAGACCTGCAGATGGGAACACAGCCTGGCCAACACCTTGACTACAGCCTGACCAGAGAACCAGCTAAGCCATGCCTGACTTTGGAGCCATGGAAACTGTGAGATAACAAATGAGTACTGTTTTCAGCTCCTAAGTTTATATTAATTTGTTACACAGCAACAGAAAACTGACAAATGTAACTTAGTAATTAGGCCAGGTGCAGTGGCTCATGCCTATAATTCCCGTACTTTGGGAGGCTGAGGCGGGTGGATTAGGATGCCAGGAATTCAAGACCAGCCTGGCCAACACAGTGAAACCCCATCTTTACCAAGAAATACAAAAATTAGCTGAGCGTGGTGGTGCACACCTGTAGTTCCAGCTACTCGGGAGGCTGAGGCATGAGAACCACTTGAACCCAGGAGGCTGAGATTGCAGTGAGCCAAAATTGACCCACTGCACTCCAGCATGGGTGACAGAATAAGACCCTATCTCAAAATAAATAAATAAATAAAATAACTCAGTAATTAAATATGGGGTACATAATATAAAGCGTATATGCATATACTAAATGCATACACAACTGTATATTAGAGCAGGCCTCTGTCCTGCCTCATCTACCAAAAGTGGAAATTCATTCTCCTACTCAACTTTGAGCTCCTTGTGGGCAAAAACCACATCCCCATCATCCTGGCATCCCTAACACTTTGCAGAGTATGTGGCACATGGGAGGCCTTTAACATTTGTTTTTTTTTTTATTCTTAATTTTTGTGTGCACATAGTAAGTATATGTATTTACAGGGTACATGAGATGTTTTGATACAGGCATATAATATGAAATAAGCAAATCACGCAGAATGGGGTGTCCATCCCGTTAAGCATTTATCCTTTGAGTTACAAACAATCCAATTACACTCTTTAATTTTAAAATATACAATTAAGTTATTATTGACTACAGTCACCTTGTTGTGCTATTAAAATTTTTTTAAATGACCCAAAGTAATAGAATTATGATTTGTCAATGTCTAGTCACAAAAAGGCCTAGCAACCGAACTTATTCAAGCCTTCAGAGCACAGCCCATAGCTTTGAATTTCAAAATAGGTTGAAGATATTTGGCTTCATGTTCTACCCCGAAAAAATGAACACACAACTTCTCCAGCACTGATTTCATTTTACCAGTGAACCTGAGTCAGTGCTTAAAATGTCACTCAGTAGTTATTACTTTTGTCAAATATCCTTGCCACTTCTCTGGCATCTAGCTATCTACAGTTCAAGGTTAAAAACAAAAAATTCCCTAAGACAATTTCCAAAGTAAGAATTTGTGGCCCATTTTTAATTTTCCATTAGTATCAATAAATCTTTCCTTCCCAACTAAAGTGACAAAACCTGTATGGGTCAAATGACCAGGCTCTAATTCTAAAACAAAATGCCAATCCAATTTCCTGGCAACCTGTTTCACAATTTCTTTTGGATTTTTTTTTTTTTTTGAAACAGGGTCTTGCTATGGTATCCAGACTACAGTGCAGTGGCTGCTCACAGGCACAATCATAGCTCACTGCAGCCTCAAACTCCTGGACTCAAATGATCCTCCTGCCTCAGCCTCCCCGGTAGCTAGGACTACATGTGCACACCACCGTGCCCGGCTCTTTAAGATATTCTGTTTTTAAACTGATGATTTTTAACTATCTTAAGCAAGACTTTAAGCTCTGTTGAAAATAATTCAACACATACATAGTTCCTGCTACCCAACATTGTGTCTATTTTACATTCCGAAAGGACTACTTTTAATAACAGTGATATTTGAAAATATTTAAATCAATACAATTACTTAAAAAGAGTACAAAAGAAAAACTTTATTCATTACAGAAACCTGTCACACTCCCCTGAAATCTATATTCAGGACTATATGATATATTCCCACTTCTCTATCAATCACTCAGCAAACATGATCATCATCTGCACGCTTTCTCCCTCATGCTTAGCCTCGCAGGCAGCAGGATTCTCACACCCAAGCCAAGAAAAACTAAAAACAGCAGTTCCATGACACGAGGCAGAGAACTGCAACAAACTCACCTCTTCCTTTCAGCATAACTTTAACTCTCTAGTTGTGAAAATAGCCACTGACCTGCTGCTCGGCATCCCCTGTGTAGGGCCCAGCAGGGAACTGGAGGGGTCACTGACCGACCCCTCCCCAGGTCCAGCCAAGAGATCAACAGCTCCAGGTCACAGCACAAAGACAGACCTGACGCCCCATCCAGGCCTCCTCCCTCTGTTCTAGTAAACACAGGCTTTTTCCATAACCTCACCAAACACAACTCAACATCAAGCCCAGGCCTCCAAGAAAGAAGGCTGAGCAGAAACACTAAGCCTCCCCCAAGCAAATCAAGCCTTCAGAAGAAAGGTTCATTCAAGAGGAAGCCACCGAAGAGAGCCAGCAAGCACAGCCGCTCGCTGAGGAGAGAAGAGAAGGCACTGGCTGAGCTCCTCACACGCCACACCCTGCGGCACCAGGCATCGGGGCATCCACACGTGGGTTTCCAACAGCATGGTCCTGTGGGGCTGCCGATCCCACTAACCCCAAACCACCTCCTGAATGACATGTCCCAGACATGGCTGTGAACCATGGGCCCCTAAGAAGCAGAGCAAGAAGAGGCAGAGTGGGTGGAACTCCTAAAAAGTGGCAGGTAGTGCCACCCTTGCACCAGGACAGGACTGCATGAGGGGCTGGAGGATGGAAAACCCCAAAGGAAAGCAGGCACGCTTATTCTTAATCTTCACAGTGTTCTCACTCTCTCTTTAAGGTAAAGGAAGATGGGAAATTTGTTTGGGCAAAAGTTGAAGAGAAGCCTGGCCACAGGCTTCTGGCCTTTCTGTGGAGCAGGACTCACTCCAGCTGGTGGCTGGGTCCTGGGAAGCAGAGCCATTTAAAACACAACAGGCTGGGTCCTGGGAAGCAGAGCCATTTAAAACACAACAGGCTGGGTCCGGCAGCTCACACCTGGAATTCCAGCACTTTGAGAGGCCAAGGTGGGAGGACAGCTTAAGTGCAAGACAAGCCTGAGCAATATAGCAAGATCCCGTCTCTATAAAAAAGAAAATATTAGCCGGATGTGGTGGTGCGCACCTGTAGTCCTATCTGCTCAGGAAGCTGAGGTGGGAGGATCTCTTGAGCCCAGGAGTTTGAGGCTGCAGTGAACTATGATCACACCACTGCACTCCAGCCTGGGCAACAGAGTGAGACCCTGTCTCAAAAACAAATAAATTAAACACAAGGAGGCCCAGAGACAGAGTGAAGAGCCATCTCAGGAAAATCGTAACGGGACAGAAAACACACAGAGCAGCTGGTGACATATGAAATAGAAAAGAAAGGCACCCTTCCCAAAACCAACCTTGCTTTATGATGCTTTTTTCAGAAACATTGCAGATGGACCCACCCCATCACCACAGATGCAGTAACCCACCTGATTTTTACATCAGGGACAGTTTCACATCATAAAATGCATGTGTGCATTCATTCATGCATTCAACCTGTAAATGCCACATCGTTTTTGTTTTGACAATTTTCTAACATCTTTACTAGCTGATGCACCACAGCTCCCTAGCTTCTCTCTCTCTCACAGGGCTGCATTATTCTGAGTAAATTGAAGCTGAGATATACCGACCATAGGTGTGTCTTTCCTGGGGCCTCACCAGCCAGCACCAGGAATCTGCACTCACTGAGTCTGGCCTCAGTGAAGAGCCAGCGGTCATGGTAACCCCAGTCAAGAGCAGCAGGAGGTCTCCCGCTGTCCCTGAAGTGTCCCAGCCAGGTCTACAAGGCTGCCATGCAGAGTGACCATGCACTGGCCATGGCTCCTGCAGGCTGCATAATGCCTCTGTCCCCGCAGCAGCCTAAAGCATGACCGCCTGTGTCCTAACAAAGCTGCAGCAAGCATTTCATCAGCGCCTTTCAGACTCGAGGAACACACATAGAGCACGCGGCATGGGGCATGGGGTGATACCCAGGGACGTGTATAATGTGGCATGGGGTGATACCCAGGGACACTAACTCGGCCAAGAGGAGCGAGACGGAGGCGAAAGCCAGGCGCTATCTGGCAGCTGTCTCGCTGCATTTGAGTTTTCTTCTCCCCAAATAGAAATGAAAGTCTCTTCAAACCAGATGCAACAGTAAAGTGGTCCAATTTTGCTTGCCGGGAACAAATGAGGAATGGCGATGGCCACCCAGCAAGTCCCCTCTTCTGGAGCACAGAGCACCAACTCCAGCCATTGCCGGGGCACAGTTCAAGTACCCAGTCTCTTCAAAGACCTGAGCCCTATGACAACCCTCTAGGGGATTTCTACCTGGACCAAGGCAACCCAGGCTCCATGCAGCTGCCACACACAGATTAGGAGCATCCCTCAAAGTCAGCACTGAGGGCCAGGTGTGGTGGCTCACACCTGTAATCCCAGCACTTTGGGAGGCTGAGGCGGGTGGATCACGAGGTCAAGAGATCGAGACCATCCTGGCCAACATGGTGAAACCCCGTCTCTACTAAAAATACAAAAATTAGCCGGGCGTGGTGGTGGGCACCTGTAGTCCCAGCTCCTAGGGAGGCTGAGGCAAGAGAATCACTTGAACTCGGGAGGCGGAGGTTGAAGTGAGCCGAGATTGTGCCACTGCACTCCAGCCTGGCAAAGCAAGACTCCATCGTTAAAAAAAAAAAAAAAAAAAAAAAAAAAGCACTGAACAGGAGGGTGGGGTGGAAACTGACTTGCTGGGAGCAGTCCCTGTACCAGGGCTCGTTCAGCTTTTCCCACCCTCTCCCTTCAACCAAGGTCTCTCAGTCAAAGCAAAAGCAGTCTACGTGCCTAATGTCAACTAACACTCTCTCGGCTCAAGTACTCAGGCAGCAAAGTTCAAAGGCCCCACCTCCTGCACATCAAGAATTCCAGAGCCATCTACAGGAAGACAGGACAAGGCCAACCTCAGGGAACGCTATCGGCATTCAAGGCCTTCATGCAACAGGGGCTTATCAGATGGTGAACATGCCAGGCCCTGTGTCAGATGCTGAGGACATCACAAGGGGAAGAACACGGAGAAGAGGCCTTCGACCCAGCCTCTTTGGTCTTCAGTGGTAGCTAAGACCTCCTTTGGCAGACTCAGAAAGACCTCATGAACTAAGTATCCAGAAAGTGTGCTGGAAGCCCCCAGTGGGAATTGGGAAATGGGCCTCCTACAGGCTCAGAGGGTCCCTCTCCACCCTTCGCTTTCACACAGGCACTGAACGCCTACCGTCACGATGCCGAAGAAACGGACGATCCTACAGTCGTCTACATCAGCAGCAAGAAATCATTTCGGTTACAGTCACTTGAGTCTTAGCTAAGCCTCATTAGAGTCTCATTATTTAAGTCTGTCAATGGTATAATAGGACAGTTCTATATTAATTAGAATGGTTTAAAAATCATGACACCCTATTTCCCAGCATTTCTGAATGGCAAATGTTTACTGCTTATTGGTGTGTGTGTTTAGTTGTTGTTTAGGTAAACTGAGCCAATAATAAACATCTATTATTGGTCGTTCTCCTCCATTAAACTATGTTTGATCTTTCCTCTGTAAATCCCTCATAGTAGTAGTCATTGTATAGTTTCATACATTTCAAATACAATATATACACATGTATACATATATACACAGATAATATCCAAATACATATATACACAAACACACTCTGGGTTGTGGTATTTAAATACATACACATACATACATATCACATGTATAACTTTTTAGTTTCTAAAAACAATACTTAGTCTCATTATTTGAAATACATTTTCTCTTCCCTTCTGTCAGAGATCACTTCTTTAGTGCTGGCTGTGGTCTCCACTCCTGCAGAGTTCTAGCCTCCCAGTGAAACCTGCTGATGCCCTGAGGAAGGATCCTTCACAGCACAACCATGCAGGGTCCAGAAAGCTGAAAGCAGCTAACTGCATTCTGCTCTAGCCAAACAGAACTCACCCCATCTGTATTATCTATGCATAAACTTTGCAAATAAAGTCCTGGATCCAGTACTCTGAAATAACTTAATGAAAACACATTCTACTGCTAAAGTACCTTTGCCTTGGCTTCCAATGCTTTGATACACTTCTACGCGGTAATGCAAATAGGCCTGGAATGAGCATACTTTGCACTCTCGACCCGGCCAATTCAGACTCTACACATCTGTAGTGAGCCCCAAGGTTCTACATTTCCTTTTCTTTTTTTCCTTTTCCTTTTTTTTTTTTTTTAAGAGACAGAGTCACCCAGGCTAGATTACAGTGGAGCCATCACAGCTCACAGCAGGCTCCGCTTCCTGGGCACAAGTGATCCTCCCACCTCAGCCTCCCATGTAGCTGTGACCACAGGTAGGCACACCACCAGGCCCAGCTAATTTTTAAAATTTTTGTAGAATCAGGATCTTGCTATGTTGCCCAGCCTGGTCTCAAACTCCTGGGATCAAGAGATTATCCCACCTTGGCCTCTCAAAGTGCTAAGATGTCAGATGTGAGCCACCATGCCCAGCCTCCACATTTCTAACAAGCTCCCAGGAGACACCAGCACAGCAGTCCAGTGACACGGCTCTAGACAGCCCTGGTGTGTTTGCAGATCAAGGTAGCCTGCCTCGACTCCCCTACAAATACTTGTTCAAATCCGCAGCAGCAAGAGCCTACTGTGAAGGCAGCTATTCGAGTGATACCCGTAAGCATGTTAACATGGATGTCAGGTGATGGACAGGGCCATGTGGGAGGATGGAGGACAGAATATCCAAGGGGACACCAGGAGGAAGGGGTCGAAGAAGGCCGTGAGGACACTGAGTTTGAGAATGAGACCATGCCTGCTGCAGAAACCTATGAACGGTTCAAGATGAAAAGAGCACATCTCTCTGGAAGGAACTCCCACATTGTCAACTCAGACTGACTCCAAGTGTGAGCATATTAAGTCAGACAGCCCGCTAGGGCCCCAGCAGGCTGGGAAACAGGCACGGATGCTACCAGCAGAAGCCACCACGCAAATGGGCTTCCCCTCAGGAAAAAAAAAAAAATCATCTACCCCGGTTCATTTGAAAAGACACAGATGCTCCAAATATTCCCACATTAATGGATCATTTTAATTGAAAATAGAGACATGCTTCTGCTACCTCATCAGAGCACTAGTTCAGAGCACAATATCTGACTATAAAGATTGTCACTGTGTGAAAGCCAGCTGCTTATATTTCATTGACCCAGTGTTTTAAAAAATTACCAAGTTCCTCTTCATTTTACACCATTCTTAGAATACTTCCCAGTATTTTCTCTATGAGACCACTGAAAAATAACCATTGGCATTGAAATCCTGCTCAGCTTGGGAGCCACTATTAACTAGTTAAAGTCTGGACATGCCGCTCTACAAGCTACTAAATTAATAAGGGTAAAAATAAACTTCCAGAAAAGGCAAACCCTACATTAGTTCAGCCCTCTCGCATTCAAAGACATGCAGCCTTTCCTCATTCTTGTGGGTTTCATAAACTAAGAAGCACAGTACACTGTAAACTGATTTACTGGTTTCCATACATGCTGCCAAATTTCCACTTCTGCAAAACCAATTTCAATCAAACAAAAACCCTAAAGTTAATCTTCTAGTTCTTCACATGGTCCAATTTATTCAGAATGCAGGGTAAAAAGTTGGAAGACAAGAAATCAACTGTTGGCAAATAATGTCAATGTTAATTCACTGTCTTCATTTTTTAAATCACTACTTTGTCTCAGGATCATTTCCTCCTCCAAGTTCTGGAAAGTCTTTAAAAAGTGGACACTGCCAAACAATGGCCTTGTTATAAGCCAAAGTTTAGTTATTTTAAGGCATTTACTTTACTGCCTTTTAGCTGAAGTTCTCATGAAAATCTTTCCAAGCCACTAACTTTGTTAAGAATTTTTACAGGTTTACAATATAATACTGCATAGCTTCTAAACATTTCAGGGTTTTACTTTGCCCATTACTTTAGCCTTTAAGAAAGCAGCAGAGTCTGGAGTTAACAACTTAGTTAAGAGAAAGGGACGCCAAGAGGGGAAACGCTGGCAGTGACTTAACAAGGCTGCATTCCGAGGGAACAGCTAAAGGGCAGCCTGCGGTATGACGCTCCTTATAACAGATAGCAGAGGCACTCTGAAGGCACAGCATTTTGCATGTGCTGACTCCCTAAGAGATCTCCCTTCCTCTGCCTTCAGTAGCATGCTCAGATGTGCATATAAAGACCAAGAAGCCCCATATTTTCAGATGCTCAGATGAAACCATCTCCCACTAGGCCAGAATCCCAACAGCGGAGGGAGGCAGGGAGAAGAGTCAAGCCGAGGGGGGATGAGGGTGAAGGAGGAACTGAGACTAAGGAAAAAAGATAGAGAGTCCAGGACAGAATGGCAGGGGAGGCGGAGTGGGCACCATCTGCAGTCCATCAACAGGAACAAAATATTCTGCCTTGGGACAAGAAAACAAAGGAAATCAGTAGAAAACTATAGTCTTAAACTTAAGAGGAAAATATCTCTCCAGGCACACCTTGGAAAGTATAAGAGTCTCAAAAGACTAAAAAGAATGTGTCAAGCCAGGTGCACTGGGAGTAGTAGTTGTCGTCCCAGCTACTACAGAGGCGAGGTGGGAGGATCGCTTGAAGTGAGGAGTTCAAGTCTAGCCTGGGCAACATAGTGAGGCCTCATCTCTAAAAAATTGTTTTAAAAGAAAAAGAAACAATGCATTGGTCTGCCCGTGTTACCTTAAGTAAGTCAAAGCTCAGGAAGGACAGTGGGTGACTCACAGTCTGTGCCAGTTCTCATGGCATGCAAGCTGTCACCAGGGGCCCCAGGAAAGCTGCTGGACAATCCTATATGTGCATGATTTCCAATCAGCCAGCCAGAATGCGGGGCCCCAGCCTCTGGCTTAAACCTTCCAGAAAAGCAAAAGATGAGAATGAACAAATGAAGTAGCTGGGTTACATGCGACGTCTGAAGTGAGGCTTGCTCATCTCAGTTAGACAGCAGCAGGAGCTGGATCTGAGCGAAAACTGACAGCTGATCTCATACACGCAAACACCAAACACTGCAGAGGTTGTTTACAGAAAGTGAATTAGCATTCACAGGCTATGCCCCTGGGCAGCTTCACCATCCTGACCAAACTGTCCCCATTCTTCTCAAATTCCACCACCACATGTGACAGGTGGAACTGGTGATGCTGGTTTTAAAATGAATGGGATAGACCACTCTTCCAGTAACTGCTAAGGCTGCAGGCCTGTGTGCACACACTAAAAACAATACAACACAGACACAGACACACACATGCGTGAAACTGACCAGTGATCAGAAGTAGTTTCCAGAAGTTCCAGACATTCCTTTGATAATTTTTAAGTGCACAGCAAAAAAAAAAAAAGGTGTATCACTCTACATCTACATAATTACATACCAAAAAAGTTTCTATTAGAATTATTTGGCCCTTACCAGTGAAAGTACATTTTGCAAAGATAGGTGTCACCGAACTGCTAAAGCAATGTTAGCAGTCTCATTCATAATTCAGAACTGCAGTCTGAGAATATTTTCACAAACTTCCCCCTTGCCACCATTACTCTGTTGATTCTAACCAAGACCTAGGCCTGAACTCAGAAAATGCTGTTCTTTCACAAAGAGATTCCACATGAAAGGAGATCTAGCCTTCAGTTGACGTAAAAGATTTTCTACCTCACTGGAACATAAAAATTGTAACTCTTAGTATTACTCTTACTCAGAATTCTGTTCAACTCTCTTCCTAGTCAGTGACTTGCCACCTCTGAGGCTGTGACTGAAACTGTAACTTACACTCGGAAGGCAGCTCCAAGGGTGGTGTGGGGACAGGACTCCAGGGATCTGCCCACGAGTCTGGCCAGGACTGCGGTGCTGGGCTTGCTTCAGAGCAGCTCCCTCTCCTCCACGGAGAAGCCATCACCAGGCAGCGCCTAAGCGTGGAGGCCCTGCAGCAGCCTGCCTTCTGCCTAAGACGGTCACTATGCCAATTCAAAACAAAACAAAACTGATTCCCAGCTGTGCCCAGTCCAAGCCCAAATCTGGAGAAGGCAGCCACCAGAGACCCTCGGAATCCTCCCGCCTCTGGACACCCGAGCCCCATGCCAGAAAGGAAAGCCAAGCCCAGGGTTGGGTGCCTTCCTCAGCAGTCTGTGTCTGTTGTCCCCGAGACTGCTCCTGCCCACATCTGGCCGCGGACCCAGTGCGAGGCACCAGGAGTTGTGCAGGAGGAATGAAGCCACGCCCTGCCCTAGAGGAGCTCCCAGGCTAGCTGTGAATGCAGGGCTGGAGGGCAGATGGCTTATGGGGACTCCGTAGCAAAATTACCTTCTGTGTTCCTGGGTCCACAGGTAGAAGTCGGGGGAGCCCTAAAAACAAGCCCCGAGAAAGCCTTTGTTTTTAAGGTCTGGGCGAGTGCTACTCACTGTCCAAACTACAGAACAACTGCGTCAAGGAGCCCGCCATTCTTGCTAAAACACGTGTTCACGACGGGCATCATCTCAGCTTCTGAGTCAGAATCTCTTGGGGTGAAGTCCAGGAATCTGTATTTTTAACAAGCTCCCCAGATAATGCTTAAACATATCGATGCTTAAAACCAGAGCTCTAAACCTAGATCGAGCAGATCCAAGCGGGGGTGAGGAGGAGGCTGAGTGCTCAGGGGTGGGAGGAGAAGAGGGACCCACCCAGGGGAGGGCGAAGACCTCAGGAGTAGTGGGGAGCAGGCTGAGGAAGACCCCTGGAGGCCTGAGCTGTGGGCAGCAGAGCGGAGTCCCAGGGCCACCCCCACAGGAGATGACTTCAGCAGACCTTGAAGAAGATCTCAGCACCAGGCCAGCAGGACCCATGGCCAACGAAGCCCTGGGTAGTGGGGCCAGGTGTGACTGAGTGACAAGTCCTCAGAAACGTGCCTGGGGAGGACAGTCCCCAGATGACTGATATCAGCCACCCCATCTTTCTCAGTGAGTCAGGGATCAAAGGAGATTTATTTCTCAAAAAAAATGAAGAGACGTGGCACGCCTTGCTCCTGGGTGCATGGAGCTATTCATCCCTGTCGCATGTTTCGACAAATTGCGATGAGCCCAGAAAAGGGCTCACCTGGGCAGCTGACGTTTGTGCTGCAGGACAGAGGAAGCCATGCTCCGGGCAGCACAGTGGGAAGGGGGAGGGCTTCGAGTGTCCCTGGAGGAACTGAGTGAAATGGGGGCTGGAGACAGAGAGCCCGGCCAGGCCACACAGGTAAGTTTGGCGTTGACCTTCAAAGCCACGCAGTGACAGGTCAGCCCTGCCGCTAGGTGGTAAGGCGGTTCTCAGAATGAGGTCCTAGACCAGGAGTTTGGAAGGCACAGGGAAGCCTATGAGGAGGGGAGAGACGGCAGAGGCTGGAGGCAGGGAAGTCTGTTCAGAGGCTGTTGCAAAAGTCCAGGCAAGAAATGTTGAGAATTGAAGGCAGTGACCACAGCGGGAGGAAAGGAGCCGTGTGGAAAACACTTAGAAGGTAGAATCACAGGCCTTGGCGACACAGTGGACGGATCAGGGAGCCAGGAGGGGGTCAGAACGGCACCAGGTTCTGGCTTGGGCAACTCAGCTTTAACTCAGGTAAAAGGAAAGAGAGAGCTCTTATATAATTTTACAGATCAATTTGCCAACGTCTTCCTCAACCTTGAAACACTGCAGTCTGTTTATAGGCCAGTTGCGAATCCTCCAGGTTCAGGAAGACTGTAATTGAAACGCTTTTATGAAACAGCACAGTTGTGAAATGTACCCGTATGCTTTCTCCAGACACATTCTTCAACTACTCTTTTCAGCAATGCATCTCAGAAAGCTTCATCAACAAAATCAATCCAGATTCAGAATCCTGGAAGAAGGGAGAGGCTACGCAGAATCACCTCACGCAGTCCAAAGAACAGCCATTTGCAGGGAAAAGCACGAAACCACCTTCAACCTGCACGGCAGTCCCACATGGGAAGGAAGCACAGGACAACATCTACTCCGAAAAACAGGCTAGCGGCTTCCCTGCCAAGAATGCCATCACCTAAGCTATCGGGCTCAGAATATCTGCAGAGAGAAGTCAACTCCTCATTAGCTAAACTCATAAAGGGACACTGTGGAATTGAATGATGGTGAATACTTCAGAAACCATTTGTTCCTGGCTTTCTAAGCATTTTCCTGCACACTGTTGAACATGGGCCAAGCAACTGTCTAACGGTCTGCAGACACCCTTTGGAAAGAGCAGCAAGGTCCACTCTGAGGATAACTCAGGGGGCGGGGCTGGGAAGCCCTCCAGGTCTGCGGCCCCAGCTTCACTGGCCGTTAACGTAAAGCAGCCGCCTGGCAGGGCCACCTCCTCAAAGGACTCATCCTCACCACTTAGGCCCATCCCGCAACCAGCCCCCACTCGCTCTTTCAAACGGTACCCACCCACCCACTCAACCAACTGCAACTCTGGGCCTGGAAGGGGACAGGTGGGGCCCAATCCACCAGAGGGGACAGAGCCAGGTCGTGTCCTGCCCTGCTCTATCACAGCCCCTCCCATGCCCTCGACAGACTTGCCCACCCCAGGGTTATATTAGTTTCATCCAAAATTCTTTTTTTTTAATTAAATGGTACTTGAGGAACATAGAAAGTTTCCTCCAATATTCTAAAGTCATGTTGACTGTATGATTGTACTTTATGAAGTGAAATAAAATTATGAATCTAGGAGAAGCTGAAGTTCAGTTACCACCCAATCATGACCTTTAGAGGGAGAGCAATGCAGTCAGGCGGTCCACAGTCCAAGCCCGACTCCCTCACTTTAACCATAACAAACACTTACAATCGGCCAGCTGTGTCTCAAGCTTGGAACATGATTGATTCTTTTTCTTTCCATCTTTATAAGAACCCATGAGGTGGGTAATACGATTACCAACATCTTCCTTTTATCGATGGAGAAATTCGGGCACAGGAGGGTTAAGTGAGGCATCCAAGGTCACATGGCTGCCAATGGGCAGAGCTGGGACTCGAACCCAGGCCAGCTGGGCCAGATAAGGTGCCAGGTGCCCCTCGACTCCCCTGCCTCTCTCCCAAGCAAGCTCCTGCCTGCCTCACTGCACAGCTCTGTGTGTCAGCTGCAATCCCGTGCCCTCACTGTCCTCACCAGGCTGCCCTGAGGATCCCTGAGATGGCAATGGGAAGGCTGGCACACAGGACTCAGCCCCACACACAGAGCTGCACAGGACTCAGTTTCCACACACAGAGCCACAGGGGACTCAGCCTCCACACACAGAGCCACATGGGACTCGGTTTCCACGCACAGAGCCACAGGGGACTCAGTTTCCACACACAGAGCCACACGGGACTCAGTTTCCACACACAGAGCCACAGGGGACTCAGCCTCCACACACAGAGCCACATGGGACTCGGTTTCCACACACAGAGCCACAGGGGAGTCAGTTTCCACACACAGAGCCACACGGGACTCAGTTTCCACACACAGAGCCACATGGGACTCAGTTTCCACACACAGAGCCAAAGGGGACTCAGCCTCCACGCACAGAGCCGCATGGGACTCAGTTTCCACACACAGAACCACAGGGGACTCAGCCTCCACGCACAGAGCCGCACGGGACTCAGTTTCCACACACAGAGCCACACGGGACTCAGTTTCCACACACAGAGCCACACGGGACTCAGTTTCCACACACAGAGCCACATGGGACTCAGTTTCCACACACAGAGCCACATGGGACTCAGTTTCCACACACAGAGCCAAAGGGGACTCAGCCTCCACGCACAGAGCCGCACGGGACTCAGTTTCCACACACAGAACCACAGGGGACTCAGCCTCCACGCACAGAGCCGCACGGGACTCAGTTTCCACACACAGAGCCACACGGGACTCAGTTTCCACACACAGAGCCGCACGGGACTCAGTTTCCACACACAGAGCCGCACGGGACTCAGTTTCCACACACAGAGCCACACGGGACTCAGTTTCCACACACAGAGCCACACGGGACTCAGTTTCCACACACAGAGCCACAGGGGACTCAGCCTCCACGCACAGAGCCACAGGGGACTCAGCCTCCACACACAGAGCCACAGGGGACTCAGCCTCCACACACAGAGCCACAGGGGACTCAGTTTCCACACACACAGAGCCACACGGGACTCAGCCCCACACACACAGAGCCGCACAGGACTCAGTTTCCACGCACAGAGCCGCACAGGACTCAGTTTCCACGCACACAGAGCCACATGGGACTCAGCCCCCATGCACAGAGCCGCACAGGACTCAGTTTCCACACACAGAGCTGCACGGGACTCAGCCCCCACACACGGAGCCTCACAGGACTCAGTTTCCACGCACAGAGCCACACGAGACTCATTTTCTACACACAGAGCCGCACGTGTGCCCTGCTCTGCACAGCTCCACCCCCATCTCCTCTGTTCATCTTTGCTCTCTCAAGCTCTGGTGGCACTCGCAGTCCTGCCTCTCCCCCACCCCCACCACCAAGTCCCTCCTCCTTAGACACAGCACAGGTACTGCATACAGGTGGCATGCTGCCTGCAGCCAGGTAAGCCATAACTCTTGGGCAGTCTTCAATATAGATGAAGTCTTTGCAAATCCTGAAGCTCCTCCCTGAAATTCAAAAGTAGGATAGAAATACTGCACTTTCTAATGACAACCTCTACGTTTCTAACCACACAGTTGATGGAACAAGTGTGCTTATCACTCACTCTGCTGACCTGGCCTCTAGGGTACGGCTGAGGTTAGGGATACAACCCCCAAAGGTTCTGAAGGTCTGAGGCTGGAAACCTAAAACCAACAGCAAGGATTCTCAGCTCACAACTTGAACTAAACTGGGATTTCTATAAACGTTTGCTGAAATTGCTCTGTCCCAGGCAGGCACTGTGCTGGGCATTTTCTCAAAGTTCCCTTTCTACAAATGAAGAGGCTCAGAGTGCTCTGAAAACTGTTCACCAGGAACCAGAAATCAAGTCCTTGGCTAAGAAACCACATTCTTTCTTGGTAAACAAGATGAAGAAAATCTATCATCTAGCAAGTAGAACAGCAAGAACCCGCTGGTCTATTTTTCCACCAGTAAATGGAATGTTAGGGGCAGAGTTCTGCTATTCCCTGGAGCCAGGACTAATGTGCCCCAGCACCTCACCATTGCCAATGCCCTCATCAGTTCCTCACGCCTGTTGTGCTAAGACACAGTCCATCGTAGCTGGACTCTGAAAGCCCACAGCACGGTCACCTAGGAGAGGAATGAGGGGGCTGTGAACGCATCAGAGGAGGGATGGGGAAAGCAAGCTGGGCTGCCTGACCTGGAAAAGAGGGAACCAGGTGGGGCACCAGCAGTGTCTTCAGACACATTAGTCCCAACAAATGGAAGAAAAGTGAGCCCTGCTCTGAATCCCAGCCCAGGGAGGCCATAGGGAGGCACATTCAACTGCACCCAGTTGGTTTCTAGGTGCCACGGAGTCCCCAAAATAGGCTGCATTCAGCAGAGATGAGCTCCCTGCCCTTAGAGCTGCCACACCATGGTAGTCACCGGAAGGAACAGTGGGGATTCAAGGATGGACCCACCATTGATGTCTATGCAAGAGAAGATCAAAAAATACAAGGACAGTCCTGGAAAGACAGACATCTGTAAGGAGGGAGGGAGAGGGTGGCAGAAAGAACAGCAACAATAAATAATAAAGCAACAGGAAAAAGGAAATAGTCGGCTGAGTCAGAGAAATGCTACACTCAAGAATCCTGCCACCTCCCACTAATCGTCACATGCCCCAGTCACCCTGAACGGGAGCAAATTTTGCCAAGTTCACATAAAACCAATATTACTCAGCTATTTGTCAAAACGGATTAGAGAAAGATTTGCAAAGCACCCTAATACATTTAAGGCATTTACGACAGTACACAAAGGAAAATCTTCCACAGCCAGATTTCTGAGACAAAGCCAGATTTCCAGACCCTGACAGGGCCGCCAAAAGGCCAGGGAAGGCTGTTCTGCAGACACCAGCCAGCAGTGAGTGGAAGGGGACAGGCTCCATGCAGGGTCCCGAGAAGGCTCGCAGCAGAACAGGGTGCACTGCCCACACCTTGGCACGTGGGCACTCACCTACCCCTGGGCATAAGGAGATCAAGGCAATGACCTCCAATAGTGTGCTCTCAGGAGATTATCCAAAAATCACTTAGAGTCTTCTCTATTTAAGGGGAAGTAACTGACTTGTACTTAGCAACTACTATCCTACAAAATTTACCTGCTATATTCCACTCAATGCCTCCCAAGAAATCCGAGAGGTCCTGTTATACCCATCTTAAAGACAGGGAACCGAGGCTGGACAGACCACACAGCCCAAGGTCAGTTACAGGAGCAGCGGTGCAAGAAGGGGCTTCTCCAAACCACACGTTCCCCTCCTGGGGCCTCCATCGGGCCAAGAGACACAAATGCTGGTCTTGCCCTGCACACCCAGTGGGGCTCAGTCATTACAGGTAGAGCCAGCAAAGGAAAACAGGTGATGGGAACACTTCCTTTCTCAAAGCAGCCATGGGTGGCTGTAAAGGCAAATTATCCCACATAAGTGATGCCCCTTGAGTTTGTGAGCAGCATAAATGGAGGGAGGGAGGGAGGGAGGGAAGGATGGATGGATTATAGGGGAGAATCAGAAAACAGGAGAAAGAAACAAGTGGAAGAAAATGAACCAAAACCACATACCAACGTATGCTTTACATACATATATATGGGCATTCGAAGACATGTGGTTTCTTTCACTAAGTACCTCTCTAAGAGCTACCAATGTGGGATGTTTTAGCACTAAAACTCATCTTACTCAAAAGTCAATCAGAAATTAGGAGGGCTGGGTGCAGCAGCTCACGCCTATAATCCCAGCACTTTCAGAGGCTGAGGCAAGAGGATCACTTGAGCCCAGGAGTTTGAGACCAGCCTGGACAACATAGTGAGACTCTATCTTTACCAAAAAATAAAAAAATTAGCCAGGCATGGTGGTGTGTGTCTGTAGTCCCAGTGACTCAGGAGACTAAGGCGGGAGGATACACTTGTGGAGTATGAGGCTGCAGTGAGCTATGATCACGCTACTGCACTCCAGCCTGGGCAACAGAGCAGGAAGGAGGAAGAGGAGGAGAGGGGAGGGGAGGGGAGGATGAAGGAAGGAAGGAAGGAAGGAAGGAAGGAAGGAAGGAAGGAAGGAAGGAAGGAAGGAAGGAATCCACAAACTATGCAAATTCCCCTTTCACTTAGGAAGTCTTATGAACTTGCACAAGTGCTCTGTGGGAATGGCAGCAGCCAGAAATAGCATTTGTTTCAGGAATACTCAGTCATCCCGAATCAAGCACAACAAGATCATTGACCTAAATATTCAATGAACCCACCTAGAGACCTGCTGTCCACCATCACACTGGTCGGAAGTTGTACACAGCGGCAGCACTTGGCCATTCTGGATTAAAATCATGACCTGCCTTTAGATGGTGCTTCTGGGAGGCACCTTTTCAGAGATGTCAAAGGCTAGTTTTTCTGGTGTAATCCTTCCCCTGCCCCATTTGAACATTATTGGTAATCTAGCTAAAGAAAGAGGAAATACATTATCATGAAAGGCTGAACTTCATACTAAGCCAGGAAGAAACATCATTGACCTAAATACTGAATTAATGAACAAGAAATTTATCAATTGGCAAATATCAATAAGGTACAATCAGATCATAAAAGCTTTTATGCGACCCAGTAAAAAGGAAGGAAGAACAATTCTGAAAAAGAATGTAATCTTTGGTTCACACTCAACAGATTACTCCACTCCCTGAGTTTCCTCTTGTCATCTCTAAACATTTGCTCAAAGAAATTTGAATTTTGAAATCATAAAAGCAAAAATAAAATAAATAGCCAATTCCATGACCATAAAATATTCAAATAGATGCATCTCATTTCAAGTGTTTTCACCATCGTCCCTAGTGGCCATTCATTAGCAGATTCCATTTTAATGCTAAAAAAGAGAAAAAAAAGGATTTCATAGAATTACCTCATTAAGATAAACCAGGAGCTTCAAAAAGAAAACCCTAACATTCTCTGTCAAGCAAAATACTATGGAAGCATGGAAGAAAAGCAAGGGTACCTACTGAAGGTGTCTGATTATTTAGGATTTAGGAATTTTCAACTGTCTTGGTTGGGAAAAAATGGACTTTGGACAGTGAAATTTCTTTTCTGAATACTAAGTAAATAAATGAAAAACAGAAAGAAATGGAACCAGACATTGGAGATCTAACATGTTTTCAACCACTATCTGGCCATTGTATGCTTCTTTCTTTTTCTTTCTCTCTCTCTCTCTCTTTCTTTCTTTCTTTCGAGATAGGGTTTTGCTCTGTTGCCCAGGCTGAAGTGCAGTGGTGTGATCACAGCCTCCAATTCCTCGGCTCAAGCGATCCTTCCGCCTCAGCCTGGCATTACAAGCCTAAGCCACTGCACCCAGCCCTATTGTATCCTTTTCTCTTCTTTACCATTATCCATCTATCCAAACTACCACTACTGTTAAAGCAGGTTTCTCAACCTGGGCACGACATACACGTTGGGCTGGACAAATCCTTGTGATGAGGCTGTCCTGTGGACTGTAGGCAATCTAACAGCATCCCTGGTCTCTCCCCACTAGATGCTAGGAGCACCTCCCAACTCCCACTTGTGACAACCAAAAATGTCTCCAGACATTGTCAAATGGCCTCTGGGGCACAAAGTCACCCCCAGGTGACAGCCACTGCTATAAAGCATCCAGACCTATAAAATCATCCCCTATATGATCGCTCAGTGTCTCACATCCAGGCTGCAGCCCACACTCTGAAACCCAGGCTGCCACCCCACACACGCCTGCCCATGAGCACAGCATGGATGGGGCAGGGCAGTGGGTCAGGGAAACCCATCCCTGCTCATGGAAAAGCAACCGCATGTCCACGTCCTACCAGTGATGAGCCAAAAGTGTCATCCCCGAGTCTCACAAACATCATCATTACAGAACGAAGGGACTGACACTGAATTCCGCTCTGTCCCAGCCATCAAAAGAATGGTGAAATCTCACACTTAGGCCTTGACACTGGGCTTCTGAAGATCATTAAAAGGAAGAACATTTTCAAAGCAGAGCTTTTCCACAGAAACCAGGTCATTTTTATTCTCCACAATTCAATTCACCAGCTTAAAAACCAGACCCACGGCACATGGATTCAGGCCTTTCTGAGCCGGGGCCGCGAGGCCGTGCACGTCCGTCCCGCCGGACCCTGCAGCGCGGCGTGACTCCACAGCAGAAACGTTTTAACTGGAAATGATTTGTGACAGCTCATAAACAGCTCTGAATACAAACCACTGTCAAAGGAAGTATTAACAAATTTGCACTTCTCAGGTTCCCACATAGGCAATTTTCTCATCACTCTGACAACAGAAATGTTTAAGGAAAAGACAACAGACAGTTCTGAGTTCTTTGGGCAATATTTTCCAAATAAGTGCACCAAATTCCGCCAAACGGCAACTTCGCTCCAACAACACGGGTTTCCTTCCCCGGCACACACACCTGCCCCACTGGGCACCGACGTGCCTGGGCTCCCTCCATTCACCTAACCCCTGCTTTTGACGCCTTCCTTAGGAAAGAGAGGCTCTCTCTTCCACGCCAGCAGACACACCAGCTTACCAGGGCTCTCATTTTCAAAGGGCTCTCTATGGAAACATCCATGGGGTGCCAGATTGCTGGATGCTGGTGGGGTCGATCTGTAACCTGACCCAAGTACTCAGCACTGTTCACACCAGTCCTACACACCTGCTGGCATTCCTGGGATTTAAACCCAGCTGCCCTAATAAAATACTGATGCCAAAGCAAGAAGTCCTCAGAATGTCTTAAAACTGTCCTAACTCAGTATTTCCCAAACTTTAAGGTGCACAAGAATCCCCTTGGATCTTGTTAAAAGGCAGATTTTGATGGGGGGATGGGGTCCTAGGCTGAGGCTGAGACCACATTCCTAACCTGTGCCCATGCAGCTGATCTGTGACCCCAGGAGGGTGACTCAGAGACAGAGCCAAGAAAGGGATCCTATTTTAAAAGAAGAGCCATTTCTACTCCCAACATGGAGAGGACTCACCTCAAACGGCAGGAGGATGCTTTTAGATTCACCCAAGCCTCCCCCTACGTCCAGGGCAGTGTGTGATCTGAGTCCTGCCAACATATATAATCACTGTCTCATTTTCCCTAGAATAATCAGGCAGCAAAACCTTGTGCACACACAGCACCTGTTCCCCCAGGGAATCAAAGTGCTTTACATCGCATCTTTCTTGGAAAGAAACTTAGTTTGATTTCTGGACAACAATTAACACATAATATACTAAATAAGTGATACATCATTTTCTAAAAGGGTAGCAAGCACGAAAGTTAGGCAGAAACAAGATCATGATGAACAAGAGTGATAAAAGTCAGGCCAAAATAACACCAATGCTGATGACAAATTGTCTCCTCACAATAAAAGCAATGATCAAAGCCATCCCTTCCCCAGCCATCCTCATCCTGATAAAATGGAATTCCAGTGCTCAGCAGAAATTCAAACACACCGCATCTCCCTCGGCCAGCTCTCCACCTCGGTGCATCCTCTGGTTCCTGCTCCACTCCAAGCACCCCACAGCCCTGGCCTGGGGAGCCGTCCCTAGGGCCTCAACGCTGCAACAGCCCCTATGGCACCCTGCCTCTCCCCTGGGCCTCCACCGTGATCTATTCCCCAGAGACCCTGACCCTCTGGAAACCTACGCCCAGACACTGCTCTGCTCCAAACCTGGAAGGGCTCCCATTCCACCTGGACCCTGGGCCCTATGGGAAATCACACACACCCACACATACGTTCACACATGCCTGTATGTGCACATGCATGCACATGTGCCCTCTGCACCCCTTGCTCCTCTCCAGCCATGTGGCCTTGACCACTCCAGGCAACCCCTCACCCACAGCCTTTGCACAGAGTTGCCTCAGCCTAGAATCTTCCCCAGTACCCATATGGTCACTCCCTGCTCTAATGCTACCTTCTCGGACCCCCATACATCAAACCCCACTCTTTGTTGAGAGTGGAGCCTTTCCATTGTCTGCCTCTACCTCTCCCAGCACAGACCCTAGGCCGGGAGGAGCTCCCACTGTGTATCCGACAGCACCTGCTGGGTGTGGAGCATCCCGGGGGGGCCGGGCATCTGTCTGCAGCCCCTGTGCCCAGCACACAGCAGGGCTCTGGAAGTACCTGCTGAACCCAGACACCCTGGCTGTGTCTCCACCCCTTAGTCTTGAGCCCTCACAGGTTTAATCATTTGTTCATATTTCATATTTTCTACTATCATTTCATCTGATGATTACTGTTTTAGTCTCGGTGCCCTATTAAATAAGAAGAATTGGGTTTTTCTTTTATTTAACTTTTTTTGAGACAGGGTCTTGTTCTGTTGCCCAGGCTGGGGTGTAGTGGCACCATTTCGGCTCACTGCCACCTCTGCCTCCTGGGCTCAAGCGATTCTCATGCCTCACCCTCCTAAGTTGCTGGGACCACAGCCAAGTGCCACTAAGCCCAGCTAATTTTGGGGGGTTTTGTAAAGACAAGAGTTTCCCTACGTTTCCCAGTCTAGTCTCGAACTCTTGGGATCAAATGATCCTCCTGCCTCAGCCTCCCAAAGCGCTGGGATGACAGGAGTAGGCCACCACACCCAGTATGTTCTTTTACATGTTTAATTTGTTGAACACAGGTGGACATTTTTGTTTCTTGAGGCTCACTCTATGTCAGAGTAAGGACTCAGCCAATTCCATAACCGCCATGAATGGAAAGATGCCGCTGGACTTCCTGGCAAAAGCATGGAGGGTCGCTGGCACTGTAGGTCCAGCTATGCCCATGGTCAGCTGAGCGACCTTGAAGAGGCGGGATTCTCTCTGTCTGCACCAGCCCTGCTCAGCTGGGCCGGGTAAACTCCTCCAACCCCCACACCGCCCAGTCTCCAGACTGTGGCCCAATGCAAACAGACCCTGTCACTGCTGCTGAAAACACTCCAATGGCTCCCCAAGGCCTGTAAGATCCAACTCAGTCTCAGAAAAGAAAACCCTGAGTCCACCTGGGGACCCTCACTCCTCACCCCATCAGCTCTGGGCCCGAAAAGCTCCCTGCCTCCCCTGGGCCTCAGGCTGTGCCCTCCACCCAGACAGGCTCTTTTGCCTTCAGGGCGCGAAACCGCCTGTCCGTGTTCAGCCCTCAGCTCCATCACCTGCCTCCAGAAATCCCTGGGCTTCCCCTTGGTGGAATCTTGCCAGGGCTTATGCGTCTCTGCCACAGGCCTCCCCTCCAGCACTCTCCCCCAGCAGCAGGTCTGCATTGACTCATCTGAGTCCTGGATTCCTGGGATACCCCATGCCGCAGCAGGCCCCCAAGCACAGGGCCTTCTGCGGCCTCAGCTCTAGGGTTGGGCACACACTGGGCACTCAGTGAGTACTGGCCTGGAGGGCAGATGAGCAGGCGAGGGGGGCGCCACCATCCTGCCATGAGATTTGTTATCAAAAACTCACCCGGCAGCGTCCTGTTCAGTGACACCTGAGGGCCAAAAGGTGAGTACAACCTGTGCCAGAGATGCTCCGATACCCAGAACCTAAGCTTACTTCTAATGAAAAGAAATAAAACATGGCAGGTTCTGATCATTGTGCCTTTAAGAGAATATCAAAAAAATTATTCCGAATTCCACTTTCTCTTTTCTCTGAATGCATTCCTTCCTCCCCCCCACCTCATTTGCAGAACTCGAAGGGTAACACATACTGTACCTCCCACTAGAAATCAACCCCATTAGCACCATGTGTCATAATCAATCCGAAAAGGGGCCCTGCCCACGAGTACTAAATCAGCCTGAGAGCTCTTGGCCATCCTAACACTGCTCATTTACCCTGCAGGCTTTGGAGTTCCTTCAAGCAGAGGTGTGGAAAAGGGAAAAAGACTTTTAAAATATTACTGTTCCTAGATGTATATCATGCTTCTTAAAAAAGAGTAAGCAACACTCTTCAGTCAACAGCCTGAACACATTCATGCTGAGAGCGGTGGCGCCCAGCAAATGCGTCCAGCTTCCCCACCACAGCCAATCACAGCGAGGCTCCGGGCGAGGGTCCTGGTCTCCAGCCTCACACCCCCCACCCCATGTCTGATACTCCTCCTCACCTCCCACCTTCTCCTGTCACCTTCTCGGGTCCTGACGACACACCCAGGCTGAAAGTGGCCACCGCCACCACCACCAGGCTCCTCGGAGACTGGGGCCCAGGCAATGTGATCACACATTTGTATCTGCAGAATATCACTGGCACTTGGGAGGAGGAGCAGTTACAGGGTGCCCAGAGTAAAGCAGGCCTGCACCCTGGACCCCCGGTGCCCCAGTTTCCACGCAAGCACTCACCTGTCTCATGCCATCTGCTCACAGAAGCCTCGTGGTGCAGCTAGTGGTTTGGAAAACCAGCAAAACAACAAGTCACAAAGAGAAGCAAAGCCTAACGAGACTACAAGGACACTATTCTAGGAACAGTGCAACACTGCTCTGCAGAAGGGCTCAGAGCCAGACATCCCTGTGCAGAAACAGCTGTGGATGTGGAGGGCCAATGGCAAGTGAGGCTGGTTCTGCCTGTCACATGAAATGAGGCCTTGACCTCACAGAAGCAAAAGAGCATCTTCATTCCTCTCACTGGCAGGACCCCTAGTCATCCATCACATCTGCGGCAGTCCCACCATGCCCAATATGGTGGGGGGCACCACCAAGTTCCCAGGGTGCAGCTGCAGCATGAACCTCGTCATCAGTCTGTAACTGTAATAACATTAAGCAATTGGAAGTTCATCATTTGTGCATCAAAGGCTGCCTGAGGTCAGTCACCTGGTCAGACATGAGGCTGTGGCCCGCCCTGGGTCCCCACACCTAGCGGTACACCTGGCCAAGTATGCACAATGAATAACTGTGGAAGGCCAGGCACAGTGGCTCACACCTGTAATCCCAGCACTTTGGGAGGACGAGGTGGGCGGATCACCTGAGCTTAGGAGTTCGAGACCAGCCTGACCAACATGATAAAACCCCGTCTCTACTAAAAATACAAAAATTAGCTGGGTGTGGTGATGGGCGCCTATAATCCTAGCTACTCCATCCGGAGGCTGAGGCAGGAGAATTGCTTGACCCCACGAGGTGGAGGTTGCAGTGAGCCGAGATTGCACTATTGCACTCCAGCCTGGGCAACAAGAGCAAAACTCCATCTCAAACAAACAAACAAACAAACAAAAACCAATGAAGCTGGCAAGAGATACATTCTAATACAAGGAGACATTCCAATACAGACTGTTACTCCTTGGAGAACCCAAGTCCCCTCCAAACAATCATATATCTATAGAACCATACAAATAACATTCTTTTCAGTTTGCTTCTTTTAGTCATGAAGGTTGAGTTTCCATATCCATGACTAACTTGTTTTGAAGACCAAGGAGAAAAGCACCACAGCCTCCTCAATAATGGGCCAAAAGTCAGGAACTCTGCATTTGGGATAAGTAATTTTTCTTCAAGATATCATCTCCTTAAAATGTAAATAGAGGCTTCACTGAAGCTGTAGATTTCTTTGGGCAGTATGGTCATCTGAACCATACAGTACTTCTTCCAAGTATTTTCCATTTGTTTGTCAGTCCTCTTCAATTTCTTTTCATCGATGCTTTGTAGTTTTCCTTGTAGAGGTCTTTCACCTCCTTGGTAAAGTTTATCCCTAGGTATTTTAATTTTTTTGTAGCTACTGCAAATGGAATTGTCATCTTGATTTCTTTTTCACCTAGTTGTTTGTCGATAGAAACAATATTTATTTTTGTATGGTGATTTTGTATCCTGCAACTTTACTGAATTCATTTACCAGTTCTAAGAGTTTTTTGGTAGAGTCTTCAGGTTTTTCTCTATATAAGATCATGTCATTTGCAAACAGGGATAATCTGACTTCCTCCTTTCAAATTTGGATGCCCTTTCTTTCTTTCTCTTGCCTGACTGCTCTGGCTATGACTTCCAGTACATGTTGAATAGGAGTGGTGAGAGTGGGCATTCTTTTCTTGTTCCAGTTCTTAAAGGAAAAGCATTCAGCTTGTCCCCATTTAGTATGATGTCAGCTATGGTTTTGTCATTTATGGCCTTATTGTGTTGAGGTACATTCCTTCTATACCTAGTTTATTGGGAGTTTTTATCATGAAAGGGTGCTAAAGGTTATCGAATGTTTTTTCTGCATCTATTGAGATGTTCATGTGGTTTTCGTCCTTCATTCTGCTGATGTGATTTATCACATTTCTTGATTTATATATACTGAACCATCTTTGCATCCCTGGGATGAATCCCATTCAATCATCATGTACTAGCTTTTTGATGTGTTGCTGGATTGGGTTTGTTATTATTTTGTGTAGGATTTTTGCATCTATGTTCATCAAGAATATTGACCTGTGGTTTTATTTGTTGTGTTCTTATTTGCTTTTGGTATCAGGGTCATGCTGGCCTTGTAGAATAAGTCAGGAAGAATTATCTCTGATACAATTTATTTGGAATAGTTTGAGAAGAACTGGTATTAATTCTTCTTTAAAGGTTTGGTAGAATTCAGCAATGAAGCCATCCAGTCCTAGGCCTTTCTGCTGTGACAGATTTTTATTACTGATTCAACTTCATTACTTGTTAGTCTGCCCAGGTTTTCTTTTTCTTCTTGGCTCAATCTTGGTAGGCTGCATGTGTCCAGGAATTCAGCCATTTCCTCTAGGTTTTTTACTTTAGTGGCATGTAGTTATTCATAATATTCCTTAATGATCCTTTATATTTCTCTGGTATCCATTGTGATGTTTCACTTTTCCATTTCTGATTTTATTTATTTGGGTATTTTTCTCTTTTTTTCTTAGTCTAGTTGATGGTTTGTTAATGCTGTTATCTCTTCAAAAATCCAAATTTTTGTTTCATTGATCTTTGTATTTTTTTGTCTCAATTTTGTGTATCTCTGCTCTTATCTTTACTTATTTCCTTCTATTAAGCACCAAAATACCAATGACATTCTTCACAGAAATAGAAAAAAAAAGCCAAAGTTTCATATGGAATCACAAAATAGCCAAAGCAATCCTGAGCAAAAAGAACAAAACTGGAGGTGTCACACTACCAGACCTCAAAATATACAACAAAGCTGTAATAACCAAAACAGCATGATACTGGCATAAAAACAGACACATAGACCAATGGAACAGAATAGAGGGAACAGATATTAATCCACATATACACAGCCAACTGATTTCTGACAGAGACCAAGAACACTCTTAAGGACATTCTCTTCAATAAATGGTGCTGGGCACGTTTACCTATGTAACAAACCAGCACTTCCTGCACATGTACCCCTGAACATAAAATAAATAAATAAATAAGTAAATAAATAAATAAATAAATAATGCTGGGAAAACTATATGCATATGCAGAAAAATAAAACTAGGCCCCTACCTCTCACCGTACACAAAAATCAACTCAAAATGAATCAAAGACCTAAATGTAAGACACTAAACTCTAAAACCATTAGAAGAAAACAGAGGGAAATGCTTCAAGACATTGGTCCAGGGAAAAAATTTATAAATAAGACTCCAAAAGCATGGGCAACAAAAGCAAAAATAATCAATTTTTTAGGTCGATTATATTAAAAATTAATCAATTTTTAGGTCGATTATATCGACCTAAAAGCTTCTGCACAGCAAGGGAAGCAATCAACAGAGTAAAAACATGACCTACAGAATTGGAGGACATATCTGCAGACAATGCATCTGATGGAGGATTAATATACAGAATATACAAGGAACTCAAACATTTCAACAGCAAAAAAAAAAAAAGATCTAATTTAAAAATGGGAAAATTTGAATGCAGACATTTCTCAAAAGGAGACATATAAATGGTTAACAAATATTAATGTATGAAAAAATGTGCAGCATCACTAATTATCAGAGAAATACAAATCAAAACCACAATGAGGTACCATCTCACCCCAGTTAGGATGGCTACTATCAAAAAGACAAGAAATAAATGCTGGTGTGGATGCAGAGAAAGGGAACTGTTACACGCTGTTGGTGGGAATGTAAGCTAGTACAGTCACTATAGAACAGTATGGAAGTTCCTCTAAAAACTACAACTAGAACTCCCACATGATCCAGCAGTCCCGCTACTCGGCATTTACCCAAAGGAAAGGAAATCAGGATATGGAACAGACACCTGCACCTCCACGTTTACTGCAGCACTATTCACAATAGCCAAGATACAGAATCAACCTAGATGATCCACAACAGAGGAGCAGAGAGACAAAATGTGGAATATATACACCATGGAGTACCATTCAGCCACACAAAATGAAAAGCCATCATTTGCAGCAACATAGAGGGAACTAGAGGGCATTATGTTAAGAGAAATAAGCCAGGAACAGAAAGTTAAACACCACAGGTTCTCACTCACGTGTGGATGCTGTAAAAAGTTGATCTCATAGAAGTAAAAAGTAGAAAAGAGAATACTAGAAGTTGGGAAGGGTTGTAGGGAAAGGGGGATAGGGAGAGAGTTGTTAAGGTATGCAATATTACAGCTAGATAGGAGTTCTAGTGTTCTATACCACTGTATGATGATTATAAGTAACAGTAACATAATATACAGTTTCAATTAGCTAGGAGGATACTGAATGTTCCCAACACAAAGAAATGACAAATGTTTGAGATGATGGATATGCTAATTACCCTGATCTGATCACGACACATATGTATCAAAACATCACTATGTACCCCATAAATATATAATTATGTGTCCATTTTTAAAATAAAATACTTCAAAAATGTAAATAACCGCAAGCAGTTAACACTTAAAAACACTAAGAGCTAATAACATCTTGGAGTAAAGTAGCTTAGCAGTTAAACTTACAAACCTACTAGCAGGCCAGTGGTTCATTCCACAGTTGCTACATCACATCTTACGGGGTGGTCGCTGGGCCAACACCAGCCAATAACCCACACAGGCACAGAAACAGAAAGCTCTGCCAGGGCAAAAGAGGACACTGGGCATCCAGAGGTGACACTGGACCCTGGGCGCCGAGGGGAAGTATGATGTGGAAATAAGGTAGTTTTTCTTCTGTCAGACATTTTACAATGTCTTACAATCACATCTTTAAAAAGTGGGGCTATGGCTGGGCGCGGTGGCTCGCGCCTGTAGTCCCAGCACTTTGGGAGGCCGAAGCAGGCGGATCACGAGGTCAGGAGTTCGAAACCAGCCTGACCAACATGGAGAAACACTGTCTGTACTAAAAAAATATCAAAATTAGCCAGGCGTGGTGGCACACGCCTGTAATCCCAGCTACTCAGGAGGCTGAGGCAGTAGAATCACTTGATCCTGGGAGGTGGAGGTTGCAGTGAGCCGAGATCATGCCATTGTACTCCAGCCTGGGTGAGAGAGGGAGACTCTGTCTTAAAAAAAAAAATAAAAGGTGCGGGGGGTGCTATGTGCAGTTGGGACAGGTTTTCTGAACCACTGGGTCACACTGAACAATAGATCTCAACTGGACGTCATGAATAAAGGCTCCAGAGTGAGCAGGTTCTCCAGCAAATCCCGTGGCCTGTGAAAATTGTGGCAGAAATCGGGGGAAGCTCAGATCCAGTTCTTATGCACAGGTGTTTACAGTAGCAACCAGGGAGCGCCATCAGCAAGAACACGGTGACTGGAGATGCAAGACAAGCACACCGCCAGACACAAACTCTGCAGACCTTGTGCGTGCATGGAGGGTGCTGCCAGGGCTGGGCCACTCACTAAGACCACCTTCATTCACACAACAAGCGGAACATGGATGAAAATGGGCGGCCGTCAACTGGACCCACTAGCATGCTCTCTACTACAGAGTTTGAAAATTTTACCTTGATAAAAAGTTAAAAATAAAATTATTTAAAGAACAAAGAATAAAATGCAGTGGTTAGATGCAACATGGCATCCTGGACTGGACCTGGGAACAGAAGAAGGACATTAGTCGGTAGAAGAACTAGTGAAATTCAAGTCAAGTCTATGGTTTTCATTAGCAGTTTTCTACCAACGTTAATTTCTTAGTTGTGATACGCGTGCCATGATTACATATGATGTTAATGCCTTTACAGGAAGCAGGGCATATAGGAACTCTGCACAATCTTCGTAAGTCTTCTGAAAATCTACAATTATTTCAAAACAAAGCTTTTTATAAAAAAGCGGTGGCTTAGTGACAGAAAGGGGAGGCATACAGAGTTTAAAATCCTGCCATTGCCCTAAAAACAGAACCTGTAATTCTTACTACCTCCTGGCACCTAAGAAGCAAGCCTGGTTGGAATTTAAAAGATTGTCTGGTGAGAATGGATATGTTTCTAATCATGATATGTAGAGGTCTAGACTTTACCCAAGGTCTTTTTTGTCCTTAGCCCACCATCACTGTGTCTGTGTGCAGTGAATACTCATGTTCTTTTGCCAACCCAAATGTCTATTAGGAAATTTTTTTTTAAAACCTTGTAGATAAAAAGACATTACAGATTTTCAGGAACAAAATTAACCTAGTTTATAAAGATCTCCTGTTATTGATCGTGATCTACCTGCAGGGCTGTTTGTCTAACCCTGAGGTTATGAAGCACAAATGTTCTCCTTTCTAGTGTAACTAATGGAAAATCAGGTGTGCAGACCTGGTCTGCTAAATGTCACAACAGGAGAAGACAGCCTCTGACATGGCACTCTCCACAGTTGATCTCTGGAGGCCAATTTTCCAAGACACTGACAAAACGGGATTCTAAGCCCATGGATCACATTTCCTTACAGACTCCTGCCCACTCCAATACCGACTGCAGCCGTGACAGCTGGCCAGCCACCCCTTAGGGGCTGTGGTATCTGCATTTTATATGGCACAGACCTCGGTGTGTGTACACCCATCAATAGCTGGAAGGCCAGCACGCCATAAATCACTCTCCCTCTCCTCATCGCCAATCAAGCGCTTTATAGAAACCTGACCACGGATTTCTGTGAGTGATTTAGACAAGTGGCATGTGGTAACACGAAGGTGTTGCTGTCTATCCCAAACTCAGGACTGCAGAAATGCACCAGAATGCACATCACCAGGCGCCAGGGCAGCGAGATCCCCAGGGCTGCGCAGGGACCCCAAGGGCACAGTGCAGTCTCAGCATGGGCAAAAGCAGGCAGAGCCTGAGGTCAGTGATGGCCGCAGAACACCCAAACCTCTGGAGGGTGCAATTAGCTCTTCAGTGAATGCTTTGTGGTGACTTCAGGTGATACAGGTTATCTGAATTTATCATTGTTCGCACACTTTAATTAGCCTCTAAAAATACAGGGACCCAACCTTCATGCCAATCTTTGTTCACACATTGAATCCATTTTTAACAATGCATTTTTAATTTGCTCTTGAGCATCTACTTATACATCTGTCAGTGCCTGCCTTGTAATTCCAGGCAGATACTGGCTCTTTAGAAAGGAGTAATAATAGCTGCAGTACTCTGAGCCCCGAGTGATGCTCTGTGCAAGACACAGGCTCAGCACTTTGCACACCGTTCCCCTTGGTCTCCACCAGGCCAAAAGCAAAAGTCAACAACCTGAGACAAGAAAACCAAGAGGAAGAGAGGCTGGAGAACAGCCGGCATGCACACCAGGTGGCAGAGCTGCAAGGGCCCTGCCCCTCACCTGCAGGCCACCAGCTGCCATTCTGGGCTGGGTGATGTGGGAAACTCCAATTGCCTCTACCCCCTTGAAGCAGAAATGATCATGCTGTCTGCTCTGGTTCCTTCCACTGGAGAAACCCTGCTTTCCACATGTCTTAGGGATACATGGGCCATAGTGAGACGGACAGAGAGCCAGGGTCAAAGATGTGGGCCTGAGAGCTGGCCCTGAGCCTTTTGACTTGGGCTGACCTGGGCAGAGCACTTAATCTACCCGATCCTCAATTTCACATATGAAAAGTGATGATGCCAATAATGCCAATGCCCCATATCATAGCAATTGGCAAAGTCCTGTATGAAGATTAATTAGGTGTGGTAGTATTTCCTGTTAGAATAAACTCAGCAAAAACTTCAGGCAGGCCTCCAAAATTGCTATCACTTGAATCCAACGCAAGACTAAACACGGCTGCCCTCACGTGCCTGTCTCACCTCGTCTCCCCATTATTTCTGATACTGAATAAGCTCTCAAGAACAGAGGGGCTGGGATGAAGTCACATGTGCATCCATACAGCCCAGGTACACATGGGTCCTGCAAACTCAGGATGACTCCTGCCCAGGAGCTCCACATGGAATGGTCACCCCTGAGGTTTCTCCACATTTTCCCTTGTGACGCTGACTCAGGCACAGCTCCCAATTAGGGGAACCCATGCCCCCCACCAAACAGAGGGTGCAGTCGACCATAATAAGGCAGATGACTCTGCTGCCCCGGAACCTCATGTGCAGAGGAAGCAGTGCCCCACGGAACTGCAAGGGCCACAGACAGACCAGATGATTCTGTGCTCTTGCTTGTGTCTCCCACAGTACTAACAAAATTGCTAATGAGGCATATGATGCATGCTTTCTAAACATTTAATAAATTTAACTTTAAAATGAACACTCCCACCTGTCCATGAAGACAGCAAATCTCAACCATGAGGTCAATCCACAAGCTCTGCCAAAAGCTCAAATTCCACACAGAACATTCAGAAGTAAGACCTGCTGTGTATGTGGATGTGCCTGTGACAGAGTGTGTCTTGGGGGAAGAGGGAAGGAGAGGCCTAAGCTTTTGATGGCAACACCTGCAGGTGTAAACATAAATGACTACAATATTAACCACAATACAGCCCACATGGGTCAATAAAGATGTTTAAAGATTTCAAGGATTCATTCGTAACTATAACAACAAAAAGAAAGGCATAGGTAGGGAACAGAGAAAACCTGGGGCCTTTACCCTAACATATTATGTTTATGTTTGGCAATTAACTTTAATAACTGACAGATCAATAGGAAGGTTGATGGTGGAGGGTGGGCAGGATGAATGGATGTGCAGATGAATGAGTAGATCAGTGGGTGGATGTTAGGACAGATGGGTGGATGAATGGATGGGTGGGTAGGTGGATTAGTGGGTTGGATGCGTGGATGACTGGGTACACGAATGGAGGAATAGATGGGTGGGTGGGTAGATGGATGGATAGAGGAATGAGTGGGTGAGTGGACGGGGGGTAGATGGATTAATGGATGGGTAGGTGGATGAATGGATGGTGGATGGGTGAGTGGATGAATGGATGGATACAGGAATGAATGGGTGGGTGGGTGAATGGGTGGGTGGGTGCATGGTGGATAGATGGATGGGTGGATGGGTAGGTGGTGGTTGGGGCGATGATGGATGGATGGAGGAATGGGTGGATGGGTATATGGATGGATGGGTAAATGGATAGATGGATGTGTGGATGCATGAGTGGGTGGGTGGGTGGGTGGATGGATGGATGGGTGGGTGGGTAGGTGCATGGATGGATGGAGAGATGAATGAGTGGGTGGATGGGTGGATGTGTGGGTGGGTGAGTGCATGGTGGATAGTCAGATGGGTGGATGGGTAGGTGGTGGCTGTGGAGATGATAGATGGATGGAGGAATAGGTGGATGGGTAGACGGATGGATGGGTAAATTGATGGATGGATGTGCGGGTGCATGGTTTGGTGGCTGGGTGGGTGGGTGGATGGATGGATGGATGGATGGGTGGGTGGATGGATAGAGGAATGGGTGGGTAGGTGCATGGATGGATGGACAGATGAACGAGTGGGTGAATGGATAGAGGAACGGGTGGGTAGGTGCATGGATATATAGGAAGGATAGACGAACCAGTGGGTGGCTGGGTGGGTGTACAGGTGGCTAGGTGGATGGATAGGTGGGTGGGTGGATGGGTGGATGCTGATATAAAGTTTCACATGCTGTTCCCATATTTTGTCTCATTAATCCTCCTCATAGGTTGAGAGATATTCCATGTCCACTCTACAGAAGTTAGTGATGTTCCCAAGGCTAAGAGCTGGAAGTGGAAGAGGCCAGGGACAGCTCAGCTCCTTGGCTCTCACCTCCAAGGGGCCCTGCCTCCCACACCATGCTGCCCATGGAAAGGTGGCCTACTCCCTTGGGAAGTCCAGCTGTAAAACACTCTCAAAGAAAACACGGCCTGACTGGAAAACTAAGATCAGCTGGAGTCAGACATAAAGCCTTTAAGTGCTTCCAGCATAAAAAACAGCCCCAAGACACTCAGCTGCTGCAGAACTGAGAGATGTGGAAATGAAGGCACAGGGGCAGAGCAGGCGCCAGGCGCAGAGCAGGCCGGCAGGGAGAAGAGCACCCAGCCCGGGAAAGCTCCTGCCAGCACAGATGGATGGGTGGATTGGTAGGTGGACAAGCCCACTGTGTAACAGCTGAAACCCAGGTTGAATAGCTGGGGTCAGAGCTGCGTGAAAGGCCAAAGCTGCTGGATAAGATTTAAATAAACTACTTCAAAATTACTTTTATTAGAGTTAAGTAAAACAGTACATCTAATGGGTACAATGTACCCTATTGATGTGATGGTTACACTAAAAGCCAAGACTTCACCACAAGGCAATATATCCATATAACAAAACTGCACTTGTACCCCATAAATCTATTTTTTTAATTTTTAATTAAAAAATAACAATGCAGAGTGGCTTGCAAAAAAAAATACCACGTTTGCATTTAGTTCTTATTTCTTTTTCTACATACTATACAGACTACATGGGATTTTAAAGGGTAAAATATTACCAACCTCTTTACTATTTTTCTAAAAATCCATCATTAGTAAGTGCGTGAAGGTGGTTTTTCCATATCAAAGTGAAGTCCGTGAAGTCCATGAAGCTCTTGCCTGCCTTACCTTAGTCAGATTCCACTAATCACCCGATCACCCGGCCACAACTCCAGGCCTGAAACCAAAGTACCAGCAGGAATTAAACAACCTCTTCAAAGAGCTTCCTAAAATCTTAACCCTTAATTGGAAAATGCAGATGATCAAATCAAGCACTGGGGTGACCGGGTAAAACTTGAAATACTGGAATCCTAAACAAAATTGTTTTGATGAATTTCCTGCAGACATGAAAACAAGGGATTCCAGTAGGTCAACAAGTCAGAAGCACTTCCTTGGTTTAATGAAGCTCTGTTACTTTCTCTTTTTCCTAGAACCCCAATCTTTTGTTACTGTTTTCAGATGATGTGTGTGTTTGTGGCTCGCTTCACATCCCTCTGGAGGGTTCATAAAGCTAGGCCACGAAGCCCCATGCTTGCAGACACACACCCCAACAGACACTGGCCTCGCGTGATGACGTGTGTGAGAAACCCACCCCAGTGTGACCTCAGCAGTACATAAGGGTCTGTATGTCGTGAACCCCACGACATTTATTTTTAATCACAGTAAAAGATGTTAGATGCACGAGACAACATGACAGTCATCTTTGCAATCCCAGTCTCCAGCAGGAGTAATTATGGCGCAGGACCCATTTCACGCCATGTCCTCGTGAAAGCAGGATCCAGGATGTTCAGTCGGGGAGGGGACCATGGGGACAGAGGAGGATTCTCTACTGACAGCAGAGCGCCCTGCAGTGGGAGGCTGGGACAGTCACCCCTACATTGCCAGCGGTCAGTCAGGAGGAGGAGCTGGAAGGCTGACCCTGGAGTCCCAGCAATACCGGCTTTCAGCAGGAGACCCAGCCTTCACCTGCTGCTCTCTCTGCCCCTGCATCCATCCCTCAGACACGCCCTGGGCCTGGGTCCCACCACGCTGACTCCCACATAGCCTGGGTTTTGCTGTCTACCTCGAGGCAGGATCACTGCTCCATTTCAATCCTCAGCGTATCAAGACATTGTGTACAGAGTGATGATGAGCGGGAGACCCGCTGCAGCACCCAGGAGGCTACCTTGGAAGCCTCCAGAATGAACTTCCGCGTGTATACACACAACGAAAGCACACAGCAGGCGCCGGGGCCAGCACGGAACTCGACACTGGTTTGGGTCTTTATAAACCAATGCCCTGTGGGGTGCCACGTGAGGTGTCCAACAGACACAAATAAAGCCCGCCTTGGCCTGGCGCGGTGGCTCATGCCTGTAATCCCAGCACTTCCGGAGGCCAAGGCCGGTGGATCACTTGAGGTCAGGAGTTCCAGACCAGCCTGACCAACATGGAGAAGCCCCGTCTCTACTAAAAATACAAAATTGGCCGGGTAGTGGCACATGCCTGTAATCCCAGCTAATCAGGAGGCTGAGGCAGGAGAATCGCTTGAACCCGGGAGGCAGAGATTGCAGTGAGCTGAGATTGTGCCACTGCACTCCAGCATGGGCAACAAGAGCGAAACTCCATCTCAAAAAAAAAAAAAAGAAAAGAAAAGAAAGGAAAAAAAAAGCCCACCTCAACTAGGGCCAATTCTCTCTCAGGCAAAAATTGTGACATTAGACCACAATCTGTCGTCATCCCTCCAAAGCTGCTGTCTCATTTAAATGTCCTCTCATCTGGCAGTCACTGAAGACCTACTATGTGCTAGGCGCTCTGGGAGGTACCTGGAATATCAAAGTAAACAGGGGAGTCCCTGATCACTGAGTTCCTGGTCCATGAGAACAGATGCCTGCACAGTCCATTAGAAAATAACGGTGCGCACGCATACACGTGCATGCGCACGTGCACACAAGCACACACATGCACACATACACACAAGCACACACATGCACATGTGCACACAAGCACACGAATGCACACATGCACACTACAGCCAAACTCTGATGATGCACAGGGCAGCACGGACCTCTAGCCCAGGTGCTGACGCTGTCTTGGAGCGCCTCAAGGCCGAGGGAGGCTGAAGCAGCACCTCTCAGGCCAAAGAACCCACAGGATGGCCACGGGAGAGGCGAGAAAGGGCCCAGGGGAGGCTGTGGGCATATGTGGGGGAGGCGGTGTGAAAGCCTGCTTCCGCTTCCCTGCCACCAGCTCACGGGGACACCGGGACCCTGGGCCTGCAGCCTCAGAGCTCCTTTGGGACCAAGGGCTGAGGGTTCAGCAAGTTGACCCTGCGAGACTAGGGAAGCCTCAGGCTGCTCTGTTGGAAGGTGAATGTGTGACTCTTTCAAAGCACCCTGACCCCGCATGTGCCCATCTCCATCACCGAAGTAGGTCTGGAGTCGGGTCTTTCAGAATGCTGGACTAGTTATTCAACTAATGCGCAACGAGTTTCTATGTCCAAGGCCATCCAAAACATGGCAAAGCCAAAGAAATATGTATATACTTGGGAAATCCCTTCCTTGGCCAAACAGGAACAGGGACCCTACAACTGGCATGAGGAGAGTTGCATGGGCCAGCATGCTGCCAGGAGGTCCCCAGAAGTACCCACGGCAAACCAAACAAACAGCACAGTCAGGAACTGGGTGAAGGCTGGCTGCAGCATAAACAGCTACAGTGGCAGCCTTTGGCTCCATGGCATCTCACGGCCGGTACAGCCTGCGTGGCCCAGGCCACCATGAAGCAAATCCCATGGGCCACAGCAACTTGGGGCTCCACTCTTTCCAGTCCCGCCAAGGACAGCCAGGGCATCTGCGTCTGGTCCCCAATCCACACTGTGACTGGCGCAGGCATTACAAGAAAGTGGAACAGAGCGTGAATGAGCGTAGCCCTTCTGAGCCTACTGAAGGTCTCTCCAGCCGGATGGCTGGCCCGAGCCCCCTCTGGACAACTGCTACTTTCATTTGCTCTAAGACTGTATGATCATTAATACCTGTAATTCATTCTGACTAATCAAAATTCATCCTGGTTAATTCACTAGCTAATTAGAATTTAAAAGAGTGCCACAGCCATTCAGGCAAGCTCATTTAGGAGCTATTGAAATCCTCACACAAGACGTAGGTGAAAAGGGAGAGGGAGTCTGTTTAAACTTCTAAGTGGCCCCTGCACTCCCCTTTGTTCCCTCAAATCCCTGAGCTCAGCAGCCTAATCTCATTGGATTAGCTGCATTAACATTTCCAGTATCCTCTCCCTAACACCAGGCCCCTCCAACCGCAGGCTTCATGGGTCACAAATGTTCTCTCGAGTCTGCAGTTACAAGCAGCAATTTTTTTTTTGAGACAGTCTTGCTCTGTGGCCCAGGCTGGAGTGCAGTGGTGTGATTTCAGCTCACTGCAACCTCTGCCTCCCAGATTCAAGCAATTATCCTGCCTCAGCCTCCTGAGTAGCTGGGATTACAGGTGTGCGCCACCACGCCCAGCTAATTTTTGTTATTTTTAGTAGAGACAGGGTTTTACCATGTTGGCCAGGCTGGTCTCGAACTCCTGACCTCAGGTGATCCGCCCACCTCGGCCTCCCAAGTGCTGGGATTGCAGACATGAGCCACCCGCCTGGCCTTACAAGCAGCAATCTTAATGTCCCCTCTCCCACCAGAACCTCAGCAGGAACAGGGGCTGGGGCTGTTGAGTAGGAGCAGGAGGCATCTCAGTGAGCTCCCCGGGAACATGACATTGTAAAATCACGTTTCCACACAGAAACACAGGCGTAGTCCCCACCCAGGAGAGGCTGCCTATGTGTAGGCCCCTCTCCAGGTATTGAGTCTCTCCAGGATCCTAAAAGTAACCCAGATTTGGTGCAAACCTCACAGAGATGTGAACCCAGGCTGGCAGGATTCTGCAGTCCATGCCCTCTGGCCTGCACCACACCGCCCCTCAGTTCTGTGGGTGCTGAGTCCCACATCTGCACATTCTCCCATCTGCCCTACAAAATAACCCAGCTTATCACAGAAAGAGCACAGACTAGATGTAGAAAGTCTTCCTTTTATGTGAACACTGACAGCCCAAATAAAGAAGGCATCAGGTACATCCAACAGTGCTTCAAGACACTGATCAATCATAAAATATTGCATGGCACAGGCACCTCTAATATCCTTCCAGTTGAGCAAAAATTCTATCAACAAGAGGCAATGCATGAAGGGGACCAGCCCAACAGCAGAATGTTTTTAAGAGGGGGCTCCTTCTCGTTTCACAATAAACCACACCCAGTCATCGAGCAATCTGTCTCCAGTTCCAATACTGGAAAATAAGGAAGAGAATTCCTGGGTTCATGCTTAGATGGCTCTGTGATCTCATGCCCTCCAGACTTGGGAAAGGGAGATATTCTGGCAACTGCGTTAGTTTACAGTTCCCAATAGTTCCTGGGGTTTTAGGTGGATTTTCAGAGCAAGCTTGTGGGTAAGGATGGCTGGGAACAGCCTCACTCCACTGTCCATTTCCTTCACAATCAGCCCAAGCGCCGTGACTTCACAAGGAGGCAGACACACTGACCTTAAGAACCGGGGTGGGCGTCCAGGGGGCCACCAAACTCTATCCCAGCCTCCCATTTTAGAGACGAGATCTTAACAGCATGTGACCTCAGAGAAGATGCTAAATTCCCCAGACCTCAGTTTCCTCATCTGTAAAATGGGACTGATCACTACACTTCCCAACCTCATAAATGAATTACATGGGTCAAATGAAAGAACACATGCAAACCGCTGGACAGCAACGCATCCATGAAGGGGGTTCTCCATGGGGAAACTGAGGCCAGAGGTCTTGAGTGATCACAGTGACTGGTGCAGGGCTGTCACACAATTGTATGCACTGAGGGAATGGATCTTTGGTTGCTCGGGGGTCAATGCTACTTGGAGACCAAGCTAGGAACAAGAATCCATGTTCCCTGAATGTCTTCGAACTAACTGCTTTTTCCACTGAACAGATCACCCCAGTTCCACTTGGCCCTGGGACCAGGAGTGAAATTATCACCTCTGTCTCCAACACAAGAACAAATCAGCCACCCGGCGGTCACTGTCCACAAGCCCATGAACCACAGTACCTTCCTTAGTACTAAGTATGTGAACTAGAAGCTCTGGGGACTAAGAGACCATCCACAGTGGCCTCAGAGAGCCACATCCTATCAGATTACAGGAGGAAGCAGGCAGGACACCAGTGACCCTGCCAGTGCCCAGGACATGGGGTGATGCACTTAGTCCCCTGCATTTCCCTGCCCCTGCGGGCACCTGCATCATCTTATCTGACAGTCAGAGTAACCCTGCAAGCAGGCAGATGTCATGATCCCATTTTCAAGATGAGGGAGCAGGACTCGGACTGGCCAAAGGCCACAGCCCAGAACAAGAGCAAGCTGGCCTCCAGAGCCCAAGCCAGCATGCCTAGCAGGCATCCTACGAGTGGGGCCTCCAGGGATAACCCAAGATCACAAAGACAGAGACACCTGCCGCTTAAGTCACTGTTTCATTCTCCATTAAATATAAAACAGAACTCTACCTGCACACATTATGCCCCCAAGCACAGTCCCTTATGGAATGTTACAATCCTCATCTCTAAACTGAGATGGAACCACGCTGGTTCCAAGTAAGACTATGGAGGGCGGGAGTCCACAGTTCCAGGGACAGAGCAAAGGGGAACTAAAACGTAACCTCAGAGGAAGATGTCAACACGTCTGCAAAAGAAAATTAATTCCAACTGTGATCTGAAAGTCCGACATGGAACACCAGGTGCGGGAGACACCCCCACTCCAACAGCAGCTCAGAAACCCTCCAGACTGAGAAACACGGACCAAGCCCCACGCAGGCAACGCCAGCACCCAGAGGAAGCAGAGGGTACAGAAAGGAGTTTAAAATGTTTTTCTAGGCCAGACGTGATGGCTCACGCCTGTAATCCTAGCACTTTGGGAGGCCAAGGAGGGTGGATCACCCGAGGTCGGGAGTTTGAGACTGACCTTACCAACATGGAGAAACCCTACCTCTGCTAAAAATAGAAAAGTAGCCCAGCGTGGTGGTGCATGCCTGTAATCCCAGCTACTCAGGAGGCTGAGGCAGGAGAATCGTTTGAACCCGGGAGGCAGAGGTTGCAGTGTGCTGAGATCGCACCACTGCACTCCAGCCTGGGCAACAAGAGCAAAACTCTGTCTCAAAAAAAAAAAGTTTTTCTATTGTTAGATCAAAGCAAAATGATGGTTCCAGGGGGAAAAGATGGAACAGTGCTTCTCTGTGTAACTGTTTCCACATCTAACAAGAAACTGCTCTGCACAGAACTGCCCAGCCCAGCTCGGGAGCGACGGGTGCCAGATGGAACCACTCTCTGTAGAGAGTAAACCTTGCTATCCCCATAGCAACTCCACCGCGCTTCCAAAATGCTTAAAAAGACACACATCAAATTGTTTGCCACAATTTTTCAGAAAGTGACTTTTTATTCCACACCCTTAGCAAATCTAGTTAACTGGGAATTTTCTCATTATAAAAACAGGAACACATGATCATTGTACAAAATATGGAAAAGATGAAAAGACAGAATTTTTTAAACCACCCTTAGCACTATATGCCAAGACCTCTATTTTTAATGTCCTGGTGTATTTCCTTCCAGTCTGTTCTCCGGGTGGAGGTTCAAACAGATTCCTGACGGAGGCAAGGATCAGCGCCCAGCCTGCAAGAAAAGCAACCCACCCCAGGGCTGGATGTGCACCTCCCCCGGGGGCAGGACTGCAGATGTGTCCTCAGACTGGGAGGGAAATAAAGTCGACTCGTCCAACCAAAGCTGATCACATATGCAACGTGGCTAGTGGTCTATTACATAGGCTAAAAGCCATCAGTAGGAATGAATTGCTAGGAGTCCTCACCACTATTTAGAATGTGGGGGGGTTTTCAGGTTTTTCTCCTTCTTCCGCACTTGGTTTTCACAATCCTTGTGGATTTTAAATCCAAGGCAACAAAACTAATACCAGAATAAAAGCACAGTCAGATGCCTCGAGGGTGAGTCAGACTTGCAGGTAGCTGTCGAACATTTAGTCTTCTTTGAAAAGATGGAAAAAAGATTCACAGACCACAATTTTCTCTACTTTGAACTTTTCCTGATCCCAAGAACAGAGGAAAACAGCTTAGGAGAATCAAGGTTATGATAGAGACATCTTGTCTAAAGAGAAAGCATCTACACATGATGAATTTAATAAACTTTAATAATCTGATGATTTTTTTTTTTGAGATGGAATTTTGCTTTTGTTGCCCAGGCTGGAGTGCAATGGCACAATCTCAGCTCACTGCAACCTCCACTTCCCGGATTTAAGCAATTCTCCTGCCTCAGCCTCCCAAGTAGCTGGGATTACAGGAGCATGTCACCACGCCTGGCTAATTTTTTGTATCTTTAGTAGAGACGGGGTTTCTCCATGTTGGTCAGGCTGGTCTGGAACTCCCAACCTCAGGTGATCCGCTCACCTTGGCCTCCCAAAGTGCTAGGATTACAGGCATAAGCCACCGTGCCGACCTAATCTGATGATTTTTTTACGGCTTGATAAATCGGTTTCTAAGCAAATAAATAACTAATTTATCCAAAATGTATTTAGCCAGCAAGTTAAATTTGGGAGGACAGAAGGCAAGGGCAAGACTTGGTCTGAAAAACAATTGCTTCTCCTGGTTTCTGGTAGGTAGTTTACTTAGAGGAAAACAGTAAAATAAGAATGTAATGTAGGTGAGCAGCAGTCCATGGGGCGGGGCGGGGCTCACGGAAGGATCTCAGCCTCCCCAGCTCATCTCTCTCACTGCTGCTTATACTTCAGCCTTTCTGCAGTACTTTCTGTTTGCACGGAGGCCTGTCCCGACCCACGGAGGCTCAGGTGAGACGGCCTCGCTCCCACACCTGGGGCCCACCCAGAAGTTGGCAGAAGGGAGGAGTCCAGAGCGCCATCCAGGCCTACGAGTCTGTGGACCTGCCCACCATCCTCCCCTGGCCAGGGTGCCTGCTCACAAGTCCATCTGTTTATTCAACAAACAGTCCTGGCGGCCCGGTGCTGGGCCAGGACAGGGACAAGAAGACGATTGTCTTCCCTCCTGGAGCTCACAATGACCAGGCCCCGTGCAGGAGACACATGGGCCAGGGAAGGCCTCCTAGGGCAAAGCCAGGGGACTAATGCGCACACCCAGGGAGAGTTTTGGATAGGGCAACCACAGAGGCCTGTGGGGCGAGGGGGTGCGTGGGTGAGGAGCCTCAGCAGGAGGGAGTCCCGAGGGGCATGGGGCATGCCATCAGGGATCACAAGCGTCACTGGCTGCTGCATCCAGACCAGACCATCGCAGATGGGGAGGATAGCACCCAGTCAGAGGCCCTGCAGAAACCCAGGGAGAGAGGACACACGAGCACTGCTGGTGGTGATAGTCAAAAGTGATCATATTGGGATGAACTCTGGAGGCAGAAAAAACAGGTTTCAAACATGCACTGGGCTATGGGAAAAGGTGATGAAAGAAGTGTCTGAGACCTGTGGCCTGAATCACCGGGCAGACAAGGATGCGGGTGACTGGAATGGGACAGTGAGGGAGGGACAGGGCTGGGGGGCTGAGGGGCAGGGAGGAGAAGGTGGGGGAGTAAGAGTTCAGTTTTAGACATGCTGGCTTGGAGGTGCCTATGAGTAGAGATGCCCAGTAGGCAGGTAGGTGTAGGAGCCTAGGGTTTGGAGTTCTGGGCCAACGTCCTCTACGGAAATACACAATCAGTCTCAACAGTTGCGACACAACTCTGCCTCTAAGCTCTCCAGCTGTGAGTATAAGGTTCTAGGCTCAGAAACCTCTCTCCACTGACAGCTAAGGGAGAGACCCCATTCCTCCGGGCTCTGAAGCTGGCCATACCTTACCGGCAGGTTCTGGCCACACCTTACCGGCAGGTTCTGGCCACACCTTACTGGCAGGCTGCATCACCCAGGGAGGGAAGGGGAACAAATACTCAAAGACATCTTTGCTTAGAGAAGGTTTCCATAAAACAGCACCAGAGACAGCGACAAACAGGTCACAGGAGCACCAGAGACAGTGACAAACAGGACACAGGATGGAGAATATTTCCAATAAGAGGGTTCCGGCTTCCCTGGCCCACTTCCAAACACAGCTGTCCCGCCCCTTACTGGGCTCTGAGCAGTGGGCCCCTCTGCCAACCCTGCCAACCCAAGAGCAAGCCAGAGGGTCCCTTGATGTCTTGCCGCCTCTTAACAGTCAACAAGCCAATGCATTTGCTACATCACAGCAGCACTACATCATCCAGTAGCAGAGAATATATCTGAACGGCATGGCATTTGCCTTCTTAGCAGCCAGTGACCCATGTCTAAGCAGACTCAAGAGCACCTCACCCGCTCATGTCCTTCAGGGCAGGCGCCTGCAAAGAGATGGGGCCATTGGTGGCAAGCTCTGTCCCCAACGCACTGTGTGTGGCAACAAGCAGATCCTCTGCCATCATCTACAGTCCTCATTGATCACACAACTAATTACCAGGGGAGATCAGATAGCGCCTCACCTGCCACTTAATCATTTGAACAATGAGCTGAAGCCTTGGTCATGAGGACGCTGGCTCCTGTTCCCTTCAGGGAACCAGGAGGACCACACCAGGGAGAGCCAGCAGACGTGGCAGCCTTCTGTCCCTGCTGCCAGCTTCGGCTCCAGAGCTGAGTTCGGACAAGCATCACAGCTGGCACGCGCCTCTCCCACACGCAGCTTCTAGGGAGCATGGCTGGAGGTGGCGCTTCCTGGGCTGTGGAGGAGAGAGCAGGAAGCTGCGAAGCCAGTGCGAACGGCACACACAGCTTCCACTTGGAACGCAAGCAGAGGATCAGGGGACTTGGCAGCCAGAGCAGAAGAGTCAGAGCTGCAGACAACAGTGAATAGCTGAGCTGGGGAAGGGATGCGGCAGCAAGAGGTGACACAGAGGCTTGTGGAACACAGCACGGGGCAGCAGGAGCCACCGGACAAGGCCAGGCGGGGAAGGAAGGTGATTTTGTTGAAAGAGGAGAAACAGAACTGAAGTCAACTTGCATCCACAGCCGAACAAACTGTACCAGGACAGAAGCTCAAACCATGCCAGGCAAAAAGGGGCACAGGCCACAGACAGAGGCGGGAGGCGAGTGGGACAGACAGGAGAGGGGCCACACTGGCGGATCCACCCCACCGCTAGCACCAGGCCGAGTCTCTGCACTGCTCAGGACCTAGGACACACTCCTAAGTCCCACAAAAGCGCCCAGAAGACGCTCCTCTAACAGGGAGGAGATGAGAGCAGGCCCCTGCGGTGGCCCCAGCCTGCACCGTCCTCAGGCCACACTGCATCCTGCATGGCCCACCACCAGGAGACAGCTTCACGGGGTGCCCCCTCAGTCCCCTTGATGTAACTATGTGTATCTTCGAATTCAGTTTTTAGTGCTATACCCTTGACCTCCCAAAATGACATTGACTAGGTGGGTGCCTGCCCAGCCACCAAGCTGCCATCCCTGGGACCAGTGACCTTCAGAAAACAGCCCACCATGTGGCTTGGACAACCATTGGGCATCACTTTCCAATTAGGTTTCACACATTAAAATAACATAAACTCTGGCCTGAATTCCTCATTCAGCTAATAGCCACATTAGAGAAGAAACAAACCAATTAATTATACTTCTATGTACATTTCATTAATTATTTGTTCCTTAAAGTCAAGGAACATGAAATTAGATGCTGTCTGTGAAAAGCTTTAAATAGTTACGCGTTTTGCAAATAGAAGGCATTATTATTCCCATGCGAAAGTGATAAACCTGGCTTCCTGTCGTGAACTGCATGGAGTATGAAATGTAAGCATTTTGTGAAATGTAAACAAATATCAACCGTTAAAGCACTGTGGTCGAGATAGAGCTCCCCACTGCAAACAATTCAATATGAAATCAAGGTAGGTGTTCTAACGGGCTTGTTTTCCTTTACCATTCGTGGCTGGTTGATTTGGTTTTCGACAAAGACGGGAAGAAACGCTCCACACCAGAACCAGACTCACACGACCTCGGGCAGGGCCGCAATCAGGAGGAATGGTGACCCAAAGGGCAAGGGCCACCCGACATGCTCACCAAGAGCAGCGCCCCGCGCCCGGGCTCACTCCCGCTCCCACAAGCCTCTGGCCTTTCTGCGTACACCCACCTTTCACACGAGCCATGTGTCCACTGCCATTTCTTCTCAAGCAAAACCTGTCCAGACCCCTCTTGCCCTTCTCCCTCCCGCTTCCTCCTTTTGCCTCACCTGCCTTTTGCCTCACCCATAGACATCTATATGCCTCTGAACTCGAAGATGATGCTGCCCGTGGCGCGCATTCCATGCAGGCAGGGAAAGAACCTTCTCTCATCCCTGCAGCCCCGCAGCACCCTGGACATCTGGAATGAGCTTCACCAGATTACAAGTCTCCATTCTTATAAATGCATGTGGGCCCTAAAAGGGTGCCCCTGCTCCGAGCATGAATAAATAATCTCACCCTCTTAAGGAAGATTTCTCCACACAAATAAAGCAGTCTATCAACATTTCTGATCACCAAACTGGTGTATCCAATCCCTCCCCGACCTGTGTCAGGATTCGCCCTTGAGGGTTCAGATAGCATGGACCAGAAAGAGGAGCCTAGGAGAGTCAGGGTGGCAAAGGAGCAAGATATGGTCTGTGGATTTTGAGTTCACAACAACTAAAAGCTACAAAAGTAATTTAGAGTTTGAGTTTGAAATTTCAGGCACTGTAAGCAGTAGCATCTACCCATGACACTCGCAGACACCCTCCCACCTCTTCCCCCACCTGCAGCCATGCATGGCCTGCCCTGCCCTCCCCCTGTCTTAACACATGTTCCCACTGCCCGCCTGTGGGCCCCCAATTTTCTGAAGCATATACTCCTACAAGCAAAAATGTCTAAGCACACAGGTCATGTATATTTATTTATAAATTATAAATTATATACATATACTATGGTAATAGTACATTTGGTTTTATACAAAGTTTGAAATAATGAAGTAAAAATAAGCATATGCGCTCTAATATTTTCTCGCTGCAACCCACTGACCTAGAATACTCTTTCCCCGTTTGTTAACCTTAAAAAAAAATACGTTCTTTCGCTAAGTCTCAGCCCGAGGTCTATGTCTCAGTCCAGCCGCGCTGCTGTAACGAAATACCTTCAATGGGGCCATTTAGAAACAGCAAAAATGTGTTGCTCCTAGTTCTGGTGGATGGGACGTCCAAGATCAAGGTGCCGGCAGATCTGGTGTGTGGTGAGGGCCCATTCTTCATAGATGGCACCTTCTCTGAGTCCTCGACAGGTGGAAGGGGTGAACAAGCTCCTCCGGCCTCTGTTATAAAGGCACTAATCTCACACATGAGGGAGGAGCCTCGTGACCTAATCCCCTCCTAGAAGCCCCACTGCTCAATACTATCAATACTATCACAGTGGAGTTATGTTTCAATTGAGGAGTTTCGGGGATACACAAACATTCAGACAACAGCATTTGGCCTCCTCCATGAAGTCTCCCTTGATTGACCAAAGTACATTGAGCCCTCAGGAAGCCAGGAGACAGCAGGTCTACTCACATCTTCCTCTGTCTCCCTGGTGCGGTCGTTAGCCCTGTGTGGCAACCATGGGCACACCTGTCTTCTACCAGTTTGGGGACAAAGCCATGTCTTTATCTACTGCCCAGTGCGTGGACGTCCTGAGTGCTCCATAAAAATGCACAGAGGAGGAAAGAGTAGAAGGAGAGGGAAGGGAGGGAGCGAAGGAGGCGTCAGAGCCACCACGTCAGGGCCTGGGGGCCTCACTCTCCTCCACATCTAAAGCCTTTCTTGAAAAACTGCTTAGTTCAAGCCATGATTGTAAAACCACTCTCACTTGCTAATTGCTTCCACCACACACATTCTATCTTCTCCTTGGTCTCTATGTCTCCAAAAGGCGGGAACTGGGTCTCTGACTGTGCCAATGCAGGGCAGATGTCTCACGAGTACACACTTGGCTCACGAGCTGCCTTTTACTGAGCACTCGCTGTGGTAGCTGGCCTGTCCCACCTGATCCGCATACATATGATCTTCTCTAATCCTCTCAAAAACCTACAAGGTGGGCAAACAGCTATTTCAGAGAAGGTGAACTGAGACCTAGAGAGTCAGTGACCTTCCCCAGGTTGCACAGCCTCCAAGGGACCCGGCAGCACAGGGGCCCAGGAGGGACAGCTAGAAGGATGACTGAGCAACTGCCCATGGCAAGCCCTCAGGCCAGGAGGCAGCGCAATTACCCGAATCGTCCCAAGCACACCACGGATGATGCAGTCACCCCGTGGCAGCTGACGCACAGGCCGGCGCTGCGGCCTGGATGCTGCCTCCTCGGTGGGTCCAATGGGGACAGCTTCCTCCATGCAGATGGCAGAACAGAAGCCATTCCCTCAGACACATAAATGTGCCCCGGCTATAAAACTCCAACATACAAACAATGTTACAGCAACCAAAGGATGAGGATTCACATTAGAGGGTAATGCACCAAGAGTCCATCAGATAACAACTGCTCCGCTTCATTCCAAGTTCAACTTTATCAGAAAACAAATGTCATGATTTTTCTGGACTAAATTTACTACATATAGCTAGTTGTAACTATACCTACACATTTATTTATTATTTTTACATTACTCTACAGATGAAAAAATGCAAAATCCCAGGACCTCTAGTTTAGAAGTAAACAATTTTGAATGTCATATTCAAACCCAATAGGAGGAAAGCTAAGTGTTTTAGGGGCACAATTTTTTAACATTTTTTTGTAGAGATAGGGTCTTACTATGCTGCCCAGGCTGGTCTCAAACTCCAACCTTGTGCCTGACCCAGGGTTCAAGATTTATCTTAATAGCCAAAGTAGCAGAAAAACAAATGTTCAACCAAACCAACCAAATGCCGACATTTCCTCGAGTCCTGCACACATCGTGTCCAGAAGGCCCCCGTCCCCACCAGGAAAGCAGGGACTCTGTTACAGAAGCAAGCCAAACACCGAGGTCAAATCAGACAGAAATCGGTCAGCTCTGCACGCCTCAGCCAGTAACAAGCACAAGTTGGATTTGTCAGGCACCCAAAGCCCTGTGGGTCAATAGCAAGCACCCTCACAGTGACATCAGAGCCACCACCTCACTGAGGAAAATGGAGAACCGCCAAGGACTGTAGCAGAGGCGTGCTCCCCAAAAGATACTGAGGGACCCCACTGGCCAGACCACTGGAGGACTGCCACCCCATTAGCAGCCTTCAGCATACTCCATCTCTATTCCGCAGGCCTCATCCCATCTCCAGCCTTTTGGAATCCATCTCCAAGGCCTCGGCACTGCCACAGATGAGGGCAGGTGTGCACCTGGGACAGAGTGTGGTGCTGATGGCAGGTCAGGCAGAGCTGAGAAGGACCCAGTCTGCAGTCTCAACCCAGGGAGATGGGGCACGGCATCACCAGCTGAGCTTCTGCCGTCTGCACCTGCAGTACCCGGGCTCACACACCTAGGCACCTCCTTGAAAGCTTTGGTACAGAACACAGAACTGTGCTGATATGTTCAGGCTCTGCCTCCCCACTCAAATCTCACCTTGAATTGTAATCCAAATTGTAATCCCCATATGTTGGGGGAGGGACCTCATGGGAAGGGAATAGATCATGAGAGTGGTTCCCCTGTGCTGTTCTCATGGTAGTGAGTTCTCACGAGATCTGATGGTTTTATAAGGGGCTTTTCCTTCCTTCACTCTGCACTTCACTCTCCTGCTGCCAAGTGAAGTAGGACATGTTTGCTTCCACTTCCACCATGACTGTAAGTGTCCCAAGGCCTCCCCAGCCATGTGGAACTGTGAGTCAATTAAACCTCTTTCCTTTATAAATTACCCAGTCTCGGGTATTTCTTCATAGCAGCATGAGAACGGACTAATACATGGGCCCACCAGGTCCTGTGGGGCCCACTCACTGTCCACCAGGCAACGCCAGGTGGAGGTGCACCCCCAGCACACACCAAAGAGCAGGTGAGCACCCTGCATAGTACATGAGGGTCTCCCCACCTGATGCGCTCAGGTGCCTGTGAACAAAACCACACTGATCATGACCAGCCCTAGAGAAAGCGGTGCCATCTTGCTCCCTCCAGCACGGTAAGCACCCTCCATTCCAGCTGCTTCCAACCCCTCAATGAAAGACTGTCTTTAATTAGTTCATCACCACCTAGTAAAGTGATTTTTTCATCTCTCTCAAGCTTTAGGAGCAACAGCTTAGGAGGTCAGGCACTGTTCATAGTTGTTGCAACTCTGGAAGGACTGAGGCCTTGGAGGAAAGCAGAAAACTTTAGCACATTTGCAGAGGAAGTGGAGGTCCTCCACAGATGACACAAGCATGGAGTATGGAGGATCACGAATTTTCTGTCTGCCCATCATGAATTTTCTGTCTGTGTCCTTAGCAGCAAGACTAGCAAAGAGTGTGAGGTCCAATAGGGGTCATTTGAAATGAAGAGACGCGACTGAACAAGGTATGATGGGGCTATCCAGACAGCCAGGTGGTGACTCCACCCCCTCTCCTGGCCCTCATTCTCCATTGTGAGTTCAAGGCTACCGCTAAAGAGGGAGGATGAGGAGGCTGGGGGAAGACCAAGAGCAGTCTATGCCCATCGTATCCTATAATTTGTTTAAAAGACATGTTATTAGAATGTTTATTGCCCTGAACCTACCTGAGTAGAATTTAATTCTGTTTTATTTTATTTTATTTGAATTTTAAAAAGCACAAAGGTCTTACCCCACCTACTGAGATCATCCTCTAACATTATGATGTTTGGCCTTAACAAAATTCTAGCAAACAGCAAAACTCTTTTCAACGATGATCCAGATGATACAAAGTCAGATTTTCAAAATAAAAAGATAGGAAAGAAAATTTAAACATCATGTGCCCATATCGTTTACTGCCAAATTTGCAAAGGTTTTTTAAATAATATTTGGCATTGACAAGGGTGCAGTCACCCTCTTGTCTGTGGGAATGTAAGTTGCCTCTCCCATTCTGAAAGCCCCATCTGGCAATATTTTTGGAGGACCCTTAAAAGTCTTATACCCCCCAATTTCCCTTTTAAGAATCTACCCAAATAATATTTAAAAAAATGTTCAGGCCAAGCACAGTGGCTCACGCCTGTAATCCTAGCACCCTGGGAGGCCAAGGCGGGAAGATTGCTTCAGCCCAGGAATTTGAGACCAGCCTGGGCAACATGCTGAAACCCGGTCTCTACAAAAAAAAAAAAAAAAAAACAAGGCGTGGCAGCATCTGTAGTCCCAGCTACTTAGGAGGCTGAGGGGAGAGGATGCCACGAGCCTGGGAAACGGTGGTTGCAATGAGCCGAGATCACACCACTGCACTCCAGCCTCGAGAACAGAGCAAGACCCCATCTCCATTTTTTTAAATTATCAAGTTATGTAATAAATTTCTAAAAAAAAAGTTTAAAGATGTTCAACACAATCATATTTATTTATTTATTTTTTATTTTTTTATTTTTTTGAGACGGAGTCTCGTTCTGTCGCCCAGGCTGGAGTGCAGTGGCGCGATCATCTCTAGCAGTGAGATCACAGATAATTTCAGTGATTTTTCTTTTCTTCCTTCTTTCCCTATTTCCTAATTCTCTTCAGTACACATGTAATCAGAAAAAGAAAACGTTATTTGTCCCACAGATGCTGCTAGGAGCAGCTACCCCAAGACAGGCCTTGCACCTTGGGTCATGACAATGCGTGGCTACTGAGAGCTGTTGAGAGTGGACAGGGCCCAGACCAGGACAGTCTCTCTAGAGGTCTTCACCTCCTCAACCGTAACTTAACCAGCCCCATGCCAGGCTAGCCTGTAGATCAAATGCCACAAAGGTTCAGAAGTGCCCTGCAACATATGGGACGCCCAGTAGTATCTACATAGGGGTCAGCATCCATCCCAGCTGCTGGGGGTGGCTCAAGAGCTGCGAGAGACTTTTCCTGCCTGATACTGTGGACCAGTTTGCAAAGAGCTGACTGTCCTGCTAGGCCCATGATATGTGCATCTCCTGGGTACTCCCTTTAGGTCCCACAATCTCGAAGATTTAGCTTGTCCAAGGTGGACAACGTTTCATAGGACGTACACGTCAATATGCATGATTCGTTTACCTATACCTCATGGAGCCAGAGACTCTTGGCCTGGCGCAGTGGCTCACACCTGTAATCCCAGCACTTTGGGAGGCTCAGGCGGGAGGATCACTAGAGGTGAGAAGTGAGAAACCAGCCTGGCCAACATGACGAAACCCCATCTCTACTAAAAATACAAATATAGCTAGGTGTAGTGGTGCATGCCTGTAATCCCAGCTACTCGATTTAGGAGGTTGAGGAACAAGAAGCGCTTGAACCTGGCACGGAGGTTGCAGTGAGCTGAGATGGATCACGCCACTGCACTCCAGCCTGGGTAATAAAGGGAGACTCTATCTAAGAAAAAAAAAAAAAAAAAAAGAGACTCTTAAAGATGGGATAACTTTTTTTCACTTTTAAAGAAACTGTAGGCCAGGTGCAGTGGCTCATGCCTGTAATCCCAGCACTTTGGAGGGCCAAGACGGGCGGATCACGAAGTCAGGAGATCGAGACCATCCTGGCTAACATGGTGAAACCCCGTCTCTAATAAAAATACAAAAAAATTAGACGGGCGTGGTGGCATGTGCCTGTAATCCCAGCTACTCAGGAGGCTGAGGCAGGAGAATGGCATGAACCTGGGAGGCAGAGCTTGCAGTGAGCCGAGATTGCGCCACTAAACTCCAGCCTGGGCAACAGAGCGAGACTCCGTCTCAAAAAAAAAAAAAAAAAGAAACAAAGAAAGAAAGAAACTATAGTGCTCTTTGTCCTGGGATGAACTGGATCCCTCTGAGTGAAGAGACAGCTGGCGGGGGCATTACCAGCACACACCACCAGACCCAGGCAGTTAGCTGCTCCTAGGAACCGGGCAGTCACACCCCACCAGGCTACACCCAGAGGTGCCACGGTGAGGCTGATGGAAGTGGTTTAAAGCACCAGTGCAGAAGAAATATCTGGCAATACCAACACTCCTGCTGATTGTTGCTTTGTCTTTCTCTCAAGGAACTCAAGGGATAAGGTGGGCAGAGACAAAGCTGCCATGGTCCAGTCCTCAAAACCGAGGCTCTTGCCACAGGTAAGACAGGCAGAGAGCAGAGATTAGGATTAAAAACAGGGGAGGGAGTTGAGGAGGGAGGGCCACAGCGCGGAGGCAAGAAAGACAAAACCCTGAACTTGCTGGCTGGATAGAGTCCCAGTGGGACCTGTATGGGGACAGGAAGAGAATGGCACCCTGCCAGCAAGTGGTCCCAGATGAAGAATTCCTGACCCAGGCCCCACCTCATTTAGCTCCAGAGGCAGATCCCAGAACCTGGAGCCATACTGCCCAGGCTGCTCCACCCTTTATTCACAAGTTGCTGACTCTGGGCAATGTCTTGACATCTCTGTAACATGTGGATGGCAGGAGGATCCATGTCACAGGGCCACTGTGAGGATTAAATTAGTGAATCAGTGTATGGCAGCCCTCAGAACAGAGCCTGGCACACAGGAGAGGCTACAGAAGCACTTGGAGCTGCTGTTATTATTATCTGCCCACGTGCCCTGGTTAGAGGTCAGGGAGCCCTTCGGAAAGCAGCCTGGCCTCCTACAGCCTCTCCAGTGGCTGCCTTCGGAAGCAGAGAGACTTTCCAATGGAAATTCCCTTGCAGCTCTGTGCACAGGTTGCTGGCCCCTGGGGCCACGGACTCCGAGAACAATGCCTGGCTGTGCATTGCCGGCCCAGCCCTCTTCTGAAGAATCCCAGCAGCCAGGCCAGCAGCGTACCAGGAAGCCACACAGTGTGGCAGAAAGCCTGCCATTCTGCAAACCCCAGAGGCAGGAAGTCGAAGCACATCTGCAGAGGGTCCTCGAGACACCTGGCATGGAGGATGGCTAGCCAGTGTGAGTGGGAAGGATCTCTTTCTCTCAAGGCCTACTTTCAGGAGATTCTCTAGGTTCTTTTAGGAACAGAGCAGATGAGGGCACACACACATCACTCACACCCACCCCCTTCCCTACCTTAATGCCACTCAGTCGTCCAGTCCCCAAGTCCCATCCACAAAGAGAAGAGCAAATCATTTGGCAGGGGCCCCTGGTATGAGGTGGCTTTGTAACATGAGCTCTGTGTCCGCAAACAACTAGGGCAAGACCATTAAGTTCATTACACCTGTCACTCTGCCAGCTGAGCTTCCAAATTGCCCAGATGAAAGTACATTATGCCCAAGGAGTGCCACCCAGGCCCTCGCAGGCCAGTACAGCCTTATCTATCGTAGACAATTTGTTCTCAGTGTCTGCACCTGCAGAAAGAACCCAACTGTAAACAGCTTGAAACTTGGCTTTGAGACACTTTAGGCCCTGGGCAGCTAAGAACTAAGTTGAGGTCTCCTGGGAAGAAGCTAGGTGCCTGATTTCCCTGCTCGGAGGAAGAACAGGAGTGTGGACCAGAGGTGGGGCCAGGGCAGGGGAGGAGGCGGAGCAGCCTAGCAAAATAAAGGACACAGAGTTGCTCCTTGGATTCTACTGCCCTGCAGTAGAGCCAAAAATAAAAGCAAGGCACACCCTTTTCATTTCCAAACGGAGGCACAGCATTCTAGGCGGCAGGCAGAGGCCCTCTGCGCAGCTGCATGCACACCAGGCCCATGAGCGGCACCCAGCCGGCCGCCGGCTGCAGAGTGCGTTTGCAGTGCAAGCGTGTTGCAGACAGCGGTAATTTATTTATCCCTGTCATGTAACATTAACAATCTGTCTGGAGCTTGGCAAGCACCAACTTGCACTGTCACATAAACTGTCTGACAAACTTAAAGTTTCGTAAATGCTTCTCTTTTTCCAGCAGACAATAAAGCATCCTTAAAAAAAAAAAAAAAATAGTTGTCATCTTTTCTGTTCCTTTTCTCTCTTCCTCTTCCAAAAAAAAAAAAAGGAAGAAAAAGAAAAAAAAACAACAACAAAAGAACCCATGCAAACAGAAATGATCCCTCAGCAGGATTCTTAACCCTGAACCGCTCGACATTTTTCCGATGCCAAGTAAATGAGTAAATAAATGGATGTGGGGAGTGACGTTGTAGGAGACGGTTGAGAAGGGGGTACAGAGGAAAATCTGCAAAACAAAAGTACAGTCATTAAAAATTAATAAAGGGTGTGGACATCCAGACCCCACCCCCGTCTGCTCATGGGGATTGAGCCAGACATTCTGTGTCCTCGTTAAGTGGAGTCTGGCAGGCTGCCGGAGTGTTAGTGGGTTCTGGGAATGCCAATATATTAACCAGAGGACTTTTTGCATACCCTTTAGAGTTTTTATTCTAGAAAAGTCAACCATTTGGCACAGTGTAGCATTATTTTTGTCCGGGAAAGCTCGCAGCTGCCAATCAAGGGAGAAATTATATCTATGTTCTTTGTAATCTCCAAGACCTATCTGGAAAACAAGCTTGGTGGAAAGAAAAGTCTTCACAAAAACAGCTTAAAAGGCCAAAGTACCATTTTTAGTGAGAACTCAAAGAAAAGCAATCCATTCTTAAATCACATGGATATGTGACAATACAGACATCATTTTCAATTCCTCCTGTGATGGAAAAAAAATGACATTAACTGAAAATTCAAACCCAATATTTTCAGAGTAATTAATAGTACAGGTACTAGCTTCCGTCCTTTCTTTGCCTAACAATGAAGCAAACAATGCCCCCAAAAAAACTCCCTAAAAAGTGGCAGGTCTTGTGGCCTAAATTTTCAAATAGTAGGCAGAACCTTTGCATTCCTATTTTGAAACTTAAGATTCACCTTCCATGTACACCCATAATATAGGTCAAGATGTAATTCTAGACTAACACAGTTCATATAGGCAGAAAGTCTCTTTGACATCAGAAAATAATGGCTTCCAGGAGATTTTTTTCTAAGACCTAAAAAAAGGGAGGAACAGAGGGAGAGAGGGAAGGAGACAGAGAGAAAAGAAGAAAGAAAAGAATAATTTTGGACTACATAGCAATTTTGCCGCTATTCATATTTAATATCCATGTGCCACTATACATTCTGTTAACTATTTCCAAAAATTTTTCCAGGTTAATATGGTATGCTCTTCTTTTACACTGTTTTATCACTTCTTGAGGGATAACATTTTTCCTTCTCTATGAACTCTTACACAGAAAGAAGGGCACACCATAGAGACTGGATAAGCCCAGATCCCAAAGAAAGATGAGAAGAAACATGGCAAGGACTACCAGAAAGATCAGAGCAGTCTACAATTGCAAGAATTCCTGCCCAGGGCCCTGAGGTGGCTTTGGTTTTACGTGATGACGTAGAAGATCAGAGCAGTCTACAGTTGCAAGAATTCCTGTCCGGAGCCCTGAGGTGGCTTTGGTTTTACGTGATGACGTAGAGCAGTCACCTCCCACCCACCACAAGGAGACTTTATGCTTGCTACATGCAAAGACGTCAGGAGCTCAGGGGTCTCTGCTGGACTGCCTGCCAGAAACCATCCACAAGGAGCAAAAGTCACTCTCCTCTGACTGTGCTTCCCTATCAGGGAGGTTACCCCTGCAGCAGCCCAGAGCAAAAACAGAGAGCATCCCAGGAGCTGTGAGGCTGGTCTGCCAGGCTGCTAAGTCAACCAAGACTACAGCACAGTCCCAAACTGTAAACACCTCTGCAGACGGGCCCTTGCTCTCCGCCTGCCAGGCAAGAAAACTATTCTTAGAACACTGTCAGCAGTTGGGGGAAAATAAATATTTGTCTATGTATGTATATACTCCAGTGGGAGTGGGGTGGGGTGGAGGAGTCTCAAATAATGTGCCAACAAATTGGCACAAAATCCCTTAATAAGCAGCTGGCACTGGCTGCGTTCCACTGCAGGATTGTGGTCTTGCACACCAAGCCCGTGAGAGGATTCAAGAGACAGCCCTGAAAACCTGCCGGGAAGAGTCTTCTCCAACGTAAATACAAACCTACACGAACCAGGACCATGGCCAACAATGGCAAGCCCTTCCAAGGGTAACAGCAGAATGTTAAGAAATTAGAGAGGTCTTTTAAACAAGGGAGGAAGGCAGCTACAATTCCATTACAGCAAATCCCTTACTGGCATTTACATTCCCAGCCCTAATTCCTAACACTGTTCAATGTCAATAGCAAAATGAAGCTCTTAAAAAGAATTAAGCTTTCAAAGATCATAAGGAAGTTAGGCCCCTGTTTTAAAAAGCACTGCTTAGAAAGGTCCATCAAATAACATTTCAAGGGTTGATGGGAAACCAAATATAATTCAATAAATACACATGGATAATATTCAGACGTCCTCATTTGTCTATGTAATGACTCAGATTTGACACTATGATCCTTGACTGAACACAAAGACTATATTCCAGAAGAATTGTGCAGAGTACAAAGGCAGAGTTACAGATGACAATACACTAGAGTTAAAGACTAGAAAAGACAATACTCATATACAGACTGCAGACACGACTTGATGCAATGGCAGTCTCCCTGTGCAGACTTTGCAGAACCTTCTCTGTCATTCAAAACTCAGTCCTGAAGCTCCAGGGGAGATACAGAGAGAAGAATGCCATTCTTGGCTAGCCAAACCGGCAGAAAGGGCCGTTTTTAAAGGGAAGCTTCCCAGCACCAGCCTTTCGAGAAGGCACCAACCTCCATACCAGCCACAGGATCCTATTTTTGAGAGTCAATGCTGCTCACCATCTCTATCCACCTCTACCGCAAATAACTTACTAATACTAGCGCTCAGAACCCACATTCTGTACAGCTACTCTTACCTCACATCCCACAATGCCTAACACATAGTAGGCCCTCAATAAATATGTATTGAAATGGTAATTAACATTTAGAAAGCAGCGCTGGTCCAGGAATGAGAAGATGCCAAAATAATTAGAAAAGAAAAAGAGAAGGGAAGAAACCAAGACACAGAGGAAAAGAAAAGAAGCAAATCAAAATTATCCAATTCTAGCTAATTAAAAAATTTTGGGGGAAAAACAAAAATTACGCTAGTTGCTGTAGCTATGGGCACACAGCAATCATTCCTGTGCCTGGGCAGAGCTAAGGAGCCCTGCTTGCTTTAAAGAGCTTCTAGCTGCCCTGACTGGCGACGAGGTGTCCCTCCAGGTAGGTGACCCAAGAACGCAGTGCTCTCGGATGCACCTTCTCCCGGTGCCGCCCACCCACCATGCGTCCCTGTCGTCCTGAAAACCTCTGCCTCATCGGGAAACCTCCTCCTTTTCCAATTAAAAAAAAAAAAAAGTTTAAAAACACGCAAATGCCCTCTCCGCCACGATAGCGATTTAACCTAAGCCGAACTCACTGTCTTCCACCGGTGTACTCACAGGGCGCGCCCCCAGGCCCACCCGGGGCGGCGCACCGGGCAGGGGTCCCGAGGAAACCTCCTAAAGGCTGTGCAGGGCAGACCCCTTCACAAAGGCAAGTGCCGGGCCGAGCTGGGTGCTCGTCGCTTCCTGTTTATTCCACGGTGAGAGGCAGAGAGAAATTCAACACACGCCTGCTTCCTCCGGGGCTCGGAGACCCAGCCTAAGTGCAACAGCAGCCGCCCCAGACAATCGACTTCCCAGCCAATGCCGGGAGCTCCGGGCGGTCCCGCGACCGACGTCAACGCGCGCGGGGGGACCCGGGGGGACGCCGGGTGAAGCGGGCCCGAGGAGCCGGGGCGCGCGCGGTGCAAGATGCGGGACTGAGGGGCTGCGGGGCTTGGCCCGCCCCCTCCTTCCCGCAAACTCCCCAGTCAGGTCCTGCAGGATCTTCCCGCTTCCCACTGACCTCCAGTCCCCGCCCGCCACGGCTCGCCGAGGCCTAGGGGCGCCGAGACAGCCGGGGCTGCCACCCGCGCGCCCATCCTGGCCTCCGGACGGTGCAGAATTCAGTCTTGCAACAGCGGGACACCCCGCGCCCCAGGGCACCAGGAAACAGAAAACGGGGGGCGGTCGGCGAGGTCCCTCCACCGGCGTAACCCCGCCCGCAGGCCAGCGCCGGACCCCCGCCGTGCCCACCGGCAAGCCCACCCGGACGAAGCCTCACAGACCTCGCGCGCTCGGCGCCCAGCTGCTCCCTCCGGCCCCAGCCGACGGCGCAGGCTCGCGGACGTCCCGTTCCCAAAGCGTCCGGTTCCCAAGTCCCCCGCCCCTCTCGGCCACCCCTCCCTCTGGAGCGCAGCGGTGAACTTGGGCCAGAAGCCGCGACCACTGCGGCCACCTCGGGTCCGCACTCACCTGGGCCGCCCCCCGGGAGCAGAGGCGGAGACTGCCCGCAGTGCGGCTCCGCGGCCAGCGGCCCTGCTGGCCAGGGGGAGGGGCGCGGTGCGGGGCGCGGCAGGGGGCGCGCGGCGGGCCGGCGGGGAGCGCGGCGCGCCGGGGTTCTTTAAGAGCTGAGGACCTCACACCCGGGCCTCCCCCGCGCTCCCCGCCCCGCTTCCACTTTCCCAGGCACCCGCAGCCTGTCTGGCGGCGGCAGCGGCGGCGGCGGCGGCGGCTCCGCGGCTTGCAGGGGATCCCTGGCCGGCCGCGGCGGCGTGCGGAGCGGGCAGGGCCAACGCACTCGCCTGCTGGTCCCGCCGGGCCCGGTCCGCAGCCTCAGCGCGGGGAGAGAGGGGACGCGGCGCTGCGGCCGCCGGGGAGGTGTCCCGCCTCCAGTCGCCGGAGGGGGGGAGTGTCCCGCCTCCCGCCGCCGCCGCGGCCGCCGCCGTCTGTCTCCAGCCGTGACTGCGCGCCGCGGCTGTGTCTGTCTCCAACTCCTCCAGTCTCTCCTCCTCCTTCCCACTCCGCGGTGGGGACCCGGCGCGCGGCCAGGCCGCGGGGACCGGGGCCGCCGTGGCGGGGGCTCAGGGGTCCCCGGCTCACAGGCCGCGCCGACCCCTGCGGGGGGGCGGGCCCGGAGGCCGGGAGTGGGCAGTGGGGGAGGCGCGCGGGCGCCGAGGCCGCGGGACCCGGGGCCGCACTGCCGCCCAGGGCTCGGGCCCGCGTGGCGCGCGCCCACCGCCGGCCGCACGGGGAACTCCAAGCCAAGCGCAGAGTCCGCGGCAGGGGCGCCCGGAGGAGCTGGCTCGCCGCCCGCAGGCCGGGGGCGGTTTCGGGAGGTGGGGCGGGGGGGCGCGTTCGAGCACAGAGTACCTCTCGGGCTCCGTGTGCACCACGGGCCGCGGGACCTCGGGCAGCCGCCTAGAGACGCGTAGTCGGGCGGCAGGACACTTAGTAGGACGGATCAGTGCTCGGGGAGCCTTAAGGAGCTTGAGGCGCCTCCGGACCCCACCTGGTCGCCCCCTTAGTATCCTGCCCTTTAAAGGAAAGGGCTCCTGCCTAGAAGGTCGGATGGATTCTTCGCGCTGTGACCCTTTCTCCTTGAAGGACCTACACTTCCTGTGAAGACCATTTCGGACTTGACCTCCACCTGAGTGCAGACAATATGCTATTTTGTTCAGAAGTACACGCATTGCCTCCAGCCACCCCTACCATGTTTGATGGGGGATTGGTTACTGCCAGAGCATATGGGCATTTTAACCCAATTTTATTACAGTCACCAAAATTAGTTCGCCTCTACCAAAATTAAACCCCCTGCAGACATACCGAAATACTACACTAAGCAGGGGTTTTAGGCTGGGTTTAAGATAGATGCAGCTGATTAAAGGAGTGAACATTTTCAACTGTCCCCACACACACCCCAAAAAGTTGTCCAGCTCATATTTCCATAATGTCAGAGAAATGAATCTTTTGAAACCTACGTTTTGTCTAATTTGTCAGTGACTTTTTTGTTAGTGAAATGTTGGCTGAATTCAGCTTCCCTTAAGCCCTCAGCTCTCAGCTATGGCGGTAATTGCCGCTAGCCTTTGATCAGTGCTCATATGTGATGTAATAATAACTACCATTCCTGGAGAGCTCTGTGCTAAGCGCTTTACATGGATTGTCTGATTGAGTCCTCACAATAACTGGAAGCTGTTACTTCTCCATTTTACACATGACGAAGTTGAGGCTAGAAGGATTTAGTAATTTGTCCTCAGACCACAAAGAGATGGTTTTACATCCCTAACTAGCTGCATAGAAAGCTGAGAGCTGAACGAGCATGCCATACTGCCACCTACCTACAGCAGCGCTGACAGTTCTTCAGCTCAGCCAGCAAACCAGCCAGCATCTGCCCTGTGCCCGTCAATGAGCCCGCTCCAGGTGGGAATGCCCAGGTCCTGGTCTAATTGAGAAGCTTGTAGCAGGGGGACTTTGAACCTGGCTGCCTGGGTAAACTTAAATGAGCAATAAGCTGATAAGTGCTTCACACAGGTTATCCTAATCTGACAAGCATATACTTAGTTTATATTTGATGTCCACAAATGCATAACTCACATGCTTTGGGGTTGGAGAAACTGTGCTCTTGCCCTCTTTAGGTAGAAAAAGAAATGACTTTTTCCATCTAAACGCCCCATGGACAATGAAGAAGAAAAGTTTTTCCAAAACCACAAAACAATGCCTTCTGTTTCACTTGCACATAATTTCTCTGTGTGTAACTTAACCCCCTTAAATTGAGGGCTGAATTTTAAAATCATAATCTCAATTTCTACCATTTGTGATGCATCTCAATCTCGCGTTGCCCTTTCTTGTTGTCTTATTTATAACTAGAAACTGCGGCTCTGTATTTCTATTTCTAGAAAATATGGGAGGAACCTGTCCCTGTGTTTTCTTTCTTTCTTTTTTTTTTTTTTTTTTTTTTTTTTTTTTTTTTGAGGCAGTCTCACTCTGTCGCCCAGGCTGGAGTGCAATGGTGTGATCTCGGCTCACTGCAAACTCTGCCTCCCAGGTTCACGCCATTCTCCTGCCTCAGCCTCCCGAGTAGCTGGGACTACAGGTGCCCGCCACCACGCCTGGCTAATATTTTGTATTCTTAGTGGAGACGGGGTTTGACCGTGTTAGCCAGGATGGTCTTGATCTCCTGACCTAGTGATCCGCCCGCCTCGGCCTCCCAAAGTGCTGGGATTACAGGCATGAGCCACCGCGCCCAGCCTGTCCCTGTGTTTTCTACTCAGTCCTCCCTATATTTGTTTTCCACTTCAGCTATTCCCTCCCACACCCTTCCAGACACACACACTCTCCCTATAGAAATGGAAGAGTTCGAGGTACTTAGATGTATGTTTGTTCTCAGTAAAATGCAATACGATTCTATATCGGCTTCATCCTGACCATTCGCTCATTCCAAGGGCCCAGACTGAAGCTCAGCAGAGCGGACACTTTGTTTTCCTCCGTTGGTGGAGAACTTGGACCCCAGTAGTGCCTGACACAAGGGGCTCAAAGGGTTTTTTGGAATGAATGGTACCTTAATATTGGGATAGATGAGTAAACAATATTGAGGTAAATATTACTAAAATTGGGTGGAAATCAACTGAAATTGGTTTCAAAGAGTGGGAGGTGAAAAAGATTCTTTTTCACTGTCAATTCTTGCAGCCTGTCTCATGTCAATTATACCCTGGCCATACTTAGTCCATAGAAATTTGCTAGTCATTCATCTAAGGAGACATAAATAGAAAAGGGAAACATGAACGAATGTTGAGAAAAAAGGGAATTTGAGGGCCTAGTGACCTCAAGTTGAATGTGAATCTGAGAATACAGTTTTGTTTCTTGGATCTCATGTATAACATTTAGATGAAATTTATCCAAAATGATTCATCCTATTCCTTGTACTCTTTAATTTAAATGAGAAATAGAAGGAAATGAGAAAGAGAAGCTTCATGTGGGTAATTCTGGTCCTGGAGAAGTGGGAGCCCCACTCTAGATTCTCAGGACCAGAATCTACGACGAGCAGCCCCGGAGCAAGGGCTCTGTCCCTGAGCCTTGACGACTTCTCCTGCGCGTTTCGCCCCAACACGCAGCATCGCCACACCTCAGCGTCTATCTGTACACTGGAGGTAATAGTTACTACTTCATGGGGTCTTCTGTGACACTGGCCATGTCCCCATCTGCATACCCATCCCCTCCCTGGGATCCTGTGGCCCCCGCTGCTCCGGGACCCACCAACCTCATTCACTTCCTTTGGGATTAGGTTGAAAATCACACAGGATGGAAAGAGAAGTGTTCTGCAGGCAACTTCTGCTCTCAGCCTGGCTGCAGCGCTCTCTCCTTGGGCAAAAGTCACAGCACCTGCTCTTTCCTTAGGGGCCGGGGAGTGAAGACAAAGGGAAAACACAGCAAGAAAGAAAGAAATGTGTGACCTCAAAGACAATCCATCCAGACATATTTGTGTGTGGTATCTACACATTACATCACTAAAAAATGATGAAGCGCTTCCTGACCTGTGACACATGTACTGTCAGATCTCTTACAAATATTACAGTACCTAAAGCTTCCCCAGCCCTGCGCACACCTCCCGCGTCTCAGTCTTTACAGCCACAGCTCTACCTGTCCTGTTGCCAAGGTGGCCCCCAAGTCCCCTGCACCCCACAGAGCATCCCAGGGTGGCTGAGTCTTCCCTGAGATCTGGGTCTCTGAAGCTGCAGTGATGGCAGCTGGTGTGAGGTGGCCTCTGAGGCCTCCCTTCTGAATTCTCCATTTCTCTCTGACACATGGTTCAGTCAGCTCCCTACTGGGTTATAAATTGCCAGCGAGTTAAGTGTTGAGCAAGGTACCCGGCCCAAAAGGTAAATAAATAAATGTTTACTTACTTTTCAATAAATATTAGCTTCCTTCAGTCCTTTTCACTGCCTTACAAGCAAGGACAAGCTCTGGTGAGTTTATACTGTGTCAGCTGAGCCCTGCGGGTCCCATGCTTCCCAGAATTCCTTCCTTGCAAGGTTCCAGGTCCAGTTGGCCGCAGAGAAAGTTGTGTGAGATTTGGAAGGAGGAAGGCAGATCGCCCTCTGCAGCGTCTCGTGGGGTTCCAGGTGCTGTGAAGCCCTTACACCTCCTTTACGTGAGGTCCCCTTGTCCCCACTGGGCCTCCCCCTGAAGCATCCCCAGTCCCGGGTGAGGAGTGTGAGAAGGGGACCTGTGGAGAAGGGCACCCTCCTCATCCTCAGGTCACCCTCCTCATCCTCAGGTCACCAGCATCCCTGAGATTGAAGGAGTGCAAGACGGCCCAGGCTGCCCTGTCCTCATGGGCTCCAGGTGTCCCGGTGAGTGTGGTTTGTCCTCACTCTGTCTGCAGGCCTGCCGGTCCCAGGGCCATGGCCTCCCACAGCTTCTCATCAGCCACAGCGGCCCATCATAAATCCCTGGTCCCAGGCTGCTTTCAGAGCCTCCGCTTTTTCATCAAACACTGACGGAGGCAGGATTGCGTGCCTCTGCATCTCCCTGTCCCACTGGAGGGGGGTCGTTTGTAGAGAACATAGCAATGTAGCTTTCCTTACCGGAACGTGCTCCATAAGAAAAGGGCGAATTCTTTGAAAAGGTCCCTTACGGAAGAGGATACATAAGTAGCCAACAAGCATGGGAAGAGGTGCTCGCTAGGTTTGCACTGAACTCATGAAATAGCACACCCACTGGAATGGCTGAGGTTGGAAACAGTGACAATTGTAAACATTCACCAGGGCAAGGAGTCAGTAGAACCTGCATCCCAGCAATTCTCCTCCTGCGAGGGCACAAGAGGACTGAGAGCAGACGTCCAACAAATGGCACCCATGAGGAGCTTCATGCTGGCTTGCTCAAACGCAAGAGAAAAAAACTGGAAATAACCCGAATGTCCATCAGGGGATGAAAGATAAATAAATTTTGGTACACCCGTATAATGGAAGATTACAGAGTAGTTTAAAAACCGTGAAACTAACGAGCAGTGATATTGAGCTCTTTAAAATATGTTTGTTGGCCACGTGTGTCTTCTTTTGAGAAGTGTCTGCTCATGTCCTTTGCCCACTTTTTAATTGGATTGTTTATTTTTTTCTTGTAAATTTGCCATTATCGTCAGCAAACTAACACGGGAACAGAAAACCAAACACCTCATGTTCTCACTTATACGTGGGGAGCTGAACAATAAGAACACATGGACACAGGGAGGGGAACAACACACACACTGGGGCCTGTCAGGGGAGAGCGGGTGGGGGTGGTGGGAAGAGCATCAGGTTAAATAGCTAATGCATGCCAGGCTTAATACCTAGGTGATGGCTTGATGGGTGCAGCAAACCACCATGGCACACATTTACCTATGTAACAAACCTGCACGTCCTGCACATGGACCCTGGAAATTAAAATAAAATTTTTTTAAACCCATGAAATTGCTGGCATACACAACATGGATAAATGCCACAAAAACTTATTTGAGTGACAGAATTCAGGCTCAAAAGAATAGTAACATATGGTTTTATTTGTGTGATGTTCCAAAACAGGAGAAGCTAACTGATGATGATAGAAGTTAGATCCATGGTCACTCGGGATGGTAGTGGGTGGGAAGGGGCAAGAGAGCCTTTAGGGGAGAGGGAAATGATCTGTCTTCATCTAGTGTAGTTGCAGGGGTATATGCATATGTAAAAATTCATTAGTTGTATGCTAGTGAATTCACTAGCTGTGTGTAAACTTCATACACATTTATATTATACACTACATTTTTAAGGTTTTGCAAAAAGGGAACTCTTGGATGTGGGAGGACTTTGCAAGGTGGGGTCACTCAGCAGCAGAGCCAGCTCTCTCAGGTGGGGAAAAGCAGAGAGGCAGTCTGCCCACTGGATTAGACTCCCCAGACACCTCGCAAGCCTCCCTCCCTCCACAGGAAGGGCTCAGCTCACTCCCCTGGGCTGAATGAAGTGCCACTGAGGAGTGCCTGAAGCTCATTGCCTGCAGACACTCACACTGCACTGAGGCTTTAAACAGCACATTTCCACTCCATTCCTTGACACACCTTTGGAAACTGCCTTTGGCATTTTTTTTTTAATTATACTTTAAGTTCTAGGGTACATGTGCACAACATGCAGGTTTGTTACGTAGGTATACATGTGCCATATTGGTGTGCTGCACCCATTAACTCGTCATTTAGCATTAGGTATATCTCCTAATGCTATCCCTCCCCCCTCCCCCCATCCCACAACAGTCCCCGGTGTGTGATGTTCCCCTTCCTGTGTCCATGTGTTCTCATTGTTCAGTTCCCACCTATAAGTGAGAACATGCGGTGTTTGGTTTTTTGTCCTTGCGATAGTTTGCTGAGAATGATGGTTTCCATCTTCATCCATGTCCCTACAAAGGACATGAACTCATCATTTTTTATGGCTGCATAGTATTCCATGGTGTATATATGCCACATTTTCTTAATCCAGTCTATCATTGATGGACATTTGGGTTGGTTCCAAGTCTCTGCTATCATGAGTAGTGCCGCAATAAATATACATGTGCATGTGTCTTTAGAGCAGCATGATTTATAATCCTTTGAGTATATGCCCAGTAATGGGATGGCTGGGTCAAATGGTATTTCTAGTTCTAGATCCTTGAGGAATTGCCACGCTGTCTTCCACAATGGTTGAACTAGTTTACAGTCCCACCAACAGTGTAAAAGTGTTCCTATTTCTCCACATCCTCTCCAGCACCTGTTGTTTCCTGACTTTTTAATGATCGCCATTCTAACTGGTGTGAAATGGTATCTCATTGTGGTTTTGATTTGCATTTCTCTGATGGCCAGTGATGATGAGCATTTTTTTATGTATCTGTTGGCTGCATAAATGTCTTCTTTTGAGAAGTGTCTGTTCATATCCTTTGCCCGCTTGTTGATGGGGTTGTTTGTTTTTTTCTTGTAAATTTGTTTAAGTTCTTTGTAGATTCTAGATATTAGGACCTTTGTCAGATGGGTAGATTGTAAAAGTTTTCTTCCATTCTGTAGGTTGCCTGTTCACTCTGATGGTAGTTTCTTTTGCTGTGCAGAAGCTCTTTAGTTAATTAGATCCCATTTGTCAATTTTGGCTTTTGTTGCCATTGCTTTTGGTGTATGAGTCATGAAGTCCTTGCCCATGCCTATGTCCTGAATGGTATTGCCTAGGTTTTCTTCTAGGGTTTTTATGGTTTTAGGTGTAACATGTAAGTCTTTAATCCATCTTGAATTAATTTTTGTGTAAGATATAAGGAAGGGATCCAGTTTCAGCTTTCTACATATGGCTATCCAGTTTTCCTAGCACCATTTATTAAGTAGGAAATCCTTTCCCCATTTCTTGTTTTTGTCAGGTCTGTCAAAGGCTCTGTTCTGTTCCATTGGTCTATATCTCTGTTTTGGTACCGGTACCATGCTGTTTTGGTTACTGTAGCCTTGTAGTATAATTTGAAGTCGGGTGGCATAATGCCTCTAGCTTTGATCTTTTGGCTTAGGATTGTCTTGGCAATGTGGGCTTTTTTGGTTCCATATAAACTTTAAAGTAGTTTTTTCCAATTCTGTGAAGAAAGTCATTGGTAGCTTGATGGGGATGGCATTGAATCTCTGAATTACCTTGGGCAGTATCACCATTTTCACAGTATTGATTCTTCCTATCCATGAGCATGGAATGTTCTTCCATTTGTTTGTGTCCTCTTTTATTTCGTTGAGCAGTGGTTTGTAGTTCTCCTTGAAGAGGTCCTTCACATCCCTTGTAAGTTGGATTCCCAGGTAATAATACCACACATCTACAACCATCTGATCTTTGGCATTCTTTAACCTCATTCCACCTGGAAAGGTGGGGACACATAGTGAGACTTTAGGCCTGAGTCACAGATTCTGCCTCAGGAATTTCTCTGCTCTGTCCAGTTCAGCCTGCAAGACTTAAGAACCTCATGTTCCGTTTAAAGTTTGAATTATTTGTTGGGCAGTCCGTTCGATGGCAATGATTAAATTAAATGCTTGAAGTAAAAAGGGTAAAGTGCTGTTGGTGGGAGTGTACATTAGTTCAGCCATCGTGGAAGACAGTGTGGCAATTCCTCAAAGACCTAAAGACAGAAATACCATTCAACCCAGCAATCCCATTACTGGGCATATACACATAGGAGTATAAATCATTCTATTATAAAGGCACATACATATGTATGTTCATTGCAGCACCATTCATAATAGCAAAGACATGGAGTCAACCTAAATACCCATCAGTGGTAGATTGGACAAAGAAAATGTGGTACATATACACCACAGAATACTGTGCAGCCATAAAAAAGAATGAGATCATGTCCTTTGCAGGATGTTGATGGAGCTGGAGGCTATCATTCTTAGCAAACTAACACAGAAACAGAAAACCAAATGCTGAATGTTCTCACTTATAAGTCGAAGCTAAATGATGAGAACACATGGACACATAGTGGGGAACAGCACACATGGGGGCCTTTCGGAGAGTGGAGGCTGGGAGGAGGGAGAGGATCAGGAAAAACAATGAATGCATGCTAGGCTTAGTATCTGCATCATGAAATAAACTGTACAACAAACCTCCACGACATAAGTATACCTATGTAACAAACATGTACTTGTACCACTAAACCAAAAATAAAAGTTTTTTAAAAGTATGAAGTGCCTACGTAAGTAAATGTGTGGATATATTACATTTCTTATCAGTGTTGCTGATGTGTGTGTGTGCTGATTCTGTCAGTCCATTCCTGCTGCTATGACAAAATCTCTTAGACTAGGTAATTTATAAACAACAGAAATGTACTTCTTACAGTTCTGGAGGTGGGGAAATCCTAGAAAAGGAGAGACATAGACCAGGTGATCTCAGAGGCCCTTCAAGACCTTCCGCTCTTTCATTCAACAAATACTTATGGAGGTCTTACTGTGCACCGGACCTGTGCAATGTGTTGGGATGCAGCTGTGAACCAAAGCCCCTGCTTCACCGGGCTTACATTTTACATGGGATGTGAACTTCTGGTAGCCAACACAGAAAAAAAGAGGTTTCAGCAAAGAATGTTCCCATTTAGAAGTCAGTAGGTGTTCTAGACTGCCTCAGTCCCTACAAGCTTCATCGTGCCTTTTCTAGGTAAAAATCTCAAATCATGTCTCCAGGACCCATGTCTCCAGGACCACAAAGTCTTCACCCAAGAAAGACAGAGGAAAGCCCAAACAGCCAAGTGGGATTTGGAGAAACAAGTCCTGGAGGAAAGGGTAGGAATCACACGGCTCGTACTATCTCAGCTTCTTGGGCAGAAGCCTCCCTTCAATTCACTTGGCCACTGAAGGTGTGATAAAAACATTTAGAAGCAAGGCCAACCCTCAATCAGGCCAAAATTGTGATGCAGGCAACTTATTCTCAGTTAGCTGCCAGCTAATCTCAATTAAAGCACAAGCCAATAGCTTGACATTCTTATACATTTTAGACTCTCAAAGGACGTGCCCTCAAGGGTGAAGCCATCTCAGAAATGTCTCTAGTACCTCCTTGCCAAGCAGATTTCCAACTCTCCTGGAGCTCATGCTTGCCCAGGCAGCCCACACCAAATGGGGACCATGCTGAGTTAGAGGAGTTTATTCCTGCACTGAGCTGAGACCTGGGTTCAGCAGGTGGCCTCTTGCAGCCCAGGTTCACCTGTCCTGTGCATGCAGAGCTGCCAGCATCCTCTGCACAAGATCACCATTTGAGGCAGCTCTCTCCCACGCTTTCCTTCTCCAAGCAGACAGCCATGGTACTTCCAACCATTTTTCATGTGCTATATTCTTGAGTCCTCTGTCATTCCTCTGGACACTTCCAGTTGACCCTGGAGGGTGGTGGCCAACAGTAAGTACAATGCCATATGTGGTTTTTTTCTAGTTAGACCAGGTTGGTCACCTCCCTGCCAGGGCAGATGGGGTAGTACAAACTAATAGTGCAAGAGTTCATTTTAGCCACCTATCACAAATTGCCTACAACTTCGTATCTAAAACCCCAAAGTTCTGTTTCAACAGGATTCTTTGAAATGTAAGTGGTGAGACACAACTCAAATCGATGCTGGAAAGGGAGTATCTTGGCTCACTTTATCTGTGAAGTTCAAGGGGTGGATGTGGCTTTAGGCAGGTCTGAAGCCCATTTCGAATGAAGGTTTTTGTGGCTTTGTCTGTCTCTCTCTCCATTCCCGCTCTGCTGCCTCAGTTGAGTCTGATTCTCAGCTGGGGCCTCTCTATAGGGCAGCAGTGGCCCCAGGTGCTCCAGTCTCCCATCCTGTCTAGTGTCCCCGATGAAAGAGTGTGCGTTTCCCAGGAAGCCTGGCAGAAAGGTCCTGGGAGAACCCTGGCCTGGGTCGATCCCACGTTCCCCTGAGATCCCAACACCAAAGCAAAAACACAAGTGGGCTAATGGATTAGGGCCAAGTCCTGGGTCTTCTGCCTGTGTCTTTGGCCTCACCTTGCACAGTCTCCTGGGTTCAGTAGACTGCTTTACTCAAGAGACAGGGAGGCTTCAAGAAGGTGAAGCCAGTGTGCCTCCTGGCAACTGGCTGGCCCTACAATACAGCTGTGTCCTTTAATAAAAGAAAGGTTTTCTTTTTTTTTAAATCTGAGGGCAGGACTTTTCTAATGCAAACCATTTCAAAACCGTCCTATATCCACTACAATTTGACAGCAGGGGTAGCATGATGCTATTTGGAAAATTATATAAAAGCAAGGAGGACAAGGCCCTGTAGGTGTCAGGGGTATTGATGTCCAGCTGCCCAGGAATACCAGGAGCTTCTAGAAAGGTGTTTCCTGAGGATTTGTTGTACTCAATGTATAAAGACATTAAAAATAAGAGTAAATCATTGGCTCACAGGCATGAGTAGACACATGACCTACGTAAAAATTAAACAAACACATAAAACGTCCCAGGTATGGACGACACATCAGTACCCGCACCCCATGAAGCCAGGGTTTTCCAGCAACTGGGGACTTGCCTACAGCAGAAAATCCCCGAGAGAGTCCTCCTCAGTTAGGAGGGCGGAGGAGGAGAGAGGCTAAGAAAAGCATCACAAGTCCAGAGATTAAATCCTTCCCACAGACCACAAAAGAGAGGCCAATTACAGGAAAATTTCATCTTAATGGCCGCTCTGGTTGAATATTATCACTGCTGACTGTGAGTAACTCAGTATGTGTGAGTTAAGCCCTCTGCTTCACAGAAGAGAATACCCTCTGCCAATGAGCTGTGACTTCAGGCTGTGTGATCTGTGCAAATGTATTATAATTAATTGAGCTTTAAAAATTGACTTTGAAGGTCTCAAGGTCTTGGAAATGGCTGTCGGCTTGGAAAAAGGCATCGTCTGAGAAGGTGATCGAAGGTACTTAACTGACACGAAGCATCTCTAAATTTATTTATTTGGAGGGGGTAATTTTATTTAAAAAAAAATCTTTGTGTTCAAAAGGGATAAAATTTACAATTTTAAAACATAGTATTAGAACAAAATAAAGAGCAGCTTAGTAAAGTCGAAGTTGAATGAGAACATCAGTGTGAGTTCACACACTTTAAAAGGGTTTCTGATTCTGTCACCAGAGCACGGAAAGCCCCTGCTTCCCTCATTACATGTGTGCAGCCTGGACTCAGAGGGAAGCCCAAGGCCCTCAGAGAGAGAGCCCTGAATTTCAGCCTCTAATGCTCCTCTCCACAAACAGTGGCCAGAAATCCTTGGAAAGTCGCTGCTTCCATGGTGAAAATGGGGAAAATCAAGATGGGCCCAGCACATCTTGTGGTTGCCAGAGAATTTTTTTTTTTTTTTTTATACTTTAGGTTTTAGGGTACATGTGCACAATGTGAAGGTTTGTTACATATGTATCCATGTGCCATGTTGATTTCCTGCACCCATTAACTCTCGTCATTTAGCATTAGGTATATCTCCTAATGCTGTCCCTCTCCCCTCCCCCCACCCCACAACAGTCCCCAGAGTGTGATGTTCCCCTTCCTGTGTCCATGAGTTCTCATTGTTCAATTCCCACCTATGAGTGAGAACATGCGGTGTTTGGTTTTTTGTCCTTGCGATAGTTTACTGAGAATGATGTTTTCCAGTTTCATCCATGTCCCTACAAAGGACATGAACTCATCATTTTTTATGGCTGCATAGTATTCCATGGTGTATATGTGCCACATTTTCTTAATCCAGTCTATCGTTGTTGGACATTTGGGTTGGTTCCAACTCTTTGCTATTGTGAATAGTGCCGCAATAAACATACATGTGCATGTGTCTTTATAGCAGCATGATTTATAGTCCTTTGGGTATATACCCAGTAATGGGATGGCTAGGTCAAATGGTATTTCTAGTTCTAGATCCCTGAGGAATCGCCACACTGACTTCCACAATGGTTGAACTAGTTTACAGTCCCATCAACAGTGTAAAAGTGTTCCTATTTCTCCACATCCTCTCCAGCACCTGTTGTTTCCTGCTTTTTTAATGATGGCCATTCTAACTGGTGTGAGATGGTATCTCACTGTGGTTTTGATTTGCATTTCTCTGATGGCCAGTGATGATGAGCATTTCTTCATGTGTGTTTTGGCTGCATAAATGTCTTCTTTTGAGAAGTGTCTGTTCATGTCCTTCGCCCACTTTTTGATGGGGTTGTTTGTTTTTTTCTTGTAAATTTGTTTGAGTTCATTGTAGATTCTGGATATTAGCCCTTTGTCAGATGAGTAGGTTGCAAAAATTTTCTCCCATTCTGTAGGTTGCCTGTTCACTCTGATGGTAGTTTCTTTTGCTGTGCAGAAGCTCTTTAGTTTAATTAGATCCCATCTGTCAATTTTGGCTTTTGTTGCCATTGCTTTTGGTGTTTTAGACATGAAGTCCTTGCCCACACCTATGTCCTGAATGGTATTGCCTAGGTTTTCTTGTAGGATTTTAATGGTTTTAGGTCTAACATTTAAGTCTTTAATCCATCTTGAATTAACTTTTGTATAAGGTGTAAGGAAGGGATCCAGTTTCAGCTTTCTACATATGGCTAGCCAGTTTTCCCAGCACCATTTATTAAATAGGGAATCCTTTCCCCATTTCTTGTTTTTGTCAGGTTTGTCAAAGATCAGATAGTTGTAGATATGCAGCATCATTTCTGAGGGCTCTGTTCTATTCCATTGATCTATGTCTCTGTTGTGGTACCAGTACCATGCTGTTTTGGTTACTGTAGCCTTGTAGTATAGTTTAAAGTCAGGTAGCGTGATGCCTCCAGCTTTGTTCTTTTGGCTTAGGATTGACTTGGCGATGCGGGCTCTTTTTTGGTTCCATATGAACTTTAAAGTACTTTTTTCCAATTCTGTGAAGAAAGTCATTGGTAGCTTGATGGGGATGGCATTGAATCTATAAATTAACTTGGGCAGTATGGCCATTTTCACGATATTGATTCTTCCAACCCATGAGCATGGAATGTTCTTCCATTTGTTTGTATCCTCTTTTATTTCATTGAGCAGTGGTTTGTAGTTCTCCTTGAAGAGGTCCTTCACATCCCTTGTAAGTTGGATTCCTAGGTATTTTATTCTCTTTGAAGCAATTGTGAATGGGAGTTCACTCATGATTTGACTCTCTGTCTGTTATTGGTGTACAAGAATGTTTGTGATTTTTGTACATTGATTTTGTATCCTGAGACTTTGCTGAAGTTGCTAATCAGCTTAAGGAGATTTTGGGCTGAGACAATGGGGTTTTCTAGATATACAATCATGTCATCTGCAAACAGGGACAATTTGACTTCCTCTTTTCCTAATTGAATACCCTTTATTTCCTTCTCCTGACTGATTGCTCTGGCCAGAACTTACAGCACTATGTTGAATAGGAGCGGTGAGAGGGGGCATCCCTGTCTTGTGCCAGTTTTCAGAGGGAATGCTTCCAGTTTTTGCCCATTCAGTATGATATTGGCTGTGGGTTTGCCGTAGATAGTTCTTGTGATTTTGAGATACGTCCCATCAATACCTAATTTATTGAGAGTTTTTAGCATGAAGGGTTGTTGAATTTTGTCAAAGGCCTTTTCTGCATCTATTGAGATAATCATGTGGTTTTTGTCTTTGGTTCTGTTTATATGCTGGATTACATTTATTGATTTGCGTATGTTGAACCAGCCTTGCATCCCAGGGATGAAGCCCACTTGATTATGGTGGATAAGCTTTTTGATGTGCTGCTGGATTCAGTTTGCCAATATTTTATTGAGGATTTTTGCATCAATGTTCATCAAGGATATTGGTCTGAAATTCTCTTTTTTGGTTATGTCTCTGCCAGGCTTTGGTATCAGGACGATGCTGGCTTCATAAAATGTGTTAGGGAGGATTCCCTCTTTTTCTATCGATTGGAATAGTTTCAGAAGGAATGGTACCAGTTCCTCCTTGTACCTCTGGTAGAATTCAGCTGTGAATCCATCAGGTCCTGGACTCTTTTTGGTTGGTAAGCTATTGATTATTGCCACAATTTCAGAACCTGTTATTGGTCTATTCAGAGATTCAACTTCTTCCTGATTTAGTCTTGGGAGGGTGTATTTGTCGAGGAATTTATCCATTTCTTCTAGATTTTCTAGTTTATTTGCATAGAGGTGTTTGTAGTATTCTCTGATGGTAGATTGTATTTCTGTGGGATCAGTGGTGATATCCCCTTTTTCATTTTTTATTGCATCTATTTGATTCTTCTCTCTTTTCTTCTTTATTAGTCTTGCTAGCGGTCTATCAATTTTGTTGATCTTTTCAAAAAACCAGCTCCTGGATCCATTAATTTTTTGAAGGGTTCTTTGTGTCTCTATTTCCTTCAGTTCTGCTCTGATTTTAGTTATTTCTAGCCTTCTGCTAGCTTTTGAATGTGTTTGCTCTTGCTTTTCTAGTTCTTTTAATTGTGATCTTAGGGTGTCAATTTTGGATCTTTCCTGCTTTCTCTTGTGGGCATTTAGTGCTATAAATTTCCCTCTACACACTGCTTTGAACGTGTCCCAGAGATTCTGGTATGTTGTGTCTTTGTTCTCGTTGGTTTCAAAGAACATCTTTATTTCTGCCTTCATTTCATTATGTACCCAATAGTCATTCAGGAGCAGGTTGTTCAGTTTCCATGTAATTGAGCGGTTTTGAGTGAGTTTCTTAATCCTGAGTTCTAGTTTGATTGCACTGTGGTCTGAGAGACAGTTTGTTATAATTTCTGTTCTTTTACATTTGCTGAGGAGAGCTTTACTTCCAACTATGTGGTCAATTTTGGAATAGGTGTGGTGTGGTGCTGAAAAAAATGTATATTCTGTTGATTTGGGGTGGAGAGTTCTGTAGATGTCTATTAGGTCCACTTTATGTAGAGCTGAGTTCAATTCCTGGATATCCTTGTTAACTTTCTGTCTCGTTGATCTGTCTAATGCTGACAGTGGGGTGTTAAAATCTCCCATTATTATTGTGTGGGAGTTTAAGTCCCTTTGTAGGTCATTCAGGACTTGCTTTATGAATCTGGGTGCTCCTGTGTTGGGTGCATATATATTTAGGATAGTTAGCTCTTCTTGTTGAATTGATCCCTTTACCATTATGTAATGGCCTTCTTTGTCTCTTTTGATCTTTGTTGGTTTAAAGTCTATTTTATCAGAGACTAGGATTGCAACCCCTGCCTTTCTTTGTTTTCCATTTGCTTGATAGATCTTCCTCCATCCCTTTATTTTGAGTCTATGTGTGTCTCTGCACGTGAGATGGGTTTCCTGAATACAGCACACTGATGGGTCCTGACTCCTTATCCAGTTTGCCAGTCTGTGTCTTTTAATTGGAGCATTTAGCCCATTTACATTTAACGTTAATATTGTTATGTGTGAATCTGATCCTGTCATTATGATGTTAGTTGGTTATTTTGCTCGTTAGTTGATGCAGTTTCTTCCTAGCCTTGATGGTCTTTACAATTTGGCGTGTTTTTGCAGTGGCTGGTACCGGTTGTTCCTTTCCATGTTTAGTGCTTCCTTCAGGAGCTCTTTTAGGGCAGGCCTGGTGGTGACAAAATCACTCAGCGTTTGCTTGTCTGTAAAGTATTTTATTTCTCCTTCACTTATGAAGCTTAGTTTGGCTGGATATGAAATTCTGGGTTGAAAATTCTTTTCTTTAAGAATGTTGAATATCGGGTTGCCAGAGAATGTTTTTCAAAATATGTGAGATCTTGCAAAATAAAACAAAGAACCCCCACTAGCCAAAGTGATGTTTTGCATATCAAAAAGAAAGTGCCCATCACAGTCCACTGGAGCACATGAAGCCTTGAAGAGGTCCCAGTAACCCTACGAGAAAGGAGTCAGTCTCAGCTAAACCCAAGGGAACAATCTCAAATGATATGCAGAAACAAAGATATCATTAGAGTAAGCTGAAAAAATCAGTGTTCATGTCGTTTGTTCATTTTAAGACAAAATGTATTTTTTAAGACGTTGACAATGTAGAGATGAAGCAATCCAAATACTAAGGGAAGTGTAAGTGAAGAAAATATTAGCTAAGTGAACCCTCATGAACAATTGCTCTTACCATGTGACCCAGCACTCATGCTCCATGGCATTTACCTGGTGCATGTGGATGCTTATAGCAAGTTTTTTCATAATTGCAGAAACTTGGAAGCAACCCAGATGTCTTCAGTAGGTGAATGGATAAATAAACTGTGGTGCAGCCCAATATTGGAATATGATTCAGCACTAAAAAGAAATGAGCTATCAAGCCATGAAAAGATAGGGAGGAAATTTAAATGCACGTTATTTAAGTTAAGGAAGACAATCTGAAAAGGCTACACCCTGTATGAGTCCAACTCTATGACACCCTGGAAAAGGCAAAACTATGGAGACAGCAAAAAGATCAGGGGTTGCCAAGGGTTGGATGTTGGGGGACGGATGAATAGACAAAACATAGAGGATTCTTCAGACAGTGAAACTACTCTGTCTGATACTATAATGGTGGATATACACTATTATACAATCATCCAAACCCATAGAATGTACACCAAGACTGAACCTCCAACTCCTGGGCTCAAGCGATCCTCTGCCTCAGTCTCCCGAGTAGCTGAAACTATTGGTGCACACGACCACATCTGGCCAATTTTTAAAAATTACTATAGAGGCAGGATCTCACTATGTTGCCCAGGATAGTCTCAAACTCCTGGCCTCAAGCCATCCTCCTGCCTCAACCTCCCAAAGTGCTGGGATTGCCACCACCCAGGTTCGCCCCTGGTCCTTAGTTGGCAATAAAGTATCACTCTTGGCTCATCAGTTGCAACATCAGCATATCACAGTAATGCAAGTGGTTTACATTGCAGGACATGGGGACTTGGTGAGGGGACATGAGAATCTTCTGTACATTCTGTTCAATTTGTCTCAAAATAAAATATATTCTTTAAAATAAAACTACTAATTTATTATCAACTCATCTCATAAAATGGACTGATGGGAGACTAAGCCAGTATCCTATTAGCAGACACAACCAGAAATTAAGAGTGATCCCATGTCAAAGAGGTTTGCCCAAGCATTGCAGATACAGGACTGAACAGACTGCCATCCTGGCCATCTCGAATGTCAATGTTAGTAATAGTTATTTTATTATGATATTGAACTCATCATCTATAATGCCATATTTGTTGCTTCAATTACCACATTTAACCTGCCACAAGCTTAATAATATATATTCTTTAAAAAGATAGTTTGTGGATCAAGAACTCCCAGTTAAGCCTGGTAGATGAGCTGTGTGTGTTTGTTGCTCTCCCTTCAAAAAAACTGCTAAAATAATAATTGAAAAGATACAAACCCACTTGTCAAAGGGAGAAGAGACCAATGGCAGACATAAGATTCCAGAGGATTTTTGGAGAGTGGAAAGAGCATGGAGTTGGCTTAGAAAAGCATCCTGGGCCAGGCGTGGTGGCTCACGCCAGTAATCCCAGCACTTTGGGAGGCCAAGGCAGACAGACTGCTTGAGGTCAGGAGTTCGAGACCAGCCTGGCCAACATGGCAAAACCCCGTCTCTACTAAAAATACAAAAAAAAAAAAAAAAAATTAGCTGGGTATGGTGACAGGTGGCAGGTGCCTGTAATCCCAGCTACTGGGGAGGCTGAGGCAGGAGAATTGCTTGAGCCCGGGAGGTGGACGTTGCAGTGAGCCGAGGTCATGCCACTGCACTCCAGCCTGGGTGACACAGTGCTACTCCATCTCTAAAAAAGAAAAAAAAAAAAAGAAAAAGAAAAGAAAAGAAAAGCACCGTGGAGGTGGATAAATATTTAGATCATGGTGTGAGTTGACCCTCCCTGCAAACCCCTGAGAGGCAGCTGGAATGAGGAGACGTGAGATGGGACAGGAGCTGCTCAGAGAGTGATGTGACCACTGGGCCCCTTCCCCGTGAGCAGCCAAGAGACCTCCCCCCCACCACATTCTCTCTGTCTTTCTGGAGGCCAAGGGTCATCTTCCAGAAATGCAGCTTCCCAGAGGCTCTAGATCAGGGCACCAAATGAAGCAGTGCTAAGGCGGGAAGACAAAGCACCCGACTGTGGGGCCTTCTGCCCTGCTCTCAATCAGCTCTTCAGCAAACATATATCGAGTGCAACTTTGTACTAGGTACTCTTTCAGGAGATTTGATGGTGAACCAAACAGGCAAAGTCTCTGATCTCATGGAGCCTGCATCCCAGTAGGGCAGACAGGTAATATTAAAAGTGCTGGTATCCCTGGAAGAAATGAAAGTAGACACTGGGACAGAGAGTGCAGGGCCATCTACTATAGGTAGGAAGTCAGGGAGGCATCTCGGAGGAGGTGAATTGGAAGCAGAGACTTGCATGGGGAGGAGGAGAACTTCCAAGATATGGGGACAAGAATTCTGGCCATCAAAGGCCATGAGACAGGTGCACACTGGGCTTGCTCAAGTAGCAGGGAAGAGGCTCGCTGGTGCCAGGCACACAGTGATCCAGAGGAAAGTAGGAAATGAGCAAGGAGAGGCTGATGGGCCCCGGGTCCTGCAGGGTTTGAAGATGTTGATGAGAACTTGAGACTGGATTCCAAAGGAGATGGGAAGTCACTGGGTGTGTGAACACTCGACGTCCTTTCTAAAAGGATCATTTTGGTAGGAGGGGGCTGGTGTGGAAGCAGCCGGACTGGTCAGGAGGCTGCCGCAGAGCACCAGCCTCACCACTGGGAGAGCATTGCGCATCACCACCCACACCCGGCAGGTGGGAGGCGCAGTCTCCTTGGGCACCGATGAGTGGCCTCGGGGAAAGGAGCTCCACCCACCTGGCATCAGTTGAAAGGTGACAGAGCCCTGATCACTGCATAGTGCAGCCACCAGTATGCTGGACAGCAAAGACCAACACACAAAACTTCCAAGTTTAAGCTTCTTGAATTTTTAATGTTCAGTTATGAAGCAGTTCAAACGTGCAAGTAAAAGAATACCATGACATCTATATCCTCAGCGAGATAAATCAGAAACTGATATTTCACTTTATTTGCTTCACATATTTTTGTTTAAAAAAAAAATGAATGAGGGAACTAATAAGGAAAAGTACAGCTGTAGCTTAAGTCCTTTCTCTCCCTTTCCTCCCAGGTAAACATCACTGTGAAATTTGTGTGCCTTATACCCATTTTGTGCTTTTATTACATATTATTACATCTATGAACAATCTACATGATTGCTTTGTGTCCTCAAAATTACTTAAATGATATTATACAGTATGTGTCGTTCGCATCTTGCTTTATTCACTCAATATAATATATTTGAGGCTGGGCACAGCGGCTCATGCCTGTAATCCCAGTACTTTGGGAGTCTGAGGTGGACGGATCACCTGAGGTCAGGAGTTTGAGACCAGCCTGGCCAACATGGTGAAACCCTGTCTCTACTAAAAATACAAAAATTAGCTAAGTGTGGTGGCATGCTCCTGTAATCCCAGCTAATCGGGAGGCTGAGGCAGGAGAATCACTTGAACCTGGGAGGCAGAGGTTGCAGTGAGCTGAGGTTGCACCTCTGCATTCCAGCCTGAGTGACAAGAGCAAAACTCTGTCTCATAAAATGAAATAAACTCTCTCTATATATATTCATATGAGGGATGACTTACTTATTTTAGCTGTTGAAGAGAGTGGCATTAAATGAACCAATCTCACTTTTTAGACATTCTTCTACTGTAATAACAGCAACATCAAACACTCATATAGCATTTGCAGTATGCCAGGTACTATCTAAGCACTTTATTTGCATTAAGTAAAGTCCACAAAATGGGCCTATGATATATGCTCTATTATGATAACCCTTTTAGAGATGAGAAAACCAGCTACAGAGAAGTTAAATACCTTGCTCCAGGTCACACAGCTGGTAAATGGCTGAGCTGGAATTTGAATCAAAAAAGTTTGGCTTCAGAATTCCTTTTTTAATCACATACTATGCTGTAAAAGAAGTTATTTCCAATATTTCACCATTATACAGAGTGCTGTAGTAAACATCCTTGTGCACATCTTCTTGTGTAAATACGGCAGTCTCTCTAAGGTAGACAGCCATAAGTGGAACTGCTGGGTTGTAGGATATGCGCATGCTTGGTGTGGTTGGCTGAGTAATGGCCCCCAAAGACGTCCATGTGGTAATCCCTGCAACTTGCTAATATGCTATTTTAGATGGGGAAAGGGACCATGCCGGTGTGATTAAATTAAGGATTTGGGGGTGAGGTGGTTATCCTGGATTATTTGGGTGGGCACAATGTAATCACAAGAGTCCTTATAGGAGGGAAGCAAGAGGGTCAGAGTCACAGGAGATGTGATGTTGGAAAGAGAGGTAAAATGGGGAGAGGGAAAGAGAGAGAGAAATTTGAAGATGCCACGTTGCTGGCTTTGAAGATGGAGGAAGGGGCTCTGAGCCAAAGAATACAGGAAGCTTCTAGCAGCTGGAAAAGGAAAGAAGGTAGATTCTCCCCATAACAACCAGAAGGAACTCAGCCGTGCTCACTCATCTTGGACTTTTGACTTCCAAAATGTAAGACAATAAATGTGTGTTGTTTTAAGCCATCAAGTTTGTGGTAGCTTGTTACAGCAACAATAGCATACTGATACCTCTGGAGTATGCAACGAGTAGCTGGGCAGTGAGGTGGACATGCAGGATGTATGGAGGATATTCATCCTCATTCAATGCCTGATGAGATTAATTTAAAGAATCAATAGGGGTCATCTCCACTAAAAATACAAAAATTAGCCAGGCATGGTGGCTTTTGCCTGTGGTCCCAGCTACTTCAGAGGCTGAGGCAGGAGAATCACTTGAACCTGGGAGGAAGAGGCTGCAGTGAGCCAAGATTGCACTACTGCACTCCAGCCTGGACGACAGAGTGAGACTCTGTTAAAAAAAAAAAAAAAAAAAAAGAATTACTCTGGATGCTAAGTAAAGAACAGACTTGAGGGCAGGACATAAAAGATGAAGAAGAGTGCCCAAGTATACCCGAACCTGTGCCTCCTGAGAAGCAATGTGAGAGGTTTGACACTTTTTGGAGAAATTGTCATCACTGAAGTAATGAAGTAATCCAGCTACTCACTAAAGAAAAAAACCAGCAAATAACAACAAGCCCCAGAGAGAGATGACCAGTATCCAGAGTTGCTGCAGTATTTTATCTAAAATGTACAATTTTAACAAAACTCTAAAACATCCAATTTTAACAAAAAGTTAGGAAGCATGCAAAGAAAAGGAAAGCATGACTCAGAGACCAGAAAAAAAGCAGGCAACAGAAATTGTCTTTTAAAAAACTAAAAGAAGCCTGGCACAATGGCTCACACCTGTAATCCCAACATGTTGGGTGGCTGAGGTGGGAGGAGGTCAGGAATTAAAGATCATCCTGGACAACATAGTGTGATCCTGTCCCTACAAAAATGAAAATATTAGCTGGACACAGTGGTGCACACCTATAGTCCCAGCTAATCTAGAATCTGAGGAGGGACTATCACCTGAGTATCACAGGAGTTCAAGGATGCAATGGGCTATGATCATAACGCTGCACTCCATCTGGAAGACAGAGAGAGACTCTATCTCAATAAAGAAAAAAAAAAAGCAAAAAACTAAGAGAACCCGTGCTGAAATCAGTAAAGTATGATACCATTATTATATCAAATAAAGAATATCAATAAAGAGATAGAAAATTTTTTGTAAAAAAAGGAGCCAAATGGAAATTCTGGAGTTAAAAAGCACAATAACTGAAATTAAAAATTCATTGGAGAGGCTAATCTGGAAGAAGAAAGAATTAGCAGACTTGAAGATAGATTGATAGAGCTTATATACTCTCAAAAACAAAGAGAAAAAATAATTAATAATGAGTAATTATTAAAAATAAACAACACTTCAGAGAAATGTGGGAGACCATTAAGCATAACCACAAATGTATAATGGGAGTATCAGAAGAAGAGGAAAGAAAGAAGCAGAAATTATATTTGAAGAAGTATTAGCTGAAAACTCCTAAATTAGCTGAAAAACACTAACCCAGACATTGAGGAAGATCAACAAACTCCAAGTTAGACAAGCTCAAAGAGATCCACAAACAGACATTTTGTAGTAGAAATGCTGAAAATCAAAGACAAGAAGAAAATCTTGAACGCAGCCTGAGGAAAGCAACTCAACACTTACAAGGGAGCCCCAATAAGATTAATAGATGACTTATCACAGAAACGATGGAAGCCAGAAGACAATGGAAAACATATTCAAAGTGCTCAGGGTGGGGGTTGCGGGGGGGGACTGTCAGCCTAAAATCCTATATCCAGCAAAACTATCTTTCAAAAAATGAAGGTAAATAAATAAATAAATAAATAAATAAATAAATAAAAATAAAAATGTTGAAAACCTGAAGGTAAACTAAAGACATTGTCAGAGAAATAAAATCTGAAATAATTCATTTGTAGCCAACCCACTTTACAAGAAATAATAAAGGAAGTTTTTCGGGTTAAAATCAAGCAACTCGGCTGGGCGCGGTGGCTCACGCTTGTAATCCCAGCACTTTGGGAGGCCGAGGCGGGCGGATCACGAGGTCAGGAGATCGAGACCACGGTGAAACCCCGTCTCTACTAAAAATACAAAAAAATTAGCCGGGCGTGGTGGCGGGCGCCTGTAGTCCCAGCTACTTGGAGAGGCTGAGGCAGGAGAATGGCGTGAACCCGGGAGGCGGAGCTTGCAGTGAGCCGAGATTGCGCCACTGCACTCCAGCCTGGGCGACAGAGCGAGACTCCATCTCAAAAAAAAAAAAAAAAAATCAAGCAACTCTCAGCAGTAATTTAAATCCACAATGTGGTTGAACCTTGGAAACATTATAGTACGTGAAAAAAGCCTGTCCAAAAGGTCACATGTTGTATAATGCCATTTGTGTGACACATTCAGAGCATGTAAATCCACAGAGACAGAAAGCACCTGATGGTTGCCAGGCCCTGGGGGAGAGGGAGAGATGGAGAGTAATGGCTTAGCAGGCCCAGGGCTTTCTTCTGGAATGAGGAAAATGTTATGGAACTAGATAACAGTGGTGGTTGCACAACATTGTGAGTGCACTAAAAGCCACTAAGTTGTTCACTTTAAAATTGTTAGTTTGTTATGTGAATTTCACCTCAGTAAAAAAAATCGAATCAAATTTATTTTTTAAAAAGTAGAGGCCGGGTGGGATGGCTCATGCCTGTAATCCCAGCACTTTGGGAGGCCTAGGCAGGCAGATCACTTGAGGTCAGGAGTTCAAGACCAGCCCGGCCAACATGGTGAAACCCTGTCTCTAAAAATACAAAAATTAGTCAGGTGTGGTGGCACATGCCTGTAATCCCAGCTATTCGGGAGGCTGAGGCATGAGAATCACTTAAACCCAGGAGGCAGAGGTTGCAGTGAGCCGAGATCACACTATTACACTTCAGCCTGGGCAACAGAATGAGACTCCATCTTAGAAAAAAAAAAAATGTAAAGAACAACAGAGATGAACATGATGAAAAATAACACGGAGAGGAAGAAAAGATCCTACCTACAGAGTATAGGTTTTCTAAGAATAATCAAGAAGGAACAAAACACGAGATCCAACAAGAAAAAAAAAGTTTTAACTACAACTTTCTGAAGCTAAAACAGGAGCTGGTTCACAGGTGACAAGCACCTACCACATTCCAGGTAAAACTAATGGGAAAGACCCACATTTAGACTTTTTCTGACACCATTTTTACATTTAAGAATAAAGAGAAAAATTCTACAAGGATGCAGTCAAAAAAACACAGGTTACCTACAAAGGAGTAAGAATCAAGGTGGCTTCAGACTTCTTCATAGCATTGTTTCAGGAGAAGTGTCACAGTTGAGTACAGGGATTTGAAGGGCACAGTTCTTTATCCAGCTTAGTAGTCATTCATATATTGCACAAGGGCTCAGGAAATATATTTCTCAAATATCCTTCTTGAATTATTTGAATATATAGCATGTACATTGTATATGAGAATCATGAATTTGTACTATAACTGAAAGTCAAAAACTCAAGAATGTAAAGTTTGCAGTAGTAGGTATTGCTAATAAAACTCAAAAGCAATTTAAAATGTAGAGTCTGAAAGAGTAGTTTGCACCTCAAGGTTTAACAATGTCTTTGGGGTGCAGAGAAAAGCTCAGATTTGTAATGTTTACTGATTTTTGAGGGGCAATCCCTCCCACTATGAATGGTTTCCACTTACCAATGTGATTTGACAAAAATAAAGGTAAATTAATTCTCATCTCAAACCATATAACAAAAATTAATTATGTAAATTAACATATCAAATATAAGAAACATCAAAACCTACTACAAAGCTGTAGTAATCCAAATAGTGTGGGACTGGCATAAAGACAGACAAATAGACCTATAGAATAGAATAGAGATCCCTGAAATAAACTGTCACATATATTGTCAAGTGATTTCAACAAGAGTGCCAAGACCATTCCATGCAGAAAGGACAGTTCTTTTCAACAAATGATGTTGGCAAAACCAGAAATTCACATATAAAACAATGAAGTGGGACTCTTACCTAACACCAAATACAAAAATTGACTCAAAATGGATCAAAGATCTAAATGTAAGAGCTAAAGCTATAAAACTCTTAGAAGAAAATGAGAAAACTTCATGAGATTGGATTTGGCAATGGTTTCTTAGCTATAACATCAAAAGCACAGGCAACAAAAGAAAAAAACAGACAAATTAGACTACATCAAAAATAAAAATTTCTGTGCATGAAAGGACACAAACAACAGAGTGGAAAGGCAACCAATGGAATCAGAGAAAATATGTACAAATTATATATCTGATAAGGGATTGGTATTCGGAATATATAAAGAATTCCTACAACTGAACAACACCACCAAAACGACACTTACAACAATGCGACTAAACAATGGATAAAGGACTTGAATAGACATTTCTCCAAAGAAGTTATACTAATGACCAACAATCACATGAAAAGATGCTCAAAGTCACTAATCATTAAGAAAATGCAAATCAAAATGATGAGATGCCACTTCCTGCTTATTAGTATGGCTACTATTTACAAAAAGAAAATAATAAGTGTTACTGAGGATGTGGAGAAATTGGAACCCTTGTGCGTTGTTGGGAATTTAAAATTATATAGGCCCTGTAGAAAACAGTATGATGTTCCTCAAAATGTTAAACATAAAATCACCATGTGATCCAACAATTCCATGTCTGGGTATATACTCAGAACTGAAAGCAGAGTCTTGAAGAGCTTTTGCACACTCATGTTCATAGTAGCACTATTCACAATAGCCAAGAGGTGGAAGCAGCCCAAGTGTCCATCAATGGATTGATGGATAAATGAAATATTGTATGAATATAACAGAGAATATGATTCAGCCTTAAAAAGGAAGTGATTCTACTCCAATATGGATGAAACGTGAAGATATTCTGCTAAGTCTAATAAGCTAATCACAAAAAGACAAATATTGTATGATCCTACTTATATGACATTATCTATAAAGTAGTCAAATTCATAGAGACAAAAAGTGGAATGGTGATTGTCAGGGGCTGGGTGAGGACAAAAGGGAGAATTTGTGTTTAATGGATACAGAGTTTCAGTTTTGCAAGATAGAAAGAGTTCTGGGGATGAAGGGCTGTGATGTGAATGTGTAATACTCAATGCCACCAACTATACACTTAAAAATAGTTGAGGAGGTAAATTTTATGTTACATGTATTTACCACAATTAAAAATTATTTTAAATGTAAGAAAAAACACAAAAATAAAAAGCATTAATATTAATCCTTAAAAAAAGATAAGAGCACCCCCACTCAAACCCTGAAGAACTCAAGCTTTAGAGGAGGACCCGGCAAAAAGGCCAAGGAAGGGTCCAGGGGAAGAGTAGGAAAGGCGGGCGGCATGGAGCTCCAAAGACCAGAGGAGGTGAAGTAAACAAACAGCGTGATTCTCTGTACACGTAGGAGCCGTGTGTCTCCCGTGTCTGCTTATCTTTTTCCTCTTATCGCTTTTTAAAAATATCTATGTACTCCTTGGCCAGGTGCGGTGGCTCACGCCTGTAATCCCAGCACTTTGGGAGGCCGAGGCGGGCGGATCACAAAGTCAGGAGATCGAGACCATCCTGGCCAACACAGTGAAACCCCGTCTCTACTAAAAATACAAAAAATTAGCTGGGCATGGTGGCGGGCGCCTGTAGTCCCAGCTACTCGGGAGGCTGAGGCAGGAGAATGGCGTGAACCCAGGAGGCGGAGCTTGCAGTGAGCCGAGATCACATCACTGCACTCCAGCCTGGGCGACAGAGCAAGACACCAGAAAAAAAAAACAAAAAAACTATGTACTTCTCTTTCCCTTTCTCTGTCATTTCCTTCTTCCTCACCTCATTTTTCAGTTTCCTTTACTAATCACTTCCCATGATGCCTTTCTCCTTTCATTAGACATCATAAAGAACTGAAGATGTTCCTTTACTTGTTATTGTTAGGTATTTATGTTCATCTTATTGATTAAAAGCAAATAAATGAATAGATTTTTTTCTTTAATATTAAAGAGATGTGGATAAATACACCCAAATAAGGGTATTTTTGGCTCTGGGTTGTTTTTTCTGTTAATAAATGGCTTGCAGTTAAAGAAAAACAGATTTCCCACCCCACTGCAGGGATAGAGTCACTGTCCAACAAAAATGATGTATTCATTTATCCAAGATGTTTCCCTTTTTAAAAAATATATACCTTCAGTTTTTATTTAAATTGTTTTAGACGTAGCAAAAAAAAAAAAAAAGAAGAAAAAACCCACTGAGGATAATACGATAAACACCTCTACATACTAGCATGTTGCCATGTTTGTTTCAGCGTTTTCTTTTTGTGTGCGTGTGTGACAGGGTCTCACCTTGTCACCCAGGCTGGAGTGCAGTGGCATGATCTTGGCTCACAGCAGCCTCAGCCTCCCTGGTTTGAGCAATCCTCCCACCTCAGCCTCCCGAGGAGCTGGGACTACAAGTGCACACCACCATGCCTGGCTAAATTTTTTGTATTTTTTGTAGAGACAGGGTTTCACCATGTTAGCCAGGCTGGTCTCAATCTCCTGGGCTCAGATGATCCACCCACCTCAGCCTCCCAAGGTGTTGGGATAATAGGCGTGAGCCACCGCACCCAGCCAGGGCTTTTTCTTAAGAAATTAAATGCTGCAGCCCTCCTTTGACCCCTCCCTTATTCTATTCCCCTTCCTTCCTAGAGATCATTCTTACCCTGAAGGTAGCTTTGAAAGCCATGAATATTCTAAAATTTTACTAATAAATTAGTAATAATTTAGCCTATTGGTTAATTTTTGAAACTAATAAATTAGCCCATTACTGTTTCTTAGATGCTGGCAGAAGATATGAGACTCCTGGGTCAGAAACAAAGGAAAATTTGTTCCATAGCAACGGCAGCATCAGCATTTTTGCACCAATAACCTGAGCCCCAGTTCCCACAGGGCAATGCAAAGAGAGTCAGATGACACCTACACACACAGTGGGTTCCATTATAAGAAAGGAGCCCTGAGTTCTGGGACCTGAGCCTTTTATCCTTGGCAGTGGCCATGTCTGACCCTTGCTGCATTAGGAATCACTGTCTCCATCTTCCAAGATTATACGAACATCCTTCAAGGGATGGTTCAGAACCAAGGACACTGGTAACTGACTGGCAGGACGTGCTGACAAGGGAAAGCTGTCTTCCAACATTAGTTGTTCCTTTCTACCCATGTTTTTATACTTACGCTGCATATAACATATTCCTAAACCATATGTATTGTTTTGTGGGTTTTTAAACTTTATATAAACGTCATCATAGTGTATGTATGACTTTTTCACTCATTACATTATCAAAATTCATTCAAGTTGACACATGTGGCTTTAGTTCATTGATTTAAACTGGCAATAGTATTTTACCATGTGAATATTTCGCAATGCATTTACCATTTATCCTGTTGATGACATTTAGGTGTTACAATTTTTGGCCTTTTACGTTACTGCAATGAACATCCTTGTACCTGTCTCTTTGTACGCAGGTGTGAGAGTTTTTCTTAGTGTCTGCATTAGAATGGGATTTCTGTGTCTTAGAGTATTTTCATCTTGAATTTTTGGTTGCATTTTTAAAGCATAACTTTGATGAAATTAAATTTGTAGTGGCCATTTGTGTGCAGTATGCAAACCTTTCCTACCAGCCACCCCATCTCCATTTTGGACCATCTTCCCTTGTGCCTCCTGCTAGAGACCTTCTCCTCCTACCCCATTCAACAGGGGACAACTTGTAAGTAGGCTGGGCCACTGAGATGTTCTGCAGGGCTTAAGAGAGTGGTTTAAGGAAGTGGGAATTGCCAGAAGTCAAATTAACCCAAAGGGATGCCCAAGCTGGAGTCGGTATGCTATGTGCCCTCCCTCCAGAGAACATATAGCGCCTGCTTGGGTTCCAGCCCTTGTTCTTACCCTGCCATTGAGCACATGTGCCTACAAGCACCCTTCCTTCCTGGGAGACCTGGAGTCAGATCCTGTTGTTTATGCAGAAGTACTCTGATGGATTGTGGGGAAAAGCAGAAGAGGGCAGAAAGAAAGCAGAATGAGGGAGGGGTAAGGATACAGAGGAGAGGAAAGAGAGAAAAGGATGACAGAGCTTTCACTCTTTTGTTTATTTTTTAATTCAGAGAGCAAACTTTCCCAAGTAAGCAGAAAAAGTGTCTCTTCAGCAGTACTAATAAGGCTTTGCTGGGAAAATTTTAAGACATGTAAAAGAATAATAAAAAACACGTAACAATTACAATGTACTACCTACTAAAATAATGGGCAATGTAGCTTATTTGGAAAAAAAGTTTGGTGTCTCTGATTATAGGTGTTTTTCCCAAATACCAATATTATAATACCTTTTACATAAAACTTAATGCTTTTTCTTTTAACTCCTATTTTAATTTGCTTTTTTGATCCAGTAAGTGAAAGGAGAAATATCTCTGGCTTAAAAAAAAAAAAAAAAAGACAGGCCAGGCACAGTGGCTCATGCCTGTAATCCCAGCACTTTGGGAGGCTGAGGCAGGTGGATCACCTGAGGTCAGGAGTTCAAGACCATGGTGGAACCCCATCTCTACTAAAAATACAAAAATTAGCTGGGCATGGTGGCGTGCACCTGTAATCTCAGCTACTCAGGAGGCTGAGGCACAAGAATCTCTTGAACCGGGGAGGCAGACATTGCAGCAAGCTGAGATCGCACCACTGCCAGGCATGCTGGTGAGAGCCTGTAATCTCAGCAACTCAGGAGGCTGAGGCAGGAGAATCACTTGAACTGGGGAGGCAGAAGTTGCAGTGAGTTGAGATCGCACCACTGCACTCCAGCCTGGGTGCCAAAAAAAAAAGGAGTCCATCTCAAAAAAAACAAAAAAAAAGACAAAATATGTTAATGTGTAATATAAAAAATAAATTATGTAAAGAAATGTAGAGGAGACTTTTTTCCTTGTAGAAACCAGGTGGTTGTTATGTGCTTTGCTGCATAAAAAATTGCCCTATAACTAAGTTAATCAACGTTAATTTTATTAATAAAATGAGATTTTATTATTTTTTTAAAAACCACTTTATATGTGCACGTTTTTGTGGGTCAAGAATTTGGGAAGTCTGAGCGGGGCAGCTGGTCTCTGACGCACGTGGCATCAGTGAGGGTGAGGGTGCCAGGATCTAGTTGTGAGATGGTTTCTTCCCTCACTTTTCGGCACCCTGGGCTCCTCAGCCTCCCTCCCTTCAAGGCAGCTTATCCTCTGGGGCCTCCCCACAGGCCTTGGGCTTCTCACTGCAGGGCCTTCTCAGGATATTTGCACTCCTTTCTCCTGGCACCAGGCTTCAGGCCAGTGAAGGGCCCCACCTGGCACTGGCCCAGCATCGCCCTGGAATGTGACCCCCTGCCACATTCTAGTGGGTGGGGAGATAGACTCCACCTCTCCATGAGAAAGCGGCAACTTCACATTGCAAATGAGCACAGGAGACACAGATATCATTCCAGCAGACTTTATAAATACACACAGACACATTGTGAAATAATGTTTGCTTTTTATTACTTGGAATCCTCTTGGGGTAAAGAGATCCTCAACTAGAAAAACTAAAGTTTTTTTTATTTAATAATGTTTACTTTTTTTACATAACTTTCCTTTGAAATTAGGAAAATCAAGCATGCTCATGTTAACAAGTGAGACTACCCAAAGATATGTATTTTTAAAGTTAATGCAATATCCCCAGCCCTCATTCAATTCCCCTTCCCTGATGTACCCAATATGTCCCTCCACACACGTTCATACAAATTGAAACGCTTGTACATGCAGATGTTTGTTGGCTGTTGTTTTCAGTGGGATAATTGTATGCATCTCACTCTGCCACTTGCTAATCACTTACTAGACCACGAGCAATCTTCCCAGCATGAGTCTAACTCATTTTGTTAGGAATACATAATATTCCATAGTTAGATAGAACTACGATTTATCCAACCATTCCCTTTGTAGCAGAGATTTTTCACAGTTCATCAATATCCTGTTACCCTTCTGGGCATGCGTGCCTTGAAGTCTAACATAACCAGGGCTTCATTCTAATCACTTTGCAGTGCAAGCCTTAGGGCCTGCTTCCTCCAGCTGCGGCAAGAGTGAACAGGCATCCCGGGAGAGACCCTCCGCCTGGCCTCCTGAGGGCAATTTGTGCAGCTCTCCTGCAGTCTTGCAAGGAAACCTGTTTTAGGCCATTGATTTTTTTGAGCTATTTGGCTTATTTCCTTTGGATAAAGTAGTATATCCTAACTTGTACAGCCCTATTGGTGGACATTAGGTCATTTGGGTTTTTTTTTGCCACCGCAACAATGCTGCAATAAACTTTCATACACACACACACACACACCTGCGCGTGCACACGCACACACACACACACACACCACTGATTCTCTCCTTTTTATAGGATAGACTCTTAAAGGTTGATTGCTGAGTCAAATGATTTTAATTTTGTTTTTTGTTTGTTTGTGGTTTTTTTTTTTGAGATAGGGTCTTGCTCTGTTGCCCAGGCTGGAGTGCAGTGGTGCCATCACAGCTCACTGCAGCCTCAACGTGCTGGGCTCCAACAGCCCTCCCACCTCAGCCTCCCAAGTAGCCAGGATTACAGGCGTGAGCCACCAAGCCTGGCTGGATTTCAAGTTTTAACAGATATTTTTAGATTACATTCTCCAAAAGTTTTAGCAGCTCACATTCCTACAAATAATGCAAGGATATTTCACTCATCTTAATTTCTGTTGGTTTAATAAGAAAAATGGTATCACATTATTGCTGTAATTTGTATTCCCCACATCAGTTTTCAGCAATTTATTCATACTTACCAGCAATATAAGGATGAAGACTCATTTTAATTTTTGTCAATTTGATGGGTTAAAATGATATTTTATTATTGCTTTAATTTGCATTTCGTCAACCAATTTTCAGATGTCTATTAGCCGTCTAGATTTCTGTGTACATGAAATGTCTATTCATGTTATTTTATCCATTTTTCTTTTGGAATGTCTTTTACCAGATAATAGGAGAGCTTCGTGTGCCAGAAATATCAAGTGTTGCTAAAGTTTTTACTCGAAATAATATCTCCTGCCTTTCCTTATGACATCTTTTGCTGTGCAGTATGCAAATGTTGTGTGCTGAGAATATGGAAATGTTATGGGGGTGGCCAGTGGTGATGGTTGCACAGCTGTGTGACAGTACTTAGCGCCACTGAATTGTACACTTAAACATGGTTAGAAATCGCAAATTTTGTGTTGTGCATATTTTACCAAGTAAAAAAATGCCTGTCTTTTCCTTGATAGCTTCTTGATTTCCTTTCCTGCTTAGGCACCTCTCTCCCATCCAAAGTTACAGAAATACTCCCCTAAAATTTCTTCTAATATTATAGTGTTATGTTTTACACTAAAATTTTCAATCCATCTGGAATTGACTTTTAAATTGTGAGGCAATGGCTTTCTAGTTGTTTATCGACTCTATCATCTTGATATTTCTTTTTCATTTTCATTACTATAATGTCTACTTTCTGGTTTTATTTTATCTAATAATTAGTCATTGTTGGGCCGAGTGCAGTGGCTCACGCCTCTAATCCCAGCACTTTGGGAGGCTGAAGTGGGTGGATCACGAGGTCAAGAGATCAAGACCATCCTGGCCAACGTGGTGAAACCCCGTCTCTACTAAAAATACAAAAATTAGCTAGGTGTGGTGGCGGGTGCCTGTAGTCCCAGCTACTCAGGAGGTTGAGGCAGGAGAACCACTTGAACCCAGGAGGCAGAGGTTGCAGTGAGCCGAGATTGTGCCACTGCACTCCAGCCTGGCGACAGAGCAAGATTCCATCTCAAAACAAGAAAAGAAGAAAAAATTGCTGCTGCATATTTTCTACTGAAGTCAATAAATTACTTTCTCTGAACAGACTATGAAATTTCCAGAGTCAGCAAGATTTCTAATCATTCCTTCTAGGAAAATACATGTGTACATGCTTACATACATATATTAAATCATGCCCAGTGAAGAGATTATTTAAATAATTAACTTGCACTCTTCTATAGATGCAATACAGAGTATTGTTGTAAAAGTCTTCACCCATGCAACAAAAACAATGTTGAAATTTGATAATTAATTAAATTAATCATTATGAACAATAAAACACAATGCATGCTGAGGATTGAATTATTCATATTGACTAATCTACAATAATTACAGATATTCAGTTCAATTTGTATATTATAGACATGACATCATAACCTGAATATAAGCTTCAGGTTTTAATTTTCTTAATTACATTGTTTAATATAACAAGATTAACATTGAAATAATTCCCCAAATCATAGATACACAGCACTTGTATCTACACTTGTACATGTATCTATTTTTTTCTAGGGGGGCCATTGTCAGTGAGTTACATTTCCTTGCAGACACTTTTAGTGGACAGAGCTGGAAATACGAATTTTTCAAAATCATGAGTGAAGCTAATACTTCTGATTTAAATTTAACTTCAAAGAGACTTTACCTAATACTTAGATTTCACCTTTGCATCATAATATTTTATCTTCTAAAAATCTTATTTGATAACAACTGTAACCTAATTTATTTGCTTTATCAAGATATATATGTAAAAATTGTGAATACATTTAATACACATATAAAATACACACATATCCATGCATTTATATTATATGTTTTATATCTAAAATGGTTTATCTATTATATATGCAATGGTTTAGCAGTTAGCAATCCCATGTTCCTATGAATGACAAGACTACTGAATGAGGTTAAAGTTCTATCTCTTTGCAGGTCTGCTGCTATCTAGAAGATTTCCATTAAGGATGGGTAGTGTAAATACTGTGTTCTAAAGTCTCTTAAAATAACCATTTTCTCTCGGTGCATATGTCAACAACCACACAGGTTCATTCATTTCAGTTTCTTTTTAATTTTTAGGAGTTGTTCTTGCTTTTTGTATTTTAAAAATATATATGGTACTTACCTGACCCCAAAGTCAAAATCCTATTGCACGCTCTATTGAAAGAAGCCTCTATCTCACATCCTTGTCCTCTTCACTCTGTCCCTTCCCTCCTGGGCAGATTTTGGTTTATCTTCCAGTGTTCCTTTTTATGAATACAAGCAAGTTGCTAGAACATACTCATGTTTCTCTACCTTTCTTAGCAAAAGTGAGCATCGAATACACACACTTCTGCATCTTGATTTCCCACTTAACCAGGTTCTGAGCTCTCCCTTTTCATCTTTGCATAGTAGTCCCTGGTGCACCTCGGGGCCTCGGCCCCACTGTGGGCAGACTGTGGTTCACCCAGCCAGACCCCTGCTCACAGAGAATTGTTGCGTTTACAAATGAGGCCACGATGAATAACCATGTGCCATGTGCCTGAGTTACTTGGTATTTGTACCTGTGTAGCTTTAGAATCGAGTCCTAAAACATTGTTAACATGAAATTTAGGTGAAATGTCTGATAGTTAAAAGAATCTCAAAACTTAATTTTGAAATAAAATGAGCCTAAAACATTTTCCTAGCTCTTTTCCCTCCAAGCCTGGTCTATGGCATGCACAGCTTCTCAGACTCCTGCGGGGCTCTGGGCCCAGGGCCCTTGCACAAAGAGACCATAATGGCCCGGTGATCTGGCTGGGCAGGACGCAGTCTCCTCTGGGGAGCAAGAAGGGCAGTTCATTTCTAGAGGATGCCTCAGTGGCAAAACACAAAAACATTTCTCCTAAATACAAGAAGTAAGCTGAAAAAAATTAGGAATCAGGTTCCAACTTTTATGCCATTCACATCCTTTGGTGAGGTAATAATTATTGAAGAACTATAAATACAAAGAAGAAAACACATACTATACAATTCACAAAATGTAATGCATGCATATGGAGGAATATCTCATTTTCATCATGGTATTTATATTTGGCATGTCATCCTTATACCTGCATGTTATGAAGAGTTACGTTATAGAAAACAGAATTTTCTTAGCTAACAGCATGACTTGGAAAATAGTATTGCTTCTTTATTCCATGAAATCTCTTTCTTCCCTTTCTCCCCTTTCTCTGATGGCCTTTGTTTAAAAGTCACAGGTAAGAACTAGTAACTCCAGTTCCTTCCACAGTAATTCCACAGTCAGCCTCCAGGAGCCAGGCCTCCCTGCACAGTGCCTCCCACACCAATCAGTAAATATGCAATGGGTTTTTTACGGTGGCATTATTTAAACCCACAGGCATACATGAGAGTTGTGATCAACAAACAAGGGCATCAAAGTTCAGAAGGATTTATTTTCTCCCTGCCAGAGTGTACCTGGCTCACAGTTTTCCCTTGGGAGCAAGGTGAGCCTTTCAGGCATTTGAAAAGATCCATCAGGTTTCCGGGGCATGCGGCGCACTGTGTCATAATTGGGGGTGTGCTGGGGAGGAGAGAGGGGTGTGGCTTCCAGGCGCCGCTCGCCTCTGACCCATGGTCCAGCAGCTCTGGGCCCTTGGCCTGCAGTGGAGGTGAGAATGACTGATCTGGCAGCACCCCCTGGGTGCTGAAAGTGGAAGAGTTTATGCGAGGGCAATCTTTGGGATGAAGGCCCTGTGGAAACCTAAGGTGTTTTCACCTCGCATCTTCCTGTGAATCTTGGGCTTCCTGAGGACAGGTCTTTGCATCCTGAGCCCGACCGTAGCCCTGGGCAGAGCCTGAAGCCCACTTGCTGAGCTGTCGGGCCCCAGAGCTGTTGGGAGGGTCTGAGCGAGGTGCAATCATCCTGGGCTAGCACCGCCCAAGGTGCTGGTGGGCAGCCAGGTGGACTTATTAACTCCCACCTGTGCCAGGCCTTGTGGATACAAAAATAAAGATGACCCGGCTCTAAATGATCCACCAGGGCAAAGGGAGACAAATCAGGGAATAGCAGCTTCCAAGGAGGGGACGATGCCAGGCACAGATGGGATGGGGTGGGCCCAGGACCCCTAGGTATAAGGCGAGAGCCTCTGCCTCCCAGAGGGGCTCCTTCAGCCTTGTTTTTGGGAATGTGTGGCTTAGAACTGACCTCAGAGAGGCTACTCCTGTGCACAGGGGCACCATCCCGGCCGCTTGCTGTAGGGGCTGCTAGCCACCTGTCCATGCCTTACTCTCCCTGGGCCTGGGCTGGGTGACAGAGGCCTGTCTCCTCCACTGACCCGGACCCCACCTGGCCAGGCTGTCCCCTGAGACACAGCCGAGTGCACATTCGGCCATGGGCCAGCGGCTGCTCTATAGCCAGAGGATGCCTGCATGTGGCTGCTGTAGAGTGGCTGTGGCCGCCCCCAGAGCCCACAGCAAGGGCAGGGTCCTTGCCAGCTGACCCACCCAGGAGGCCCTACCACTGCTGGTGTTGTTTGATGTAGGGCCGTGCTGGCTGATGGCAGTGGATGCTCTGCTGATTCTCCCTGCCACCTTCTGAAACCCCTGACCTTGGCAGCCCTCAGTGTCAGAGGAAGGGAGGGGAGGTACCCAGGTGGGAGTCATGTGTTTGGGAGCAGGATTGCTGATCATGACCAAAACAGAGTTGCTCAATTCCAGCTGAACTTTACACAAACGGGTTCACCTACCCGCAGCCGTTGTAACAGCAGCAAACACGCACCCAACACCCTAGGGGCTAATGCTCTGCTTCCATGATCTCGCTCATCTCTGAGCCCAACATCTCTGCAGGTAACACCATTCTTCTCCACCCTGGTTTCACTGATGAGGAAACTGAGGCCTATGAGGAGATCAGAAGGGCCCTGTGGCCACTCCAGGCTTCAGACATGGGACCGTGGCACCAAAGCTCAGCCCAGCCACGCACAGGGCTTCTCTGCTGTAGCGAAGCCTTTGGATTCTCCAGTGAGCAGGTGAGGGATCCAGGTCTGCCTCTCCGTTTGAGTCTCGAAGGCCCTCTTGGCTCTCCGCTGTGGCAGTGTGGGCTCGCCAGTCAGTGGAAGTGTCTTCTCTTTCCCTGGATGCCTGACACCCTGCCCTCGAAGCCTCTGAAAAGCAACAGGGAAGCCGAATAGGCCCAGTTTCTGCTGCTCAGAATCCAGCTCCAGCACAAACTACATTCCCAATGCCAAGGATCTCACCAGCATGGCACAGAGCCCGGGTGCCTAACCTGCAGGGAGAGGTGGCAGCTCCAGGAAGCGCAGGCCTGGGTGCACCTTCCAGCTGCACAGAGAAGCCTCAGGGCAGAAGTCTCACCCCCCAGTGAGGGCAGCGCAGCTTTGTGTCCCAGTCCTAGCAAGCCCTCTCATCAATCCTTACTCCACCAGCCAGGCCTCCTTGGGCCACGTGGCTCCTGGCCACAAGTCCTTCACGGTTCTGCCTCCACCTCCTCACCTCGTGTACTGACAAGGAAATGTCCTCCCGCGCTCCCAGCCTCCCTGGCATCGCCAAAGGCTTAGATCCCTAAACCCCATGGCCAATTGCTCCTAGGTCCTCATGCTCCTCACTGCCAGGCCCTTCTGCCTTCACCCCTCCTAGAGACCCCGCAGCAGTCAGCCACATTCCCATGTGAAAGATGTTCAGTGCACACCTGGCTTGCCCTCAGGAGAGAGGGTCTCACACCCCCGTCACCCCTCCTTCCAGGCACAGCCCCCATCCAGCCATCTGTCATCTTGGCAGTGTGAGGGCCGGGCCCCCTCACCACAGCCAGGACAATTCCAAAGGCCATCCACACCATAGCCCTCTGCAGGGATGGGCGGAGGCCACCATGGAGATGGCAGGTGGCCCAGTGTCCCTGGCCCACACTGCTCTTCCCCTTGCTGAGCACGAGCCTCAGTTCCAGAGCTGCTTCCCAAAAAACCCACCTGGGCAGTATCAGCTCTTGCAGGACCTTCTTAACTCCCAGAAGAGCAGAGCCTGTCGCCCCGTCTTGCATCCTCTTCTCGCCTGACTTGACTTTGCCACCTGAATCCTCGGGGTTCACACTGTCCCGTCCTCAGGAATAACCCTGCAGAATTGCATCTCTAGCCACAGCCTTTCTCCCCAGCTCCACGTGACGCACCCAACCTGTCTTCTCTGTAGGCACAACTCAACCCCAAGTTAAATATTCCATTCACTCCCACCCGATGGCTAGCCAGGTTCTCCACTTTCATGCCCAGTCAATGAATGCATATTAAGCATCCTCTACATGTGGGTGATAGCAAAGTAGCCATTTATCCGCACACCCTCAGGGCCGCATGCGTTCTGAGCTCTGTATGTGTGTTTCGGGCAGCCCTCCCCACCCTCCACGAGCTAGGTGCTGTTACTCCTCCATTCTTACAGAGGAGAAATGGAGGCTCAGAGGTCAAGCGCCTTGCCCACAGTTACACAGGCAGTGAGGACAGAGGCAAGATTTCAGCCTGGACAGTTTGGCTCCTAGCCACTAACCTATGCCAGGAACTGCAAGAGGCAGCCACCCAGGGGTCAAGGACGAACTCAGCTGTCTTGTCCAACATGACACTTTCCCCAGCCTTTCAAGTGGAGGTTAATGCTGTCTGCATCCTATTACTCTGTTATTCACTTCATACATTCCACTTTGCATAGGATTGTCTGAATTCTGAGGTTATCCCTCCGGTAGACAGAAAGTCCTCATGGCAGGAACTGTCTGTGTCCCCTTTTTCTTTCTATCTCCCTGAACAGGTTCTGTAGGCTCCTAGAAAAAGCACGGGAGACCATGGGCAGTCATAGTTCACATCTGTCATCTGGGAAAAATTATAATTCTGTTCTCTTACACTCTCAAAATCATCACGGTTTGATGTGAAACTGGTAAGCTCTGAGCAGGGTTGGGAGTGCGTCAATGCGTTATCTGGCTGTGGTAGTGGACGAGTTATGCAAAATATTTCTGCTGGGGAAAGTGGGCGAGGGCATATGGAATTCCGTGTTAATTCTTGCAACAGTGTGCAAATCTACAATTATCTCAAAATTAAAAGCTTTTAAAAAATTATCCTAGTTCAAAAAATAAATTACATGGTCACCCTAATTTTAATAGCATCCTGTCTGATTCCTCTAATTTTCATCTGTCTTTCCTATTCCTTTTACACAGCAACTAATGTCATGTGCGCCTACCTCTATTCATTTTTATTTTTTACCATCTGCTTCCCCAATAAAGAATGACAACAGAAGTTGTATTTGTCTCTCTTTTTTTGAGACGGAGTCTCTTACTCTGTCGCCCAGGCTGGACTAAAGTGGCACAATCTCAGCTCACTGCAACCTCTGCCTCCCAGGTTCAAGCCATTCTCCTGCCTCAGGCTCCCGAGTAGCTGGGATTACAGGCACCCACCACCACGTGTGGCTAATTTTTGTATTTTTAGTAGAGACGGGGTTTTGCCATGTTGACCAGGCTGGTCTCGAACTCCTGATCTCAGGTAATCCACTCGCCTTGGCCTCCCAAAGTGCTGGGATTACAGGCATGAGCCACTGTGCCCAGCCGTATTTGTCTCTTTATTTCAAGCACGTACACGCATGTGGTCACTGTTCTATGATCACAACAAGGGCAGAACGGCAATCTCCTCGTCCCCAACTCACTCCCTGCCCCAGAAGCTGCCAGTGGTTTCCTGTGTCCCCCTCTAGGCTCAGATGGGAAATCAAGGAGCTCTGTGTGGAACACCTTTAAAGATCAATATATTATAGGTGGAAATATAAAGTCCTAATCATAAGCATACATTAATGGAAAATAACAAATTATTCTACTAAAAGTGAACTCCTAATTTCAACTCCATTTCATTTGCAGCTGGCTCATTTGTTTTATTACTTTCTGGTAGACAGTGACAGACAAGCAACAGCTCCCACCAAAGCCGTAAGAAAGACACCAGAGAAAGGGGGATCATCCCCTTCGAGGGTCGGGCCTCGGCTGTTTGCTTCTAGTGGAGGCGGGTCCAGGGGAGCGGCTGCAGGAGCTGCGGGGTCAGCACACCAGTGGCATATCAGCCCCACCACACGCGTGACCGTAGCCCTCCTGGTCTTTGCTTTTGGGCAGCTGAACTCCAAATGGTAGCTGTGTTCTCACCCCCGGCTGTGGGGGCTACAACAAGGAATAGCTACTCTGGAAGCCAGCCTGGCTATTTCTTAAGAAGTTCTGATAGACTCACCTTATGACCCCGCCACTCCACCCCCAAGTATTTACCCAGGAGAAAGGAAACATACAGCAGCCACCCCTTATCTCTGTTTCTGCACTTTCAGTTACCCACAGTCACCTGTGGTCTGAAAATGTTACATGGAAAATTCCAGAAATAAACAATTCATGTCTTAAATTCCATGTCATTCTGAGTACCGTCACTCAGCTTGCCCTGTCCCGCTCAGTCCCAGGTGGGACATGAATCCTTCCTTTCTCCAGCATGTCCGCACTGTCATCGCCACCTAGGAGCTGTCTCCAGATCAGATCGACTTGTGTCACGGTACCACAGTGCTTGTGTGCAAGTCACCCTTGTTTTACTTCAGAATGGCCCCAGAGTGCAAGAGTAGTGGTGCTGGCAATTCGGATACGCCAAAGAGAAGCCATCAATTGCTTCCTTCAAATGAAAAGGTGAACGTTTTTGACTTAATAAGGAAAGAAAAAAATCACACGCTGAGCTCTGCAGTAAGAACAAAGCGTCTATGTGTGAAATTGTGAAGAAGAAAAAAGAAATTCATGCTAGTTTTGCTATTGCTCCTCAAACTGCAAAAGTTACAGCCACAGTGTATAGTGAGTGCTTGGCTAAGATGGAAAAAGCGTTAAGTTTGTGGATGGAAGTCCTGAGTGGAGACGTGTCCCAATGGATGGCAGTCAGCTTTAGTACTACTGGAGGTTTCAGCCACCCACTGTGGGGGGCATCTTGGAAGGCATCCCCCATGGATAAGAGGGGACGACTGCTTATCCATTTAGACTTGTACACAATTGTTCATAGCAGCTGTATTTGTAAGAGTCCCAAACAGTAGACAACCCAAATGCTCATCAATAGATGAATAGAGAAATTGTGGTATAATCAATACAGTGGAATACTACTTGGCCATCAAAAAGAATGATTTATTGATATGCATGTTGTCTATGGCCCGGAAGAATTTCAAAACAACAACACGGAATTTTAAATGCCAGACAAAAAAGAAATAGGCCATATGTTTTCATTTATATAAAAATGCCAACTAATCTCTAATGAGAGAAAACAGACCACCAGTTGTTTGGGGACAGGGTGGCGGGCAGGGAGATGCTGGAGATTATTAGGACCGGTTAGGAGGGAACTCTGGGGGATGGATATTGTAAATGAAAAAGTATCTGAAACAGGTCTCAATCAATTTACAAGTTTATTTTGCCAAGGTTAAAGACGTGCCCGGCAGAAGAAAAGACAGAATCCCAGGAACAGTCCGTGGTCTGTGCTTTTTTCCAAAGGCGATTTTGAGGCTTTAATATTTAAAGGGGAAAAGTGGGCTGGAGTGGAAAGAGGAGGGGTATGGTAATCCATGTGTTGCAAAGAAAAGGAGCAGGTAGGGCAATAGTCAATTATGTATTGGTCTCCTGCTAAGTAAACCAGCACTTTACATAAGAGAAGGTGAACATAGAGTAGCTCCCTGCAGAGATGTTTAACCTGTTATCTGTAGCTATCTGCTTAGGAATAAAAGGAAAGGCAGCTTCTTGCATGACTCAGCTTTCAGCCTGGTATTTTTCCTTTTGGCAGAGTGAATTGGGGTCCCTTTTGCAACATGTTGACTGTCTTGATTATGGTGATGGTTTCACACCTGTGTCCAAGCTTAGGCAATTGTACTCTTTCAAGTGGGGCAGTTTGGCCAGGCGCGGTGGCTCACGCTTGCAATCCCAGCACTTTGGGAGGCTGAGGCAGGTGGATCATGAGGTCAGGAGTTCAAGACCAGCCTGGCCAACACAGTGAAACCCCATCTCTACTAAAAATATAAAAATTAGCTGGGCGTGGTGGCAGGCGTCTGTAATCCCAGCTACTTGGGAGGCTGAGGCAGGAGAAACGCTTGAACCCAGGAGGCAGAGGTGGCAGTGAGCTGAGATTGTGCCACTGCACTCCAGCCTGGGTGACAGAGCTAGACTCCATCTCAAAAAAAAAAAAAAAAAAAAAAAATGGTGCAGTTTATTGTATGTCAATTACACCATAAGAAAGCCAGGGTTTTTTAAATCACCAGATTCTGCCCCTTACTGGCTAAGTGGGAAGATGTTGGACAAGCTCCTGACCCTCACTAAGCTTTCTCACACAGAAATGGCAGCATCTATCACTAGGGCCACTAAATGGGATGGGGCACAGAGGGCTCCGCAGAGCAATCATGGAGACTCGTTGGTGTTATCGGTCATCAGCACCTCTTTTGTAAAGAACAGCTTTATCAAGCTATAATTCACATGCCACACAATTCACGCATTTAAAGCATGTAATTCGATTGTTTTCACTGTGTCACAGACCTGTGCAACCAGCACCACACTCAGTTTTAGAATACGTCATCTCACCCCAAAAAGAAATCCTGTGCCCTTTACCTACCTCCCCTACTCACCACCCTCCCCAACCCCCTGCCCTAGGCAACCTCGAATTTACTCTTTCTGGATTTGTCTATTGCAGACATTTCACAGAAGTGGGGTCATATAACATGCGTCCTTTGGCTTACTGACTCAAGCACGAGGCTCTCGAGGTCCGTCTATGTGGCAGCACATGGCAGCCCTTCATTCCTGCCTGTGGCTGAATATGCCACAATATGGATGCACTGCATTTTGTTTATCCATTCATCAGCTGATGGACATTTGGGTTGTTCTACTTTTTGGCTACCACGGATAATGCTGCTGTGAACATTCGAGTACGAGTTTTTATGTGGACGTATGTTTTCAGTTCTCCAAGAAAGAAACTGCTGGGTCATATGGTAACTCCACCTTTAACTTTCGGAGGAGCTGCTAGACTGTTTTCCAAATCAGCTGCACCATTTTACATTCCCATCAGCAGTGTACAAGGGTTCTAATTTCTCCACATCCTCACCAACACTTGTTATTATCTGGCTTTTTTTTTTTATTACAGCCATCCTGGTGGGTATGAAATAGAAACTCACTTTGACTTGGCTTTGATCATTCTCTTGTCTGTATTCCTGCAAGAGTGATCTGGTAGTAATGGCCATGAGTAATTGTGGTTTGTGTTCGTTATCTTGATTGTGGTGATGGTTTCACTGGTGTATACAAATGTCAGAACTCATCAAATTGCATACCTTACATATGTGCAGTTAATTGTACACTTGGCCCTTGAACAATGTGGGGGTTAGGGACGCCAACCTCCCATGTGGTTGAAAATCTGAGTATAACTTTTGACTCCTCCAAAATGTAACTACTCATAGCTGACTGTTACCCAGGAGACTTACCTGTAACATAAACAGTCAATGAACATTCTGTATGCCACATAGATTATATAGTGTATTCTCACAATAAAGTGAGCTAGAGAAAAGAAGATGTTATTCGAAAATCATAAGGAAGAGAAAATATATTTACTATTCATTAAATGGAAGTGGACCATCATAAAGGTCTTCATCCTCTTCATCTTCACATTGAGTGGGCTGAGGAGGAGAAGGAGGAAGAGGAGGGGTTGTTGGTCTTGCTGTCTCAGAGGTGGCAGAGGCCAGTGAAAATCCACATGTCAGTTGGACCTGGCAGTTCAAACCTGTGTTGTGCAAAGGTTGACTGTATATCAGTCACATCTTTTTTTTATTAATTTCATCTAATTAGTTTTAAAATTTATTATCTACTCACAAGAAGCATAAATAAAGGTTTCACTCTTATATAAAGACCTGACAATACATACAATGGTCCTCTGCTGATTTGGAAGAAAGGACTGTTTTCTACGACAGTCTGTTCTTTATAACACATAACTGTTGTGGGAAAAAAGAAAATCCATTTCTTATTGTAGTTATTTTTCTTATTTGAGGTTTCTTTTCCATGACGACCCAACCACAAGTTTGGGAACATTGCTTCTGAGGCCCATTCTCTGATGAGAAAGTTCAGTCCCAACTGGGGAAAGTACCTGAGTCTCAGCCTTTTCAGCCTAACATTATACCTAATATCTAGAGTAAGAAATCAGGCTGAGCGTGGTGGTGCACGCCTGTAATCCCAGCCACTCGGGAGGCTGAGGCAGGAGAATAGCCCGAACCTGGGTGGGAGAGACCGTAGTGAGCAGAGATCACGCCAGTCACTCCAGCCTGGGCAACAGAGAGAGACTCCGCCCCAAAAAGTAAATAAATAAAAAAATAAAAATCAAACATCCAAGTATCCACCTTGGGTTGCAGGAAGAGTTAATCTTATGCGTTTACAAAAAAATGTAACTATATAATGTGAAACACCATAAAGTCAGATGGCACTGCATGAGGCATTTTTGCTTCTTTTTCTTAAGGAAAAAGAGTTACATGGAAAATTCTCTCATCCTCCCCCCTCTGCCCCCGACTCCTCTATGTCCAGAGTTGTTTTTTTTTTTTTATTTTTCTGAGACAGAGTCTCACTCTGTCGCCCAGGCTGGAGTGCAGTGGTGCAATCTCAGTTCACTGCAACCTCCGCCCCCCAGGTTCAAGCAATTCTCCTGCCTCAGCCTCCCGAGTAGCCGGGACCACAGGCATGCACCACCACGCCCGGCTAATTTTCTATTTTTAGTAGAGATGGGGTTTCTCCACGTTGGTCAGGCTGGTCTCAAACTCCCAACCTCAGGTGATTCGCCTGCCTTGGCCTCCCAAAGTGTCAGGATTACAGGCGTGAGCCACCGCACCCGGCCTAGGTTTTTGTTTAAAATTGGGCCTTTGTTCCTATTCAGTAAATCTGTGTCACAGGATGAGCCAGGATTTAAATATACAAATACAAATTTTTAGTATCTTTCATGTCAAATTAGAAACACATATTTGGAATTTACTGCTGCAGTCTCAACTGTGCTTATCATGGTAGTGGCTGAAACTGGAAGACATTTTTTTAAAACCCTGAAGTCATCCATACTTGCTACTTCTTTAGTCTTCTTGCTTGGAATGAAAAGTATTCACAATACCACCACCTAAGCACCTGTTTCAAATGAAACTCAGCCTTCAGCTTGCAAAATGATGTCTTTATAATTAAGCAAACAGGAGAAGACCCATGCGAGTTGCTTCTTTCTTCCTGGAGATGTTAGCAGGATAACTGGAATCCTAGGAGCTCCCCTGTGTTGAATTTGAGAGGCAGAACAAAAAGAAAAGTGGCCTTTTCCATTCCAAATCATGGACGTAATGTGTAGAGAAGTGATAGCCACATTGCAAGAATAGGGAAAGTAACTGGGTAAAAGAAGCAGGACTACCCACTCTAGGAGACAACATAGAGACATTTGCCAAGTCCTGAGTTCAGAATTTTGTTTTTGAGATGAATATAAAAGCACCTAAAGGTCAAGGAAAATTTTCTTCCTGTGATAAGGAACACAAAGCCTGTTTGGTGGTCTGTTCGCACGGACGCGCGTGACACTTTGCTTTAGCGTAGATGACCACTCCCTTCTGTAAGGTAGCGAGGAAGAATGTTCGGTTAATTCCTTCCTCTGGCCGATCTCTTTTTTTTCTTCTCCTCGCACGGTCCAACAGATGCACTCGGCCTCCCGGGGAGTGCCCGCCCCCGGCCCAGAGGCCAGTTTACAGCGGCACGCCTTACTCCGCCATCTTCGCAGCTTTATCAATTACATCTTAATGAAGCGGTCAAACAAACAAATAACCACTCCCCCCTACTGCAGAAAAGCAATAATGACCACATGCCAGGGGGCTGGAATAATTACATTTCTTTTTTCCAAAAAGTCTCCAGACTATTTTTGTCTGAGAGCCCTATATGTCTTAATACTGTAAAGTGTCTCAGAAAATTTTTTGGCAATAGGCCTGATAAGAGAACCGGATGGAAGATGTGCCTCTGAGGGGGTGAGGGCCTGCTGGGACCCCAGGAAGTGCGAGGTGCCGGGCAGGGCACGCAGGCTCTCCGTAGCCCCCTCACCGTGGGCCACCCACCCTGGGCCCCTGGAACAGGCCTCAGGCTAAGTTCTTTCTGTTCGAATCAACCCCATGGTTGCCGGGACAGACAACAGATAATCTCAACCTGGAAACAAATCTCTGTCCATAACATTCACAAACCACTGGAAGCTTTAGTCATATTTGTATGTCCTATATGGCTTGATCAATAGTCTCATATACTGAAGGCACTGACAAATGCAATTAACAATGAAAGCTGAAGAATTACAATGTGATAATAAGGTCAGTATTATTTGTGTATTCCATCAGGGAGATAATTATGAAACTCTAAACAAAGGAGAACACAGAAAATAGCTGATGTAGACTCAATTCTCTTTGTCCTACTTCAAATTAAATTCATTTAGGAAGAAACTTTTTAAAATACGATAAAATTTAACATATCATCTGGGTGCAGTGGCTCATGCCTGTAATCCCAGCACTTTGGAAGGCTCAATCACTTGAGCCCAGGAGTTTGAGACCAGCCTGGGCAACATAGGGAGACCCCGTCTCTACAAAATATAAAAGCATTAGCCAGGCATGGAGTGGCACGCCTGTGATCCCATCTATTCTAGAGGCTAAGGTGGGAGGATTGCTTGAGCCTGGGAGGTGGAGGCTGCAGTGAACAGTGATTGTGCCACTGCACTCCAGCCTAGGCGACGGAGCGAGACTGTCAAAATATAATAATAATAAAATTTTAAACATATTCTTTACAAGAAATTTAGAACTCCATGAGAACATGCAACCACAAAAACAAAATGGCCTGCTCTTTAATGATGGTACAGATTGAGCTTGTCCGTCAACACAGAAGGTGAAAGCTGCATGCATGACAGACGACCTATGCAGCAATGAAGACGCAAGCCCTGCAGGTCTGCTAGAAATAGCAACATATGGATGTCTGCTGTTGAGAAAATATAACCACACAATAAATAATAAATACATGTATTAAATATGTATGTGACGCCTTTACATTAATTAAAGGTATAAGATGTGTACATGATTTTTTAAAGCCACTATAAATATGGCCTAGTCAAAAAAAACCCTATACATTTTGCCAAGTGATCCATTCCCTAGTGTGGAGACTGTGCTGCTGAGCTCACAGCATAGAGAAACGCACGTCCCAGGCACTGCCCGTAGGTGAGAATCTGAGAAGCATGCCTGTGCCCACCTCACACAGACTAGCAGCTGGCTGGCCCCTTCCTCACGCTCCTCGTGGAATCCTGAAATGGTTTCTCATGCTGGTCATTTGTTTTCCAAGTCCTGCCTCATGTATTGCTGAACTACAGTAACACTTTCAGTTTCACAACTACACCTTTAAATCCGCTCGCAGTGTTCAGGCGTCACACACACAACAGGCTCCGTGTTCGCCGGAGTGAGGATTGTGCCTTCGTGGGTCACCAACACTGAGCAGAGGCAGGCTCCCACCTTAGCATAGAGATGCACACCACCCAAACATGCCTGCTAAAGCCCAAACCATTTACTAATTTTCTCGGAGCCCTTGTATTTTGATAAAATATAGTTTACACATCTAATATAGATGTAGAAACTGTCTTTCAACATCTGTGCTTAGGACAAAATCCCATCTCCTGGGGCCCAGGAGCCCTGTCAGGGCCTTAGTCCAAATCCTAGCATCTTCACCCAGCAACCCCAGCAGGTCACTCAGACTCTTGTGGCCTCTGTTTCCTCACAGTCAAATGCACAGAGATAGAGAATAACAGGGTGGTTCCCAGGGCTGGGGAGGAAATGGGAGATGTATGCCAAGGGAGACAAAGCAGATAAGGAGGAGGCCAGTCCAGAGAGCGAATGAGCAGCATGAGGGCTGGAGAAATAAGACCCCACCGTATTGGGGATTTTTGCTGAAAGAGTAGATTTGAAGTGTTCTTGCCATACAAAAAATGGGTAACTATGTAAGGTGATGGATATGTTAATTTGTTTGACTATAGTAACCATTTCACTATGTGTATATATACTCAATTTCTGCAAATAACCAGTTTCTCCTAGCATAGTTAATTTCAGAATAAATAACATCACCACATCATGATATGCTGCTAGGCCATGTTGATATTGTCAAAAAGTTTACAAAAAAGGATTTTCTTTAAAAAAAGAAAGACTTCATTCTAGTGAGCAGTGTTGCAAACTGGAGAAACACAGCCTTTGGTACAAAACATCAGCGTGCTCCAAGGAAACAAAGAGAAGCATTATCTTGTAGAGACGGTTTCCTCCCAGGTTCCCACTCTGGTCTGCTTATGCAAATGAAGGATGCACACTTGCCTAGTTTTGATTGGCCAATGCTTGTTTAGTCATGATTGGTCAACATAGGTACTGTCTGTGGGTTAAGGTCCAGGAGGCGACATGGGATTTCCTGACAGCTGTTGATTCAGGTGGCGTGAACAGGAGCAGAGAGCTATGAAAGTCCCAAAGTTACACAAGCATGTGGGTTTTCCAGCAAATGGCTCCATGGCACTATTTTGAACTTAGGACCAGTTAGCCACTCAGGATCTGTCTTGAAGGATTGACTCAGGCTCACAATGTGATTTTTAAAACTCATGAGGTATGGCAGTAGGGAGGCTGACTGACCAATTTTGCTCAACTTTGCTTTCAGCCCGGCTGGGGCCTCCTACACAAGTCAAGCCTAGGATTAAAATGGTAACCAGTATAAGGGCTGTGCTGATTATTAGTGTCGGGAGATTTAGGTGACCACGGAAGGTAGGACTCCCCTTCTCTGGCTTTCTCCTTTCCTGGATTCTTGAGCTGCCCAAATTCTGTTCTTTGGCTCTTTGAGGCAATAAGCTGCGGCTTTTTGTCCAGATGTCCAGATTCTTGCTGCCTCTGCTTGGCTTGGACTGAGGCCATCCTCTAGGGAAAAGCAACAGAAAGCAGGCGGCTGGCCCCTGCCGCCCCTTCCTCCAGGCGTGGGCTCCGTCCAGGGTCAGCCTCCTCAGGGCTCTCTCTGGCACCGCGCACAGTTGTTTTTTATTTTTTTGTCTCAAGTTTGTGACTGTTGCCTGTGGGAGTGTGAGTGGCTGAGGGGCCACCTCTCCAGAGCTCAAAGTGCCCATGGGCGCCGGCTGAGGCTGAGGCCCAGGTGGCCCTTAGAGAGTGACACTGTTCATCTGAAACAAGTCCCCTTCTCCCTACAGCAGGAGGAACGCCTCAGCTAAAGCCTCTAAGGATAAAATTACTTCATGTATAAATAAATTTATTTTTCTCTATGTATCCACATGCTGGCTTTTTATGTTAGTACAGTGACGTTTTCCCATTTTCCAGTTGCTTGGGTCTACCTGCCCCCTCTCTCCGAGCTCCATGGACCTCAGCCTTAGGTTTTGAGAGCACTTTCCATCTTACAAATACTTAGACTTGGAGGATCTTTAACGGGTTCTTAACATTTCTCTGTGAAAAAGCAGGGCAGGCTTCACGCTTCACCGTGGCTCTTTTCCACTGACAGAGGCTCACTGTGCTTCTGTTGGATGATGGCCTCATATCCCTGGAAATTGGAGGTACCACGGACAACGCAGGCTTTGCATCCTCTTCCAAGTGGACCCTCAGAATGCACACCGGCTTCAGACAGCAGGATCCAAAGCCAGCTGGTTCCTCCACGTGCTATTCCTGCAGGGGCAGCCACGAGGGGCGGTGGAACCCTTCCCTTTCTAACTGAGGTCAGGTGCATGGAGAGGCCGTGACTGAGTCCAAACTTGCTCTGCCGGCCACACGGCAGCCAATAAGTCAAGAGACACGGAGCTGGGGCAAGGAAGGCGACTTTATCTCAGAGAGTCAGCAAACTGAGAAGATGGTAGAAACTAACGTCCCAGAGATCCATCTCGGAATCTTGTGGGCTTTGCCTTGTCTTCTATGTGAGAGGGAAAGGAGGGGGCTGAAAACTGCAATTGTCTGGGCGCCAACAAGGGTCTGGGGGAAGTTTGTAAAACTTCTTTGTCCATGCGTAATGGTCTCTCATGTGACGGTAGCTAAACCTCCCTGTTTCTATAAATCTTAACAAAACATAGTTAGCTGTTTACATACTTCCCTTTTAATCCCAGAGTTAGTTTCAAAAACTACATGATTGCTGTTTTTGTGTTTTATCTCAGTGCTCTAAAATTATCCTAGCCTACGTGCACGAGTGGGTAGAGGCCCCTTCAACAAAAATGGAGCTAGTTGTGCCCGTTCTTTTGCTGTTTCATTGTCACAGGCCCATGTGGAGAACGTGGTCAAGGAGTTCTGGAATGTTCTGCCACCTTGTAGGAATGGTCAGTGTGACTTCTTGTGTAAACTCTCAGATGCAGCTCAGCCCACCAGAAAGATATTTCAGACGAGGAACATGGGCACGAGCTGCAGCCTCCTTCTGGCTCTTCGCTAACGAGCTCACTAAATCTAGGACACGTGTTCACTCTATATTTGTAGAAAGTTATGTTTTCATCTTTTTGCAAATTCGTTTGAAGGTTTTGGGGGTCCCGCCAAGATGCCTCTGCAACTCACCCAGCAAAGCCACAGAACTCCACCTGCCAACGAGCCTCGAAGCTGCTGAACCCGCTGCAGACACACTCAGTCTCGGCCCACGGCAGGCCCCACATGGCACAAGCCCTTTCCCACACTGACTCCCCACGCTGCTTTATTCCTGACCATGTGTTGCTGTGTTCCTTCCTGGTTTGGGGCCTGCTTCAGTTCTGGTTCTGGTTTGGCCCTATCCAATGTGCAAGTCCTCTCAGCAATGACTGACAGCCAGGTTTTCGGGTCTGCCCTGGGGGGATCTGTCCCTATTGGGGCATGAGGGGTCCATTCTCCACTGAGAGAGGACAGAAAATCCAGCTGGTTCTTTCATTCCTGTCCTCCTGTGAGCTCAACTCCATCAAAAGGATGTGTTGCGCCCCCTGGAAAAGAGAACAGGTTTTAGGATCTGGACCCGTGAGTGGTGCTTCTGGGTTGGCTGTGGCCTGTGGCTGAGGATGCATGACAGAAGCCACATGCACTCAGTGGGTCTGTGAGCCTCCAACCGAGAAAAGCCTTCACCTCTCCTGGTGTCTGAAATCTTTTCTTATATCAACAATGTATTAATAAATTAGATTACAAAGTTTCTTACAATAAAGGAACTTTGTCCTGAATGGCTGATAAGTGCTTATATGAATTTAATATCCTCAAAATCCCCAGAAAATATAGAAACTGAACTTTTAATATTTTATTTTTTATTTTTATTATTTTTCTAGACATGGGATCTTGCTATGTTGCCCAGTCTGGTCTTGAGCTCCTGGCCTCAAGTGACGCTCCCACCTCAGTCTCCTAAAGTGCTGGGATTACACATATGAGCCACCATACCTGGCCTTCTAGTATTTTAAATGTGTTAGCCTTTCAAGAAAAAATATTTCTCCTCAAAATTACTATCCCTCATAGCATTTTTTTATAAGAAATTAAGTTCATATAATCAAAGCGATTAAACAAATCAGACCAGTTTGATAAATTTGATTTAAACACAGCAAATATGCCTTTTCCTTCATTTTTTTCTATGCTGCATATAATGCAGGCATACATTTTATTTTTGATAAGATGTAAATTTGTTTGTGTTTAAATTCCCCAGTTCTTTTCTCTTTTTTTGTTTTATTTTCAAAGCTATTCACAATTTCACACATACCATTATGATCTAGATATATTTACCAAGACATTTAAACATGTATATTTCCTGTTTTCAAATCCCTATTAGCGGCCAGGCACAGTGGCTCGTGCCTATAATCCCAGCACTTTGGGAGGTCGAGGCTGGTGGATCACTTGAGGTCAGGAGTTCGAGACCAGCCTGGCCAACATGGTGAAACCCCATCTCTACAAAAGAATATGAAAATTAGCTGGGCGTGGTGGTGTATACCTGCAATCCCAGCTACTCGGGAGGCTGAGGCAGGAGAATTGCTCGAACCGAGGAGGCGGAGGTTGCAGTGAGCTGAGATTGCACCAGCACACTCCAGCCTAAGCAACGAGAGAAACCCTGTCTCAAAATAAATAAATAAATAAATAAATCCCATTAGGTTCCTAAATAAAATATCCATGTATCATTATTAATAATATTTATTTCTTTTATAAATTTATTTTTATTTTTATTTTTTATTTCCATAGGTTTTTGGGAAACAGGTGGTTTTGTTTACATGAGTAAGTTCTTTAGTGGTGATTTCTGAGATTTGGTGCACCATCACCCAAGCAGTGTACATGGCACCCAATTTATAGTCTTTTATCCCTCACCCCCTCCCACCCTGTCCCCTGATTCCCCCGTGTCCATTGTATCCTTCTAATGCCTTTGTTTCCTCATAGCTTAGTTCCCACCTATAAGAACATACAATGTTGGGTTTTTCCATTCCTGAGTTACTTCACTCAGAATAATGGTCTCCAATTCCATCCAGGTTGCTGCAAATGCCATTATTTCATTCATTTTTATGGCTAAGTAGTATTCCATGGTGTATATATATAACACAATTTCTTTGTCCACTCATTGATTGATGGGCATTTGGGCTGGTTCCATATTTTTGCAATTGCAAATTGTACTGCTATAAACATGTGTGTGCAAGTATCTTTTTCTTACAATGACTTCCATTCCTCTGGGTAGATACCCAGTAGTGGGATTGCTGGATCAAATGGTAGTTATACTTTTAGTTCTTTAAGGAATCTCCACACTGTTTTCCACAGTGGCTGTACTAGTCTACATTCCCACCAACCATGTAAAAGCGTTCCCTTTTCACCACTTCCCCACCAACATCTATTTTTTTAATTTTTTTTTTATTATGGCCATTCTTGCAGGAGTAAGGTGGTATCGCATTGTGGTTTTGTTCTTTTTGTTTGTTTGTTTGAGACAGAGTCTCACTCTGACACCCTGGCTGGAGTGCCATGGCACGATCTCAGCTCACTGCAGCCTCTACTTCCCAGGTTTAAGCATTTTTCGTGCCTCAGCCTCCCGAGTAGCTGGCATTACGGGCGCCCACCATCATGCCCAGCTAATTTATGCATTTTTAGTGAAGACAAGGTTTCACCACGTTGGCCAGGCTGGTTTCGAACTCCCGACCTCAAGTGATCCTCCCGCCTTGGCCCCCCAAAGTGGTATTGATAGTTAGTGATGCTGAGCATTTTTTCATATGTTTGTTGGCCATTTGTGTATCTTCTTTTGAGAACTGTCTATTCACGTCCTTAGCTCACTTTTTGATGAGATTGTTGATATTTTTCTTGCTAATTTGTTTGAGTTCCTTGTAGATTCTGGATATTAGTCCTTTGTCAGATATATAGATTGTGAAGATTTTCTCCCACTCTGTGGGTTGTCTGTTTACTCTGCTGATTGTTTCTTTTGCTGTGCAGAAGCTTTTTAGTTTAATTAAGTCCCACCTATTTGTCTTTGTTTTTGTTGCATTTGCTTTTGGGTTCTTGGTCATGAAGTCTTTGCCTAAGCTAATGTCTAGAAGGGTTTTTCCAGTGTTATCGTCTATAATTTTTATGGTTTCAGGTCTTAGATTTAAGTCTTGATCTATCTTCAGTTGATTTTTGTATAATGCAAAATGTGAGGATCCAGTTTCATTCCTCCACATGTGGTTTGCCAATTATCCCAGCACCATTTGTTAAATAGGGTGTTATTTCCCCACTTCATGTTTTTGTTTGCATTGTCAAAGATCAGTTGGCTGCAGGTATTTGGGTTTATTTCTGGGTTCTCTATTCTGTTCCATTGGTCTATTTGCCTATTTTTATACCAGCACCATGCTGTTTTGGTGACTATGGCCTTGTAGTATAGTTTGAAGTAGGTAATGTGATACCTCCAGATTTGTTCTTTTTGCTTAGTCTTGCTTTGGCTACACAAGCTCTTTTTTGGTTCCATATGAATTTTAGGATTGCTTTTTCTAGTTCTGTGAAGAATGATGGTGGTATTTTGATGGAAACTGCACTGAATTTGTAGATTGCTTTTGGCAGTATGATCATTTTCACAATATTGGTTCTACCCATCCATGAGCATGGGATGTGTTTCCATTTGTTTGTGTTATCTATGATTTCTTTCAGCAGTGTTTTGTAGTTTTCCTTCTAGAGGTCTTTCACCTCCTTAGTTAAGTATATTCCTAAGTATTTTATTTTTTATTTTTATTTTTTGCAGCTATTGTAAAAGGGATTGAATTGTTTATTTAATGCTCAGCTTTGTTGCTGTTGGTGTATAGCAGAGCTACTGACTTGGGTGCATTAATTTTGTATGCTGAAACTTTCCTGAATTCCATCAGTTCTAGAAGCTTTTGGGGGGAGGCTTTAGGGTTTTCTAGGTATATGATCATATCATCAGCAAACAGTGACAGTTTGACTTCTTCTTTACCGATTTGGATGCCTTTATTTCTTTCTCTTGTCTGACTGCTCTGGCTAGGACTTCCAGTACTATGTTGAATAGAAGTAGCGAGAGTGGGCATCCTTGTCTTGTTCCAGTTCTCAGGGGAGATGCTTTCAACTTTTCCCCATTTAGTATTATGTTGGCTGTGGGTTTGTCATTGATGGCTTTTATTACATTAAGGTATGTCCCTTCTATGCCTATTTTGCTGAGGGATTTAATCATAAAGGGATGCTGGGTTTTGTCAAATGCTTTTCTGCATCTATTGAGATGATCATGTGATTTTTGTTTTTATTATGTTTATGTGGTGTGTCACATTTATTTACTTGCATGTGTTAAACCATTCCTGCATCCCTGGTGTGAAATCCACTTGATCATAGTGGAGTATCTTTTTTACATGATGTTGGATTCAGTTAGCTAGTATTTTGTTAAGGATTTTTGCATCTATATTCATCAGGGATATTGGCCTGTAGTTTTATTTTTTTGTTATGTCCTTTCCTGGTGTTGGTATTAGGGTAATACTGGCTTCATAGAATGATGTAGGGAGGATTCTCTCTTTTTTTGTATTTTGGAATAGTGTCAATAAGATTGGTACCAATTTTTCTTTGAATGTCTGATAGAATTCAGTTGTAAATCCGTCTGATCCTGGGCTTTTTTTTGTTGTTGACAATTTTTTCATTACCATTTCAATCTCGCTTCTTGTTCTTGGTCTGTTCAGAGTTCCTATTTCTTCCTGGTTTAATCTAGGAGGGATGTATATTTCCAAAAATGTATCTATGTCCTCTAGGTTTTCTAGTTTATGCACATAAAGGTGTTCATAGTAGCCTTGAATAATCTTTTGTATTTCTGTGATATTGGTTGTAATATCTCCCATTTAGTTTCTAACTGAGCTTATTTAGATCTTCTCTCTTCTTTTCTTGGTTAATCTCGCTAATTTAGTCTATCAATTTTATTTATCTTTTCAAAGAACTTTTCAGCTTTTTGTTTCATTTATCTTTTGTATTGTTTTTGTGTTTCAGTTTCATTTAGTTCTGCTCTGATCTGTGTTATTTCTTTTCTTGTGCTGGGTTTGGGTTTTGTTTGTTCTTGTTTCTCTACTTCCTTGAGGTGTGACCTTCGATTGTCTGTGCTCTTTCAGACTTTCTGATGTTGGCATTTTTTAAGGCTATGAACTTTCCTCTTAGTTCTGCCTTTGCCATATCCCAGAGGTTTGTTTGTTTGTTTGGTGTTTTTGTTTGCTTATTTGTTTGAGACAGAGTCTTCTCTGTCACCCAGGCTGGAGATCAGTGGTGAGATCTCAACTGACTGCAACCTCTGCCTCCCAGGTTCAAGCAATTCTCTGCCTCAGCCTCCCCAATAACTGGGATTACAGGCACCCGCCACCATGCCCAGCTAATTTTTTTGTATTTTTAGTAGAGACAGGGTTTCACTGTCTTGGCCAGGCTGGTCTTAAACTCCTGATCTCGTGATCCACCTGCCTCGGCCTCCCTAAGTGCTGGGATTACAGGCGTGAGTCCCAGAGGTTTTGATAGGTGGTGTCACTATTATCGTTCAGTTCAAATAATTTTTTAATTTCCATCTTGATTTCATTGTTGACCCAGTGATCATTTGGGAGCAGGTTATTTAATTTCCATGTATTTGCATGGTTTTGAGGATTCGTTTTGGAATTGACTTCCAATTTTATTCCACTGTGCTCTAAGAGAGTACTTGATATGATTTCAATTTTCTTAAATTTATTGAGACTTGTTTTGTGGCTTCTCGTGGTCTATCTTGGAGAATTTTCTATGTGCTCATGAACAGAATATATATTCTGCAGTTGTTGGGTAGAATATTCTGTAAATATCTGCTAAGTCCATTTATTTTAGGATATAAATGACTATCTTGATGATCTGTCTAGTGTTGTCAGTGGATGTTGAAGTCTCCCACTATTATTGTGTTGCTGTCAATCTCATTTCTTAGGTCTAGTAGTAATTGTTTTATAAATTTGGGAACTCCAGTGTTAGGTGCATATATATTTAGGATTGTGATATTTTCCCATTGGACAAGTCCTTTTATCATTATATAATGTCCCTCTTTGTCTTTTTTAACAGCTGTTGCTTTAGAGTTTGTCTGATATTAGAATAGCTACTCCTCACTTTTGCTGTCCATTTGCATGGAATATCTTTTTCCATCCCTTTACCTTAAATTTTTGTGAGTCCTTATGTGTTAGGTGAGTCTCTTGAGGACAGCAAATACCTGGTTGGAGAATTCTTATCCATTCTGCCATTCTGTATCTTTTAAGTGGAGTATTTAGGCCATTTACATTCAATGTTAATATTGAGATGTGAGGTATTATTCCATTCATCGTGCTGTTAGTTGCCTGAATACCTTGTTTTGTTTTGGTTTTTTATTGTGTTTTTGTTTTATAGGTCTTGTGAGATTTATGCTTTAAGGAGGTGTTATTTTGGTGTATTTTGAGGATTTAAGATTTAGAGCTCCTTTTAGCAGTTCTTGTAGTGCTGGCTTGGTAGTGGCAAATTCTCTCAGCATTTGTTTGTCTGAGAAAGACTGTATCTTTCTTTTGTTTATGAAGCTTAGTTTCACTGAATACAAAATTCTTGGGTGATAATTCTTTTGTTTAAGGAGGCTAAAGATAGGGCCCCAATCCCTTCTAGCTTGTAGTGTTTCTGTTGACAAATCTGCTGTTAATCTGATAAGTTTTCCTTTATAGCTTACCTGGTGCTTCTGCCTCATAGTCCTTAAGATTCTTTCCTTCATCTTGACTTTAGATAACCTGATGACAATGTGCCCAGGCAATGATTTGTTTGCGATAAATTTCCCAGGTGTTTTCTGGGCTTCTTGTATTTGGATGTCTAGATCTTTAGCAAAGCTGGGAAAGTTTTTCTTGATTATTCCCTCAAATATGTTTTCCAAACTTTTAGGTTTCTCTTCTTTCTTAGGAACACCAATTATTCTTAGGTATAATTGTTGTTTAATATAAGCCAAAACTTCCTGGAGGCTTTGTTCATTTTTTATAATTCTCTTTCCTTTGTCTTTGTTGGATTGAGTTAATTCAAAAACCTTGTCTTTGAGCTCAGAAGTTCTTTCTTCTGCTTGTTCGATTCTATTGCTGAGACTTTCCAGTGCATTTTGCATTTCTTTAAGTGCGTCCTTTATTTCCAGAAGCTGTGATTGATTTTTATTTATGCTTTCTATTTCACTGAAGATTTTTTCCTTCATATCTTGTATCTTTTTTTTATTTCATTAAGTTGGACTTCACCTTTCTCTGGTGCCTCCTGGATAGCTTAATAATTGATCTTCTGAATTCTTTTTCTGGCAATTCAGGGATTTCTTCTAGGTTTGGATCCATTGCTGATGTGCTAGTGTGATCTTTTGAGGGTGTTAAAGAAACTTGTTTTGTCATATTACCAGGACTGTTTTTCTGGTTCCTTCTCATTTAGGTAGACTATGTAAGAGGGAAGATCTGGGGCTCAAGGGCTGCTGTTCAGATTCTTTTGTCCCATAGGGTTCTCCCTTGATGTAGTGCTCTCCACCTTCATGTAGGGATGTGGCTTCCTGAGAGATGAATTGCAGTGGTTGTTATTTCTCTTCTGGATCTAGCCTCCCAGTGGAGCTACCGGGCTCTAGGCTGGTACTGGGGGTGTCTGCACAGAGTCCTATGATGTGAACCATCTTCAGGTCTCTCAACCGTGGATAGCAGCACCTGCTCTGGTGGAGGTGGCAGGGGAGTGAAATGGACTCTGTGAGGATCCTTGGTTGTAGTCTGTTTACTGCACTAGTTTTGTGCTGGTTGGCCTCCTGCCAGGAGGTGGCATTTTCAAGAGCCCATCAGTTGTGGTAGTATAGGGAGGATCAGGTGGTGGGCAGGGCCCTAGAGCTCCCAAGACATTATGTCCTTTGTCTTCAGCTACCAGGGCAGATAGAGAAAGACCATCAGGTGAGGGCAGGATTAGGGGTGTCTGAACTCAGACTCTCCTTAGGTGGGGTTTGCTGTGGCTGCTGTGAGGGATGGGGGATGGTTGTCAGGACAATGGCGTTCTGTTCCCATGAGGATTATGGATGCCTCTGCTGTGTCACACAGGTCACCAGGGAAGTGAGGGGAAGCTGGCAGTTACAGGCCTCACTCAGCTCCTACACAGCCCAAAAGGCCAGTCTCACTCCCACTGTGGCCCCCCCAGCCCCCACCGGACAGCACCGAGTTTGTTTCCAGGCAGCTGGTGAACATGGCTGAGAACCGGCCCCAGGCTACCGGCCTCCCGGCTGAGAGAGCAAGCAGGGCTTTCAGGTTTCAAGCCTCCCCGCCTGCTGCAGCTTCTGTGCTATGTCTGCACTCCGATTCACCCCCTCGCCCGAGTTCTGTCCGGGAAACTTCGCGTTTGGTTAAAATTGTTACAAAGTTCAGCTGGAAGTTTCCTTCTCCTGTGGTCTTTTCCCAGTTCCTCTGGCAGCCCTCCCTAAGGATCTCTGGAAGATGAAGTCAGAAATGGCTTCCCTGGGGACCAAGGGAGCCCACAGGGCTCTCCCCACGGCTTCCTCAACCCCTGTATTTTGCACGGCTCTCTAAATTACCTCAGTTCCAGGTGAGGTCAATTCCTTCTCCTGTAATCTGGACCTTCAGTCTCCCTAGTGAGGGTGTGTGTTCAGGGGTGGATGATCCCCCTTTCACACTTTGGGTACCCACAGTTTGGGGGCTGTCTCCTGGGGCCTGCAGGAGCAATCTACTTCTTTCAAAGGGTTTGTGGATTCTCTCGCTATCCTGGTAGGTTCCTGTGGTAGTTCTTGGAGCAAAAGTTCACCGGTGTGAGTCTCCACACGCTGCGCTGTCTGTCCAGGTGGGAGCTGCAATTTACTCCTGCCTCCTATCGGTCATTTTCTTTGACCAGATGTAAACTTGTTTTGTCTTGCATAGTCCAGATAACTTGATTTTTCTAAACTTCCTATATTGATTTTTCTGTTCAGATAAACTAATAGTACTTCCATATGAATTTTTAGATTTAGAAAAATGTAAAATGTGTTCAACTAAATTGAACTAAAATTCTAACAAACTTTGTTATATCAATAGTAATTATGTTCTGTGGTATGTTATTTTACACAGAATTTCCAAAGTCCTTAATAACCTTAAGACCTTGGATTTATATTTACTCAATTAACAATCTCTAAATACTCATTTCTTCTTATTTTTATATGCTGTAGTGTAGGCACACCTTTGGGCCATGTTAACAGATGTTCAGCTTTGCCACTTTGCTGTATGTATTGTAACGGGTCCTCTTCTATGTGTTTGTGAATTTCTCTGGCTGTGGTGGACACGGAGGTGCCGGCCCAGGTGCCCCTTTGAGGAAGGACTTGCTGCCAGGGCCCTCATCAGCAGCATGGAGCCACCTCACCTGAGACCCACATGGCCTGGGCCACACCTGCGACCGAGCCCCACCAGCCAGCCAGCCAGGACCTCTCACCGTCAGCTCCTGCCTGAGTGTCCCCCGCTGGGCCGGCCAAGGCTTTCTCTGGGCTGAATTGTGGCTTGACTTCTCCATTTGCCCAAGTTTTGTGCCTTAAAAACCATCTGCACCCCTAGCTCCATCTCAGCAACTGCTTCCAGAGGCCCCCACCTTTGGGGTGACACTGTCTGCTAAAATGGCTTGTGTGACAACAGATGGTTCTCTGTCCCCACCTCCCAGTTCTACCTGCAAATGGAAGTTATTGGCTTGGGTTAACATTTATAACTAACATTAGTGACTGAGACTACACTAGGAGCAATAGGGGCGAAGAAATATGATTGTGCATTCAATGGGATGTGCTTTTGTCCATCAAGGATAAAGAGATTCGTTTTGTCTAAAGTGTGTGTTTGCTCCAGAATGGGAAAGAGAGTAGTGAAAGATACAACTTGAATGAAAATAGAAAATTATGGAAGTTTTAAAGAAAGTAAACCTTATTTTCCTTGATTCCAAATATCTGCAAATAATGAGTCTGAAAAAAAAAACAATGAAATGTGTTACAATTTGGGCAAAATTTGTTCATACTTAATGGGTTTGTTCATAGGAAAAAATAAAAGCATATGAATCCTTTGCTGCCAAATATTACATTAATGCCAGACTAGAATTGGGTCTTGTCTCTGTTAAAATGACCAAAGTGGTCTTGGAGTATTTAGTCTGATATTCAAGAAGTGATAATAGGCCGGGTTTGAGAGCCTTTGGAAGTGGGATTGAGTGGATGCATGAGGGAAATCTGAGTTTTGCCACTGTTATTTTTTGTGTTTTCTTTGTGATCAGTATATGATGAAGCCTTTCTCCTTCTACTGGATCTGTCTTTAACCTTTAGCTTAATAAACTATGCTTTTGCAAGCTGAGACAAAACATTCTTTAATATCTTACTCATCTCTTAGGATTCATAAGTATTTTTATTGAGGTTCTTTGCTTTAATTGGCATTATTTGCAAAGATTCAGTAAGAATCTGTCCTTTTTTTATCAGGATATAATTGTGAGAGGTGACAGCATGCTGGCAGTCCTCACAGCCCTCGCTTGCTCTCGGTGGCCCCTCTGCCTGGGCTCCCACTTTGGCAGCACTTGAGGAGCCCTTCAGCCCACCGCTGCACTGTGGGAGCCCCTTTCTGGGCTAGCCAAGGTAGGAGCCGGCTCGCTCAGCTTGCAGGGAGGTGTGGTGGGAGAGGCGGGAGTGGGAACCAGGGCTGCATGCGGTGCTTGCGGGCCAGCTGGAGTTCCGGGTGGGTGTGGGCTTGGTGGGCACTGCACTCAGAGCAGCTGGTCGGCCCGGTCGGCCTGGCCGGCCCTGCCGGCCCCAGGCAATGAGGGACTTAGCACCCGGGCCAGCGGCTGTGGAGGGTGTACTGGGTCCCCCAGCAGTGCCAGCCCACCGGCACTGTGCTCCATTTCTCACCAGATCTTAGCTGCCTTCCCGTGGGGCGGGGCTTGGGACCTGCAGCCCACCATGCCTGAGCCTCCCACCCCCTCCATGGGCTCCTGTGCGGCCCGAGCCTCCCCTACGAGCGCCACCCGCTGCTCCATGGCGTCCAGTCCCATCGACCACCCAAGGGCTGAGGAGTGCAGGCACACGGCGTGGGACTGGCAGGCGGCTCCACCTGCAGCCCCAGTGCAGGACCCACTGGGTGAAGCCAGCTGGGCTCCTGAATCTGGTGGAGATGTGGAGAACCTTTATGTCTAGCTTAGGGATTGTAAATACACCAATCAGCACCCTGTGTCTAGCTCAGGGTTTGTGAGTGCACCAATCGACACTCTGTATCTAGCTGCTCTGGTGGGGCCTTGGAGAACCTTTGTGTTGATACGCCGTATCTAACTGATCTGATGGGGACGTGGAGAACCTTTATGTCTAGCTCAGGGATTATAAATGCACCAATCAGCGCCCTGTCAAAACAGACCACTCGGCTCTACCAATCAGCAGGACGTGGGTGGGGCCAGATAAGAGAATAAAAGGAGGCTGCCCCAGCCAGCAGTGGCAACCCGCTCAGGTCCCCTTCCACACTGTGGAAGCTTTGTTCTTTTGCTCTTTGCAACAAATCTTGCTACTGCTCACTCTTTGGGTCCACACTGCTTTTTTTTTTTTTTTTTTGAGATGGAGTCTCGCTTTGTCGCCCAGGCTGGAGTGCAGTGGCACAATCTCGGCTCACTGCAAGCTCCGCCTCCCGGGTTCATGCCATTCTCCTGCCTCAGCCTACCGAGTAGCTAGGACTACAGGCGCCCGCCACTACGCCCGGCTAATTTTTTGTATTTTTTAGTAGAGACGGGGTTTCACTGTGTTAGCCAGGATGGTCTCGATCTCCTGACCTCGTGATCCACCCACCTCGGCCTTCCAAAGTGCTGGGATTACAAGCATGAGCCACTGCGCCCGGCCCTACACTGCTTTTATGAGCTGTAACACTCACTGCGAAGGTCTGCAGCTTCACTCCTGAAGCCAGCGAGACCACGAGCCCACCGGGAGGAACGAACAACTCCAGACGCGCCGCCTTAAGAGCTGTAACACTCACCACAAAGGTCTGCACCTTCACTCCTGAGCCGGCGAGACCACAAACCCACCAGAAGGAAGAAACTCCGAACACATCTAAACATCAGAAAGAACAAACAATTCCAGACGTGCCACCTTAAGAGCTGTAACACTCACCGCGAGGGTCCGCGGCTTCATTCTTGAAGTCAGTGAGACCAAGAACCCACCAATTCCGGACACAATTGGACAAATTGTGTGACCAAATTGTTTGGATTTTTATAGTGTTATATTTGAGAAAAACTTGTGTGTGGTAAGGCGTGATAAATGCCTCATGGAGGACCAAAGGTGGAACTTTGGACGGGTGTCCACACTCCTAAGGCCCTCCCTCTGCCCAGAGCAGGCTGAGGGCCCACATGTGCGTGGGAAACAGCGGGGACATGGGGAATGTTTAGCCCTGGGAGGGGAGGCGTGTGGTGGGCTCAGCAAATGTCTTCAAAGAGGTAAGGCTGGAGGAACGCTTCCTGGCGTTCTCTGTTGTTACATATGGGCCACACCCTGAGGTGGCTCCTTTCCCTTCAGTGTTCCCCACCGGACACATCTGGGTGATCCAATTTTCTGTTCCTTTGAATTGGGCTCCTCTCCTGCAGACCCTCTGTCTGCCATTTGTGCTGGGACTCCCAGAGTGCCAGCTTCCCCACAGGGCAAATTGGATCGGCCACTTGCCTCAGAAAAACCCTTTCTCATACCAGGGAGGCTGAGGCAGGAGGATCACTTGGGCCCAGGGGTTCAAGGCTGCAGTGAGCTGTGATCGCACTGCTACACTCCAGTCTGGGCAACAGAGCCAGCTTGATGTGGTCTCCCGGCCTTTCCTCTCTCCTGCTGGACTCTTGACACTTCCATTCCCACAAGGCATGGGGTTTCGCAGACTTTTAGGCCTCAGGGCTTGTAGTGCCCACCTCCCACCCGGTGTGCCCCTTCCTTGGCACAGACGTTTCCAATTCCCTCACCAGGCTGCTGCTGTGGAAGGGGCTTTGTGACCCCACAGCCTCCATGGCTGTGCTTTTACCTCGTCCAACTTATAACCATGGTGTGTGGCTCAGTCCCCTGCCTTGATTGTCTTCTCATTTTGGCATCCAGCAAAGAGCACAACGTATGGAAAATGCTCACAACTGTGCTAAAAAACAAACAAATCAAATCTGGTCTAAGTCTGTCATTTTGCAACCGGAAAAAAAGTTGTTAAGAAGTAGTGTGACTTGCCTGAGATCCTACAACCAGTTAGTGGCAAAGCTCGGATGAAATCCTAACTCTCTCTGGGCCACTCCTACCTGCCTTCTCTTAACACCTGCAATTCCTGGTGGCTGTGGGGACCAAGCTGGAACTGATGACCTTGGCTCCAGGCAGGTGCACGGGGTCTCTGTGTGAGAGAAAGCTGCTTAAATAGCAGTGATGCCAGGGCACAAAGCCCGACAGGTGGGGTACCCAGGTCCCGCCCTCAGCCCTCCCCACTGTCTCCACCTCCTGGGATGTGTGATCTAGGCAGAGCCTTCAGCGCTGCAAGGCACAGGATGGTGCCGGCTGTCTGGGGGGTAGGAGGAAGAGGTGGAGGCGGAGAAGAGGACGGTGATGATAGATAATAGCTATTACCCAACATAAAAAACGCTTGCCTCCCAAAAGTGGGTCTCTCACTCCTGGGACTATTTGGCCAAAGACCAAGACCCCTGTGGGAGGCAGGGAGGGGATTATTTCCCTAGGGAGAGACCTGGGCCATGTGGACTCTGCACCCCCTTCAAAGCCAGGGTTCCCGCTATGACTGGACAGACAGACCTGAGTACACTGCCGTGGGGAGGCTGCCCGGAGCTGAAAGAGTCAGGCTCCAAGGCAAGGCTGACTTCACGTCCCGCTGCATGGTTCCACAAAGGGGTCCCAAGGAGCCCGTGCTCACAAGGCTTCGAGGTCATCTCAGCTCTTATAGAACAGCCGCGCATCCCCCAGACACCCAAGATCTATTCTTGAGACTTTTTATGGCTCAGTGTATTTGAGCCAGCAGGCAGCTCACTCTCTCTGTGATTCCCCATGCACCATGTGCCAATGGTGACATGCTGACTCCAGGGCTCCAGGTTGCCTCTGGCAACCAGCACCATGCAGAGGGTCTCACTATGAATGACAACACTGAAGGGACAGTGCCTCCCAACAAACTGAATGCACACAAACATGAAATTCAAACCCCTCGTCTCGACATGCTAAGCCCTGTCCTCATTGGTGGCTAGAATGGGGTGGTGATACCCTGAGGACAGAATGCGTAGCTCCAGTAGCTTGGAGTCCAATCACTGCTGTTCCCTGCCACTAACCAGCTCTGGCACCCTGCATTCTCCTCGGGAGGTACTTTTGTACACAGACCAAGAAAGAGTCGGTCTAGGGGGCAGGCCAGCCATCAAGGGGGAGAGAAAAGAGGCCTAGATGAAGAATGTAGAGACCTGGGCTCTGGTACTGGATATGCCCCCACCTCCTGTGCAACTGGAGCAGGTCACTTAATCAGACCTTCAGCTTCCTTATCTGGGAAGTGGGGATCTCATCTCACCTTGCAAGATTATTCAAGTCAAATTATCATCTCCTTAGCCAATACTATAAGCAATGCACATTTGTTTAAGGATTTACTGCCTGGTAATCAGCCTTTTACTTTTTTCTCTGAGAGGATTTTAGTCCTTTAGCCATTGAAAGAGACAACCCTGGATTACCCTTGCCAAAATAAATCACTTCCTACTCAAAAGCACATCTCACTTCACACCACTGAACCGGACACTTAAAAATGGTTAGAATGGGCCAGGCGCGGTGGCTCACGCCTGTAATCCCAGCACTTTGGGAGGCCGAGACGGGCGGATCACGTCAGGAGATCGAGACCATCCTGGCTAGTACAGTGAAACCCCATCTCTACTAAAAATACAAAAATTAGCCGGGCGTGGTGGCGGGCGCCTTGTAGTCCCAGCTACTCGGGAGGCTGAGGAAGGAGAATGGCGTGAACCCGGGAGGGGGAGCTTGCAGTGAGCCGAGATCGCGCCACTGCACGCCAGCCTGGGAAACAGAGCGAGACTCCGTATCAAAAAAAAACCAAAAAAACAAATGGTTAGAATGGTAAATGTATGAGGTGTATATTTTACCACCCCTGCCACACACACATAGCACTTCCTTTTCCCGCGTCCCACCTTGGAATATTCCTCCCACTCCTGCACTGTTGGAGTCCCTCGGCAGCTGGCTCAAGCCCCCCCTCCACTGGTGCCTCCCCGGCCTGCATCAGGCCACAGGCCCTTCCTTTGTCCCCACGTCGAGACACCTCTCACCCACTGACTGCAACAACTGGGGACCCTTTGCATCCCCAACAAGAGTGCCACCGCCAGAATGCATAGACTGGGACCCTTAGAACACTGGTCAGCAGCACTTCATGCAAGAGAGACACTCAGTGTATGTTTGGCAATTGGCCGATTTCTCTGTTCACAGTGAAAGAAGGGTATGAGGCTCAGGCCTGCGAAGGACATGACTCCTTAGAAGTAGTGGTCCTCTAGCTCTTCACCATGTGAATTTTATTCACTGCTTCCCTGTGACGCTGATATGTTTTCTATTGCTGTCATATAAGTCACCATAAGGGAGTGGCATCACCAACATGGTGGAATAAGACGCCTCAAGTGTCATTCCTCCCAAGACACTGACTTAAAAATATATGGTCCAAAAAGTCTGTATGAGAACTCCAGAAACCATTTAAGAAGTTGCAGCACCCCAGGCAAACTCAAAGCCAGAACAGCCACTTTGAAAAAGGTAAGAAAAGCCATTTTATTTCAACCCCAAAAGCCATTCCTCAAAGCAGCACAATCAGCAGAAAGCACCCCGTTCACAGCTTCTCCCTCAAGGGAAAAAGAGAAGACTGGAGCATGTGTCCAACAGTCCAACTTTTCAGGGGCTGCCTGAGGCAACGGTTTTTATCTCACTTGAATTGGATCACTGATGGAGCTGATATACTTTGGATATCCTGGGAGCCACAGAGAACAAAAGAGCTCAGCAGCTTCTTGCAGCTCCAAAGAACCTGCAATACTTCAGATAGACACCAGAGGGAGTAAGAGATTACAAGCTCCAGAAAAAGAAACCAGAAAACCCCTCTAACTGAGAAATGACATGCACACGCCCAGAGAGAACACATCCCAAAGGTTTGAGAGGCCTCTGGACTCTCCAACCCAGATGACTGGTGAAAGTTTTCCCTTTATGAAGTTAGTCCTAAAAGACTGCAATAGGTGGCTGGTTTTCCAAATGCACAAATCACAGCATAAAATAATAAGACCCATGGAGAAGCAAGAAAACATGGTTGAATCAAAGGAACAAAATAAATCTCTAGAAACTGACTCTAAATGAATAGAGGTCTATGAATTACCTCAAAAATAATTTCAAATATTTCTCTTAAAAAAACTCAATGTACTACAAGAGAACACAGATTAACAACTAAATTAAATCAGGAAAACAATGCATGAACAAAATCAGGTTATCAACAAAGAGATAAAAACTGCAAAAAAAAAAAAAAAAAAAAAAAAAGACAGAGAGACCTAAGCATAAATTCTGGAGCTGATGAATCCAATAAGTGAATTGAAAAATTCACTACAGGGGCCGGGTACAATGCCTCAAACATATAATCCCAGCACTTTGGGAGGCCAAAGCAGGCAGATCACTTGAGGTCAGGAGTTCAAGACCAGCCTGGGCAACATGGTGAAGCCCCATCTCTACCAAAAACATACAAAAATTAGCTGGGCATGGTGACATGTGCCTGGAGTCCCAGCTACTTGGGAAGCTGAGGTGGGAGGATTGTTTGAGCCCAGGAGGTGGAGGTTGCAGTGAGCTGAGATCATGCCACTGCAGTCTATCCTGAGTGACAGAGCCAGACACTGTCTAAAAAAAAAAAAAAGAAAGAAAGAAAGAAAAAGAAAAGTTCACTACAGGGATTCAACAGCAGACTTGATCAAGCAAACAACAACAAAAGAATAAGCAAACTTGAAGATAGGTTTTTTGAAATTATTAAAGTAGAGAAACGAAAAGAAAAAGAATGACAAAAAGTAAAGAAAGCCTAAGGGAATGATACAACACCATCAAGCCAACCAATACATGTCATATGAAAGTCCCAGGCAGAGATAAGAGAGAGAAAGGGGCAGAGAGCTTATTTGGAAAAACAATGGCTGAAAACTTTCCAAATCTGAGGAAGGAAACAGATATTCAAATTCAAGAAGTTCACAGGACTCCAACTTGGATGAACATAAACAGGTCCAAACAGGTCAGAAGTCAAAAACAAAGAAAATTTTGAAAGCATCAAGAAAAAAAGTGACTTGTCATATACAAAGGAGCTTCCTTGAGACTATCAGTAATTTCTAAGGAGAAACATTATAGGCCAGAAGGTAGTAGAATGATCTATTTAGAGTGCTAAAAGAAAAAAACTGCCAACCAAGAATACTACAGCCAGTAAAATTGTCTTCAGACTTGAAGGCAAGAACTTCCTGTTTCAAAACGGCAGTGTAGAAGCAAGCTGGTTTCACTCCCTCCAACCCCCTGCCCTAGAAAACTGAAAAATATATCTATACAGCACTGAGATTCTCGCCAGCAATATCTCTGAACTCAAAAATGAAGATCAGACAGTTCCCAGGGCCACAGATAAATAAAGAAACTCTAAGCAGACAGAAAGAGAACTGGACTTCCACATTTGTGATGCCCCTCCCCTCATTCTGCCTATCGCCAAGCATATGGAAATATCTTCCCCCAGCTCACAGTTTCTACACTTGAAAAAGTGAGATCAAGGTGGACAACCAGGTCCCCCACCATCTTGGATTCTCTGGCACATTTGACCCTGCCTTAGCCCATGGAAAGCATTATGAGTGCCTGAAGGGAGAAATATCCTTGGGGACAGGCAGAGACAAAATGGGCAGGCAGGACAACCATCCCCAGCTCTGGAAACTCTGCTCTGTAACTTGGCTAAAGAAGACACCAAATGAGAGAGGCTGTTCAGCAGCACCACATGTAAAAATTGATTTCACAGGTCTCCTGGGCATAAACCCTTTTCCAGCCTTCTGATACTGCTGGAATATCCTCTTTGGGGCCTCCCCCATTCAAGAAGGGCAGCATTCATACCATTTATTACAGCTTGGTGAACCTGGATTTAAGGCACCACCTACAGCTATAAAGGAGCCAGGCAACCTAGTGGTAAAGAAGCTCTGCACAAACATACCCAATACAAGCCAGACAAAGAAGACTTAAATAACTAATCCCTCAATGCAAACATGTAGACTACATCCACAAGAAACAACTGTGAACAGGGAACCATGACCTCCCCAAATAGAAAAAGCAAGGAACCAGTGACTGACCCTAATAAGATGGCAATATGTGAGCTCTCTAAGAATCCAAAACTGCAGGGTTTTTTTGTTTGTTTGATTTAGAGACCGAGGCCAGGCTTGGATGCAGTGTCATGATCTTAGTTCACTGCAACCTCAAACTGTTGGACTCAAACAATCCTCTCAAGTAGCTAGGACTACAGATGTATGCCACCATACCTGGCTGATTTCTTTTTTAATTATGTTTTTTGTAAAAATGGAGTCTCACTATGTTGGCCAGCCTGGTCTCAAACTCCCGGCCCCAAGTAGGTCTCCTTTCTGAGCTCCTCAAAGCACTGGGATTACAGGTGTGAGCCATCATGCTCAGCCCAAAACTGCAGTTTTAAGGAAACTCAATGATCTTCATGATAACACAGAAAAGCAATTGAGAAATTTAACAAAAAGATTGAAATAATTAAAAAGATCACACATAACTCTTAGAACTGAGAAATACATGTGCTGAACTGAAAGTTATTAGAGGCTCTCGACAGCAGAATGGACGAAGCACAGGAAAGAATCAATGAGGCTGAAGACAGCCTATTTGAAAATATATAGTATGAGGAGAAAAGAGAAAAAAAGAGTGAAAAGGAAAAAAGATTACCTATAAGATATAGAAAATTACTTCAAAAAAACAAACAAGAATTATTGGTGTTCAAGAGGGAGTTGAACAAGAGTAAGGGGGGGGTAGAAAGCATATTCAAAAAGAAAAATAGAAAACTTTCCAAAACCTGAGAAAGATATAAATAACCAGGTACAAGAAGGTAAGAGATCACCAGATTTGACCCAAATAAGACAAACTCTGAAAGGTCAAGAACAAAGAGAAGGTCCTAAAACCAGCAAGAGAAAAGAAGCAAATCATACATAAAGGAGCTACAATTTGTCCAGCAACAGACTTCTCAATGGAAACCATACAAGCCAACAGAGAGTGAGACCACATTTTCAAAGTGATGAAACAAAAAAAAACCCTGCCATTCAACAATACTGTACCCAGCAAAGTTATCCTTCAAACATGAAGAAGAGATAGTCTTTTTCAGACAAACAAAACTGAGAGTTCACCACCACGACACCCATCTTACAAGAAATGCTAAAGATAGATCTTTAATCTGAAAAAAAAAAACACTAAAATGCCAAAAGGAAAAAATAAAAAATGAAAAACATTTGAAGGTATAAAGCCTACAGGTAAAATTAAGTATTCAGCTCAGACAAACCCAGTATAACCTAATATTGCAATTGTTTTGTGCAATCCACTCATAGCTCTAGCATGAAGTCCAAAAGACAAATATATCAAAAACAATAATAGTTATAGCAGCCTGTTAAGAAATAGGTAATGTAAAAATATGTAAATTGAGACAACTAAAAGTTAAAATGTGGGGGTATGGAGTTAAAGTGCAGAATTATTTTGGTTTTTTTTGTGATCTAAGATAAGTTGTCATCTCTTTAAAATAACTTATAAGATGCTTTTTGTAAGCTTCATGGTAGCCATAATCCACAACCTGTATAGATTTTCTAAAAATAAGAAGGAACAAATTAAAACATGCTACAAGACAAAATAAGTTAACAACAAAAGAAGGCAGTAAGAAACGAAGAAAAGGAGAAAGGATGTACAAGACAACCAGAAAACAAGCAACAAAATGACAGTAGTAAGTCCTTACTTATGATGAATAATACTGAATATAAATGGACTCAGTCCTCTTAGATAAAAGGCATAAAATGGCTGAATGAATAAAGAAACAAGACCCAAATATATGCTGCCTACAAGAAACCACCTTCACCTATAAAGACACACATAGATTGACAGTGAGGGGGTAGAAAAAGGTATTTCATGGGACTGGAAACTAAAAAAGAGAAGGTGTAGTTACATTTATCTCAGACTACAAATCAAAGACTGTAAAAAGATACAAAGAAGGTCACTATTTAATGATAGAGTAAATTCAGCAAGAGAATATAACAATTACAAATATGTATGCACCCAATACCAGAGCACCCAAGTATATAAAGCAAACATTGACAGATCTAAATGGAGATATAGACTGAAATATAACAGTAGGGGATTTTAACACCCTATTCATTAATGGACAGATCATCCAGACAGAAAGCCAAAAAAAAAAAATGTTAAACTATACCCAAGACTTACTAGGCCTAACTGACATTTACAGAACATTTCACCCAATTATTGCAGAATACACATTCTTTTCATCAGCACATGGGAATAATCTCCAAAATAAACCATATCTTAGGCCACAAAACAAGTCTAAACAAATTCAAAAATGCAGAAATCATATCAAGTATGTGTTTCTGACCATGATGGAATAACAGTAGAAATCAATAATAAGAGGAACCTCAGAAACTTCACAAGCACATGGAAATTAAACAATGTGCTCCTGAATGATCAATGGGTTAATGAAGAAATTTAAAAGGAAATTTAAAAATTTCTTGAAACAAATGAAAATGGAAATACTACATACCAAAATATATAGGATGTGGCAGAAGCAGTAGTAAGAGGGAAGTTTATAGCAATAAATGGCTATATCAAAAATGTAGAAAGGGACTTCGAATAAACAACCTAAAATACACCTCAAGGAATTAGAAAAGCAAGAACAAACCAAACCCAAAATTAGTAGAAGAAAAGAAATAATAAAGATCAGAGCAAAAATAAATAAAATTGAGACAAAAAAAATACAGAAATCAACAAAATGAAAAGTTGATTTTTTTGAAAAGATAAAATTGACAAACCTTTAGCTAGACTAAGAGAAAATGAAAGAAGACCCAAATAGATAAAATTAGAAACAAAAAAGGAAACATAACAACTAGGCCACAGAAATACAAAGAATCATTGGAGACTATTGTGAATAACTATATGCCAACAAATTGGAAAACATAGAATAAATGGATACATTCCTGGACACGTTCACCCCATCAAGATTGAACCATGAAGAAATAGAAAACTTCAACAAACTGATAATGAGTAACAAAATTGAAGCCATAATAAAAAGTTTGCTGTTAAAAAAAGAAAGAAAGTGGCCAGGCGTGGTGGCTTATGCCTGTAATCCCAGCACTTTGGGAGGCCATGGCAGGTGGATCATGAGGTCAGGAGATCAAGACCATCCTGGCTAACATGGTGAAACCCCATCTCTACTAAAAAAAAAAATACAAAAATAAAAAATTAGCTGGGCGTGGTGGTGGGCACCTGTAGTCCCAGCTAGTCAGGAGGCTGAGGCAGGACAATGGCATGACCCCAGGAGGCGGAGTTTCCAGTGAGCCGAGATCATGCCACTGCACTCCAGCCTGGGCAACACAGCAAGACTCTGTCTCAAAAAAAAAAAAAAAAAGAAAGAAAGCCCAGGACATAATGGCTTCACTGTTGAATTCTACCAAATGTTTTATAAAGAACTAGAACCAATTCTACTCAAACTCCTAAAAAAAAGTTGAAGTAGAGGGAATACTTCCAAACTTGTCTATGAAGCCAGCATTACCCAGACAAAGACACAACAAAAAAAGAAAATGGTAGGTCAGTATCACTGATTGAACATAGAGGCAAAAATCTTCAACAAAATACTAGCAAATTGAATTTAACAACACATTAAAATGATTATTCACCATGGTCAAATGGGATCTATCCCAGAGATGCAAGGATGGTTTAACATATGCAAATCAATAAATATGATACATCACATTAACAGAACCAAGAACAAAATCTATATGATCATCTCAACACATCCAGAAGAAGCATTCAATAAAACTCAGCATCCCTTCATGATAAAACCCATCATCAAACTGAGTATAAAAGGAACATACCTCAAAATAATATAGGCTATATATAACAATTCCTGAATAGGGAAAAATTGAAGGCCCTTCCTCTAACATATGGAACAAGTCAAAAAAACACCTACTTTCAACCCTTTCTTTTTTTTGAAACAGAGTCTCGGTCTGTCACCCAGGCTGGAGTTAGTGGTATGATCTTAGCTCACAGCAACCTCCACCTCCTGGGTTCAAGTGATTCTCATGCCTCAGCCTCCCAAGTAGCTGGGATTACAGGCATGCATCACTGTATCTGACTAATTTTTATATTTTTAGTAGAGATGGGGTTTCACCATGTTGCCCAGGCTGGTCTTGAACTCCTGGCCTCAAGCAATCTGTCCACCTCGGCCTCCTAGGGTGCTGGGATTACAGGCGTGAGCCTCTGCACCTGGCTACTTACACCATTTTTATTCAACATAATACTGTAAGTCCTGGCCAGAGCAATTAGGCAAGGGAAAGAAATAAAGGACATCAAAATTGGAAAGAAATAAGTCAAATTAGCATTTTTCACAGATGACATGATCTTACACTTAGAAAAATCTAAAGACTCCACCAAAAAACTGTTAGAACTGATAAACAAATTCAGTAAAGTTGCAGGATGCAAAATCAACATTCGAAAATCAGTAGCAGTTACATATGCCAAAAGTAAACAATCTGAAAAAGAAATTAAGAAAGAAATCTGGGAGCCTGCATTTTCTCCAGTACTCACTGGGGGCCACCTGCTGAGGGATTTGGCTGTTATAAATAAAGTTGTGATGAACACGTGTACAAGTGTTTGTGTAGACATAAGTTGTTATTTCTCTTGAGTAAATACCTAACAGTGGGATTGCTGGAGTTTTACTACCCTTGGATGCTACTGTTGACATGGAAAAGACTGAGGAATAGTTTACTAATCTGCACATTGTTAAATGTTCCTCAGGAACCAAAGAGCACACTTACCTTCTTGGCATAGACATATCAAAGACTGTGCAAGCAGGAAAAGAAAACTTGGTTGCTGTTTTATATTCTAATGGATCAATCAGAATATATGATAGAGAAAGATTAAATGTACTCTGAGAACTTAGTGGATATCGCGGACTTCTTAATGGAGTCAAATTGGTGAATTCCTGTGACGGTGTATATCCAGAATACACTGATGGCACTGTAAAATGTTGGGAAGCTCGAGTAGCCAGTGAAAAACCTGTCCAGCTCTTCAAGGATTACCCTTCCAATATTTTTATCCATTTTGATATTAACTGTAATGATCATATTATTTGTGGTGGTACAGAAAAGTTGATGATGATGCATGGTTGGTGTTTTGGGATGCAAGGATGAATTCTCAGGATTTATCTACAACTAAAGACCCGATTGTGCATATTCAGAGACACATAGCAATGATGTCACTCAAGTACATTTCCATCCCAGCAATCCCAGCATGATAATCTCAGGTTTACCTGATGGCCTGGTAAATGTATTTGATATTAATGTTGATAATGAAGAGGGTGCACTGGTTACAACCTGTAACTCAATTTCATCAGTCAGCTGTATCAGTTGGTCTGGGAAAGGTTACAAACAGATTTACTGCATGACACATGATGAAAGATTTTACTGGTGGGATCTTAATCATCTGGATGCTGATGAACCAATTACATGTTTGAACATCCAGGATGTCGGAGAAATGGTTAACGTGAAAGAAGATATTTTAGACTATTTGATTGGTGGTCTATATCATGAAAAGATGGAAACATTGCTTGATTGCTTGTTATCCTTCCTTTGGATAACAAAGGAAGGATTCGGTTGATGAACATAAGGATTGGCCCATGTGACTAGCCTTCAGGGAGGGCATACTGTTACAGTTCGTTCTTTATGTTGGAATGTGCAGGATGATTCTTTGTTGACTGGAGGAGAAGATGCACAGTTATACTTTGGAAACCTGGAGCTATAGAGAAGATCTTTATAAAGAAAGAGAGCATGAAAATAGCATCCTCTGCGCACCAAGTACGAGTTAATAGTAATGATTCTTATAAAAGAAAGAAAAAGCAGTGTTAATACACTGGCACTTTGTTTGGTAGGTTTCATAGTTTCAAGTGATCATTCTTGTTTACTACCGATGGTAGACATGTTTAAAACTTTATGTAAAAGCAAGCCAGTTAGCAAACAATCCTTGAAAAATGTCAAGAACGGTTTAATGCAGGTCTTCACATATTCTAAAAAATTTTAAAGCCACTAATTAAGTATAAAATCAGTACATTGAAAGTAAAATTTCTAATTTTAAAAACACATCTGTTAAGTTACTAAATGTTGGGTTTAAGAAATGGCACCGATAAGGACTTTTTAGAAGTAGATACCTGGTAAAATTTAATAAAACAAGTGGTTGGCTGCATTTTTAAGCCCAATTTTTTATATTTTAAATTATCTTCATTGTGTATGAAACCAAATCAGACAATATTCTTCATTTGACGAGCATCTATATGCTTAACACACCTAATGTATTATGTTTGAGTATTTAAGTGTAAGTATTTTAATGACTCTAAATAGAATTAAACCTTTTTAGAAATAAAATGATAGGCATCTTTCTAAAATGAGAAAAATATATTTAGTAAATATTTGCACCCTTAATATTGTTAGTAAGCAGTAAACAGGTGTTTTGCTGATGAAAAGGAAGTTATCTTACTAAATTGAGACTCAAAGTGAAATATAAAAATGAAAATATTTATAATAGGACTTGACTTTGAGAAATCCCTATTCTTGCTGTTGTCCAAAGCATGACTCTGAAGATAACCTGGACTACTCTCTTCCCTCTTCTCCTAACCAGTTATTCACCAAGTCCTATGCCATTTCACCTCCTAACATCTGTCAGCTACCCTTTTGCTTTTACTTCACCACTATTACCTTAGAGAAGACTTTTGTTATTTCCCACCTAGATTACAGACTCCATCTCTAATCTGCTTCAGTTTATCCTTCTTGCTACTTCTAGGCTAACCATAAAAAATAGACCTGGTGGAGGTGGGGAAGTGGGGGGGAGAAACAAAACCATCCGATGATGCCTCATCCTGCTCAAATTCTTCGTACATTGATGTTTTGATGGAGCACTACGTAAACATTAAAAAATTATGTTTTTCAGAATCTTTAAAATATAAGTCAGTGCTATGTAGTAAATGGAAAAACTGGTTTGAAAGATTTCCTTGAGGAACTACATTCATAAAACAATTACATTCACAAAACATAAAACAGTATCAAAACAATAGGGCTTTTTTAAATTAAAAATATTGAAAATTCAAAAGTAATTAATAGTGTTGGTATGAGTAGATGGGCCTAAAACCAGACTAACAGTTTTAGAAAGTGAAAAAAAAAAAAAGAAATGGGAGCAGTGGGTTATTAGAAATAACATAAGTGGCTGATATGGTTTGTCTGTGTCTCCACCCAAATCTCATCTTTAATGGGAATTCCCATAATCCCCACCTGTCTACGAAGAGACCAGCTGGGAGGTGATTGGATCATGGGGACACTTCCCCCATGCTGTTCTCATGATAGTGAGTGAGTTCTCACGAGATCTGATGGCTTTATAAAGGGCTCTCCCCCTTTGCTCCTCACTCTTTCTACTTCCTGCCACCTGGTAAAGAAGGTGCCTTGCTTCCCCTTTGCTTTCCCCCATCATTGTAAGTTCCGTGAGGCCTTCCCAGCCATGCTGAACTGTGATAATTAAACAATTAAACCTCTTTCCTTTATAAATTAAAAAAAGAAAGAAATCATTTACAATAGCTACAAAGAATATAAAATACCTAGAAATCAATTTAACCAAAGAAGTAAAAGATCTATACATGGAAAACTATTAAAAAAAGATGAGAGATTGAAGAGGACTCAAAAAATTGAAAAATATTCCATGTTCATGAATTGGAAGAACACTACCAAAATGACAATACTATTCAAAGCCATTTACAGATTCAGTGTGAACCCTATCAGTGATATTCTTCACAGAAATAGAAAAAAATTCTAAAATGTATATGGAACCAAAAAAGGCCCTGAATCTCCAAAGCAATCCTGATCAAAAAGAGCAAAGCAGGAGGCATCACACTACCTGACTTCAGAGTAAATAGACAACCTATAGAATAGGACAAAATATTTGCTACCTCTGCATCTGACAAGGGTCTAATATCCAGCATCTACAAATAGCTTAAACAAATTTACAAGAAAAAAAAAAAACATTAAAAAGTGGGCAAAGTACATGAACAGACACTTTTCAAAAGAAGACATACATGCGGCCAACAAGCATATGAAAAAAAGTTCAATATCATTGATCATTAGAGAAATGCAAATCAAAACCACAATGAGATACCATCTTACACCACTCAGAATGGCTATTATTAAAAAGTCAAAAAATTACGGATGCTGGTGAGGATGTGGAAAAAGGGAATGCTTATACACCGTTGGTGGGAGTGTAAATCAGTGCAAGTATTGTGGAAAGCAGTATGGTGATGCCTCAAAGAGCTGAAAACAGAACTACCATTCAACCCAGCAATCTCACTGAGAGGTGACAGCGTGCTGGCAGTCCTCACAGCCCTCGCTTGCTCTTGGCACCTCCTCTGCCTGGGCTCCCACTTTGGCGGCACTTGAGGAGCCCTTCACCCCACCGCTGCACTGTGGGAGCCCCTTTCTGGGCTGGCCAAGGCGGGAGCTGGCTCCCTCAGCTTGCAGGGAGGTGTGGAGGGAGAGGCGTGAGCAGGAGCCAGGGCTGCACGTGGTGCTTGCGGGCCAGCTGGAGTTCCGGGTGGGTGTGGGCTTGGCGGGCCCCTCACTCAGAGCAGCTGGCCAGCCCTGCCGGCCCCAGGCAATGAGGGGCTTAGCACCCAAGCCAGCGGCTGCGGAGGGTGTACTGGGTCCCCCAGCAGTGCCAGCCCACCGGCGCTGCGCTTGATTTCTCACTGGGCCTTAGCTGCCTTCCCACGGGGCATGGCTTGGGACCTGCAGCCCGCCATGCCTGAGCCTCCCACCCCCTCCATGGGCTCCTGTGCGGCCCGAGCCTCCCCGACGAGCGCCACCCCCTGCTCCACAGCGCCCAGTCCCATCGACCATCCAAGGGCTGAGGAGTGCGAGTGCATGGCGCGGGACTGGCAGGCAGCTCCACCTGCAGCCCCGGTGCAGGACCCACTGGGTGAAGCCAGCTGGGCTCCTGAGTCTGGTGGAGATGTGGAGAACCTTTATGTCTAGCTCAGGAATTGTGAGCACTCTGTGTCTAGCTCAGGGTCTGTGAATGCACCAATCGACACTCTGTATCTAGCTGCTCTGGTGGGGCCTTGGAGAACCTTTATGTCTAGCTCAAGGACTGTAAATACACCAATCGGCACTCTGTGTCTAGCTCAAGGTTTGTGAACACACCAATCAGCACCCTGTGTCTAGCTCAGGGTTTGTGAATGCACCAATCGACACTCTGTGTCTAGCTGCTCTGGTGGGGCCTTGGAGAACCTTTGTGTCGATACTCTGTATCTAACTGATCTGACGGGGACATGGAGAACCTTTGTGTCTAGCTCAGGGATTGTAAATGCACCAGTCAGTGCCCTGTCAAAACAGACCACTCGGCTCTACCAATCAGAAGGACGTGGGTGGGGCCAGATAAGAGAATAAAAGCAGGCTGCCCGAGCCAGCAGTGGCAACCCACTCAGGTCCCCTTCCACACTGTGGAAGCTTTGTTCTTTCGCTCTTTGCAATAAATCTTGCTACTGCTCACTCTTTGGGTCCACACTGCTTTTATGAGCTGTAACACTCACCATGAAGGTCTGCAGCTTCCCTCCTGAAGCCAGAGAGACCACAAACCCACCAGAAGGAAGAAACTCCGAACACATCCGAACATCAGAAGGAACAAACTCCAGACGCGCCACTTTAAGAGCTGTAACACTCACCGCGAGGGTCCGCGGCTTCATTCTTGAAGTCAGTGAGACCAAGAACCCACTAATTCCGGACACATCACTACTGGGTATATACCCAAAAGAATATAAATTGTTCTGTCATAAAGTCAGGTGCATGCATATGTTCACTGCAGCACTATTCAAAATAGCTAAGACATGGAATCAACTTAAATGCCCATCAATGCTAGACTGGATAAAGAAAATGTGGTATATATACACCATGGAATACTATGTAGCCATAAAAAGGAATGAGATCATGTTCTTTGCAGGACCATGAATGGAGCTGGAGGACATTATCCTTAGCAAACTAATGCAGGAACAGAAAACCAAATACCGTATGTTCTCACTTATAAGTGGGAGCTAAGTGATGAGAACACTTGGACACAAAGAAGGGAACAACAGACACTGGGGCCTACCTGAAGGTGGATGGTGGGAGAAGAGAGAGGAGTAAAATAAGTAACTATTGGATAGTAGGCTTAGTACTGGGGTCGTTAAATAATCTGTACAACAAACCCGCATGACATGAGTTTATGCATATAACAAACCTGCACATGTACTGCTGAACCTAAAATAAAAGTTTACAATAGAACATGGGCAAAAGATCTGAATAGACATTTCTCAAAAGAAGACATACGAATGGCAAACGGGTATATGAAAAAATGCTCAACATCACGAATTATCAGAGAAACGCAAATCAAAACTACAGATCTCACCCCAGTTAAAATGGCTTTTATCAAACAGGCAATAACAGATGTTGGCATGTGGATGGAGAAAGGGCAACCTTTGTACACTACTGGTGGGAAAGTAAATTAGTATAGCCACTATTGAGAATGGTATAGAGGTTCCTCAAAAACTACAAATAGAACTACTATATGCTCCAGCAATTCCACTACTGGGTATATGTCCAAAAGAAAGAAAATAAGATACTGAAAAGATATCTGCACTCTCATGTTAATTGCAGCATTAGTCACAATAGCCAAAATAAGGAATCAGCCTAAAGGCTCATCACTAAATGGATTAATAAAGAAAATGCGTTATATAGCTTGTTATATTTTATATAGTATTTATATTGTATTTTTATAATATAAAAAGAATAAAATATTGTCATTTGCAACAACATGGATAGAACTGGAGGTCATTATATTAAGTGAAAAAGAAAGAAAGAAAAGAAAGAACTTTAACAACACCGTAGACCAACTAAGCCTAACAGACACATACAAAACACTCCACCCAACAACAGCAGAATACACATTCTTCTCAAGTGTACACAGATGTACACAGATCACAGGTTATGCCACAAAAGGAATTCTTAACAAATTTAAGAAGATCGAAGTCATACAAAGCATCTTTCTAAACCACAATGGAATGAAACTAGAAACCATTAGTAGTAGGACAAGGAGAAAATTCCCAAATATGTGGAAATTAAACAACACACTCTGAACAACCAATGGGTCAAAGAAGAAACACAAACGAAATTACAAAATATCTTGAGAAAAATGACAATAAAAAGACAACATAACAAAAGTTATGAGAGTAACAAAAGCAGTACTAAGGAAAAAGTTTATAGCACAGAACACGTACATTAAGAAATAACAAAGATCTCAAATCAACAACCTAACTTTACACTTCAAGAAATCAGAAAAATAAAAACAAACTAAAAACAAACTTAGCAGGGGGAAGAATATCATAAGCAGAAAGTGAAGAACAGCCAGCATGTGCAGAGATCACACGGAGAGAGCGGAAGCAAGAAGGCAAAGGGGGGTGGTGCCAGGCTCTAGTTAACAACCAGCTCCCCCAGGAACTAATAGAGCAAGAACTCATTATCGCAAAAATGACACCAAGCCATTCACGAAGGATCTGCCCCCACCACTCAAACACTTTTCTCAACACTGCCACATTGAGGGTTAAATTTCAACATGATATTTGACGGGAATAAACAAACCATATCCAAATCATAGCAGTGCAGCTGCTATGGAAAACAGCATGGAGATTCCTCAAACAGTTAAAAATGGAATTAACATACAATCCTTGAACCTTGAGAATACTACACTAAGTGAAATAAGCCAGTCACAAAAAGAAAAATGCTAAATGTTAGTTTCATTTCTTTTGTTTTTATTTTTGTGGATTGCTTTTAAATTTTTTATTTAATATTGATTTATAATTATTATGTAAAATGTTTACATGGTTCTAAAATCAAATCTGAAAAAAAGGAATTTTTTTGAAACAAAGGAATCTAAATCAACAACAAAGGAAGGTACATTCCGATTAGTCTAACTTCCATCTGTTGTTTCCAATACCCTGTTCCCTCCCTCATCATATAAATAACAATTTATATATATAGATATATATATGAGATGATTATTACTATTTTAGAAAGAGTATATTCCACAATAATTAAGACCATCGGCTTTATAGTTATGAATTCCTTCATTTAGCATGTATTTAGTTCACACCTATTATGTGCCAGACTTGTGTTAGACCCTGGAGATATACTAATGGTCTATGTCATCATAAAACTTCTTTTTTAAAAATTGTGGACAAAAACATATAAATTTTACCGTCTTAACCATTTCTAAGCACACAGTTCAGTAGTGTTCACTGTAAGCACCTTGTGTGCATCAGAGTTCTAGAAATTTTCATCTGATAAAACTGAAACTCTAGACCCACTGAAGAAAAACTCTCCTTTCTCCCTTTTCCCAGACCCTGGCAACCATTACTTTACTTTGTTTTTAAAAGTTTGACTACTTTCAATACCTCATATAAATGGAATCCTGTAGCATTTTTCTTTTTGTGACTGGCTTATTTCACTTAGTGAACTGTCCTCAAGGTTCATCCATGACCGGATTTTCCTCTTTTTGAAGGTGGAATAATATTCTGTTGTACCTAAGCACCACATTTTATTCATCCATCCATCCAACCATCCATTGGTGGACATTTAGGCTGCTTCTACCTCTTGACTTTTGTGAACAGTGCTGCTATGAATGTGAGTGTGCAGTTAGCTCTTCAAGACCTGTGTTCAGTTCTTTTGGATATATACCCAGAATTAAGATTGAAGGATTGTATGTTAATTCCATTTTTAATTATTTGAGGAATCTCCATGCTGTTTTGCATAGCAGCTGCACTGCTATGGTTTGGATATAGTTTGTTTGTTCCTATCAAATATCATGTTGAAATTTAACCCTCAATGTGGCAGTGTTGAGAAAAGTGTTTGGGTGATGGGGGCAGATCCTTCATGAATGGCTTGGTGTCATTTTTGCGATAATGAGTTCTTGCTCTATTCCTGTGGGAGCTGGTTGTTAACTAGAACCTGCACCACCACCCCCCTTGCCTTCTTGCTTCCTCTCTCACCATGTGATCTCTGCACATGCTGACTGCTCTTCACCTGCTGCTATGAGTAGATGCAGTCTGAGGCCCTCACCAGATGCAGATGCCCAGCCTTGCACTTTCCAGCCATCCAGAATTGTGAATCGAATAAACCTTTTCTCTTTATAAATTACCCAACCTCATATATTCCTTCATAGCCACACAAAATGGACTAAAACATTCACCATTTTTATTCCCAGCAGCAATGCAGGTTTCCAATTTCTCCATATCCTCAGCAAAACTTGTTATTTTTTTTTAAGTTTTATTTTTATTTTTATTTTGTATAGTGATCATCCTAATGGGTATGAGGTGATATCCCGCTGTGGTTTTGATTTACATTTCCCTGGTGATTAATGATGATGTTGCACATCTTTTCATACGTTTGTGGGCAATTCGTATATCTTATTTGGAGAAATGTCTATTAAAGTCCTTTATCTAGTTTTTAATCAGCATGTTTGTTTTTTTGTTGTTGTTGAGTTGTAGGAGTTCTTTATAAATTCTGGATATTAATGTGTTATCAGATAAATGATTGGCAAATATGTTCTTTCATTCTGTGGGTTGCCTTTTCACCATGTTGATTGTTTCCTTTGTCACACAGAAGTTTTTAAGTTTGACATAGTCCCATTTGTCTATTTTCTGTTTTGGTGTCATAGTCAAGAAATCAATGCCCATTCCAATGCCATAAAGCTTTTTCCATTTTCCTTTCAGGGTTTTACAGTTTGGGATCTTACATTTAGGATTTTGTCCATTTTGAGGTAACTTTTGTATATGGTATAAGGTAAGAGCCCAAATTCATTCTTTTGCATGTGGATATCCTGTTTTCCCAACAGCATTTGTTGAGGAGATTATCTTTACCCACTGTGTAGCCTTGTCAAAGATTATTTGACAATATATGTGAGGGTTTATTTCTGGACTCTATTCTGTCTTTATGCCAGTATCATACTGTTTTGATCACTATAGCTTTGCAATATGTTTTGAAATCAGAATGTGTAAGGCCTCCAGTTTTTTTTTTTCCCTACAAGACTGCTTTGGCTCTTTGGGGTCCTTTGAGATTTTGAGGAGGGACCTGTAAGTAGAATCAGATGTCACTCCTTTGATCATGTCACATTTTATAGCAAAAGAGGGATCATCAAGGGTGGGTCTGACCTATTCATATGAGCCCTTTGAAGCCTGGAGTTTCATGTACTCCGCTGGTCTGGAAGAAAGCAAGCCCAGTCAGCTCTTCATATCCACGGTTCCACATGCATGGATTAAACCAACTGCTTACCAAAAATATAGTATTTGTGGAATGCAGAACCCGCAGATCTGGAGAGTGGATGCTGCCTCTTCCTACCCACGGGTTCTGCAGGGCCGACTGCAGGTCAGGAGAACCTGCAGATTTTGCTATCTGCACAGGTCCCAGGACCCAGGACCAATCCCCCACAGATACCAACCAGGAAAGGACGCATCTATGTTGTGATGTGCTGAAGAAGCTGGGAAACCTCTAGGAGGAGACAGGGACTCCTGGTTGATGGCCAAGAAGGAATTGAATGCTGCCAAATACTGAATGAGTTTGGAAGAGGATTCCAAGCTGCAGATGAGAATGTAGCTGACTGACACCTGGATTTCAGCCTCCTGAGACCATGAGCAGAGAATCTGCCAGGCAGTGCTGGCTTCTGACCTACAGAACTGTGAGCAAAAGTCAGGCATTATTTTCAGCCACTGAGTTTGTGGTAGTTTTGAAACCTGACCAATTGTCCCATAAAACTGATGTTTATCATTTCTTTTGAATAAACATAGAAATTGACCCTCTCAGTTTTAAAACTTGAGAAAGTTACATTTGTCTTATCTAAGTTCCTTTCTCAGGAAACCAACCCTCAGCACTCCCAGGTAGTATCAAGGAGCTGAAACTTACAAGCTCACAGCCTCTGGAGGATGAGTGGCCAGGCCCTCAACCCTCATGATTGCTGAGCACCACCTGCTGCCTGTTGACCAACTCCTCTTCCTCGTTCCTCCCTAATTACTGTTTTCCTGCATGTAGTTACATTTCTTCCCTTCTATATAAACCCCCAATTTTAGATAGTCAGAGAGATGGACTTGAGACTGAATTCCCATCTCCTCAGCTGCAGCACCCAATTAAAGCTTTCTTCCCTGCCAATACTGGTTGTCTTGATGACTGGCTTTCTGTGCTGTGAGCAGCAGGATCTAGACCAAACCCTTGGTGTTTTGGTAACTGTTTGTTATGCAACAATAGAAAACTAATATAGGGGCTGCAAACACAATATGTATTTGTTTATCTGTATACACTCCTCTGTCCTCTGCTAGATTTTTTTTTTTTTTTTTGGCAGGATCTTGCTGTCACCCAGACTGGATGGAGTTCAGTGGTGCGATCCTGGTTCACTGCGGCGTCCACCTCTTGCACTCAATTGATACTCCTATCCCAGCCTCCCAAGTAGCTGGGACTACAGGCATGCACCACTGGGCCCGGCTAATTTTTGTATTTTTTGTAGAGATGGAGTTTTGCCATGTTGCCCAGGTTGATCTCAAACTCCTGGCCTCAAGCAATCTGCCCGCCTTGGCCTCCTGATGTGCTAGGATTACAGGCGTGAGCCACCACACTTGGCCTCCATTTCTAATAAGAGTAAATCTGCTTTGCATACTGGTGGGCAATTTGGCTTTTTCACTCAATAATATAGCTTACGTTTTTATATCAAAACACAAATCTACTCATTCTATTTCACATGTTGGAAGCTGAACTTCCGGGTTCCACTCCGTTCCTGGCATCCAGACTCTTACAGGCTGCTCTGATGCTACTCACTGCTCTGTATCTTGTGGCTCAGTGAAGAAGAAAGGGGACTCTTGAGCCAACAAGAAGAGTTAGGGCTGGTCGGGTGGAAAGCGGGTGTAGGTCTTGGGTCCTTCCTCCTTCCAGAGGGAGGTGGCTGCTGTAGAGACAGCCTCAGCCCCTTTCCCTGAGCAGGGTGACCACATTGGTGAAGGCCTCTAGAATGTTTCTAGCATGTCTTGGTGTTGAACTGCTCCACTGAGGACATTACATGGGCTCAAGGTTTCAATTTCCTCCATCCAGAAAAGATGGACGTCTCTAATACTAATTAAGTATGCCTAGGATGAGCGGGGCCTCTCTTAGGACCAGGGAGCATCTGCCCAAGCGCATTGTGAAATTGAAGCATAAATGCCCAGTGAGGGCCAAGTCAGGACAGTCACAGTAGAGCCAACAATGGTGACCTCTCCTTCCCAAACCTCTAAGGGGCCCGCTGGGTTTAAGCGGGCCTGCAAATCTGCACCATCCTTGGCGATGGCCCTGGAGGCAGCCTGTGTGTCAGGGAAATGTCAGAAGCATGGCAGCCACCTGCTGTAAGAATAGAAGGCCCTGGGAGCCTAGGCGGCCGGTGCATTTGACAGAAGCCTGGAACCCAAGCCACTCCTTCATGTCCTGGCAGAGACCTGGCAGAGACTTGCCAGGGACCTCCCACCGTTAAACACTGTGCTAGGTTGGCCAGGTGCGGTGGCTCACGCCTGTAATCCCAGCACTTTGGGAGGCCGAGGCAGGCAGATCACGAGGTCAGGAGATCGAGACCATCCTGGCTAACACGGTGGAACCCCGTCTCTACTAAAAATACAAAAAATTAGCTGGGCGTGGTGGTGGGCGCCTGTAGTCCCAGCTGCTCGGGAGGCTGAGGCAGGAGAATGGCGTGAACCTGGGAGGCAGAGCTTGCAGTGAGCCGAGATTGTGCCACTGCACTCCAGCCTGGGTGACAGAGCGAGACTCTGTCTCGGGGAAAACAAACAAACAAACAAAAAAAACTGTGCTAGATTTTGCCTGTTTGGTTGTTTAGCAGGAAAAAAAGAAAAGAAAAACAAACAGAAATACATACATACATACTGTCCAAGGATATCCGTTGGTGAGCAGAACAAAACCCTGCCCCTACAGTTTCATTCTGTGACACACAAGACCTCAGTGGGTGAAAGGTACTTTGGTGTCAAACTAGAGGGGAGAGGGATTGGGAGGATGAGAAGTGGGAGTTTTATTCAGAGAAGTTAAGGAAGACCTCACGAAAAAGCCACGCGAGGAACACACAAGGAAGGAGGTGACAGTCAGATGCAGGGGTCTTGGGCGAGAACATTCCAGGCCAAGGGAGCAGCAGGTGCCAGGCCCTGAGGCGGGGCAGGCCTGGAGCACTGGGCAACCCACGTGCCACATGGAGGCAGTGGCTCTCACCACCATCCTGGCCTCTGGAGTCCTTCACATGAGTCACAGAAGAAAAACTTGTTATATCTGAGTATTATTTTTGTGATCTTACTCTTTGATTTAAAACATTTTTTATTGCAGACATTTTATTTATTTATTTATTTATTTATTTATTTATTTATTTATTTTGTATTTATTGAGATGGAGTCTCGCTCTGTCATCCAGGCTGGAGTACAGTGGCGCAATCTCGGCTCACTGCAACCTCTGCCCCCTGGTTTCAAGCAATTGTCATGTCTCAGCCTCCCTAGTAGCTGGGATTACAGGTGTGCACTATCATGCCTGGCTAATTTTTGTATTTTTATTAGAGTCGGGGTTTTGCCATGTTGGCCAGGCTGGTCTCGAACTCCTGACCTCAAGTCCTCCGCCCACCTTGGCCTCCCAAGGTGCTGGGATTACAGGCATGAGTCACTGTGCCCAGCCAACAGTTTACACAAAAGTGGCTGGGTGTGGTGGCTCATCCCACTAATCCCAGCATGTATTGTTCAAGCTCAGTAGTTCACCACCAGCCTGGGCAATGTGGCGAATCCCTGTCTCTACAAAAAAAAAAGAAAAGAAAAAAAGAAAAAAAATTAGCCGGGGGTGGTGACATGCACCTGTGGTCCCAGCGACTTAAGAGGGTGAGGTTGGAGAATCACTTGAGCTTGGGAGGCAGAGGTTGCAGTGAGCCAAGATTGAGCCACTGGACTCCAGCCTGGGTGACAGAGCAAGACGACCCTATCTCAAATAAAATAAAATAAATAGTAAAGTAAACATACACAAAAGTAGAGAAGAGATAATATAAAGCCCTACACATCCACCCCCTGCCATCAGCAATTACCAGCATTGGGGCGGCACCGTCTTCCGCCACACATGGCTTCAGAACAATGCCCAAATCCAAGCATGACAAGAAAGTCCCTAACCAAAACTGCCAAGAAAGGCTTGGAATTGAAACAACACCTGATAGAAGAGCTTTGGAAACGTGTGGACACTGATAAGTACCTTTTATTCTCTCTGTGGCCAACACGAGGAACAGCAAGCTGAAGGACATCCGGAATGCCTGGAAGCACAGCCAGATGTTCTTTGGCAAAAACAAGGTGATGATGGCGGCCTTGGGTCGGAGCCCATTGGGTGAGTACAAAGACAACCTACACCAGGTCAGCAAAAGGTTGAGGGGTGAAGCGGATCTCCTGTTCACCAACCACAGGAAGGAGGAGGTGAATGAGTGTTTCACAGAATACACGGAAATGGACTACAGGTGAGCTGTAACAAAGCAGCTTTCACCGTGAGCCTGGACCCAGGGCCCCTGGAGCAGTTCCCCACTCCATGAAGCCACAGCTGAGGCAGCCGGGCCTGCCCACCACCTTTTGAGAGAGGTGTGGTGACCCTGCTGTCCGACAACAAGGTGTACAAGGAGGGCCACCTGCTGGCCCCGGAGCAGGCTGGTGTTCTGATGCTTTCTGGGTATGAGATGGCTGAATTTAAGGTGACCATCAAATATATGTGGGATGTACAGTCGGGAAGGGTCCAGCAGATGGGAGACGACCTGCCAGAGAGTGCGTCCAACTCAGCAGAAGAATCAGACTCAGACGATGATGACTGAAAGGGACTCAGGACTGAAGGTCTCCTGGAACCTTCTGGATCTCACTGGACCACACAGGACTACTGCCACCCCTCTAGAGAGAGCAGCTTATTTGGCTTTTGACAGGGACTGATGGGCACTGACTGTTCCTGTAAAGAACAAAGCTTTGCAGGATGTCAAATAAAGTTAAAAAAAAAATTACCAACGTTGTTCAGTTTTGCTTCATATATTATTCCCCTCCCAGCTTTTGTCTATTGCTTTGCTAGAGTACTTAAAGGAAATCCCAGAAGACAACACATCATTTTACCCGTATTTGATTCTTTGTATTCCACCAACATAAGGACATTTTATTTATTCATTTACTTATTTATTTATTTATTTATTTATTTATTTATTTATTTATTTTGTTGAGACGGGGTCTTACTGTGACCCAGGCTGGAGTGCAATGGCCATCATGGCTCACTGCAGCCTCCTGAGTAGCTGGGACTACAGGCAGCACCACCATGCCTGGCTAGGTTTTAAAATTTTCTGTAGAGTTGAGGTCGTGCTATGTTGCCCAGGCTGGTCTCGAACTCCCAGGCTCACATGATTCTCCGGCCTCAGCCTCCCAAAGTGCTGGGATTACAGGCATGAGCCACCACACTCAGCCAATAAATTTTTAAAAAATTATCATTATCACGCCCAACAAAATTAACAGTACTCCCTTAATATCTAACCCCTTGTCCGTTTTTCAATTTCTCTTGTCTCAAAATGTCTTTTGCCAGGTGGCTTGTTCGAGTCAGGATTCAGACAAGGTCTTTGTGGTTGCTTCTGTTGTGTCTCCAAGTCCCTTTTGACCTGGACTCCCTCTTTGGTGACTTCCTGTCTGGTGCTGCAGTTCCTGCGTGCTGAGCACCTCTCCTTGCCCCCTCAATCAGCGCCTGAGATAACCCTCTGAAAACTGCACACACATACAGAGTCTAGGGCTTGGGGGGTGACCACGTCTTCTTTCTGCCTTGAAGATTAGACACCAGTGTGCTGCAGCAACCAGGATGACCACAAAGCAAGACGCACAGGTACCCACACCAGGGCAGGTGACGGCGGCTCAGTGCATGGATTCACAGTCGGGCTGCACCCCAGTGCTTGGGCCCGCAGCTCTCCAGGGGCGCCACTTGCTGCCCCTGCCCTGCCAACTCCCACCAAACAACCAAAGGAGCACAACCAAAACAGAACACGGCACTTCCAAAGGGCAGATCCTAATCCAGGGCAGCCTAGCCTTGCCTCTTGAGGTACAAGAGCAGGGATTCATGAGACCCCGATGATGTGGCGGCCAGCGATGGCCATCCTTTCTAGGACTCGCGGGTCTAAGTGAGGCAGAAGAATAGGGTATGGGCGCAGGGAACCTAAGGCCGTTTCACGCGGACTTCCTAGAACTATATTGAAAGGAAAACTCTAACTTTCCACCCCTAAGTAACAAAAGGACCAGAGGTTACTCCCTTTGCAAACCCCCCACCTTTTCTGTGGGGCCGAAGGGAAATTGGCTGTCCACAACCAATCAGACTGATTGCCGCCAGTCTTCCTTTGCATAGAAGTCCAACTTTGTAACTTTCACTTTAGCCTCTTAACCTTAGCTTTTTGCAACCAATCAGATGTTTGCACAGGAGTGTGACCTTTGTAACTTCACTTCAGACTCTGGTTGGCTGCTTTCCGCAACCAATCAGACCGATTATGGGCCACCACTTTATTTACATGAGGGGAGCACATGAGTGGCCAACGGGAAACCTCTAGCGGGTATTTGGACCGAGAAGATTCTATAAGGCAGCACTTGAGCCTGCTCAGGCCGCTCCCACACTGTGGAGAGTACTTTCGTTTTCAATAAATCCCTGCTTTCGCTGCTTCCTTTTCTCCCTGCTTTGCAGCACGTTTTGTCCAATTCTTTGTTCAAAAGGCCAACAATCTGGACAACTTGCAGTTAGGACCCTCTACCGGTAACACGACCACTTCCCTTGTATGAGTTCATTTGATGTTCACCACCTACAAGGTCAGGGCTAATAAGAGCTCTACTTTTCAGATGAGGAAACTGAGGCACAGAGAGGTAAAGTACCATAAGTCTGGTGGACAGACCCTTAAACTCAGGCCGCCTTGCGGCGGCGCCCTTTCTTTACCCCAGAGCAGGGGTGCTGAGACATATATGAGCACCCTGGGGAAGCCCCCAGGAGAAACAGGAAGGACCGGCTTTAGGAGGAGAGAGAGGGCAGAGGGTGGGGGGAGAGGCAGAAAGCCAGGGGCGCAGCGGCGGAGCTCTGGCGCTGGAGCCAAGGTATAGGGGCTGCGGGGCTGCGGCGGGGACCAGCCTCCCCAGCCGGCCCTCCTCCCCTCCTGAGCTTCTGTCCATCGGGAGTGGGCTCCATGGCTCCCTTCCGCCTCCAACCCCTGAAAAGCAAGACGAGGCTGAGCTCGGAGCACCGAACTGCCCCCCAGAGCGCCCGGCCACCCTCACCACTGGCGCCGAGCGCGGACTCCCCAAGCCAGACGTTTCCTCCTGAGGTCCCCCGCAGAGGAGTCGCCATTCCTGCTTTTGCCTGCGCCGCGAAAGCGAGCTGTTTTCGCCTCCGTCTGCCCCGCGTGGACTTGCCAGCATTGCCGCCTTCCACCGCGACGGCAGCCTCGGCCCAGCCGCCACCGCAGTTGTCTCGATCAGGATTCCTCCTAGGCCAGCGCCTCCTGGTGCTGCCTGGGAACCCCGCAGACGCGCGCCTCAGGACCCCTGAAACACGGGCCCGCGGGGACCCCAGTTCTGCAGCCGCAGTCATGAGGCCCCGCCAGGGTGGCGACGGTTCGCTTCTGCCCGGGCCTCCCCTGTGGCTCCGAGCGCCGAGGGGAAGGTGCGGGCGCCCCACTCCCTGCGGGGACTGGACTCCGCACACACGCGCTGGGCCTCGCGCCCCGAAAGGAGGCTCTGGGGCCGCCCCGCTCCTCTGTGCATTTTCTGGCACCGAGAGTGCGGAGCGAGCCCCCCAGCCGAGCACGGCTGACTCGGTTTCCCCGGCACAGGCTGCAGGCTGCTTGCCCGGCGCTGACTCCTTTCCCAGCGACTCCCGAGGGGTGGCTGTCCCCTTGCTCGGAGCCGGCGTCCCCAGCAGCGCGCCCAGGCCCTCCGTGTGGCCCGCTCATTCCCGCGGCCCGGCGGACTCCGCCGACGGCCCATGCAGATGGCCTCGGGCCCGGCGATCTGGTATTCACAGCGCAAAATGGCATTTGAATATTCATTGTGCGCATGCAGCATTTTCCAGAGAACACACAAAGATCTCTCACCACAATTATCTTGCTCCAGCTTTAAAATATTAGCTGTCACTTCTTTCACGGATCTTGTGAGAAAGTAGTCTTTTTTTCTTTAACTCTTTTTCCCTTGAGCGAAATTACTACCTCATTCATGGCTCTTTGTGGCCACCTAATCTTGGGATTATGCCAGTGACATGACCACAAAGCAGCATGACTGACATACCTGACAGCTCTGGCTGGTGACACGGCGGCCACAGTGAGAGGCAGCCTTTGTGGAATGAGTTCCACTGCCGCCCGCCTCGCAGGGAAGCCGGGCAGGAAGGTGTAGCCGAGAGCTGCCCGGGGACCGTCCCCACCGGCGGGGACGTTTGCTTTTAACTCGAGGGCCCTGCGCACTGAGGAGCAAGGATGCCGGGGCACACCCACCTGATTCCCCCATTGTTGTCCAACATAAAACGTCTGCACCCCCATTTGGTTTGTAACTGTACAGTAAAGCAGCCAGGTCTGGGGACTTGGGTCCCACAGTGGAGGCCCTAGTCAGCCTTCCCCAGGCCCTCCCCACGACCGCCCCAGCCTGGTACCAACGCAAGCCCTGTGCAGCCACGCCAAGTGCAGGCACAACACAACACGTGCTGGCAGCAGATCCACTCAATTGTATATGCACCGGGCCCCATGAAGACCCCACACTTTTGATTCCAGCTTAGCACATGGGAACTTACCTGGGATCAGCCATTCACAGGGCTTCACTAGCTTCTGATGTGTTGAGTTGGTTATATTCTCTGACTTTCGGTCTCTCCTCCACCTTTTCTTTTCAGACCACAGAAATAATACATATTATTCAAAAATCAAACCTGACAGACCTAACGTGAACAATAAACATCCTGCCACCCGCCGTCTCAAAGGCACCCTGCTTTCTCTGCCTGCAGATGTTCTCGGTGCACATGCATCCAACATGAGTAATTTTCCTTACAGAAAAGGATCACACTATACATACTGTTTACATCTTTTTTTTTTTTTTTTTTTTTTTTGAGATGGAGTCTTGCTCTGTCACCCAGGCTGGAGTGCAGTGGCGCAATCTCGGCTCACTGCAAGCTCCGCCTCCTGGGTTCACGCCATTCTCCTGCCTCAGCCTCTCCGAGTAGCTGGGACTACAGGCGCCCGCCACCACGCCCGGCTAATTTTTTTGTATTTTTAGTAGAGACGGGGTTTCACCATGCTCTCGATCTCCTGACCTCGTGATCCGCCCGCCTCGGCCTCCCAAAGTGCTGGGATTACAAGCGTGAGCCACCGCGCCTGGCAACATCTTTTAAATTTTATTCTTTTGGTCATCTTTGCAATGATTAACATATTTTAGTAACTGATCTTTAATCAGTTTTAGGGGTAGCCTCAGGCTTAGGCTCTGGATGGGAACCGGCCCATCACCCTCCTTAGCACCCAAGAAAACAATGGCCTTCTTCATGGTCTAAAGATTTAAATAACTGGAAACATTTAAAACCTCTTAGGTGGCTTAAGATTGCTATTAAACTAACAGAGGAAAAAAAAATTTGTCGTGCAATACAGCAACCAGCAGCCACACCACTGAAGGTATCCAAGCAAGAGCAGGTGCTGGACAGCAGCCCTGAGCTAAAAACTGAGAGGTGACAGTGTGCTGGCAGCCCTCGCTCACTCTTGGCGCCTTCTCGGCCTGGGCGCCCACTCTGGCCATGCTTGAGGAGCCCTTCAGCCGGCGGCTGCACTGTTGGAGCCCCTCTCTGGGCTGGCCAAGGCTGGAGCGGCTCCCTCTGCTTGCGTGGAGGTGTGGAGGGAGAAGCGTGGGCAACACTGGGGCTGCGCCCTGTGCTTGTGGGCCAGCGCCAGTTCCGGGTGGGTGTGGGCTTGGCGGCCCGCATTCGGAGCGGCCGGCCCCAGGCAGTGAGGGGCTTAGCACCCGGGCCAGCAGCTGCAGAGGGTGCACCAGGTCCCCCAGCAGTGCTGGCCTGCTGGCCCTGTGCTCGAATTCTCACGGGGCCTCAGCTGCCTCCGGACAGGGCTGGGCTCGGGACCTGCAGCCCGCCATGCCCGAGCCGCCTCCCTGCCGTGGGCTCCTGCGCAGCCGAGCCTTCCCGACGAGCACCGCCCCCTGCTCCACGGCACCCTATCCCATCAACTGCCCAAGGGCTGAGGAGTGCAGGCACAGGGCGCCGGACTGGTGGGCAGCTCCACCTGTGCCCCGCTGTGGGATCCACTAGGTGAAGCCAGCTGGGCTCCTGAGTCTAGTGGGGACTTGGAGAACCTTTATGTCCAGCTAAGGGATTGTAAATACACCAATCAGCACTCTGTGTCTAGCTCAAGGTTTGTAAATGCAACAATCAGTGCTCTGTGGGGACTTGGAGAACTTTTGTGTCTAGCTCATAGATTGTAAACACACTAATCAGCACCCTGTCAAAACGGACCAATCAGCTTTCTGTAAAACAGACCAATCAGCTCTCTGTAAAATGGACCAATCAGCAGGATGTGGGTGGGGCCAGATAAGGGAATAAAAGCAGGCTGCCCGAGCCAGTAGTGGCAGTCTGCTGGTGTCTCTTTCCACACTGTGGAAGTGTTGTTCTTTTGCTCTTTGCAATAAATCTTGCTGCTGCTCACTCTTTGGGTCTGCACTGCTTTTATGAGCTGTAACACTCACCGTGAAGGCGTGCAGCTTCACTCCTGAGCCAGTGAGACCACGAACCCACCAGAAGGAAAAAACTCAGAACAAACCTCGGACACACTGCCTTTAAGAACTGTAACACTCACCACGAGGGTCCACAGCTTCATTCTTTAAGTCAGTGAGACCAAGAACCCACCAATTCCGGACACAAAATGACCATAGAAATCTGTCCAGGTCTTTTTCTCACAGAGGACCTCCAGGGTGACTAGCCCAGAAGGTAACTAAATTGCTTTGCTTGCTCAGCCTCTGTTTCCTCATGGTGTGCACCAAATTAGAACACACTTCGTGTGCAAAGCTGACATTCCTGTGTGAAGCTACCTGGTTATTCTGAGAACTCACATGCTGTGCTGGTGAGAGAAAACTTCAATTTTGTTTCTAATTGGAAATGAGTAACTGAAATTGTTCTCCCATATTTTCTTCTGGGACTCTTCGTTTTATTTCTACATGTGATTCACCTGGAAGATATTTTGGGCCAACCCATCTCTTTCTCACTGAAATGTTGCCATTTACCATCTACTAAATTTCTGTGTGTATTTGGGTCTTTCTGGATTCCATTCTGTTTCACTGATCTTTTCATAAGCCAGTCTCACCCAGGCTGCTTTAATTACTGTTAGGATTGGATGTGGCTCCACGAGTTTCCACTGAGAGACCTGGGATTCCAGCAGGCAGAGGCTGACATACAAGCTTAGTTGTTGCTATGTTTCTTCATAATAGCTTCCCTCCTGAATTAAACCCAACCACCAAACATGGCAGAAATGGACCACCAGCAGAAGAAGACACATGTGAATCCTGAGGACTGGTCCCTTCCAGAGAGAACGCCCAGGACGAGGTGGAGGCTCCCACCGTCTCTCCGAGGGAGCACACATCTCCTCACCTTGATGTCAGCACCAGGAGGCTGACAGTGACATCCTGTGTGGTGTGCCCAGTAGAACCAGACGCCATCACTCTCCCTCTGCAGCACATCCTGCCTGTCCTGTTGGCACCAACATGCCAACCTGAGAACCACTTTTCTACTTGAATCAACACCTTGTAGCTATCATTATTGGAAAGGCATTAAATGTAGAAATTGGTTTAGGGAGAATTGACAGCTTTAGTTATTGTTATCTTCTACTTTAACACAAAATATGCGTTCCTCATAAGCTTCACATTCCCAAGGTAAAATCGGGCTAATGAGTAAAGGAGAGTTTGGGGCTGACTACTCAAAATCTTTGCAACTTTGTACCTAACACCAAGAAGAATTGGGCCAAAGCGGTAGCTCATGCTTGTAATCCCAGCACTTTGGGAGGCCAAGGTGGAAGGATTCCTTGAGCCCAGGAGTTTGAGACTAGCCTGGGCAACATAGCAAGACCCGTTCTCCACAAAAAATACAAAAATCAGCCAGGTGTGGTGGTGCACCCCTGTAGTCCCAGCTACTTGAGAGGCTGAGAAGGATGGATCACTTCAGCTCAGGAGTTCAAGGTCACAGTGAGCTACGATCGTGCTACTGCACTCTGGCCTGGGTCACAGAGTGAGACCCTGTCTCTCAAAATAAAATAAAATTGCCATACCAACCCTCATAAAATTCTGGCACAGTTAAAAAGACATGTAAAATCTTGATATAGATATATGCTAAATGTAGGGTTTTTTTTTTTTTTTTTTTTTGAGATGGAGTCTTACTCTGTCTCCCAGGCTGGAGTGCAGTGGCACGATGTTGGCTCACTGCAAGCTCCATCTCCCAGGTTCACGCCATTCTCCAGCCTCAGCCTCCCAAGTAGCTGGGGACTACAGGCGCCCACCACCACACCCGGCTAATTTTTTGTATTTTTCGTAGAGATGGCGTTTCACCGTGCTAGCCAGGAGGGTCTCAATCTCCTGACCTCGTGATCCACCCGCCTCAGCCTCCCAAAGCACTGGGATTACAGGCGTGAGTCTGGCCAGCTAAATGTAGGATTTAAACAAAGGACAGGCCACCCTCAGACCCACTGACGGCAGGGACGGGCAGCTGGGCCACTACCCGTGTCTGGGAGAGTTCCTAACAAGCTACTGAAACAGCGTGGGAGGCTGGGCACCTGCAGAGCTCCCCCTCTGCTGGGGGAAATGCTGCCTGGACTGCTGTGGCCCCAGCCCCATCCCCACTCATGGGCGCTTTTCACGCTACATAAGAAGGCCCCCGGTGCCGTCCGGTAAGTCACTCCTACTCAAGTCTCCAATGTGCTCCAGGGGAACCTGACAGTTTCCTTTGTATACACGTCACACATTTCTAAGTGTATTTCTGCTGTTTTGTCTTCGGCTGTTTTCTGGCGATTATTTCCTTATGTATAGGAAGACTATTGATTTGTATATATCAATTTGGCACCATCACATTCCTAGGTACACATCTCTTACTGCTTATCATTTCCAGGAGGAATTCTCTTGGAATTCCCTATCAACAATGAAGGCAGCTGTGAATGACATGTTGGCCTCCCTCTTTCAGATCTTTCGCAGCTCATCTCCTCCCGTCCTCCAGGGCCAGGTGGCCATCAGAGGCCCATCCTGCCATGTGGTATGCAGCTGTGGTGAACAGTCCTGGCCTGCTCCCGACTTCAGTTTTAAGCGTCTCTTCACTCACATGGTGCGCGTTTGGCTTGAAATATAAATGCGCTGCTATGTTAAACCAGTGTCCACATCCTCTTGACATTTCCATTGCCTAAAGACACAGAGGCCTCCCTGGACAACGCATCCATTTTCTCACAAGGTCTGAGCCCCACCACACGCTGGTTCTGCTCTGGGCACCAAGGCTTTGGAGGTGACCACAGCCCTGGTCCCTACTTCGTGGTACTTCTGGTTTAATGAGCAGAACAGACGCTCAACAGAGAATCATCCAGCAGTTCCTCACTAGCGGATGGGCCATCTTCCCTGAGGACCTGGCAGGCAGGAAAGAGACATCCTCCTGCTGGGGAAGGTGTCCTGGTGGAAGACAGGAGGTGTTGGGGCCCAAGTGGGGAAGAAGCTGCCCTACTCCAGGGGTATGAGGGTGGATGTGACATGAGGAGCAAGTGAGGGGAAACGAGGCTGCAGAGACACAGGACGAGGGCAAGCAGGCTCCACCAGCAGAGCACATGGAGCTCTCTAGACACTTCCATAAAGACAGGGCCAGGGTGGCTGCCGAAGACCAACTTCCAGGACTGAAAATGTACACGTTGTACGGAGACAGAGGTGGCCTCTGCAAAACTGTGATGTGGCAAGGCCTGGCCTCTGCACCCTCCCCAGATCTCCCAGCAGCCTTTCTGTCCACGTTGGACACATCCTGAGGACGCCCCTGGGAGTCTGCTCAGATGATGTGGGTTCCTTCCCTGTCCTGCCTCAGCGTCTCGTGCATGGCAAGGCATAAATGACCACCTCTCCTCACACTGATTCGACAGAAGGGCGATTTCGTGGGGCAACCAAAACGTAAGCAGAATCTGGCTGCACTCAGTGGGGATGGGGCTGGGGGAGTCCTTCCCCCTCTGAAGTCATACCGGGAAGTGGGCTGCCTGGCCTGGCTCTCCATGCCAACATGCTCGCAGAACCTACCTGCCAGTAACATGTGCTCCTGTGCATCTTCTGGGTGGGTACAGGACACAGCAGGATGAGAACTGTCATGAACGCACCAGGGAGGATTCTGGCTCCAACCGCGGCTTTGCTTGCTCAACTCTACCTTCACTCAGTGCCACTCTCCAAAGCCCAAGGCCTTGGCTGTCAGCCTCCAGAGTTGGGTTCTCATTTGAGGGGTGCTAGCATCCTCACTGCACCCCTCTCCCATCTTGACAAGCAAATCCCTTAAAGACCAGATGGGTCATGTTTACTTTCATTTCCATAATCTCCTTTACTGTTCCCCAAGTTCTGAATCCTTCTACTCCTTTATATTGGCATGTATTTAACTTACAGGATCTTTTACCAGTGCACCTACATTTACACTGAGGCATAAAATTAAAAATATGGTCAGGCACGATGGCTCACGCCTGTAATCCCAGCACGTTGGGCGGCTGAGGTGGGCGGATCATGAGGTCAGAATCCAGCCTGGCCAACATGATGGAACCCCGTCTCTACTAAAAATACAAAAATTAGCTGGGCGTGGTGGTGGGCGCCTGTAATCCCAGCTACTCAGGAGGCTGAGGCAGGAGAATCGCTTGAAACCGGAAGGCGGAGATTGCAGTAAACCAAGATCGCACCATTGCACTCCAGCCTGGGCAACAAAAGCAAAACTCTGTCTCAAAAAAAAAAAAAAAATAGTGAAAGTGAAACAAAAGATGGGAGTGTGTGTTTTATTAAAGGTTAAAAGAGTTTTTAATCACAAAACATCAACAGTTGTTGGCTTGTCTCAATCTTTTATAAGCAACTATTTACCACCAAGGTGGCTGATTTCAAAGAGCTGGTTATATCTGCAGTGATGTTCCTCTTTAATTAAACACCCGCTGTGTTAGTTATCTGATGCTGTGGAACGAATTTACACAGGCGCCAAGGATTCAAACAACAAGCATGGATTTTCCAGCATCCGGGATCGGGAATCCAGGCACAGCTTAGCTGGGTCCTCTGTTGTGGGCTCTCAGGCTGCAGGTATGGTGTCACCCGAAACGGGGTCTCATCTGAGGCCCCACTGAGGAAGGACCTACTTCCAAGTGCCTTCACTTGATGCCAGCAGGATCCACTTCCTTCTGATCTGCTGGGCTGGGAGCCTCAGTTTGCAGCTAGCTGCCAGTCAATTCCAGCCTCACTTGATTCCTTGCCATGTGGCCCTCCCTGGGATGGCAGCTTGCTTTACTGAGGCCAGTAAGGGAGGGTCTGGTAGCCAGACAAGAGTTGGAATCTTCTGTGATGGGATCAGGCAGGTGAAATTTCCCTCAATGTGGAGGCCTTCTGTTGGATGGAAACAAGGGGCTGGAGGGAAGGACTGCACAAGGCCACGTGGGGACCATGGTGGGCCCCCTTAGAAGCTGCCTAGGCATCCGCCTATTTCTTACTCTAATAATCCTATTTACAAAGGAACTATTTTTAGAATGGCATTGCTCTGAACATTTTTATAGTTATCTGTTCATTCTCCTATCCATGCTCAGGTAATATAGGAAATAGTGTAAAAACACAAAACAAGTCAACAAACTAATCCTTATTTAAAGAAAAATAAATTTGTATCAAACAATTTCCCCAAAAGTGGTCCTGTGGGATTTTTGGACCTAGAAGGAGGTGTGGAGCAAGGAGTCCTAAGTGTGTATGGCAGTGACAGGTGAACTGACAAGAAGCTGGGCCTGTGTTTGTGGGGTTCGCAAAGTTGCAAAGTGGCATTTTGAAATTCAATAAATGCCAACTAGCAAACCCAAAAACTTACATAAAAGTTAAAGAGTGAGTAAAATTTATCAGATGCCAAGTGAATCTGCTCTGAGAGTTTAGGAAGCATCAGTATGAAACCCATACATCCTAACCGAGTTGGGTAGCAAAAACGTGCAGTGGCCTGGAAATGCACCTTTAAGAGAACTGACAAGTGGGTTTTCATTAATGAAAAAGACATATTAAAAAATTATCTAATTCAGGAAGAGGCTGGGAAAATAGTTTTTCTCTTTGGAGCAAGGCTTTCATCAACCTTCTATAAAATAATCTATCATGTTAAGTATCAAAATTTAAGAAATTAATACTGAATTGAAAAGGGGGAATGTTAGTTAAGAAAGAGAACAAGTTCACAGTTGTTTACGCACCGGAGCCACTGGGCGGTCAGTCACACTCCTGCAGGCCACGCGAGTCTGTCCAGGTGCTGGGGATGCGGGTGAGCAGGGCCAGCCAGGTGTCCTGTCATGCAGAGCTCACATTCCATGGGAGGGAGAGCAAACAGTTGTGAACTTGTGTAATTCTGTGCAGAAATCTGTGTCCCACAAAATCTATGTATTGCATATATAAAATCATCCCAACCTTTATTGAAAACTAAAAACAGATGCCCTCTTACACAGTCTCATTTCTGGACTCATTAAATCAGTAATGATGCACATTCATCATCACTGAGCTCTACAGAACTTCAAGTTTTGCCTGCAGAATGTCTTACCTGCTTGACAAAAGAAGCATCCTCACTCTTGTGGACTCCAGTAATCTCAGCTGGCAGGACACATTAATTTACAATCTTAGGGCTGCTTTACAACCAAACACAAACTTTTAAAAGCAGCGACATACTAATATTACATTTTCTCTACGCTAAGAACAGTTTCTACCATCTGTAACTGGGTACCTAAGTCAGAAAAAAAACAAGGTTTGAATCCCAGCTCGAACTTTTTAACTGTGTGACTTTTGGTTAATTACTTAACCCCTCTGAGCCTTTCTTTACGTAATACAAGTATCAGTTCCATGGGCCATACCAGACCCAGACCCAGCCTCCTATAAATCCGTCTGTCCACAGATGCCACTGTGGATGGACCACCGTAGGAGGAAGGGCTCTGTCCCTCCTCTCCACTCTCAGGTCCCTCCGCCATAAAAAGCCCAATCTCTATAAAGTTGTTGAGAATTAAGTACCACAGCAGACACAGAGCACTTAGGACACCGCTTGGCACATGGGAGGCAACAGTATACATTTAGCTGTTACTACTAGGAAGTATGTCCTGGAGACGCATAAGAAACCGGTAAGAAATCTTGGGGCAAGAGTGGAGGCTTTTCCGAGAAGACGGTGTTTACTGGGAGTGGGGAGAAACAGCTGGGCATCTGCAGCAGGGCGGTGAGCAGACAGCCTTCCAGAACAGCAGAGTGTGGCAAACGCACCGGAGCCACTGGGCGGTCAGTCACACTCCTGCAGGCCACGCGAGGCTGTCCAGGTGCTGGGGATGCGGGTGAGCAAGGCCAGCCAGGTGTCCTGTCATGCAGAGCTCACATTCCACAGGAGGGAGAGCAAACAAGCAGAAACACATGCGGCAGACATGAGGGCCATACCACAATGGACAGTGTGATGTGCGGAGGAGGAGTTTGCCTTGGATGGGGCAGGAGAGCCTCTCTGAGAAGCGGAGCTGGCCACGCCAAAGCCTGGGGAAGAACCTGAGACATAAGCACTGAGCTGGCTGGAAGAGCAGGGAGGCCACTCAGCTGGAGCTCAGGGAGGATGGCAGTGGCCGGGGGTGAGGACCTCTAGACCACAGGGAGGAATCTGGGCTTTATGCCACGTGCAAGCGACTATCCTCACGTATGAGCAGGGAACCTAGGCTCTGGTTTACCTCTTTCAAAAGGTAACTCTGTCTTCTGTGGAGAGAGAGCTCTGGAGCTAAGAGCAAGCAGGTGGTCTGGTGAGGAGACGACTGCAGTGGCCTGAGATGACTGAGCTCAGGCTGCTGTGGCCACCGCTGAGATGGACGGATGAGGATTTCTTAGAGGCACAATTTAGAGGGAGCAACATGAGGGCTTGAGGGTAAGGAAATGGGTTGGTAGAATGAGGAAAGCAAGTGAAGCCTGTGAGGCAGGGAGGGAAATCAGAAGTTTGAGCTGATAACCAAATGGAAACATCTGGCTGGACCCGAGTCAGGAGCTCAGAGAAGTGGAGACTCGAGACATCAATGTTGGAAGGGATGGGAAAGAACGGAGACAGATTTCCGATAGAAGGCTTGCTAAAGCCAAGCTTCTGCTGCAACCTTGCCTAGGCACTGCTCTTTCACGTTGGCAGCTGTCTTGAAGACAGCGTAGTCTACATTTGCTTTAGGAGTGGCGACTGGTTGCACAAATCATTTGTTCATATCCACGTGCTCTTAAAATGCCAAGCATCATGTTTCCAAATCATGGAGGCAAAGGACAAACTGCAGATCCCTAAAAGTCACTTTTAAAGAAGAGTCACCTTTGGCCAGGCATGGTGGCTCATGCCTGTAATCCCAGCACTTTGGGAGGCAAAGGCAGGCAGATCACCTGAGGTTAGGAGTTGGAGGCCAGCCTGGCCAACATGGCGAAACCCCGTCTCTACTAAAAACACAAAAATTAGCTGGCATAGTGGTGGGTGCCTGTAATCCCAGCTACTCAGGAGGCTGAGACAGGAGAATCATTTGAACCCCAGGTGGAGGTCGTAGTGAGCCGAGATTGTGCCACTGCACTCCAGCCTGGGTGACAGAGCTAGACTCTGTCTCAAAATAAATAAATAAGAGTCACCTTTACAGTGTTATCATTTAACCCTGTTTTTTGACCTTCTGAGTATAAATTGAAAGGCAAAGTAACAGTTGCACAGAACTGAAATTATTATGACTGCTAGAAACTGACCTTGGCAAACACTTAAAAGACCATGGCAAACAGTCTTAAAAAGCAATAGCATGGTTTTAAAATGTTTAAGGCTGACTGTTGAAAAATTAGCACAAATTCAAGCATGAGGTCATCTCATATTTGATGCACAAAATCTAGAACAGAAGTCAAGCAGTATCAGTAAAAGTACCACCTGTTTAACTTGTGAAAAAAAGTGTTTTTACAAATTTGATTTCTAAGCAAAAATTACTTGGCAAAAGTAAAGTGAAGTGGAAGAAGAAAAAAGGGATCTGTTTTTCTATCAAGTTCACAATCATTGCTTTTAAACTGTAATTAGTTTAAGTCATCCGGCCAGCTTTCTACAAGCCTCGAGGTCTTTCCACTCCACATAATATCCAATTGTGATCATCCCCGAGCTACTACACAATCTGGGATTTTGTTGCTTCAAAGTCAAAGGCAATGAGCTGGGGCTCAGAAAGCTTCATCAGGAGACTCTCTAATAATGGTGAGAAGAGCAATTAATAACTACATTCCTCCTGGGTAAAACTGTGTCACCGTCTTGACCTCAAGCCTACCACAGACTGCTCTCCCTGTATCCCACTGGAACCTACCCCATCTGTACCAGCTTCTGCAGCAGTTGTCCTGTCTAGCTTTACATACAGTACGTGGGCTCAGAGAACCTCTTCACTGTGTTTGCACAGACTATGAAGACTTTCCCTCAGTAAAAGAACCAGCTGCTTGAAAAGTAAGTTGTCCTTTCTACTCTGGGCAACTGGCTAAACGACAGAGGAACAGAGAAGGAATTTCTTAGGAGAAAGGAAACTGTGTGATGGAGGATAAAAAGCACAGAACAGACCCAGAGGCTGGAAAATACTTAAGAGAATAAAGTGATATTCTCATTTCTGTATGACAGCATAGAAAAAGACAAGCTCACTGAAAAATTTCTGGATATACCACATTAAAATATATTCCATATTTATTCAGAATATCATAATCAACGCAAACACAGAACTCTCTTCTCATCTGTAAAAGTTAAGTACAATACTGTAGGCTAGATACATAATATTTCAGTCAAGTTTTCAGTATTAGCTTGTAAAAAAAATCTACAATTATAGATATCCATCATACAAAATATATATACAAAAGCATAATTGTAGTGTAGAAAGATAAAGTTAACAAAATACAACTTATGTAATTTACTTTACACAAAAATGTATTCTAGTTAATTTTTTCCAACAGCTTCACCAATTAGTCGAATAGCAATACTCTTGCCTTCATCTGTTTGAATGACAAGCAAAGCTTCAAATTTGCCTGCGGACTTCGGTTTGAACTGCACGGGCATGTTGATGTAATGCTGGGCTCTGGAAAGAGACAGGCACATGACAGAGGCATGTCATGACAGCATCCGCGACCCTGTCGCAGGCAGCACAGTGCCTGGCTCAGGTGTTGAGGAAAGAGCTTGGTCAAGCTACATTCAGCTTAAATGTATTTATAATTTCCTGGATGCTATTATTTAATGAGAAAATAACACAAAGGAGAGAAAAATCTAAAATTGTATTAAAACAGTATTGCATACCTATATATTCCTGGCTATCCAGTAACTATTAATATATAAAAAGGAAAATAAGAGGTCTAAACTATCATACATATAGCTTTGTATTCTGCCTGCAAAAGCTATCTACCTAAGAAAGGGTTCGGGAACACCCTAAATGCCTGTTTTACTCAGTCCAGACAGCATATTGTACTGGAAAGATTAAAACAACTTGTCCCAACCCTATCATTAATGGGCTGTGCAGTTTTTGCTCTAAAATTCATGATCCTTTCTTTTTTTTTTTTGAGACAGTTTCACTCTTGTCGCCCAGGCTGGGGTGCAATGGCATGATCTTGACTCACCGCAACTTCAACCTCCCAGGTTCAAGCAATTCTCCCGCCTCAGCCTCCCGAGTAGCTGGGATTACAGGCGCCCATCACTGCACCCAGCTAATTTTTGTATTTTTAGTAGAGGCAGGGTTTCACCATGTCGGCCAGGCTAATCTCAAACTCCTGGCCTAAAGTGATCCACCCGCCTTGACTTCCCAAAGTGCTAGGATTACAGGCATGAGCCACCACGCCCGGCCCAAAACTTTCATCAAAAATATTCTAGAAACTTTACTTTCAGATTACAGTAATATAGAGGCTGGTAACGAGTGCCCTATTTTTATTTAAAGTCTGGGTTATTTTCCCCAAAGGCATTACACTTGTTTTACCATGTCAAAGATAATGTACTTTTTTAAAAAAAACTAACCTGGCCCATGCCATTAGCTACAATTTTCTCTTTCATGTTGGCGGTCAATACTTGGATAAATATAGTACCATTTGCCTATTTAAGAGGCTTTATAACTTATGAATTACTAAAAAATAATATCCCCAAAAAAATCTCTGGAAGAACTCATTATTAATAAATTTCATCACAGAATACAGAATTGTTCTATATTAAACTGAAAATTTAAGTATATTGTGATTAAAAATATATCATCTGCTTTAGATTTACAGATACACTGAATAAAATGGAATGCAATTTAGAAAGAACCACAACATTTAATACGGCTATAGAACACTCCCAGCAAGATGGATATATTTTAAAAAGTACTTTGTAATACTATTATTAAGAACTAATTTAATCTCTACACAGACACACACACACATGGGAAAAGGTAGCAGGAAAGTCCTCTGAACCCAGTGGGGAGGTCTAGTTCAGATCCTCTAACTAATGATAGATGTAATTGCAAAGGCACGCAGAGCAGAAATGCATCTAGGGAGCAGAGAGGCCATCAGGCTGTGCACGCTCAGCTCCCAACTCCCTGCAGGCCCCATCTACGTGGAAAGGGCTTAGTGGAACCTACAAATTCTAGCAACCACACTTCCTTCCTTTCTTTCAAAACATTTTTTTTTTTCAGACGGATTCTCGCTCTGTCGCCCAAGCTGAAGTGCAGTGGCACGATCTCAGCTCACTGCAACCTCTGTTTCCCTGGTTCAAGCCATTCTCCTGCCTCAACCTCCTGAGCAGCTGGGACTACAGGCATATGCCACCAGGCCCGGCTACTGCTTTTTTTTTTTTGAGACGGAGTCTCGCTCTGTCACCAGGCTGGAGTGCAGTGGCACGATCTCGGCTCACTGCAACCTCTGCCTCCTGAGTTCAAGCGATTCTTCTGCCTCAGCCTCCTGAGTAGCTAGGATTACAGACATGCGCCACCATGCCCAGCTAATTTTTGTATTTTTAGTAGAGACGGGGTTTCACCATGTTGGCCAGCATGGTCTTGATCTCTTGACCTCATGATCCGCCCGCCTCCGCCTCCCAAAGTGCTGGGATTACAGGCGTGAGCCACCGCGCCTTGCCTACTTTTTGCATTTTTAGTAGAGACAGGGTTTCACATGTTGGCCAGGCTGATCTTGAACTCCTGACCTCAGATGACCTGCCCGTCTTGGCCTCCCAAAATGTCGGGATCACAGGCATGGGCCACCATGCCCAGCCCAAAACATTTTTTTAAAGGAACAGTTTCCACAGAAAAAAAGTCAGTACACTAGCACATACAAGGTACCACCATTATCAAAGAAACTGAAAAAGGTAATAAAATTTGTTCCCACACATGGGTGAGGGGTCACTGCAGCTCAATGATAACTCTATTCCTTGGCTTCTCACTTTTCTAGGAACTGTCCTTCTCTCCCAAATGACATGCAGGGTATGCCAGGATTGTGCACCTTGCACTGTGCAAGGACATGAGGGCACAGATGAGGTGAAACCTATTAGCTACAACAACTCAGCTGGGATTAGATGTTCATAAAACAATAGGTTAAGAGAAAGATGCTTTTGGGGACTAAGTAGAAACATAAATTCTTTTAAAAAAGATATAAGAAAGAGACGATCCCTCAGAACCCTCAAAAAAGAACCTTTATAAGAAAACCTGTTAGTAATGTTTCCTTTTCCCTATTACCTTACTTATAATCTATCATACATTCGTGTTCACCCACCTCTGCACTGCGCAAAACCCCTGTACCTTCTTGGGGGAACTCTTCTGCCTCCTTAAGCTAGAATCAGCTTACAGCCTATAGGGAACAGCCACTTCCCTGTGCTAGTGCTGGAGCTTTCGGAGAGCAGCCCCACTAGGCCTTCCGGTGGCCTTGGAAAAAGTGCATATTTGTAAGTAATTATCTCCTGTACCCTATAGATGACTACAATCTTATTATTACTTTGGAAATGTGTAGTTAATGGTGTCATAGAGCAGACAGTGATCTACCAAATGAAAAATGTGATTAAGTAAAGGCTGGGAATTGCTTCTCAGGGCTTTAAGAACACAGATTTTGTTCCACTGCCAAGGCAAGCTAACTGTTGGTCTCATCTGGCAATTATGTTTTGTGAGCCTTTGTCTAAAGTCACAGTGTCTCGTGTTTGGGACAAATACAACAGCACACAATGCCGTAAGTGCCCATGACTTCAGTTCTGTGGTAAGAACTGTCACTGGGGTTCCTGTGGCATCTGCCTCTACTGTCCTGCTGCTTCTCCAAGGTCAACACAGGTCATTCTCTGCTACAAAGGAGCCAGTGTTTCCACCTTTCTTTGTGTAAAATTAAAAGTTTCCTATAACCCAGAGTTTAGTTCATTTGGTTAAACAGATCACAGAATTAGTGCTTCATACACATGATTTTCTTACTCATACTTTACCAAATTTACAATGAGCTGCTGCTATTAAAGCTATTGCTGAAATCGGTACTATTATGCATTTACCCTGTAGTCCTATAGTGATAGTTAATATCGATGAAGACTTTCTGGAAACTCACCATAATCAGAATAACTTAAGTGTCTGCCAGTAATAGAGTATAAAATTATTTCATTCAAATTTATCTTCAAAGCATAAAAGTTTAAAAAGATTTAAATATGTTCAGAGTACAAACTATGCACCTTGCAATACTATTTTAAATGCTAACTTAATTGAACTGTCCAAATTTTGCTTAATTTAGAAATATTTTCTCACGTTTCTAAGTTCCTTCAGATGCCATTAATGTGACACAGCTGCACAGGAACGCAGGGCTGTAATTCATGACTCTTAACTTTATGCACTGGAACAGCAAGTCTACAAGTTAACGTCCACAAAAATGTCTACTTTTACATGACCAGCAAGGAACACATTTCATATCTCAAAAGTGGTTTATAGAAAACAAGTTGAAGCTAAGCAAAATGTCATCTCATTTATAAAATTTGAGTTTCTCATTAAAAATGTTTTAGGCATCTTTCAAAAATCCCCTTATCTGATTTCCACTCGGCTGGTCTTGTCCCTACACTCCATATCAGAAATAGACTCTGCCATCTGTAGCACTATTGTGATGAAATAGGTTTAGGTTCTTTCTCTGGAAAGAGTCAAATCTGAATTGGCCCACAAATTTTGGCAGAAATGCAATTCTTTAAAAAAAATCTGTGAAGGCAAATTAAGCAAAGAATATAACATCAAAAAAGAATTTGAAATGACAGCGTATTCAATAATGAAAGTTGGAAAATGACTGTTTAACTGCAGGAAAGTTTTGACTGCCTCATACCTAGCTATAAAATGGAGAACAGTGACATAAAGCTATAATTTAACATGTTTATTTTAAATAATGATGCTTTATCAAAACTACAGATGAGGATGAGGTATATGTAAATACTGTTTTTTTAAAGCTGGTACTAGACTCTTCAAGATAATTTTTTTAAATGAAACTTTGTTTAGAAGCTTTTAAAAATATTTTATTTATTTATTTATTTATTTTTGAGACAGAGTTTCACTCTTGTTGCCCAGGCTGGAGTACAGTGGCATGAGCTCAGCTCACTACGACTACCTCCCAGGTTCAAGGGATTCTCCTGCCTCAGCCTCCCAAGTAGCTGGGATTACAGGCGGCCACCACCATGCATGGCTAATTTTTGTAGTTTTAGTGGAGATGGGGTTTCATAATGTTGGCCAGGCTGGTCCAAACTCCTGACCTCACATGATCCACCCGCCTCGGCCTCCCAAAGTGCTGGGATTACAAGTGTGAGCCACCACACCCGGCCTAAAAAAAATATTTTTTAAGGTAAGAAGAGCTCCTTGAAATAAAAATCTAAAGTCCCTCCAATTTGTGACAGATGTATGCCAGTTTATACAGAAGTATTCCATTGATCTACTGCATGTTTAAAAATATACTCTGCAAAAAGCTGGTGAAGATGTGGGATGTGAACCAATCTGAGGAAGCAGAATGAATAATGCAGTTATGATAAAATTTGAGTTTAGATAATAATAGTGTTCAGGATAATTTATTCAGTATCTATTTGTACTCAGTTACTAAAAATAGTTACAACAATTAGAAATTTAAATGATCTTTTTCTGAATAAACTAATTGCCTCTGCAGTTGTGCTACCATGTATTTTAGTAGTTCCAACCTATTATTACGCACACTAGAGCATCACTAGTCTCAAATCAATTGGGGCAGCCTACAATAACTGGAGAGATCCACAGACTACTATGAGAGGAGAACTTGGAGAACAGAAGTTGGAAAACTTGGATTTGGCTGATTTTTAAACTTGGGCCTTTCTCTTCTATGTAGTTGTCATAGGGATTAAACGAAGACACACTGATAATAAAATGAGGTTCTATCAAAATCTGTAGAGTGAGTGTTGATGCATCCTGCCAGCCAAGGTCACCTACAGGGGAGATTTAATGATGATGATGATGATGTTAACACCTGACGCTTGCTATGTCTGGGCATTATTACCACATCTCTTACATTCCTCACAATTCTATGCTGTCAGTAGCTAGCACTGGCATCTCCATTTTACAAATAAGGAAATTGAGGCCAGTTTATCAAGTTTATGATAATTTTTAGATGGATTCATTGTTGAATTTTCAGAACTAAAATCTATAGTTTGTGCCTTTAGGTCAGTCTCCTGGGAGAGAAAGGAAGGGTTTAGCCCTCAAGCATATTAAGATATTTTATAGTCCATAGGAGAAGGAAGAGGTGGTGTGAGAGATAAAAGAATAAAAAGAAAGAGTAAGGTAGAAGGAACAGTCCTCAATCAAGCCATCTTTCCGGTATCCAGGGCTGTGAGTGACTTCAATTGTACAGCACCGCTGGTCTTAGTAAGTGCATAAATGGCAGGCCTAGAATGTTTGCAGAGTGGTCCAAATTTTCATAGAATAGAACATGTTTCTGGAATAGTCTCCTAATGCTAAAATGAGAGACTTTACAATAATTAAATGACTTAAAGATTCAAAGATGAAATTAAAATTATTCTTCAGCATTAAGCCCAACAGAACCCTACTATTAAGTTCTAAATAACAGTGACAACCCAGTTCGAGAGTTCAACCTAAATGTGCATCATATAGAAAAAAAAATTAGCAAGGATAACAAGAAAATGAGGCCCTGATTTAAGAACAGTAAGGAGTGTCTGAAGAATGGCAACTGGAAAACACCACAATAAAAGTTTTCCCAATTAACCCGGAAAGGTTTTTGTCCCAATTAATGAAAATCTAAGTCCTTGATTCTCAGCATACCAGTGAAAATAACGTTTGAAAGAGGAATTACTCTAAAAGTCAATCTTAAGATAATTACAGCTCTAAGATTTTTTTTTTTTTTTTTTTTTTTTTTTTTTTTTTGAGACGGAGTCTTGCTCTTTTGCCCAGGCTGGAGTGCAGTGGCGCAATCTCGGCTCACTGCAAGCTCCGCGTCCCGGGTTCACGCCATTCTCCTGCCTCAGCCTCTCCGAGTAGCTGGGACTACAGGCGCCCGCCACCACGCCCGGCTAATTTTTTGTATTTTTTAGTAGAGACGGGGTTTCACCGTGGTCTCGATCTCCTGACCTTGTGATCCGCCCGCCTCGGCCTCCCAAAGTGCTGGGATTACAAGCATGGGCCACCGCGCCCGGCCACAGCTCTAAGATTTATGTGGCTGCAAATCCTGGGTGGGAGGAGTCACACCAGCCCAAATGCTGTGCACTGCGGCACTGCTGAGTGCACCACGGATGGTCTGGAGCTGGCCCCCTGCAGGCTCCTTTTCTCTGCTTCTACTTGCGAAGACTCTGACTAATGCTGTTTGGTGCTGGTGAGGAATATGGGGGACCTGCAGCAGAGGGGACCTCACAAGCCCCAACTCCCAAGAGACAAAAGTCCTGCATCGCTGATGAGAACACTGTGATCTGCGATAAACTTACCTCAAAGAGTACTTGGAATGTTTGACATAGAATGGCTCTCTGGGACTCAAAAACTTCAGCTGGAATTTAATAGAAAACACTTTATAAAGTTATGAAAGTTAGATCTTTTAGCATACATAAGCATACCAAGCATTTATTTATTACAGATACATTTTGTAAATTTAGGTATTGCCACAAAATTAGGTAGGACAATAAATGCTAACGTAATGAAAACATATTTAAGAACATTTTAACATGAATTTAATCTAGTTTTAACTAAAGTAAAGGTTGTCCAGAAATATGTGTGTATAATAGTACAGAAGAAAAAGAAAAGGTTAAAAATTAAAATATAAAACAAATTTTTGATTTTCAAGTAAAAGATTATAAACTTCCAGTGAGTTTATGTTCAAATACAATACTAAGGCATTTTTGGGGGGATGCGGGCAGGGTCTTGCTCTGTCACCCTGGCTGAAGTGCAGTGGCACAATCACGGCTCACTGCAGCCTCAACCTCCCAGGCTAAAGCGATCCTCTCAGCTCAGCCCCACAAGTAGCTGGAACTACAGGTACGTGCCACCACGCCCAGTTAATCTGGTTTTTTTTGGTAGAGATGGAGTCTCACTATATTGCCCAGGTTGGTCTCAAACTCCTGGGCTCAAACAATCCTCCTGCCTTGGCCTCCCAAAGTCCTGAATTACAGGTGTGAGTCACTGCACCTGGCCTTACATTGCATTTTTAAAAATTACCTCATTATGGCCGGGCGTGGTGGCACATGCCTGTAATCCCAGCACTTTGGGAGGCCGAGGCGGACAGATCACAAGGTCAGGAAATCAAGACTATCCTGGCTAACACAGTGAAAACCCATCTCTACTAAAAATACAAAAAATTAACCAGGCGTGGTGGCAGGCGCCTGTAGTCCCAGCTACTCAGGAGGCTGAGGCAGCAGAATGGCATGAACCCAGGAAGTGGAGCTTGCAGTGAGCCGAGATCGCACCACTGCACTCCAGCCTGGGCGAAGCGAGACTCCATCTCCAAAAAAAGAAAAATTACCTCATTATTACAACTTATAGTCTATAGAATCATCAGGAAAATGTTTGTTATCAGAGTAGAATGCATTTATTTTTCCAAAACCCATAGTAATATTTCCAACTTACTGAGTGTGTAATAAAAGAATTATTTCGCAGATTGACTTTAAGTGTCCGTGACTCCCCCACACTAGTCGGCAAGAACCTGTACACATCCTCTGGGGCATAAACTCCGCGAGCAGTCACATCAAGCTGCCTGCTTTGGGAATAGGTGTAAAAGTTAAGAATCTGAAATCCACAGTAACTTAAACCGTTTTTATATATTGAAATTATGTAGTATTGCATTAATTTGTGTTTTTCTCGGCAATTTATTTTCAAATATAAGTTTTGTAATGACAACTTATCTAATTTATGTGAAGAGGATGACAGCAGGAATCCTCTCATAAAGGGTGCTGGATAGGTCTCACACTCCTCACAGCCTGGGTCACTACCTGCCAGAAGCCCAGTTTGTATGAAGGTGGCCCTTTATCTCAGTTCATTTCACTTGGCCCCGTCACGCTGCAGTACCGACTGTACTTCACTATCACAGGGACACACGCTGCTCCAAGTGCCTGATGCAGGTGTGGCCTCCGGGCAATCTTTGCTGGTGGTGGCACTGGCTCTTGCCTGGGCTTCCCAAACCCTGCACAGCTGCCTCTCCTTTCTCTGGCCACTCCTGGGTCTCTGCAGGCTCCCCTCCACCCCCAACTCTCTGCACATCTGACCTTCCCCTCACACCTAGCTTGGCACCCCCCAGCAGCCCTATCTATTCACTCACTACACAACGGTCCCTCAGGATAGCTCAAACACCTTCAGTCTCCACAAATACAAAAATGAACTTGTGATTTTTGTCCTCAAACCTGATCCTCCACTTGTGTTTGCTGAATGATATCCAGGAGCCGACTCTCTCACAGCCATCCCCCTTTATCCAGTCCATCGCAGAGGCCCTCCTATCTCCAGTCTGCCCGTTCTCTTCCTATTCCTTGACACTATTTTACTCCTGGACTCCTTTAAAATAGCCCCTCCTCACCTCCTTCTTATCAGTCATACCACAGCCAGGGGATTGTCCTACACACGTATACCTGATCATGTCACTCCCTGGCTTCCCAGCTCTCCAGAACAGCAACCACCTCCTAGGCCCAGCTCTGGCCTTGCCCCCCACCACTCCCCTCTCACACTGAACTTCTCCTGGGAACTTCTCCCACCCTCCTCACCTAGGCCGTTTCCACTCATCCTCCTCAACTTAAATGTCCCCTTTCACGGAAGTCCTTCCCAGGTTTCACAGACCAAGCTGCCTCTGTCACTTCTCCCAGTTTCTCATTTGTTTCCCTGCAGCCCATGTGGGCTCTGGGTTGGTGAGGCTGTGTCTCCAGACAGGAGCCGTGGAGGTGCGGGGCGTAGAGAGCAAGAGAGAAGCAAGAGATAACAGCCCGGAGGGAGTGTGCCAAGAACATGCATTCATTAAAGGGCTCTAATTTCTTCCAAATACATTATTGGCTCCCATTAAAAAATAAATGACTAAATTTATATTAAATTCAGCAGATATTTAACATATATTGTCTTTCCAGGCATCCTCCTCAAGAACTTAATTAGATCTAATTACTAGTTAATTAAGGATTATAAGAAATATTTTCATAAGGTAGAATACTAAATAATATTCTCATTAAAGCTATATATGCGGCTGGTATAAGTTTTACATTTTAAAGCTTTTTAAGAATCTACTTTCATATGCTGCTTATGGGAACATAAAATGGTACAACTATTTAGGGAAAACTATTTGGCAGTTTATTTTAAAGTTCAACACATGGTTATCATGTGACCTGGCAATTTTGGGTAAAATTAGGTATTTGTACTCAAAAGTAATGAAAGTGTATGTCATCTTTAGAAATGCACATACAGTAATATTCATAGCACCTTAATTCATAATAATTCCAAATTATAAGACATCCAAAAGTCAACAGGAAAATGAATAAATTGTGATACGTTCATTTAATGGGATACTAAACAATAAAAAGGAATGAACTATAGGTACATTCAATAACATGAATGGATTTTTAAAAATAGTATGTTGAGAAAAAGAAGCCAGACACAAAGAATGTATACATACATATGCACATATATGAAGTTCAAGCAAAATGAATCTATGATGACAGAAATCAGAACAGGACAAATCTTGACTGCAAAGGGATATGTAAGAAATTTCTGGGCGAGAGGAATATTCTGTATCTTGGCTGGAGTGCTGGTAACACATGTGAACTCAGGTAAAGTCATTGAGCATTTTACTGACTCTATTCCTCAATAAAGTACTGGGAAAAAACTCAGTAAGAATGACAAAAACAACATACTCAGGTACACGAGCAGAAGCCTCTGACACAGCTTGTCTTCGGGGCTTAACTAAATGATCTATTTTAATGAGGGAATCCATGGAAAGGCATGCGTTTTCAGGCTCATTTTCTGCTTTGATGCTCTGTACAGAAAAATCACAGGGTAAGGGAGAAAGAAATAAAAACTAAGAAAATATATGGACATTTACTTATTTGAACTCTATCATTTCCTTAAGGAGATTTAAGATTTTTAAATCCCCTAAATTGCAAGCTCTGTACTCTGTTCTGCCTGGTTCTGCTCTCTGTGTACTGCCTGGTTCCTCTCTCTCATGTGCGCATGTACATACATGATGCACAAGCACACAGAGTTTCTTATATAACTAAGTCAAACATGGGTTTCATGGGCTGTATGAACAATACAGCCAAACCCAGTCCTCCAACATGCCAATTAATAAAGACAAATAAGAAAATTAAGATTATGGGGCTATATTCTGCATTTTCAGGCCAATTTTTCTTGTTAATTTCCCTTTCTGTTTTTAAAATACAAACAATAATTTACTTAAATTTAGTGTACTACTCACTTGTCCAGAGAGTTGGAATCTCAACGTGTGTTTCATGTGAGGCTCCTTAAGAGGGTGACATTCAACATCCCAAAACTGGGCATAATCCCCCCTACCTCTGGGCAAAAATATGATGGAGACCTACGAAATACATACAGAAGAGAAATTTAGACACTGATCATTAAACACAGTGGTAGCTAGATCACCAGTTCAAAGATTTGGTATGAAAAAAATTAAAGGAACAAATGCTTTTGCACTGGCTAGTTTTCCCACTAATTGAAAGAATTTGGACAATTTCATTTCTAGCAGGTTACTATACCAGATCCAAAACACATTTTTGCTTAAGGCTTTATATAACATATTTCTTAAAATGTACAATAAATGCTTTACTGTGGGGGGAATATTATCAGAAAGCACTGAAGCTGTCAAGCACAACACCTACACGAGGAAGGTCCAACCACAGACCTGCAATCGTCTTCCCTTGCGTGCTTATGGAACCCTCTGCTGGCCAAGCAGTACCAGGACAAAGGCCTCACAGCGGCCAGGAGCTGTAGAGGACTGACAACAGTGAGGGGGGCGGCGGCTACAGGAGGCAGAACAAGACAAGCACCAGACGCTCCACAGTGGCAGCTCGCATTATGATTAGCTTCCAAATGTCAGTCACAGCCAGTTACCCTGGGTACATAGCTCAGTGATAAACACACCCTGCATGTGTACAACCTGTAAAAAGCTCAATCATGAGAAAACTGTCATGTTTAAAAATAGCATTTTATAACAATTACCAATATTAAGACGTTTAGCTTTATCAGATAATTTAGTGTTGATAATACTGATCACTTAACAATGAATCAGTTAACAATGAATCAGGTTAACAATGAATCAGGTTAATAATGAATCAGTATTCCTGAGTCTGGACTTAAACATTAAAATGCATAAGTGGCCTAATTTCTGCCCATGCAGAACCTTAAACATAATAACCCAGCCAGCATGAGCTCAAGGCTTTTGAGAGCCTGGAGGCAAAAGCAGGACTGGTCAGGGAGAGGAGAGCATCTGACTAGAGAATTACACCACCAGGGACTTGGACTCTAAGAAGATGAAGGAAGGAAAGGGTGAAAAACAAAGGAATGGATAAAAACCACCACTGGGGACTACGGGACTATGAAATCCTAACTACACCCCTTCAAATACCAAAAACACAACAGAACAGAGGAGGGGAAAACTAGTATTACCGCATGTTACACCCTAGGCACATACAACTTTAACATTCAGTATCTCAGCTAATCCCCTGGCAAGCAGGCTCTACTTTCTCTCTATAGATCTGCCTATCCTAGACATTTCACAGAGATAGAATCACACATCTGTGGGCTTCTGTGACCGGCTTCTTTCACTTAGCATAATGTTTTCAAGGTTCATCCATCTGGATATAGCACGTACCAGTAACTCCATTCCTTTTCACTGCCAAATAATATTTCATTTTACAGATATACCAGATTTTGTTTATCGACCCATCAGACATTTGGGTGATTCCCACTTTTTTGTCTATTGTGAATAACATTGCTGTGAACACTTGTGAACAAGTTTTTGTTTGAAAATCTGCTTCAACTTTTCTAGCGTATATCCAGAGGTGGAATTGCTGGGTCATGCAGTAATTCTATGTTTGGCTTATTGAGAAACTGCCAAATTATTTTCCATAGCGGCTGTACCATTTCACATTCCCTCCAGCAACGCATGAGGGTTCCAATTTCCCCACATCCTCACCAACACTTGCTGTTTTCTGCTTTTTTAAAACTCACAGCCATCTTAGTGGGTGTTAAGTGATACTTCACTTCTCATTTTGATTGCATTTTGCTAATGACTAGGAATTCTAAGCATCTTCTCACATGTTTATTGACGACTTGTATGTTTTCTTTGGGAAAATGTCTATTCAAATCCTCTGCTCATTTAAAAAATAGGGCCATTTCTTTTTACTGGGTTGTAAGAGTTCTTTACGTATTCTGGATACAAGTCCTTTGTCAAATATATCATTTGCAAATTTTTGTCCCTATTCTGTGTCTTTCACTGTCTTGATGGTGTTGTTTGAAGCACAGATCTTTTTGATTTTGATAATTCACCTATTTTCTCTTTTGTGGCTTGTGCTTTACTGGTGTCAAATCTAAGAAACCAATGCTTAACCTAAGGTCATGAAGATTTATTCCTATGTTGTCTTTTAGAGGTTTTATAGCTTTAGGTCTAATGTTTATGGTCTATGGTTGATTTTCAGTGAATCTCTGTATATGGTACTAGGTAAGTGTGATGGTTAATATGAGGTGTCAACTCAGGCCAGGCACGGTGGCTCACACCTGCAATCCCAGCACTTTGGGAGGCCAAGGCAGGCGGATCACAAGGTCAGGAGATCGAGACCATCCTGGCTAACATGGTGAAACCCCATCTCTACTAAAAATACAAAAAAATTAGCCAGGTGTGGTGGTGGGCACCTGTAGTCCCAGCTACTCGGGAGGCTGAGGCAGGAGAATCACTTGAACCCAGGAGGCAGAGGTTGCAGTGAGCCGAGATTGAACCACTGCACTCCAGCCTGGGCAAGAGAGCAAGACTCCATCTCAAAACAACAACAAAACCCCACAAATATTAGGTGTCAACTCAACTGCATCGAAGGAGGCCTAGAAGGCTGCTAAGTATTGTTTCTGGGTGTGTCTATGAGGGTGTTGCCAGAGGAGACTGACATTTGAGTCTGCGAACTGGGAGAGGAAGGCCCACCCTAATGTGGGTGAGCATATCCAATCAGCTGCCAGCAGGCTAGAAGGAGGCAGGTGGAAGAAGGTGGGATAACCTTGCTTGCTGAGTCTCTTGGCTTTCATTTTTATCCCGTGCTGGATGCTTCCTTCCATTCCTCCTGCCCTTGGAAATCGGACTCCAAGTTCTTCAGCCTTTGCACTCTGGGATTTATGTAAGTGTTTGGCCAGGGGCCCTCTGACAGTCAGTTTGGCCACAGACTGAAGGCTGCACTGTTGGCTTCCCTCTTTTGAAGCTTTTAGACTCAGACTGAGCTGCTACTGGCTTCTTTCTTCCCCAGCCTGCAGACAGCCTATCGTGTGACTTTGCCTTGTGATCATGTCAGTCAATTCTCCCTAATAACCTTCCTTTCATATATACATATATCCTATTAGTTCTGCCCCTCTGGAGAACCCTAATACAGTAAGGGTCTACCCTAATTCTTTTGCATGTGGCTATCTAGTTCTCCCAGGCACTATTTGTTGAAAAATATTCTTTCCCCATTGAACTGTCTTGGTGCCCTTATTGAAAAAAAAAAAAAAAATCAATTGACTATAAATATTAGGATTTATTTTGGGACTCACATTCCTATTCCATAGTTCTGTGGAACTGTCAATACCACACTGTTTTGTGTAATGTGGCTTTGTAGTAGGTTTTGAAAGCAGGGAGTGTAAATCCTCCAATTTTGTTCTATTTCAAGATTGTTTGATTATTCTAGGTCTCTTGTATATCTATATAAATTTCAGAATCAGCCTTTCAATTTTAAAACAAAACCCAGCTGGATTTATTTTTAAATTAGTTTTTCTGTTTTATTTAGCTAAATTTAGATTTTAATTACAACTGTGCACTAAATCTTAGAATGAACAAAGAATAAAGTGGGCTTAGATTTTGGTGCAATTTTTTTGCAGGGCAGGGGGGACAAAGTTATACAATGGTATAAGGTGTATAAATTCTCAGGACAACCCATAAAGACCATTTTGGAAAACATATTTGAGGGGTTCATGAAAGAGGCATTTTAGAAATCTTTGATATTTAAGTCATTCTTTTTGCAACACATTTATTTACCTTTAATTCTTTTAAAGTTTTTTTGAATTTTTGATTAATCTCATTCTGCTAGATTCTCACTTGACAAATGCTTTTCGTGTAAAATTGTCTCTTTCCCACCTTGGTCAATTTTGCCAAAGGTTTGTCTGTTATTATTATTATTTTTTCCAAAAAAAGCAGCTTTGGAGATGTTAATCTTCTCTCATTTCTTTGTTTTTAATTTTACTATGTTTTGCTTTAGAACTTTTTTTTTCTTCTTTCTTTGGATTTTTTGTTATTTTCACCATTCTTCAAATGACTGCTTAGCTCATTACTTTCAATTTTTTTCTTTTTAAAATAGATGCATGACACCTATATCTTTACCACTATGGAAAATGGGCATATTGTTGTTCCTTTTTCAACTTTTATTTTAGATTCAGGGGGTACATGTGCAGGTTTGTTACCTGGGTATACTGCACGATGCTCAGGTTTGAGGTATGAGTGATCCCATCACCCAGGTACTGAGCATAGTACCCAATAGTTAATTTTTCAGTGCTTTTCCCACTTCCAGTAGTCCGCAGTTTCTATTGCTGTCATCTTTATATCCATGAATACCCAATATTTAGCTCCAACTTATAAGTGAGAAAATGTGGTATTTGGTTTTCTATTCCTGTGTTAATTCATTTAGGATAATCGCCTTCAGCTGTATCCATGTTGCTACAAAGGTCATGATTTGATTCTACGGCTGCACAGTATTCCATGATATACATGTATCAATCCACCATTTCTTTATCCAATCCACCGGTGATCAATGGTGGATTGATCCATGTCTCTGATACTGTGAATAGTGCTGTGATGAATGTGCAAGTGCATGTATCTTTTTAGTAAAACAATCTGCTGTCTTTTGGGTATATGTCCAGTAGTGAGACTGCTGGGTTGAATATTAGTTCTAAGTTCTTTGAGAAATCTCCAAACTGGTCTCCACGGTGGCTGAACTAATTTACATTCACACTAAGTGTATAAGCATTCCCTTTTCTCTGCAGCCTTGCTAGCATCTATTGTTTTTTGACTTTATGTTTTATTTATTTTTTTGGAGACAGGGTCTGACCCTGTCACACAGGCTGGAGTGCAGTGGCACAATCTCAGCTCACTACACCCTCTGCCTCCTGGGTTCAAGCAATCCTTCCACCTCAGCCTCCCAAGTAGGTAGGACTACAAGTGTGTGCCACCATGCCCAGCTAATTTCTGTATTTTTTGTCACCATGCCCAGTTAATTTCTGTATTTTTTGTAGAGACAGAGTTTCGCCATATTGCCCAGGCTGCTAGCTTTTTAATAACAGCCATTCTGACTGCTGTGAGATGGTATCTCATTGTGGTTTTGAGTTGCATTTCTTGATGATTAGTGATGTGGAGCATTTTTTCATGTTTGTTGGCTGCTTGTATGTCTTCTTCCGAGAAGTGTCTGTTCATGTCTTTTGCTCATTTTTAATGGGGTGATTTGTTTTGGGCTTGTTCAATTGTTTTAAGTTCCTTATAGATCCTGGGTATTAGGACTTTTGTCAGATGAATAGTTTGTGAATGTTTTCTCCTCTTCTGTAGGTTGTCTGTTTACTGTTGATAGTTTCTTTTGCTGTGCAGAAGCTCTTTAGTTTAATTAGGTCCCATTTGTCAATTTTTGTGTTTTTTTATTACAATTGCTTTGGAGAATTTAGTCATAAATTCTTTCCCAAGAATAATGTCCAAAATGGTGTTTCCTAAGTTTCCCTCTAGGATTCTTATAGTTTGAGGTCTTATGTTCAAATATTTAATCCACCTTAATTTTTGTACATGGTGAAAGGCAGGGGTCCAGTTTCATTCCTCTCCATATGGTTAGCCAGCTATTCCAGCACTATTTATTGAATAAGGAGTCCTTTCCCCATTGCTTATTTTTGTTGACTTTGTTGAAGATCAGATGGCTGTAGGTGTGTGGCTTTACTTCTGGGTTCTCTATTCTGTTCCATTGGTTTATGTCTGTTTTTGTTTTGCTACCATGCTGTTATGGTTACTGTAGCCTTATAGTATAGTTTTAAGTCAGGTAGCATGATGCCTCCCAGATTTGTTCTTTTTGCTTAGGATTGTTTTTGTTATTCAGGCTATTTTTTGGCTTCACATGAATTTTAGCATAGTTGTTTCCTGTTTTGTGAAAAATGACATTGGTAGTTTGATAGGAACAGAATTAACTGTAGACTGCTTTGAGCCCAGCTGGGGTTTTGAATGGGACTGTGCTGAGTATGTAGATCAATTTAGGGAGTACTGCTGTCTTAACAAGGTTAAGTCTTCTGATCGATTGACACGGGATGTCTTTCTTGTTGGGTTTCTTTTTGCAATACCGCCTCATACGCTGAACTTCATTTGAGCAATGTGCTTATCCCCTGTTCTTCTGCTTTGCTTCTGTTGTGGTTTGGGGAGCGAACTAAACTACACTTGTAGAACTGTGTGTCTTTCCAAAAAAACTGAGAAACCCTCTGAAAGCCTGTTATACAGACCCAGTAAAGTGCGCAGTTTGCAACAACTGCTACAGCTATTTCAAGATTCTTTTACAGTCAGTTCTCAGTTCACAGCTACATTCTATAACTTACTTTAAGTCTGATTGTCTAATAAATGAGCCAGTAAGTTTCAGCAATTAGAATGAAAAAAAAAGCATATTGCTGAGGCCAAGTGGGTGATTAGTGTTATTAGGAGACATTTGAAGGGAATATGTCAGGTATAGAAATGAATTAACATTTAAGAGGGTCATAGTAGCTGGAGGGATCTGTCACCCATGAAGATATACTGTTGACTATGCCACAAATACCGAGCTGTTTTTGAGTAATGGCAGGTTTTTCTGGCTATGGCTGACAGACAAAACTCTCGTCTCCATCAGTGCAGTATGACTGTAAGCACTGGCAGTCTGTGGTCTTTATTGCTAAGTGTGCCGTTTTGTTTAGCTGACCACTTTTTCACACTATCTGCTACAGTGCATTGTAAGTGAGGCAGACTCTTCTCTTGTGTGCAGACTGGCTCTGTGAGTAGCACGGCTCCAGGTGAAACAAGCTAAATGGGTGGAATCAAATGAGGCACTCCTGGACAATTTACATGATATTCTTACTAACTGCCTATGGAAAAAAATATCAAAACCTACTTTTTGGATCCCATGGCTTTCCAGTAGACCAGAAATAGGAGAACATCTGAATGCTGCATAGGTAGCTCTAAAAACATCTCCACTTTCATCAACTCCCTGCAAAGCAATCATTTAAGCAAATTAAAAACCATAAAGCCAATGGATCAATCCCACAGAGACACTATTACCTCTATGGCTGCTGAGAACACACCAACACACTTAGCAGTGGACAAGAAGAACACAAGGTATTCCCAAAATGGGAGTGCTACCTGACTGAGCTCTGCAGAAGGCCATCATGCTGACTCACATCACCAAAGGAGAGGTCACACAAGGCGACTTTTATCACTTCCCTGGCTATAGTGATCTTTATAGTGAGGCTCATAATGTCAAACAACTATCTTTTCCTCAAAGATTCTGAAGACCCTGTTGAATGTGCATTTTAATAACTTATGCAATACCAGTTTTTAATTTTTATCTATTTATTTTTTTAAGATAGGGTCTGGCTCTGTTGCCTAGGCTGGTGTGCAGTGGCGTAATCATAGCTCACTGCAGCCTCAACCTCCTGGGCTCAAGCGATCCTCCCACCTCAGCCTCCCAAGTAGTTTTTAATTTTTTCACAGTAGGTCCAGAAACTCTTTTTTGTACACATTTTGGTAGTATTATGGCTCAAAACTGTTACTATCACACAAAATACATGGCAGAGAGACCACAGTGTTCTAAACACCACCAATGACACACCCGCTGAATTCAGGTGGTGCCCTGGTGGAGATTACTGCAATACATAGTAGGTAAAGAGCGCTAAGCTCCATTTCCTGCACTGCTGGCTGGGAACATACGACAGCACTCAGAACACGAGGGGGAAAGCCATGCATGTGCACGTACAATGCTCAGAAATACAATTTTTACATATTTCTCAAAATAAAGTTATTTCAGATAAAATCAGGGCTAGGAGACAGCATTAAATGGAGCAAACATGTATTTCCGTACATATTCTCTAATTTGACGCTCAAAACCACCTTGTGAAAAAGACTAGGCATATATCATCCTCATCTAAAGAGAAAACCAACTAAATGAATTGGTGGAACAAACAACCAGCAAGGCCAGGTGCAGCAGCTCACACCTGTAATCCCAGCACTTTGGGAGGCTGAGGTGGGAAGATTGCTTGAGGTCAGGAAATCGAGACCAGCCTGGGCAGTGTGGTGAGGCTCCATCTCTACAAAAAAACAAAAAGTTAGCTGGACATGGTGGTGCACACCTGTGGTCCCAGCCACATGGGAGGCTGAGGCAGGAGATTGCTTGAGCCTGGGAGGCTGAGGCTGCAGTGAGCAGTGTTCACACCACTGCACTCCAGCCCGGGCAACAGAGCAAGACTTTTGTCTCAGAAAACAAACAAGCAAATAACCAGCAATATCAACCTATGCTCATAGTCAGTTTTTAGAACATACTGGATAAAGTTTAAACATTAAAACGATTGTATCTGAGGCAGTCATGACTGACCTTGACATAAGGTGGCGCTAAAGATGACAGATGCCATTTCACATCTGTGGTGCCATGATTCTCGAGTTCCAGACAGCTCTCTAAAAGGAACACATATATCATAACTCAAATTCGGAGAAACTGGAGAACAAGCAGATGACTGTGACGGGCCTTACTACCTCAGACTGGGGTTAAAAAACACCAATCATTAGATCCCTAAAGGAGTTCAACAAGAACCACAGTATTTTCTTAAAAAATCAGGTATGTCAGATATTCTGTTTTAGGTTTTATTACAAGTATAATGCAAAGATACCAAAGGACTTATGCAGAGGAGCAATAAGATGATTTACATTTTTAAAGTGTTACAGACTGCTCTGTAGAAAAGAGATTGCAAGGCATTGAAGGGGACGAGGAAGCCCAGGTAAGTCATGGCTGCAGCAGTTTGGCTATGAGATGATGCACAGGGTGACTGCCTCCAGCTTGGACAGTGGCAAAGGGGAGAAAAAGACATGGGCATGTGTGGCCTCTACTTTGAAGACAAGCTTCAAAGGACTTGCTGATGGACTGAGTAGGAGGAGGGAGGAAGAAGATAAATCAGAAATAACAACCAATGAACAGATAGTGTTGCCACTTACTGACATGAGGTTGAGCCTGGAGGAGGCGTAGGACCTCTCTTGGGCATATCACATCTGATGTGCCCGTGAGACGCCCACATGTGGAAGCCAAGCAGGCGCTGGGGTGCGATGCCTGGGCCTGAGCACACGGGAAGTCATGAGAGTCATAGGCCACAGGCCATCATTGTGCAGGAGAACACAGACAGAAGCGAAGGAAAGGCACAGGCAGGCTGGGCCAGGACCCTGCCAGTCTTCAGAAACCAGGGAGAGGAGTCAGCAAGGGATCTGAATAGGAGCAGGTGAGGCAGGAAAACTTGAGCCCCGGCGCACAGCAGCTGCACAGAGAAGTCCTCCAAAGTGGAGGAACAGTCGACGGTGCTGGGAGGTCAAGTCAACCAAGACACAAAACGGACCCTGGATTTGGCACATGGAGCTCTTAAGTGACTTCCATAGGACGGAGTTCCGGGCATGAGGTGACGGCAGCCATGGCCTAAGGAAGTGAGGGCAGGGGGCTGCTGAGACAGGGGTAGCCACAAGGAAAGGGTGTGGGGGCCGAGGAAGATGCTTCTTAACCCGGTGATGGTGGAGTGTACTTGGTGCTGGTGGAGACACATCAACAAAGAGGGAGAAGCTGATGGCTCTGGTGAGAGGGGGGACCACAGGAAGCCCCCCAAGAGGCGAGAATGGATAGGCCCGGTTCCAGGCAGAGGGTTCATCTGTGATGGAAACAGAAGCCTTTCACTGAGTCTCAGGGCCTGTCTATTTTTCACGTGTGAGGCAAAGTCAAGAGTTAGGAAGAGTGACAGCAGGAGCAGGGGAGGTGGCAGGAGCTTCTAGAGGAAAGAAGGGCCCCCAGCTGTGGGGGGTGGCGGGAGCTGCAGGACACACACAGGAGCAGAGGCAGCAAAGCCTCATGTGGAGGGGCACCAGGAACCCCCAGCAGGGCGGAGAAGCTCCCTCCAGTGTGGTTTCACTGCAAGGGTGGAGGCAGGAGGAGCTAGGCTCCTGGGACAAGCCAGGGTTGGGATCTTGCCAGGAAGGAAAGGAGAGGGAGAGGAGCACCCGGCAGTCATGCAAGCCTGTGAAACAGCAACTATAAGGACAGACTCAGGAGTCCAGAAGTGACAAGAGGAGAGGGGCATGGGCAGGCTGGGAGAGAGCACAAAACAGGCAGGGCCAGCGGGCAGGGGGTCTCAGGGAGGCCAGAGAACTGCTGTGAGCCCTCGGTGAGTAAGCTGAAGAGATGGGCGACAGTCAGCAAGTGCCAGGCTCAGGGCAGGGAGCTTCAGGGCTGAATGGCAAGGTCCAGGAGGGAGACCATGGAAGCAGGAGGCTGAGGCTGGGGATAGACAAAATCAATGGAGAGGCAAGGAGCTAGATGGCAGGTGAGAGATGCACCCATATCCTCTCTAACAGGTCCCCTGACAACACTGCTCATTCAGCCTGAGCCAGCAGTGAGAGAGACAGACAGGGACAAAAATAAATGATCTCAGGACTCTCGAGGAATGTTAGCAATACAGAGTGCCTAACAGACAACAAACACCATGCTAACTGCTGTACATATATCACTATTACTGAACACGAATGCTCCTCACGTCCCAGTAATCCTAAGCTGAAATTATCCTAAGTGGAAAATGCATTTAATCCACTTAACCTACCGTAAGCCGAGCCTGCCTTAAACGTGCTGAGAACACTTACCTGAGCCCACAGTTGAGCAAATCCTCTAACACAAAGTTCATTTTATAACAAGGGGTTGAATATCTCATGTCATTTACTGAAGACAGTGCACTGCAGAATACAGTATCAGCTGTTCACCCTTGTGATCGTGGCTGACTAGAAGCTGTGGCTCAGGGCTGCCGCCACCCAGAATCACAAGAGGGTGCAGCACCCTGTGTCGCTACCCAGGGCAAGGTCAAAAATCAAAATACGATTTTCACTGAATGCACATGGCTTTCACACCATCACCAGGTCAAAAAATGGTAAGTCAAGCCACCGTAAGTCAGGGTCTGCCCATACAGGAATTACTAAATTTATCCTTGAAGCCCTCTGTGGAAGAAGTTAATTCCAAAGGCCATTTTACAAATGGGGAAACTGAGCAAGTCCATTGGACCTGTCTGGAGCCTCAATGTCACGTGAGTAAGTGATGAAGCCAGGCTCCACCCACTGTCCTGTCTTCTTCATCAGCTAACTTATTAACAATTCTGGTCAAGGATCTGGTGAGAGGTGCAGGAAAGGTTCTGACCATCAAATAAAACCTAGGATTCCTGGAATACACAGAGTTAGTAAATGCCAAGATTTCACATTTTAAGATTGTTCAGATCCCAAATCCAGCCCATCATTGAAATGATTGCTAATGTCCACTTTTCTCCTGAAGTAGGAGGAAATTTGTATTTATCACCAACTTATGGCTAAGAATAAAGCATTAGACTCAATATATCAGCAGACATTTGAATTACATAATTTTGTGATACAATACCTGAAGTTTCACCAGGTTCTGTTGTAGGAAAAGTAATACTCTTGTTTCTTATTTCAACTTTTGTGGAAGGCGGTTTTGTCATTGGTTTGACCAAATGACTAACTGAAGGCTCAGATACTGGGGAAAGAATTCCAAATGGTTTGGAGGTCAAACGAGTTAAACGTTCCACTTGAGTTAAATCTTCTCGAATTTGAACTTTCACAATTTTCTGAAATGAGCCAAATAAAGGGATAAGCTACAAATGTATCTATCATTTTAAACGAAACAATTCCATTTTTAAATCATGGTAAAGAAATGCCAAACAAACAAAACATCAATAAATTTAGGAATTAAAGTTTATTTAGATCTCAAGGTAAATCTGTGATTCTATCTCCTCCCTCCCATCACCTTTTTTTTTTAAAGCAAATTTCAAAAATTAGTAATCACTTCTAGGATCCACTCTCCACACCCATTCCCCAAGAGAATTGTTCTGATCACTATGGAAAAATTCTATATCAATGCTCTAACTAGTTGGCCTCGGAATACAAATAATCATGCCTCGGTATCCATGGGGGATTAGTTCCAGGATTCCCTGAGGATGCTAAAATCCTCAATGCTCAAGTCCTGTATATAAAGTGACATAGTATTTGCACATAACCTACATACATCCTCCTATATACTTTAGATCATCTCTAGGGTACTTATAATACCTAGTACAGTGCAAATGCTATGCAAACATTGTTATACTGTATTTATTTGTATTACTTTTTCCCCAAATAATTTCAATCTGTGGTTGGTTGAATCCTTGGATGTGGAACCCACAAATATGAAGGGTCAAGTACACATTAAGTGCTAATAAGGATTACGAAACTGAAGCTACAAACAGAATTGTCACTCAAAAAAAAACCAAACCACTTTTAAAAGTACCTTCCGTCCATCATCACAGTGTATATAGATCAAACCACTCCACGGGAACATTGACTGTTTTGTGGATAAGGAGGAATTAGGACTCACAAGAATTTGTAGTTTACTCCTTTAAAAAAAAATTAGTAAGAAAATTAAAAAGAGCCTGCATTTTAACAGCAGTAATCACAGGAGTTATAAATACTGTCTACCAGCCAATGGCCATTTCCTCACTGCTCAGGAAGAGCAAAGAACAGAGCTCACTCCCATGCGGCTCCCACATGCTCATCCCGCCTCCACCCGACTCAACGGTTAACAAGGAACTCACCAGCATGAACCCATGACGCAAGGGCAAAACTCATGTGAAAACAAACCATGCCTTAGGAATACCATTTTAAGAGCAACTCACGGTAAAAATTTCTAGAGCAAAAAACCAAGACTACAAAAGCTCTGAGCCACGTGAGAATAAAGAAGAATGCAAGTATAGCACGGGGAGAAAGAAGCAGCTGCAGAGGAAACTGGAAAAAAGGGTGGGGGAGATGGAGAAGAAATGAAGAAAAAAACGTGTTTCTGTATGACCCGGATGCTCATATTTTCTGGGCTCAACATTCTCTTCAAGAACCAGGGGATGCCAGAGAAGAGTTTAAAAGTGGACAATGGGATCAGATTTGTGATTTTAAAGAAATCACCAGACTGAAAAGCTATTTCAGTACACATGTCAAAAATGACAGGGCAAGATTGTCTTCCCCTGCTAAACACATGGGGCTACAGAAAAAGCGGGCTGTGAGGAACCTGTTCTACCATTAGCTGAAAGGGTGTGTGGCACATGAGAAACGCTTGCTGCATGCCGAACTGACTGCTCTGGTCCCAGCAATGCTCTCTGGAGTGTCCCTGACCATGCCTCAGCTAAAAGTCTCAGGCAAGTAAACTCTCCTAAAATTTTAGCATATCATTTTGCAAAAACTAAATAAACTTCATGTTGTCTTTCTGCAAAGTTGCTAATCCCAGATATAAAGGAACGTGCAGATGTGGGAGTCATGTGCTGACCAGATGAAGTCCTGAAAAGCTGCAGAGCTGTGGCTTTCCCACCTATCAACAACCAGGCTGTGGACAGAGGGCAGGCAGCTGTGTATAAATGGCTGGCCCCAAAAGACTTCCTTCTGTCCTAGAATATTCTACATAGAAAACCGTAAGCAAGGTTATGGCTCATACATACTAAAATTGAAGAAGCTTTGTCTGAAAAACATCATTCAGAAAAAGCCAGCAGAACACACAACCCAAACCAAGGTAAGAAACGGCAGAAGTGTTTGGGCTCGGGACACGTCGCGACCCCTCATCCCATGTCCAGTTGCATTCCTTGCTTTGTAATTTCATGGGCAGAGTCCTAAGAAGGAAATGCTCTGAAGTCTTCCATACCAGGGACTCTGTTCCACCTCAAATGTGTGTGTCCCTTTACCCTCCTGGGTGACAGCATAACCAGGTGTGTGCAGATCTCTGCTCCACTAGACCGCCTACCACTTGAGCTCACAGCTGACCTGCAGCACCATGCACGTGCTTTGTGCAGTCAGCACGGTGCAAAATTTAACTGGATAAATTACAATGACATATTATTTGATCTTTTGAAAGTCACCAAGCCAGCATCTAAGTAACACGCAGAGGAACACAGAAGTCAGACTTACTCTGGCGCGACACATCCATGCTGCGGCGTGACTGTGAGGCAATGCGCTGGCCAGCACAGCTCAAATCTCAGTAACCTCACAGAGTTATTCACAATCTGGAAACGTCCAGTTTTTGCCATGTCACCTATTTTGTCAGATAAATAAAATGTTACTTACATTTAACAACAGTGAAAAAGACAAATATTAACAACTAATAAACCAGAACCCTCAATAGATACACGAGTATGCTACTGCTTTCTCAACTGCTCAGTTACAGAAATTTCCAATCCTTGGTAGTAAACAAAGAGGAAAAAGGAATCCTGGAAATTGTCACTACTTGGTCTTAACTTGAGCTCACACCCACGTAGCAGATTCACTCTACTCTGAACCAATGCTGTATCTCTGCGGGCAGGGGTGTGGCTCTGCCATTGGGGAACGGAACTGGGAGCCTCATTGAGGAGTGTGGCCCTGGGACAAGGACTCTGCTCTAGGCAAGTCTGAGTGGGGTCTCCAACAGTGGAAGCAGGGCCTGGGCAAGTCACAGCTCAATGTGCAGGAGCCCATGTGTGTCTTGGATGGGCCATGGGCACAAAGGGAGTGCAGACCCGGACGCCAGAACAGACCTCTGAGGTGTCACAGTTGACATACTCACAAGGAGAAGGAGCTACCAGAATCAAGTGCTCGGGTAGGACAGTCCACGGCTCTTCGGAGGCCAGCTGATCTGGAGGCGGGCGAGCCGCCTGTGAGAGAAGAGGAGAACCCTGAGGACCTTTGACTGGTAAAACATCCAAAGAGACGTTGCCACCATGTTTCCCAGAAGCTCCCAAGTCGCTAAAAAATTATTTAAAAATGAAAAAGTTAGACAAGAAGAAAGAGACAGAGAAGTTAAAAATGATAAAAGGCCAGATTGTATCACATATTTTTATATTAATTCTTCATAAATCTAAAAACATTAAGACAAAGTTAAAAGTGCGTATCAGGTTTTTTTAGTGAATAAAAATTATTCATATTGTGTAAAGCTTACAATGTGTATAGGCTGGGTGTGGTGGCTCATGCCTATAATCCCAGCACTTTGGGAGGCCAAGGCGGGAGGATTGCTTAAGGCTAGGAGTTTGAGAACGGCCTGGGTAACATAGCAAGACACCACCTCTACAAAAAGAAAAAAGAAAAATTAGCTGGGAGTGGTGGCAGGTGTCTGTAGTCTTAGCTACCAGGAAGGCTCAGGCAGGAGAATTACTTGAGGCCAGGAGTCCAACCTGGGCTACACAGCAAAACCCTGTCTTTTAAAAAAATACATAAAGTATAGGGGTGACAGGGGTGGGTGGTGGCACTGGGACTTGCAGGGAACACTCAGCCAGTCTGGGTCAGCAGCACTGGGCTCAGGGAGACAGCCGTGCAATGGGAAGATTAGTTAAAAAATAGGGGGATTAAGTAAAAATGTAAATATACTGAAGATAATGGGGCTAGGGTTCGAGTACTGGAGAACAGCGTATAAATGTGGAAAGGCACTGTGGTGTTAGATTAGAATTGGAGGCTTCAGAGTAAGCTCATTTAACATATTTATAAACAGAAGTAAATATAGAAGTGCGTGGATTTGTATATTAGTCCACGTTTCCTGGGTTTGTCCACAGGGAGGGCCTAGAAGCAAGGATACCTCAACAGCATGAGCACACCTAGTGCCTGCACCCTGGTTTCTAACACCATTCTCTATTCTCAGCTTCTGAGAGAAATGGTTATTCCAGGGTGGGGCAGGGAAAGTATATGATGAGCCTAAACATCCTGCTGTGCCAATGAGTAAGAAAGCGCGCAAAGAAGGACGGGAGACCTATCAAAAGGATCGGAAGCCAGAATGCAATGCAGGACCAAATAACGACAGTGAAGGATCAACACTGCACCCAGAGTCCACTCCAATATCAGTGAATAATTACATAAAAGGGCCAAAAGCAAATCTCTTCCTCATAGTAAAAAGCCAATTAATAAATGTAGAAAGATGGAATTAGAAATCACCCTTTGGTAACCATGATGAAAATAATTCAGGCAACAAGCATCAATGGATGCTCACAGTTTGATGAGGAACAAGATAATCATGATCTTTAAAGAACTCCCTCTAGGATATTCATTAGTTTTACAGTGGAGAAATCTGGCAGGCACCATTTCTAACTAAGTGATGAAAATAGTATTAGTGATAGGACAAATCAGCATTGTACACTGCCTGAGAAGATGCACAGAGAAAACAAACAGCATCATTCCTGCCAAAAGTGTGAAAATTGAATCTGCAAACTGAAATTGCGAGATATTTTACAAAGTAACTGGCCTGGACTCCATAAAAACATCAAGGTCATTGGTAAGAAAGGATTAGCAATCGGCCTGCAATCTATTTTCTCCTTTTTACCAGGGAATGCTCAAGAAAAATGAAAGATGATTTGGTGAAATCTCCCAGTGATCTTGCTAATGACAGATCTCCTAGCACACACACTAATGTCCTTATCTATGGAATGCTTTTTGCAAGATGTATCTGCTCTGTCTAGAATTATTTGTGGTAAAGAAACCTGAAGCTTCTGATTTCATGGGATGCAGTTATGTGAAAAATTACCACATAAGTTATGTAATTATCAAAGTGCAAAACAGAACTTTCATGCTCAATATAGCTCTTCATTTCGGGTAAGCCATGTAGCACATGCACAATTTAGAGACCTTGTGTCAAATCTGAACAAGAGCTCAAGTATTAATGCTGCCAAAAGGACCTAGGAAGCGCCACCGCCAGTCCCAGACTTCTCCAGGCTTCACCTAAAATTACTAGTAAGCTTAATTCTGGATGAAGTCTGATTCTGTGGATCTGATACAATAATTGAACCTTCTGTATTATCTCAGTCAAGAAAGATAAGGAAAGGCTAAGGAACTCTATTCTGAAAGAGAGTAAGCAGACAGGATAACCAGATGCATCATGTGATGTTAGATTACACTCTGGACCACAGAGGAAACGGCAAAGAGGAAGGTTATTTTTGTTGTTGTTGTTTTGTCATTTAACTATAATATAAAGGACATTATTGGAACAAACAATAACATGTGGATGGAACCTGTGGACTAAATGATTGTAGTATACTGCTATTAAATGTCCTAATTTGGATGAGTTTTCCATGGCTATGTAGGAGAGTGTTTTGTTTTGTTTTGTTTTTGAGACAGTCTTGCTATTGCCCAGGCTGGAATGCAATGGCCCAATCTTGGCTCACTGCAAGCTCTGCCTCCTGGGTTCACACCATTCTCCTACCTCAGCCTCCCCAGTAGCTGGGACTACAGGTGCCCACCACCATGCCTGGCTAACTTTTTTTTTGTATTTTTAGTAGAGACAGGGTTTCACTGTGTTAGCCAGGATGATCTCAATCTCCTGACCTCGTGATCCGCCTGCCTTGGCCTCCCAAAGTGCTGGGATTACAGGCGTGAGCCACCACATCTGGCCATAGGAGAGTGTTTTTAGGAAATTTAGGGCTAATTGGTTATCATGCCTGAAACTTACTCTTACATGGTCCAGAAAAACCTTCCATACAAATAGAGGATGATAAGGTAAAGGTGGTAAACTGTTAACAACGGTGAGTCTGAGTGCAGAGTATATGGGAGTTCTCTGCACTATTTCTAAACTTTCCTGAAAGTTTGAAATTATTTCAACTTAAATTTTAAAATAAAGGTGAAATAAAAATTTTGAGACAAAATAATAACAATAGTAAAGTACAGGAAAAAAGATCAGCTTTGCTATGAATCGAATCATCCTGAAATCTGGTGAAAGATTTCTGTTCATTTATTTTACCTTGTAGATTCCAAGCTAGCTTTGGAAGAAGGCTGAAGGAATTCTCTGCTAGAAATGCAATCTCTGAATTCTCCAGTTACTGAAAGTATAATTTTACACATGCTTCCATAAAAGAGCTGAACATCATTAGGTCGTTGGGGAAGATCATATACTGAAATAGAAAATAATGTTTGAAATACATGAATGTTTACACAAGCATACCACAAAGTAACAGATACATTTGTATATTTATAGCTATAGAATATTAGTTTCCTGGGTTGTGGGAGGTGACATTTGGATTACTAGTATACCACCTGGCACAAAATTACAGTCAATTCAGCACCAGTGGCTGACAGCTCAGACTTGGAACCTGAATTTGAACTACCTTTGCCACTCACTTACTTTGTCACTTTTGGCAAGTTACTTAACCTCTCTGAACTTAGTTTCCCCAACTATAATATAGAGTAACGATCTGTATCAGGGGTTGTGAGCATTAAAATAAGAATGGTTTTGTAGATATATTCGGCAACAAACACTTATATGAAGCTTAATGTGGACATTGTTCTAATCCCTTTATATATATTAATTTAGTTAATTTTCAAAACAATTCTTTGAGATAGGTACTATTACCTCTACTGCAAAGAGGAAGAATCTGAAGTACAGAAGTTAAGGGTCCATGATTTTTAAGTGGCAGTCTCATAGACATTCAATTTAAAGTAAATGTAGAAACTAGCACTATTAATTTAATTAAATATTTATAGATTAATGAAATAGTGCTCAAGATTAACATCTCTAGATTAGGCCACCCAAATTTGTATATACAAGAAGTGTTAAATTAGATAGTCTTTAAGTCATATATTTTGACAGGGAAATTTTAAAAGAACACAGTAACTATAAATTTAAATTTATAACTTAAGCAAGACTCCTGACTGAAAAAGTTTAAATCAACGACAAAAATATATGCTACAAATTACACATTTTGTAAAAGCAAGATTGTTACAAATCCTTGGAATAGTAACATGCTCAAGCAAATGTTACTGAAATTCATCACATAAAAGCTTCAACTGCTGTATACTCACAGGTGATCTATGGTACCAACAGGAAAAAGTGAAACTGTTTCCTTCGTTCCTCTGGGCAATAAACTTACAATCACAAGGAATACAGTATTCCTTGAGGTGAAATTCTGGTGTCCCAAAGACCTGGCCTGAGTCCCAGCTCAACCCCATCTTAGATGGGTGATCTTGACAGGCTACTTGAGCTCTTGGTTGGCTGTGTCAACACAACTCTTAATACAATATGTGACTTAATTTTTGGACATGCAGCTCTACCTGGAGCATTCTTCCTCATTCTGGTCTCATCTTCACCTTGCCAACTCCTCCTCTTTCTTCAAGTATACCTCAAGAATCATCTCATTCTAAGTGAGGTGCCCTCCCAGATTTGTAAACACAGCTCTCTCTATAACAGCGCTTTTCATATCACAGCTGAGTCATCTGTCTTCCCCTGAGTCTGTAAGACCCTCATGGACAAGGACTGCATCCAGTACCTCGGCATCCAGTGTCCATAGACCTACTGGCACCTTGTTCTCTCAGGATGCATCCACCATTCAATGAGAGGACTGTTGCTATATGGTGGGGCTATGCCAACTTCTGAACCACTGCAAACTCTGGTTCCCTACAGTCTTCACCACAGTTGGACCATGTTACTAAGTGTTAGTGTTCCATCTCCATAGCACAGTTCAGCTTATCTCATATTTGGATCCTTCCTATGAGGAAGATGTGGGGCTGCAGTGGGACAGATGGGTCTTCAGTTTCAACTCCAAATCCAAGGTTTTTTTCCTTTGCTCTGGTCCCTTAGCACACTCCTGACAAGTCCATTTCAAGTCTTTTTGTCATTTTTAACCCACTCATCCTTGCCTTCCCTTTGAGCAGATGATCTAGACCCCCACTTATTGAAAAGTTCACAGACTATTCAACATCACCCCTACCAAGGCATAAATATCCTTTCATCACTTCATATTTCAGAAGCAAAATATATTCCATCACTAAAAAACGGAAAACAAAAACAGGGAAAAGCTACCACCTGAAATTTACCACCAAAACTAGCCACTTATTATTTTGGTGTGTATATGCCTGTAATTTTACTTATGTAAATATATATGTAATAATTTTTAGCAAAATGAGATCTTACTATGCAAACTTCAAAAAGGTTTTGTGATAAATGAAGAGCTTTCCATGTCATTCAGTACAGATTCATATTATTGTTCTAATGGCTTCAAATATTCTACCACATAATTAAATAACTCCCTATTCTTGGGCATTAAGGTTACTTCTAGCTTCTTGCTATTATAAATGACACCATGGTGAAAATCTGTATATACATTTTTACACAGTCTGTATGTCTCAATATATTTATATTTTGTATGAATAATAAATATGGTTAAATATTTGAAATGTTTAGTGTAAACAGGGCTAACCATGTAGGTTAGTGTCACCTTATTACTGTCTATTTTGAAGTTTTTTTGCCACCACATCTTCCATAAATCTTACAATAGGCACGATAGCACAGTAACCTCAAAATGAGTGCAAGTTTGCAATCAAATCTAAGTAGCAATTAATTTGATTTAGTAGTGACCATTTTCCTCTTCCTGTTTACAAAGTTGCCTAGAGAATAAGTGCAGAAAGTAACATGTAACATTTATACAGCAGCAAAGCTCTTTCATCGAATCCTTATAACAACTCTGTATGGATGAAAAGCTAGATGAGCTAGATGTCACTCTTCTTTCCATTTACAAGATAAGGAAACTGACATTCAATGATGTAATTTGTTCAAACTCATACAGCAGGGCTGTGGCTCAAATTCTGCCTGACACTGTATCTAAACTAACACTTCCTTCTTATATCACATCATTGGACCTAGATAATACTATAAATGACCCAAAAGATTAAATACATCAAGACATGCCGAGATTCTTACCTTCAGTTACTAATAGTTCATCTTGAAATGCTTCAACAAAATTAATGTTTTGAAGCACACTACGTTCTGGAAGTATCCGTTTTATCATCTCTGGTTTATGTAACAGGGCCCTGCCAGGAGAGATTTTTTTTTTTATTTAAAAGTGACGTTATATATAAAATAACTTTAATTAGATTTTCACTAATGCATTTGGCAAATCCCACTAATACTGATATATTAGTACACAGACCTTACACATAAAAGAAAAACCTGTTTTGGAAGTTCCCTCAAAAATTACACATGGTTGTAAAATTATCAGTTTCAGTTAAATATTAACATCAAACAAGAATTCCCTAAAAGAAGAGTAAAATTAGATTCTTTTCAGGTCCTACATTTTCATTATTTGTGATAATTTGGTCGTAGCTAGAAATTTGTCTCAGAACACAAAAGAACATGCTAAAAATGGAAACATTTGAAGGGGAATACCTAAATTACCATACAACTATGTTTATCTGGCTCCTTCCAGAGAATCTGAGGTGAGAAAACTGAAACGTAAATTTCTCTATAATACTCAGATGTACACAAAAAAAATCTCACTACTGTAATTTTATGGCAAAGAGTTTGAAAACAATACGCTGATTTCTATATCCCAATTGAGAGAAAAAAACACATCAGAATACCTCATAATGTGATTTCTCCAAATGTCAGTTTCTATTTCCAAAATACTTAATTAAGAAACAAAACCAGGTTCAAAGGCAAGCTTTTTATTTGGTCTGTTCTAACATCATGTAGCAAGTTGCCATTAAATTCCCTCTTGTAAAACATTCCAATGACCCTCAACAAATTAAAAACAAAACGATTTCCCAAATTCTGTATTAGAATAAAACACAGTCAAGCACAAAGGGTCGGAAGGAGACAGGCGTATTCCTCCACACCCCCTTTCTAGTGATTTTTTATTAGCAGATGACACACCACGAGCTGCACTCAACCTATGTTAGGTCCTTTAATCTAGGAAGCTACACTTTACAATAAGAGAATTCATATCTTTAAATCACGCCTAAACCTAAATCAACATCCTAAATTTTCCAAAAGTTCGGCATATCAAACTATGTTTAAATTATTTATGTATGTATGTATGTATGTATGTATTTATTTATGAGAGAGGTCTGGCTCTGTCACAAAGGCTGGAGTGCAATCATAGCTCACTGCATGCAGCCTTGAACTCCTGGGATTGTGATCTTCCCACCTCAGCCTCCAAAGTAGCGAGGACTACAGGTGCACAACACCACATCCAACTAAATTTTCTATTTCTTTTCTAGAGACAGGGTCTCATTATGTTGCCCAGGCTGGTCTTGAAGTCCTGGCCTCAAGCAATCCTTCCACCTCAGCCTCCCAAAGTGCTGGGCATGAGCCACACAGCCGCCCTATATTTAAATTAGATGTATCAGATTTTATAGTAGTTCATACTTTTTAAGTATCTACAAGTTAAACATCTTACACATTTCGAAAATTCAACTTGATCCTTTCAAGTAATTCACAGCATTACCAGAAATATTACTAACTAGTCATCTGTGTTTATACAATATAATCATTCAGTAGTTCTTAAATCTTTTATAAAACTGACACTGTCACTTGACATGTCATCAAGAGTACACTATGGAAATGGTCCTATTATGAAGTATGATGCACCTACTGAGTAAAGGAAGAGTGGCACAAAATGTTCATCTAGAAAAGAAGGCACATTCTAAGGAAATATAGGAGATGAATTTCCTACGGGTATTTTTTCCTCACATTGTGGTAGCTCATCACCCACATTTTTCATCTACCAGTTCACTAATAAATAGTGAAATATTCTAAAAATTCCAAATCCCAAGCCACAGAAGCCTTCATCATTTCTACTGAATGGTTCCCAACATTGTGTAAGATCAGTAATCTACCTGCGATACTGCTGTCTTGAAATTTCATCTCCACCAAATAAGTATACAGTTGATAGTTCTGTTGCAGTTTCATTATTGATTCCTCTGTCTGATGGATTATATATTAAAGTAACATCCTGATGCCAAGAAAAAAAAATCGGAGTAAATATTAAATATTTTTAAGTAATTTCATTCTGATTCAACGATCTTATGAGCCTAAAAATTCGACACAGACACAAGTGCATATGCATGGCATTTCCAAGATCACATAAGTACTTCTACTCCTACATTATTTTCAAGTATTATTTTAGCTTTTGGCTTTAAAATACATAATTATTAACTTAATTTTAAAATGAGTTGATGTTTTTAGCACAGAAACTTTTATACTTACTTCTTGTGTTCTTTCCTTGAGTACAAATTTATCTGGAAAAATCCTCAATACTTTAGGATCCAGCAAAACTTTTTTCTGAGAATCCTTAAAACCTACTGCTTTAACAAAAGCTGCTCGGGAGCCAGTGTTGCGGACAGAAAAAACAATTTTACTTTCTTTGCCAGGTACTAAGCCATTCACTGTTACCATGTAACTGTCAGATAATTTTTTAACGCCTTCCAAAATAAGATTGCTTGTTCCTCCATATCCAGACAAAGGTATCTAAAAGAATATACATATATAAAATTATTTTAATGTTAAGCAGAAAGCACAACATTGAATTACAGTGAGAAGAAAATTCAGAAAGATTTAACACAATTAAAAATTTTAATGTTTGTGTACTTTGGGTAGTAGTTCCCCATTTCCAGTCCAGCAGTATATTCAAGACTTTGTTTTAAGGAAAAAACAAACCAAAGAGCTGCAAAAGTATCTGGCTTCTGATATGCTAAGAATTAACTATTTCAAAAGCCAAGTTTAGATGACACAGGAATAATACAAAGATTAGTACAGATATGCTTAAGAAGTTTATAGAGTAAAATATTCAAATATTTTTAATTTACTTTGAAATGCACTAAAAAGATGAACTGGTGGCTGGCAAGGTGGCCAATAAGGAACAGCTTCCGTCTGCAGCTCCCTAGCGAGATCAATACTGAAGGCGGGTGATTTCTGCATTTCCAACTGAGGTACTCAGCTCATTTCATTGGGACTGGTTAGAGAGTGGCTGCAGCCCATGGAGGGTGAGCCGAAGCAGGGTGGGGCATCGCCTTACCTGGGAAGCGCAAGGGGTTGGATGCCCTCTCTCACCACTCCTATTCAACATAGTATTGGAAGTTTTGGCCAGGGCAATCAAGCAAGACAAAGAAATAAAGGGTATTCAAATAGGAAGAGAGGAAGTCAAATTGTCTCTCTTTGCAGATGACATGATTGTATATTTAGAAAACCCCACTGTCTCAGTCCAAAATCTCCTTAATCTGATAAGCAACTGCAGCAGTCTCAGGATACAAAGTCAATGTGTGAAAATCACAAGCATTCCTATACACCAATAATAGACAAACAGGGCCAAATCATGAGTAAACTCCCATTCACAATTGCTACAAAGAAAATAAAAAACCTAGGAATACAACTTACAAGGGATGTGAATGACCTCTTCAAGGAGAACTACAAACCACTGCTCAAAGAAGTAAGAGAAGACACAAAGAAATGGAAAAACATTCCACGGTCAAGGATAGGAAGACTCAATATCGAGAAATTGGCCATACTGCCCAAAGTAATTTATAGATTCAATGCTATTCCCATCAAGCTACCATTGACTTTCTTCACAGAATTAGAAAAAAAAACGACTTTAAAGTTCATATGGAACCAAAAAAGAGCCCATATAGCCAAGACAATCCTAGGCAAAATGAAAAAGCTGGAGGCAACACGCCATCTGACTTCAAATTATACTACAAGGTTACAGTAACCAAAACAGCATGGTACTGATAGCAAAACAGAAAGACAGACAAATGGAACAGAACAGAGGCCTCAAAAATAACACCACACATCTACAACCATCTGATCTTTGACAAACCTGACAAAACAAGAAATGGGGAAAGGATTCCCTATTTAATAAATGGTGCTGGGAAAACTGGCTAGCCATATCAGAAAACTGAAACTGGACCCCTTCCTTACAACTTATACAAAAATTAACTCGATGGATGAAAGACTTAAATGTAAGATATAAAACCATAAAAACTCTAGAAGAAAACCTAGGCAATACCATTCAAGACACAGGCATGGGCAAAGACTTCATGACTAAACACCAAAAGCAATGGCAAGAAAAGCCAAAATTCACAAATGAGATCTAATTAAACTACAGAGCTTCTGCACAGCAAAAGAAACTATCATCAGAGTGAACAGGCAACCTATAGAATGGGAGAACATTTTTGCAATCTATCCATCTGACAGAGGGCTGATATCCAGAATCTACAAAGAACTTGAACAAATTTACAAGAAAAAAAACAACCCCATCAAAAAGTGGGCAAAGGATATGAACAGACACTTCTCAAAAGAAGACATTTAAGCAGCCAACAAACATGTGAAAAAAAGCTCATCATTACTGGTTATTAGAGAAATGCAAATCGACCAGGCACGGTGGCTCGCACCTGTAATCCCAGCACTTTGGGAGGCCAAGGTGGGCAGATCACGAGATCAGGAGATCGAGACCATCCTGGCTAACATGGTGAAACCCCTTTTATACAAAAAAAAATAAATAAATACAAAAAATTAGCTAGGCATGGTGGCATGTGCTTATAGGCTCAGCTACTTGGGAGGCTCGGAGGCAGGAGAATTGCTTGAACCCAGCAGGCGGAGGTTGCAGTGAGCCAAGATTGTGCCACTGCACTCCAGCCTGAGCAACAGAGCAAGACTCTGTCTCAAAAAAAAAGCAAATCAAAACCACAATGAGACACCATCTCACGCGTTAGAATGGCGATCATTAGAGACTCCGTTCCAAGATGGCTGAATAGGAACAGCTCCGGTCTGCAGCTCCCAGCGTGACTGACACAGAAGATGGTGATTTCTGCATTTCCAGCTGAGGTACCTGGTTCATCTCACTGGGACTGGTTGGACAGTGGGTGCAGCCCATGGAGGGTGAGCTGAAGCAGGGTGGGGCATTGTCTTACCCAGGAAGCGCAAGGGGTTCAGGGATTTCCCTTTCCTAGCCAAGGGAAGCTGTGACAGACTGTACCTGGAAAATCGGGACAATCCCACCCAAATACTGTGCTTTTCCAACACTCTTAGCAAATGGCACACCAGGAGATTTTATCCTGCACGTGGCTTGGCAGGTCCCACGCCCACAGAGCCTTGCTCACTGCTAGCACAGCAGTCTGAGATCCACCTGTAAGGCAGTAGCCTGACACAGGGAGGGGCGTCCGCCATTGCTGAAGCTTGAGTAGGTAAACAAAGCAGCCAGGGAAGCTCGAACTGGGTGGAGCCCACCGCAGCTCTGCAATGCCTACACCCTCTATAGAGCCCACCTCTGGGGGAAGGGCATAGCTGAACAAAAGGCAGCAGAAACTTCTCCAGACTTAAACGTCCCCATCTGACAGCTCTGAAGAGAGCAGTGGTTCTCCCAGCACGGTGTTTGAGCTCTGAGAACGGACAGACTGCCTCCTCAAGTGGGTCTCTGACCCCCGTGTAGCCTAGCTGGGAGACACCTCCCAGCAGGGGCCGAATGACACCTCATACAGGCTGGTGCCCCTCTGGGACGAAGCTTCCAGAGGAAGGATCAGGCAGCAATATTTGCTGTTCTGCAGCCCCCACTGGTGATACCCAGGCAAACAGGATCTGGAGTGTACCTCCAGCAAACTCCAACAGACCTGCAGCTGAGGGACCTGATTCTTAGAAGGAAAACTAACAAACAGAAAGGAATAGCATCAACATCAACAAAAAGGACATCCACACCAAAACCCCATCTGTAGGTCACCAGCATCAAAGACCAAAGGTAGATAAAACCACAAAGATGGGGAGAAACCAGAGCAGAAAAGCTGAAAATTCTAAAAACCAGAGCGCCTCTTCTCCTCCAAAGGATCGCAGCTCCTCACCAGCAACAGAACAAAGCTGGATAGAGAATGACTTTGACGAGCTGACAGAAGTAGGCTTCACAAGGTCGGTAATAACAAACTTCTCTGAGCTAAAGGAGAATGTTCGAACCCATCACAAGGAAGCTAAAAACTTTGAAAAAAGATTAGATGAATGGCTAACTAGAATAAACAATGTACAGAAGACCTTAAATGACCTGATGGAGCTGAAAAACATGGCACAAGAATTACGTGATGCATGCACAAGCTTCAATAGCCAATTCGATCAAGTGGACGAAAGGCTATCAGTGATTGAAGATCAAATGAATGAAATGAAGCAAGAAGAGAAGTTTAGAGAAAAAAGTAAAAAGAAATGAACAAAGCCTCCAAGAAATATGGCACTATGTGAAAACACCAAATCTACATCTGACTGGTGTCCCTGAAAGTGACGGGGAAAATGGAACCAAGTTGGAAAACACTCTGCAGGATATTATCCAGGAGAACTTGCCCACCTAGCAAGGCAGGCCAACATTCAAATTTGGGAAATACAGAGAACACCACAAAGATACTCCTCGAGAAGAGCAACCCCAAGGCACATAATTTTCAGATTCACCAAGGTTGGAATGAAGCAAAAAATGTTAAGGGCAGCCAGAGACAAAGGTCGGGTTACTTTACACAAAGGGAAGCCCATCAGACTAACAGCTCATCTCTCAGCAGAAACTCTAACAAGCCAGAAGAGAGTGGGGGCCAATATTCAACATTATTAAAGGAAAGAATTTTCAACCCAGAATTTCATATCCAGCCAAACTAAGCTTCATAAGTGAAAGAGAAATAAAATCCTTTACAGACAAGCAAACGCTGAGAGATTCTGTCACCACCAGGCCTGCCTTACAAGAGCTCCTGAAGGAAGCACTAAACATAGAAAGGAACAACTGGTACTAGCCACTGCAAAAACATGCCAAATTGTAAAGACCATCAATGCCAGGAAGAAACTACATCAACTAACACGCAAAATAACCAGCTAACATCATAATGACAGGATCAAATTCACATATAACAATATTAACCTTAAATGTAAATGGGCTAAATGCCCCAGTTAAAAGACACAGACTGGCAAATTGGATAAAGAGTCAAGAACCATCACTGTGCTATATTCAGGAGACCCATCTCACATGCAGAGACACACATAGGCACAAAATAAAGGGATGAAGGAAGATCTACCAAGCAAATGGAAAGCAAAAAAAAGCAGGGGTTGCAATCCTAGTCTCTGATAAAACAGACTTTAAACCAACAAAGATCAAAAAAGACAAAGAAAGCCATTATATAATCATAAGGGATCAATTCAACAAGAAGAGCTAACTATCCTAAATATATATGCACCTAATACAGGAGCCCTCAGATTCATTAAGCAAGTCCTCAGAGACCTACAAAGAGACTTAGACTCCCACACAATAATAATTGGAGACTTTAACACCCCACTGACAATATTAGACACATCAACAAGGCAGAAGGTTAACAAGGATATCCAGGACTTGAACTCAGCTCTGCACCAAGAGGACCTAATAGACATCTACAGAACTCTCCACCCCAAATCAACAGAATATACATTCTTCTCAGCACCACATCACACTTATTCCAAAACTGACCACATAGTTGGAAGTAAAACACTCCTCAGCAAATGTAAAAGAACAGAAATCACAACAAACTGTCTCTCAGACCACAGTGCAATCAAATTAGAACTCGGGATTAAGAAACTCACTCAAAACCGCACAACTACATGGAACCTGAACAACCTGCTCCTGAATGACTACTGGGTAAATAATGAAATGAAGGCAGAAATAAAGATGTTCTTTGAAACCAATGAGAACAAAGACACAACGTACAGAATCTCTGGGACACATTTAAATCAGTGTGTAGAGGGAAATTTATAGCACTAAATGCCCACCCTAACATCACAATTAAAAGAACTAGAGAAGCAAGAGCAAACACATTCAAAAGCTAGCAGAAGGCAAGAAATAACGAAGATCAGAGCAGAACTGAAGGAAATAGAGACACAAAAAACCCTTCAAAATATCATTGAATCCAGGAGCTGGTTTTTTGAAAAGATCAACAAAATTGACAGACCGCTAGCAAGACTAATAAAGAAGAAAAGAGAGAAGAATCAAATAGATGCAATAAAAAATGGTAAAGGGGATATCACCACCGATCCCACAGAAATACAAACTACCATCAGAGAATAATATAAACACCTCTACACAAATAAACTAGAAAATCTAGAAGAAATGGTAAATTCCTGGACACATACATCCTCCCAAGACCAAACCAGGAAGAAGTTGAATCTCTGAATGGACCAATAACAGGCTCTAAAATTGAGGCAATAATAGCCTACCAACCAAAAGAAGTCCAGGACCAGACGGATTCACAGCTGAATTCTACCAGAAGTACGAAGAGGAGCTGGTACCATTTCTTCTGAAACTATTCCAATCGATAGAAAAAAAGAGAATCCTCCCTAACTCATTTTATGAGGCCAGCATCATCCTGATACCAAAGCCTGGCAGAGACACAACAAAAAAAGAGAATTTTAATTCAATACCTCTGATGAACATCGATGGGAAAATCCTCAATAAAATACTGGCAAGCAGAATCCAGCAGCACATCAAAAAGCTTATCCACCACAATCAAGTTGGCTTCATCCCTGGAATGCAAGGCTGGTTCAACATATGCAAATCAATAAATGTAATCCATCACATAAACAGAACCAACGACAAAAATCACATAATTATCTCAATAGATGCAGAAAAGGCCTTCGACAAAATTCAACAGCCCTTCATGCTAAAAACTCTCAATAAATTAGGTATTGATGGAATACATCTCAAAATAATAAGAGCTATCTATGACAAACCCACGGTCAATATCATACTGAATGGGCAAAAACTGGAAAGCATTCCCTTTGAAAACTGGCACAATACAGGGATGCCCTCTCTCACCACTCCTATTCAACATAGCGGTGGAAGTTCTGGCCAGGGCAATCAGGCAAGAGAAAGAAATAAAGGGTATTCAATTAGGAAAAGGGGAAGTCAAATTGTCCATTTGCAGATGACATGATTGTATATTTAGAAAACCCCATCGTCTCAGCCCAAAATCTCCTTAAGCTGACAAGCAACTTCAGCAAAGTCTCAGGATACAAAATCAATGTGCAAAAATCACAAGCATTCTTATACACCAGTAACAGACAAACAGAGAGCCAAATCATGAGTGAACTCCCATTCACAACTGCTTCAAAGAGAATGAAATATCTAGGAATCCAACTTACAAGGGATGTGAAGGACCTCTTCAAGGAGAACTACAAACCACTGCTCAACAAAATAAAAGAGGACACAAACAAATGGAAGAACATTCCATGCTCATGGATAGGAAGAATCAATATTGTGAAAATGGCCATACTGCCCAAGGTAATTTAGAGATTCAATGCCATCCCCATCAAGCTACCAATGACTTTCTTCACAGAATCGGAAAAAACTACTTTAAAGCTCATATGGAACCAAAAGACACTGCATTGCCAAGACAATCCTAAGCAAAAGAACAAAGCTGGAGGCATCACGCTACCTGACTTCAAACTATACTACAAGGCTACAGTAACCAAAACAGCATGGTACTTGTACCAAAACAGATATATAGACCAATGGAACATAACAGAGGCCTCAGAAATAACACCACACATCTACAACCATCTGATCTTTGACAAACCTGACAAAAAAAAGAAATGGGGAAAGGATTCCCTATTTAATAAATAGTGCTGGGAAAACTGGCTAGCCATATGTAGAAAGCTGAAACTGGATCCCTTCCTTACACCTTATTCAAAAATTAATTTGAGATGGATTAAAGACTTAAATGTTAGACCTAAAACCATAAAAACCCTAGAAGAAAACCTAGGCAATACCATTCAGGACATAGGCATGGGCAAGGACTTCATGACTAAAACATCAAAAGCAATGGCAACAAAAGCCAAAATAGACAAATGAGATCTAATTAAACTAAAGAGCTTCTGCACAGCAAAAGAAATTACCATCAGAGTGAACAGACAACCTACAGAATGGGAGAAAATTTTTTAATCTACCCACCTGACAAAGGGCTAATATCTAGAATCTGCAAAGCACTTGAACAAATTTACAAGAAAAAACAAACAACCCCATCAAAAAGTGGGCAAAGGATATGAACAGACACTTCTCAAAAGAAGACATTTACGCAGGCAACAGACCCATGAAAAAATGCTCATCATCACTGGTCATCACAGAAATGCAAATTAAAACCACAATCATATACCATCCCACACCAGTCAGAATGGTGATCATTAAAAAGTCAGGAAACAACAGGTGCTGGAGAGGATGTGGAGAAATAGGAACACTTTTACACTGTTGGTAGGAGTGTAAACTAGTTCAACCATTGTGGAAGACAGTGTGGCAATTCCTCAAGGATCTAGAATTAGAAATGCCATTTGACCCAGCAATCCCATTACTGGGTATATACCCAGAGGATTATAATTCATGCTACTATAAAGACACATGCACACATACGTTTATTGTGGCACTATTCACAATAGCAAAGACTTGGAACCAACCCAAATGTCTGTCAGTAATAGACTGGATTAAGAAAATGTGGACACATACACCATGGAATACTATGCAGCCATAATAAAGGATGAGTTCATGTCCTTTGCAGGAACATGGATGAAGCTGGAAACCATCATTCTCAGCAAACTATCACAAGGTCAGAAAATCAAACACCGCATGTTCTCACTCATAGGTGGGAACTGAACAATGAGAACACTTGGACACTGAGCGGGGAACATCACACATGGGGGCCTGTCGTGGGATGGGGGACAGGGGAAGGGATAGCATTAGGAGATATACCTAATGTAAATGATGAGTTAATGGGTGCAGCAAACCAACAAGGCACATGTATACATATGTAACAAACCTGCACGTTGTGCACATGTACCCTAGAACTTAAAGTATAACTAACAACAACAACAACAAAAGAATGGCAATCATTAAAAAGTCAGGAAACAACAGATGCTGGAGAGGAAGTGGAGAAACAGGAACGCTTTCACACTGTCGGAGTGTAAATTAGTTCAACCATTGTGGAAGACAGTGTGGTGATTCCTCAAGGATCTAGAACTAGAAATATCATTTGACCCAGCAATCCCATTACTTGGTATATGCCCAAAGGATTATAAATCATTCTATTACAAAGACACATGCACACGTATGTTTACTGCGGCACTGTTCACAATAGCAAAGACTTGGAACCAATCCACATGCCTATCAATGATAGACTGGATAAAGAAAATGTGGCACAGATACACCATGGAATACTATGCGCCATAAAAAAAGGATGAGTTCATGTCCTTTGCAAGGACATGGAGGAAGCTAGAAACCATTCTCAGCAAACTAACACAGGAACAGAAAACCAGACACCACATGTTCTCACTCATAAGTGGGAACTGAACAATAAGAACACATGGACACAGGGACGGGAACATAACACACTGGGGCCTGTCAGGGGGTGGGGGACTAGGGGAGGAATAGCATTAGGAGAAATACCTAATGTAGATGACGGGTTGATGTGTGCAGCAAACCACCATGGCACGTGTATACCTGTGTAACAAACCTGCACATTCTGCACACATATCCCAGAACTTAAAGTATAATAAAAATAAATAAATTAATTAATTAAAAAAAGATGAGCTGATGGATGGATATGCGGGAGAAGAAATATAGCAAAATGTTAACTACAGAATCTAAGTGATAGTGTATGTGACTGTTTACTGTATAATCCTTTCAACTTCTCAGTAATTCTGAACCTTTTCATAATAGAATGTTTTTGGGGAAAACTGTATTTATAATCCTGTTAGTGTGCAGTCTAGCCAATGTCAGAGAAAAGCATGCAGATGGGACTAAGCTAAAGATAAGAACTCAAACAACTTTTCAACGACAGACACATTGTCAACGGAGGAAGCAGCACACTAGAGTCAGGCTTGGGGATCCATCTGCTGCTGCTTCCACAGGGCTCAACCCTTGCAGGAAGCAAGGCTTCACAGAATACATCCCACAAATTCGAATGTAAGGAAAATATTCACCCTGCTGGAAACTTTCCATACTCTTTGAAACGCACGCCTTTAAAAATTATCTTTCATTCCTAATTACAGGTTGAGTATCCCTTATTCAAAGTGCTTGGGACCAGAGGTGTTCCAGATTTGGGAATATCTGCATTATACTGAACATCCCTAATTCAAAAATCCAAAATCCAAAATGCTCCAAAGAGCATTTCCTTTGAGCATCATGTCGGCACTCAAAAAGTTTCTGATTTTGGAGCATTGTGGAGTTTGAATTTTCAGATTAGGGATACTCAATCTGTACTAAAATAGGTCGCAAATACTTTCTTGCAAACTTGAAAACTACCATAACTTATTCCGAGTTGTTATGTACTTAACTAAACTAACATTTTGAAAAACTACTTTCAGGCACCTCATCAGTTTGTACTGTCTTGACTTTTAGTACAAGTAAACAGCATTTCAGGCTTGGCACAGTGGCTCACGCCTGTAATCTCAGCACTTTTGGAGGCCATGTCAGGCGGATTACTTGAGGTCAGGAGTTCGAGACAAGCTTGGCCAACATGGCACAACCCCATCTCTACTAAAAATACAAAAATTAGCCGGGCGTGGTGACGGGCGCCTGTAATCCCAGCTACTTGAGACGCTGAGGCAGGAGAATCGCTTGAACGTGGGAGGTGGAAGTTGCAGTGAGCCGAGATCACGCCACTGCACTCCAGGCTGGGTGACAGAGCGAGATGATGTCTCAAAATAAATAAATAAATAAACAGCATTTCAAAGGGTTTCAGATTGGAAGCTCCTACAAATCCTCCCTCACTCAAAGTGACCTCTGGTAGTTTCAACAGCAAAAATGTTTCTAATTTTTCTTTTTCCATAGAAACGTAGAAGTAAATTTTATCAATGAAACTAAATAGCAAAAAAACGAGGGAAAAGGTACCTTTGAAAACACTCATTACAAGTATTCTGCCTGTACTTTCAAAGCCTAAGAAATCACAAATTACTACTGAGTAACAAGGTTAAGTAAAAAGAATGATTGGTCAGGTGCGTGGCTCATGCCTGTAATCCCAGCACTTTGGGAGGCCAAGGCTGGTGGATCACAAGGTCAAGAGATCAAGACTATCCTGACCAACATGGTGAAATCCCATCTCTACTAAAAATACAAAATCAGCTGTGAGTGGTGGCACGTGCCTATAGTCCCAGCTACTTGGGAGGCTGAGGCAAGAGAACTGCTTGAACCTGGGAGGCAGAGGTTGCAGTGAGCCGAGATGCCACTGCACTCCAGTCTGGCAATGGAGCAAGACTCCATTTCAAAAAAAGAAAAGAAAAAATAATGATTAAATGAAACAAACCTAACACCGTAAATCCAAAGATTAAACAGGAAAAACTATTGCTCCTAACCTCAGTACTACTGAAATGTTGAGCTGCATGATTCTTTGTGGTGAGAACTGTCCTGGGCTTTCTCGGATGTTCAGCAGCCTCTCTGGCTTCTACCCAGTTGGTGCCAGTAGCACTCTTGTCCTGCCCCCAGTTATGACAAACCAAAAATAACTCCAGACTCTGCCAGTGTCCCCTGGGGGTAACACAAGCTCTGGTTGAGAACCACTGCTCCAGATGACAATACACAGAGCTGTTATTAGCACCCTAGAGACTGCACTATACATAAACGTGGGCTCTGCATTCAGCCAGACTGAATTTGAACCTTGTGTCTACCACTGACCAGCAAGTAAGATGCACGATCACGGCCACGCATTTCTCTCAGCCTCAGTTTACACATGTGCAAAATGGCAAGAGTAGTATCTCGAATGGTTGTTTTGAAGATAAAAATCTGACAATCCACCATCTTTGTTTGTGTTGCTATAACAGAATACTATAGACTGGGTAATTTATAAAGAATAGAAATTTATTATTCACAGTTCTGGAGGCTGGAAGTCCAAGATCAAGGTGCCGGTTTCTGGTGAGGGCTGCTCTCTGCTTCTTTTTGTTTGAGATGGAGTCTCGCTCTGTCGCCAGGCTGTAGTGCAGTGGCGCAATCTCGGCTCACTGCAACCTCCGCCTCCCGGGTTCAAGCGATTCTCCTGCCTCAGCCTCCTGAGTAGCTGAGACTACAGGTGTGCACCACCATGCCCAGCTAATTTTTGTATTTTTAGTAGAGATGGGGTTTCACCATGTTGGTCAGGATAGTCTTGATTTCTTGACCTCGTGATCCACCTGCCTCAGCCTCCCAAAGTGCTGGGATTACAGGCATGAGCCACCACACCCGGCCGGGCTGCTCTCTGCTTCTAAGATCTCACCTTGAATCCTGCATGTTCCAGAGGGAAGAAATGCTGTGTCCTCGCATGGCAGAAGGCAGAAGGGCAAAAAGGCCAAACTCCCTCCCTCAGGCCTTTTTATAACAGCATTAATCCATTCCCGAGGGCAGAGCCTCATGACCTAAACACCTCCCAAAGGGATCCATCTCCCAACACTGTTGTACTGCAGAGTAAGTTTCCAATACAGAAATTTGGGAGACACATTCAGATTACAGCATCCACTTAGTGATTGAGGGTAGTGTCCGGAATACAATCAACATGGAATAATCAATACATTTTTATTGCAGTCCTATCATGCTTTATGGTATTCAAAACACAGATCATTTCATTTGTTCCTCACAACCAAACTGGCAAGTTGGGACAGCAAGTAGCTTCTGATGAGATGAGAGAGGAAATGCCAAGGTGAGCGTAAGTAACAGAGACAGGGCTGGCTCCCTGGGTTCTCCTGTCATGTTAACAGCTCTTCCGCCACTCTGCCAGGCTACTTTATCTTTACAAAGGCACAGCAATGTTAATACTCTGAGTCTTCTTGTGAAATAATAGCCATATTTATCCATAACCCACAGGCAAACCCCATCCAGCCCACTTCTGTGAGAGGACCGGGCAGCCATCTATGTGGGTAGGAATCCCACCAGGATCCGATTTGTCTTCAAAGGATGTCAAATCCCTGCTTGGTTGATTATTAAATCAAATGGTTCTGCCCTAAATCACCAGAGACTTAGTAGAGATTCTTCCTTGAGAACAACCTCAAAATCATGGCTAGTAAACTTAAACAAATCAGAACATATTCAAGAAGTCTGAAAAATACAGCCCATTTAGTCCTCTCCACAAACCAGGCATTATCCTCACACAAAATCAGATCGTCAGAGAGCTTAAAGTCTCTGGCAGTGTCTCCTGGGTGCACATGGAAGGACGCCAGTTTTAAAAATGACCACTAACATCTTTAAACAGCTTTGCCCACCGCATCTCATGGGGCCAATCAAATGACTCCACAGGAAACAGAGGTCAAGCTCCAGCGTCAAAGCTGTATTTGTCATACATACCTAATTTTAAAAACTTTTAGATATTGTTAATCTTGTAATTTATCACATCCCCTCTTTAACACTAGGATATAGAAACAAAATTTGAGCCCCAGCCCCACTGCCAAACACCTGTGCAGTTATAAGGCATGCACAACCATGTAGCTGGAGTTTCTTCCGACTGCCTTGCCGTTGCTTCCTTTCCTCTATGATTTATCACTTTTATCTCTCATTGCTTTGAATGTGTCTATACAAATGGCTTCAAATCCTTTTTTACGTATTATGCTGGCAATTAAAAAGCATAAAAACTCTTGTCTTGGAGCTAGCAAATTCAGTCAATGGGTATTTGGTATGGTCTAAATGGTGATGTCCCCCCACAAATTCACATGTTGAAACCTAGTCCCCAATGTGACAGTACTAAGAGGTGGCGCCTTTGGGGAACTGATTAAGCCATGAGGGCTCCGGCCCCATGCATGGGCTTGGTGCCCTTATAAAAGAGACTGGAGGCAGCACTCTCGTCCTTCTCACCATGTGTGGGGACAAAAAGGCAGAGGGCAACCCTCACCAGATGCTGCATCTGCTGGTGCTCTGATCTTGGGCTTCCCAACCTCCAGAACTGTGAGCAATAAATTTCTGTTGTTTATTATAAATTACTCAGTGGTATTTAGTTATAGCTGACTGAATAGACTAAGACAGTATTTTTGCTGATAATTGACAAAATAAAATTTAATGGGAAAGTTAATATCTTAAACAGCTCTACATGGATTTACCCAAAGATGTGTTCCTAAAAAGCTGGGTACATTTTAAAATCTCCAAATTAAAATGAAACTTAAAAGCATTAGAAAGACTAATACTTACAGGAATACTACGCTGGCTGCTATTATAACTTGCCAATTCTACAAAGCATATAAATTACTCCCTAACTTGTTTGTAAGTCTAGATAATTACATATTTTCACTTATAAAAGGCAGAGTGTATAATTTACAACATTAAACCAATAGTTATAAAATGGCATAAACTCCAGGGGAAGGGAAAGGCAATAAAATTATCTTACTGTGAACTTAACGCCTGGTTGTGATCGATTTCCAAGTTGTTTGATTTCTAGTCTAGACAACATGCAAGATAATCGAGTAGGTGCAAATAATACAGAGATGAAAATGTCTTCCTTTGGGTGAATTCTGATCTCACAGTTACTGGTCAATCGCTGTTCTGAACCAAAAGTGTTCTGAAGCTACAATTTAAAAACAGTTAACTGCATAAAACAAAGCAGTAGCACAAATAAAACACACCATTAACACAAATTCTTAAAAGCTAAATAACACAAAAAGGTCTGCATATATAAGTGTTCCAGACCCAGAAAGAAGACATAACAAGAATCCACGTACTCTACGAACCTGAAAGCAGTCCTGATCTTGTCCTCTAATAAGCAGTCGTAAATGTTGAGTTGTAGATGCAGAATTATTTCTTAAAGCTAGTTTCTGAAGCCTAAAAACAATTACACATTTTAAATATGGTTTTTCTCCATGGATATTGCTCTCATTAGAAGAATAAAGCCAATTAAAACCAACTACAATGTCTAGAGATGGACTAACTATACGAGCCATTTCAGTAGCCTGGAATTGTCTCCCCACAGGCCTAGACTCTACGTTTCTGAAAATGTAGGTTCAAGACTCACCTTATAGAGGCTTTTTGGTTTAACCTCTCTCCAGTTATAGCTCTGCAGCTGACCTTATTATTTATACTATGTGTATAGGTATTATCTGTCATATAAAACATCAATCAACGAAAATCCAGGTGAAGAAATTCATCGAGTCATTAAGTCAATATCACACCTAGCTGGAATACCTAGCTCAACCAAGCGAGCTTTCAGGGAAACAAGGGGTCCTAGGCTAAGAGGCTCATTTGCACAAAGTAGTCTTTTAAATAGTATATTGAATTAACTCTACTTTTAAAGAAGCTACAATGCAAAAGAATGGACATAAAATAGCACCTGACTGATAAAAACACTTCAATTGTGGAAACTATGTGAATCCTGTCTTCACTGGAGAACAGAGAATACATGAGTAAATCTCTGTTTTACTCAAATTTGGGGAAGATCAGCAGCTAATAAATCAGCAGCTGAGGTCTACATCTCATCCACCTTGTGTTAAGAGAAACGCAGACAAATTTGGCTATTGACATCTCCGGCTATTGACATCTCCAGGAAAAGCCTTCCAAAGGTACAATGACTGGGGAAGAATTACCTGAAAGAAACATTATTTTGTAAAGTTTTCATTCTCATGTATTTATTTTATAATTTATAAAGCACTGTGGTTATCATTTTCAAGTATAGAGTTATCAGGTGGGATGGGAGAGGCTAGGTTTCCATAGGGTCATATCATCAGTTAAATGTACTCAAAAGTCAAGAACAAGCCAGTTATTGCTTGAGTGAAGTGTAACTGTTTCTGCCATAGGCTTCTGAGAGAGGTTTCTTCCAGAGATCCTTTTAAAGATAAACCTGTACAATACAGGGAGTCTCAAAAAAAAAAAAAAAAAACACCAAACAATTTTACAGTAAATACTACCTCCCATTTCCTAAGGTACCCCTCTCCCTTAGGTGCTCCATTCAGTGTGGTCAGGAAGTATGACACCCAAGTCTGGTGCATTAAAAACATTTCCATGAGTTTTGCTAAAACCATGTGGTTGTTGACTGAGAAATTTAGATCATTTAGAAGAATGGATGTACTGCATATTCTCTATGCAGCTCTCCATAAATCTCTCTCTCAGCTGGCTTTTGAAAAACACGGAGTGGCAGTGAATTTAAGGGGATATTCCCTCCTCAGCAGCAACTGTATTGTTGGTCATGTGTCGGGTGCTCTTTGCAGGACTGGAATATATGTTAAAGAAAAGCTGAATCAGGACACATGCCCATCTAGGAGGTTTTTCCAGTTCTGCACAATTGAGCCTGAAGAGTGTCTATTATGACAAAATTTTCCTGCAAACATTAATTTGTAGTCTGCTCCAAAATATGTATAAATAGTGGACTATTTGTCAGTCTTTGACACTTACTGTGTTCTACCAAGAGGGACTCCTCCCCAAGCCAGAAATTGTTTGTTGGACAAAATCGATGGAATATCTAAGCAAGGTCCAGGTGACAGAGGTTTACTTCCTGAAGAAATGACTTCACCTTTTAACACTACTTCATACTGAGGTCCAAATGGCTGCACAAATATTTTCAAGATCCTAAAAAAGAAAGAATTCTAAGTAGAAGGTCCTGTATTCGATTCCTTTCACAACTATTTCCCATGTTTCCATTGTCCAAAAGACTGAACTAGGTGCTGGGGATACGATGATATTCCCACCCTTACAGCTTGTGCTGCAGAGAAGAATACAGACAAGAAGAGAGATGATCACAATGCCATCTGCACGGGGGGGTGTGAGAAGCCATCGTGCTTTGGAAATGCTATTTATGAGACATTTGGGAAGAGTGGAGGAAAGTCTCCCAGAAGGCGCCAGCCCAGGGAGGTTGAGGGCAAGCATTCCAGGCGGAGGCATTCACACTGGTGCAGGCCTGACTCTCCTCTTCTGTAAGGTCACAAGAACAGACTGAGCACACGATAAAGTGTTCTATAACCCAGGCAGGGGGATAAGCCATGTGTGTCTCGGAGGAGAGTGCACTTTAAGCTAGGGTTACACAAGCAAGCTCAGTACTCATGACAGTGGGGCTCTGACTCTAAGTTGATATTCACTTATGATTTGGGTGCCAAGAAGTCATGGGCTTGGAGAAGAAATGGAGAAAGGTATCTTAATAGCTAACAAGGTCAACTAATAGTTTCAGGAGAAAAAGTGAGAAACATCAAATTGATCTTTTATTATTTACTTTTGTCAGAATATACTTGAAAATAATAATTTATTCATTTCTATTCAGCTGTTTTAAAAGAAGATTTTTAGTTAAAAAAAGAGAAGACAATCTGAAGCTAAATGAAAGGAGATTAAACAGAGTCACACCATCTATTAGGTAAGAAATATATGGACTTTGTCATTCAGGCTGTGGAATTTTGAAGCACATGTGAGTGGCTGTTTTGAGAGACGAGTAAAACTTTGTCATTAAAACTTTTTTTTTTTTTTTGAGACGGACTCTCACTCTGTCGCCCAGACTGGAGTGCAGAGGTGTGATCTCGGCTCACTGCAACCTCCACCTCCCCAGTTCAAGCGATTCTCCTGCCTCAGCCTCCCGAGTAGCTGAAACTACAGGTGCACACCACCAAGCCCTGCTAATTTTTGTATTTTTAGTAGAGACGGGATTTCGCCACGTTGCCCAAGCTGGTCTCGAACTCCTGACCTCAGGTAATCCACCCACCTCGGCCTCCCAAAGTGCTGGGATTACAGGCATGAGCCACTGTGCCCGGTCCATTATAACATTTTTATATTACCTTTCCTCGCAGGCTTCAGGATCCTTTGGAGTAAATGAGACAGCAACCTCATGTTCTTCTCCAGGTTTAAGGAATAGATTCTTTGGATCCACTGAAAAGTGACTTCCTTGTTCTGGGACCTAAATATTGTTACATAATCATAATTGAATGCCGACTTACAAAAACGCAGTTTTCGATCAGTGGCTCCTGCCTCATGTGCCTTTCTCATTTACCAGGACAGGTTGTTTGTCCCCTTCTCGTCTGTCATGGTCTCAACTTGTCCTATTCTCTTGGAAAGGATATTTCTTTCTCTTCTACAACAAACCTTATCTTCCACTTCACCCCCAATTTTGGATCACTAACCCCCTCTCACTCACCCTCAGGTCTCAGAAATGATGTCAACATGTGTGGATCACTCTTCACCAACTCCAACCAAAAGGTGACATGCATGTTTTTCAGGAACTAATCTAAGAACTTGGTTCTCATATTCAAGACACTGGACTTTAAACTTAAAAAGCACCACAGCATATATTTTATGCTATATTAACACCCAGTTTTTAAAAACTCTCAGCGATTCTTTCATCTGAGGTTCAGGGCACTCTGTTGGGCCAGGAAAAGCACAACAGCCTGCAGAAAGCAAGGAGCTCTCACAGTCTGAGGAAAGACTATCTTATGGCACTTTGATGGAAGTGCATACCTTGATATCCAAATAAACTTCAATGTTCCCAGCATTTTTCAAAGGTAAGTGCTGCTTTGTTGAGGAAGCCACTTTGGCCAAGAAATGCATCGTCTGGAGGATGGGGCAAGACAGACATTTCAACGAACTGTCACAAAGTGAAATCAGCATGAATGAAAGCAGTAATGGCAGAAAGGAGGACTAAGGCTACCTGCAAGTCCCTGGGAGCGTGAATCCTAGCTATTCCTGCTCTTGCTCGGAGACTCACACTTCTAAGAACGGGCGTAGGGTTTGGGCTGTCAACTTCTATATCAACTTTTGCCGAGAATTCTTCTGCTGAGTACAGAATCTCTAAAAAAAAGTTCATTCTTTTAGCTCGGAGACCAGAGTTATTTAATTCTAAATGCCATCATTAGTCCTACACAGTGCCCTTAGGGGCAATAAGAAAATTTAGGCAAGAAGATTTTTTAAAGAGTTAAAAGAATAGAAATGAGTGAAGAGAAACATAGAAAAAGAAAGAAAACATCCAACTGGTAAATGTGATAAGATCAATTAACAGAAAATATTCTAAAAGGTTTTCAGTGCTATCTGCAGGAGTTACCCACACTTACACAAGATTGACCCAAAACAGCATGCCATCTGCCTCAATTTCAAAAAACATAAAATACTTGACAAATTTCGAAGTATTGACATTTACTGACAAAGGAAATACATCTCAAATTTGTAGTTTATCTAGCTACAGATTAAAAGAATTCCCACACAATGTAAACATGATACCTGAAGAGCTGATCTGTTTCTTTGGACTATGGAAAAGAACCCAAATCATCAGAAATTCTGGATCCTATAAAATCAAAAGAAAAATTTGCCTTAATGTAAACTGGTATTAAGATTAAAATCTTAATGAAAGAAAAGCAGTTTAGAAGCTTAATTTCCTCTTTAATTCTAAGCCAGTTCTCTCCTACCTGTCCATCATAACTAGCAGGCATCATGTGGTTGACCACAGAAGGACCTGCTAGCCGAGTGACCACATCAGCGCAAGGAGCAACTTCCACAGGAGCTCGGATGGGTTCCTTGGAAAATGTGAAACAGCGCCAGGCTACAGCGTTCTGTTTAGAAATACAAGAATCAGTTCAGTAAAGCCAACAGTGTAATGCTAAGTTTGTTAACAAAATCCTTAAAAAAATGTACTTTCATAAGATCAGTGCATTCTGTAAACGGTTTCTTACTGTATGTTCATACTTACAGCATTAATAATCAGTCTAATTGGCACAGTGGCATGCGTTCGGTTTATCAATTTTAGTGGGAGGGCTTTCCAGCCTCCATAAGTCAAGTCACCAAAATCGAGAACATCTTTCTTTTCTGTTTCTACCTAATTACCAAAAAAAGGGAATGATTTATGAAAAGCAATACATTAATAGCACAACATGTATGTTCATATCACTGCCATTTCTAGCCACAAATTATGAGTCAGCAGTAAGTAAAACTTACCTACGTTTTCCCAGGCTATTTAACAATTGCTTATTTTCTACAAAAATAAATGTTAAATTCTTCTTTTGAGGTAGTCTACGTACCCAAATATACTACAGAATTCAGCTGCTGTTACTTTGAAAAGACTGTATCTTAAGATGAACTGATAATTTTATAAAACTATAGACCCCTTTTCAATGAGTTCTATTATTAGAATAATGACTTCTCAATTCCTTTTAAAAATATCATGAATATCTTGGCATTTTCAGATTTAATCTGCAAATGTTAAAATGGTATCAAAACAGACATATCAGAAGTTTAAAACAAGTGCCTATGATCATGACAGACTCACTTCCCTAAATGCAGGAAACCAACCAAACTCTGACCCCTCACACACCCACATGTGGAAATGTTTGACAGTACAGGAACCCCCACCGGATATCAAAACTCGTGGATGTCCCTGATAGGAAATGTCATGGCATTTGCATATAGCCTAGGCACATCCTCCTGTATACTTCAAACCATCTCTAGATTACTGATAGTATCTAATATAATGTAAATGCTATGTAAATAGCCATTATACTTTATTGTTAGAGAATAATGACAAGAAAAAAATGTCTGTACGTGTTCAGTACAGATGCAACTACCCCTTTTTTTATTCTGATATTTCTGATCCAAGGTTAGTAAAACACAAGAATGCAGAACCCACAGATACAGAAGACAGACTGTATTATACACACACACACACACGTGCACACATTTTGTTTTGCTCTAGCCAAACACAAAATAAGTGGAGATCAAAGGCAGACCAGTAAGTAGGAGCTGATTTCCATGGTGGCCCAGAAAGGTCTGGGTTCCAGACTTGCCCTCAAGGTGGTAGAGCTTTAATACGTTCCAGAGAACAGAAGATGTGACTTCAAGCTTGTTGTGAGCAGGGCGAGGCTAGAATGGAATTTGAAATCTGCACATAAAGCCCAGAAACTCAAAGGAATGAACTGAAAAAACTGTCCACATGTCTATGGAGTCAACAAGGAACCTGTCCAGAGATGGGTGGCATAGAAGATTATTTGCAAGAACGTGAAAGCCTACGCCTAGGCCACATGGGACATGGGAGCCCCAAGCTGAAAAAAATCACAAAGGCTTTTAACACCTCAAACATTTCTGCAAAAGTACTCTCAAGGGATGCTTCCAAAGACTAGGACACATCACTGGATTCCTAAAGCAAAAAGCAACCTCAATGAATGTGAACTCACATTAAAAATTTTTAAATATCGAAAAACTAGAAGCCACTAGAAGAAAATCAGGAAGACTGAGCAAAAGTAACTAGCAGAAGCATTAGTAACCCAAGAACTAGAAACATGAAATAAACTTTGAAGTAAATTCACTTTAAATGTAGATAACAGAGTCCGTAACAAAGGGAAAAGCAAGAGATTCATGAAGCAATGGTTAGCAAAAAGATGTATAAATAGCTTGATAAATCTGTTAACAATGTTAACGTTGGGACTGTAAAAACTGTTTAGAACTAAAACATTAGTCAAAGGTAATATGGAAGGAAAAGATGAGCATTTAAATGAGATGCTGTCTTCGTCTTGTTGAAGGAGTTTGCTTTAGTTAGACATCTCATTATTGAAGTTACATATTAATGTTGAAAGTAAACTGAGTGAGTTCAGATGGTAACATGGCATTTTGAATATTGACTTCTTTTCTTGCAGGCTTGATTTGCCTGTTGACCGAATTACTAGTGACTAGTTTACTAACTAGGCCATTCAAGGAAGTCAAGTTAACATAAAAGAAACATGTCACCTAAATGCACTTGATGGTGTTGAAATGTCCATCTTAAACTGTGTGATGAAATTAGTTCTAAAGAAGATACCAGGCCAACCCTGTAGTACCCCCAGTTTGTTGCAGAATCTCATGTTTTGGATGTTATATATAAAAAAAAAAGAGTCCTATTTGTCCCAGTTAATTTAACTTTTTTCTGCCTATCTTGTGGATTGGCTGGCTCTTTCAGAACTCTGTCCAAAGAGTGCATGGAATATAACTTGTAAAGCCTCCCACAACTGACAGTATGTATGTGTGTGTGTTTAAACCAAATCTCGAAAGCTTACAATAGAGCTGCATAGGAATAGTATTGATTAAAGAATCACAATTGTACACATGAGCATAACTTATGGATTCTAGTTTAGTTCTTTTGTAACTGCAGACTATATTTTTGCTGTTGTTATATTAGAATAATTTTTAAATGTCATCATGAAATAGAAATATGTATTTTAAGCACTCATGGAAAAAGTGAACAATTTTTAAATGTGTGTTATTTTCTCCATAAGAACTGTAAACATTAAACTAAACAAATTACCTATAATGGAACTGATTAATGACTTCTGAGCAAGCTGGTTTGGCAGGAGAGCATACACAAACTTTTATATACTACAGAATGCTGTTACACTTGGGAAATTATTTTGTCTAACCTGAATTTACATCCCATGGTGATAACATGGTATACGTATTGTTATTAAAGTAAGTGACCATGTTTAAAAAAAAAAAAACTATTAGAACTGATTAAAAAACTTTCAGTAAAATTACAGGATACAAAATTAACATATAAAAGTCAGTAGCATTTCTATATGCCAACACTGAACTATGTGAAAAAGAAATTTAAAAAGTAATCCCATTTACAATACTACACATAGAATTAAATACCTAGGAATTAACTTAATCAAAGAAGTAAAAGACCTCTATAATGAAAACTATAAAACACTGATGAAGGAAATTGAAGAGGACACAACAAAATAGAAAAACGTTCCATGTTTACAGACTGGAAGAATCAACATTGTTAAAACGTCCACACTACCTCACAGAAATAGAAAAACAAAATCCTAAAATTTACATGGAACCACAAAAAACCTAGAATAGACAAGCTATCTCAAGCAAAAAGAATAAAACTGGAAGAATCACATTACCTAACTTCAAATTATACAGAGCCACAGTAACCAAAACAGCATGGTATTGGCATAAAACCAGATACACAGACCAAAGGAACAGAATAGAGGACCCAAACACAAATCCACACACCTACAGTGAACTCTTTCTTTTTTTTTGAGATGGAGTCTCACTCTGTCACCTAGGCTGGAGTGCAGTGGCACAATCTCAGCTCACTGCAAGCTCCACTTCCCGGGTTCACACCATTCTCCTGCCTCAGCCCCCCAAGTAGCTGGGACTACAGGCGCCTGCCACCATGCCCAGCTAATTTTTTGTATTTTTAGTAGAGACGGGGTTCGACTGTGTTAGCCAGGATGGTCTCGATCTCCTGAACTCGTGATCCACCTGCCTCGGCCTCCCAAAGTGCTGGGATTACAGGCATGAGCCACCGCGCCCGGCCTACAGTGAACTCATTTTTGACAAAGGTGCCAAGAACATACACTGGGGAAAAGACTGTCTCTTCAATAAATGGTGCTGGGAAAACTGGATATCCATATGCAGAAGAGTGAAACTAGACTCCTGTCTCTTGCCATATATAAAAATCAAATCAAAATGGATTAAAAACTTAAACCTAAGAGCTCAAACTATGTAACTACTACAAGAAAACACTGGGGCCAGGCACAGTGGCTCACGCCTCTAATCCCAGCACTTTGGGAGGCCGAGGTGCGTGGATCACAAGGTCAGGAGATCGAGACCAGCCTGACCAATATGGTGAAACCCCGTCTCTACTAAAAATACAAAAATTAGCCAGGCGTGGTGGTGCACGCCTGTAAATCCCAGCTACTCGGGAGGCTGAGGCAGAAGAACAGCTTGAACCTGGGAGGCAGAGGTTGCAGTGAGCCGAGATCGCGCCACTGCAATCCAGCCTGGGTGACACAGCGAGACTCCATTTAAAAAAAAAAAAAAAAATTGGGGAAAATCTCCAGGACATTGGTCTGGGCAAAGACTTCTTGAGCAATACCCCACAAGCGAAGGCAACCAAAACAAACATGGACAAATGGGATCACATCAAGCTAAAAAGCTTCTACCCAGCAAAGGATGCAATCAACAAAGTGAAAAAACAACCCACAGAATGAGAGAAAATATTTGCAAACTACCCATCTGACAAGGGATTAATAACCAGAATATATAAGGGGCTCAAACAACTCTATAGAAAAAAATCCAATAATCCAATCAAAAACTGGGCAAAATATTTGAATAGACATTTCTCAAAGGAAGACATACAAATAGCAAATGGACATATGAAAAGGTGCTCGACATCACTGACCATCAGAGAAATGCAAATCAAAACTACAATGAAATATCATCTTACCCCAGTTAAAATGGCTTATATCCAAAAGATGGGCAATAAAAAATGCTGATGAGGATGTGGAGAAAAGGGAACCCTCATACACTGTTGGTGAGAATGTGAACTAGTACAACCACTATGGAGAACAGTTTGAAGGTTCCTCAAAAAAATAAAAATTGAGCTACCATGTGATCCAGGTATTCCACTGCTGGGTATACACCCAAAAGAAAGGAAATCAGTATATTAAAGAGATATGTTTATTGCAGCACTGTTTACATGTTTGTTGCAGCACTGTTCACAACAGCTAAGATTTGGAAGCAATCTAAGTGTTCATCAACAGATGAATGGATAAAGAAAACGTGGTACATATACACAATAGAGTATGATTCAGCCATAGGAAGAATGAGATCCAGTCATTTGCAACAATATGGATGGAACTGGAGATCATTATGTTAAGTGAAATAAGCCAGGCACAGAAAGACAAACATCACATGCTCTCACTTATTTGAGGGTTCTAAAAATCAAATCAATTGAACTTATAGACATAGAGAATGGAAAGATGGTTATGAAAGGCTCGGAAGGGTAGGGGTTGGGGGTGAGGTGGGGATGGTTAATGGGTACTAAACAAATAGAAAGAATGAATTAAGACTTACTATTTGACAGCACAATAGGATGACTATAGCCAATAATAATTGTGCATTTTAAAATAACTTAAAGTATGTAACTGGATTATTTGTAACTCTAAGGATAAATGCTTGAGGGGATAACCTATTCTCCATGATGTGCTTATTTCACACTGCATGTCTGTAACAAAACATCTCATGTATCCCATAAATATATACGCCTATTTAGGTATCCACAAAAAATTTTTTAAATAAAAGAAAAATTTTAAATTAAAAAAAATTCCATACCACTCCAGAATGATTAAAAAAAAAAAAATCTTAACAGTACCAGATGTTAGCAATAACAGGAACCTGCACACATTTCTTCTAGGAATGTAAGTTAGAGAGCAAATTGGCAATATCTGGCCAAAATAAAGGTGCATATACTTTAAACTATAACATTTGCATTATGTACCTGGGAGACCCTTTATCATGTTGAGAAAGTAATCTAACAGTTTCTATGCATGTGGCCTCTGTATAAAATTCCTGAATGCTCTCTAATAGGGAATGTTGTTCCCTAGTCAAATCCTACTGAACCATCAGGGCCTAATTCCTCTAGTTCCACTCCTCCAAGAAGGCAGCTTTTAACTGGCTTAACACTGAACTATCCCCTACACCAGTGGTTCCCAAACTTGTCTGTTTGTTGGACTCAAAACTCAGACACAGACATCAGTAGTTTTTTAAGTTCATCAGGTGATTCCAATGAGCACACCAGTAGGGAACCACTGCCTTCTACTACCAAACACCACTGATATATGTGAGCCACTCGGGACTCAGCAATGCCAAATATTGCATAAATGTGATTTATCATGTCTGCTACAGAAAGGTAAGCTGATTAAAGCCAGGCTCAACAGTCTGGTATAGTGAAATGTATTTAAATGCAGGAGGTTAATAACACCAGTTCTCAGTAGTTCCTACCAGGGGTGGCTTGACCATGTTTGGAGATGTTACTGGTTATCACAGTGGGGAAGGGGTATTACTGACATCCAGTGCTAAACATCCTACACTGCACAAGACAGCCCTCTCCACCCTCAAAAAATCTTCTAGCCCAAAATGGCAGTAGAGTTAATGCTAAAAAACCTTGACCTAAAGAAAAGCAAGCAGAGCAGAGCTGACTGAGAAGTATATAAAATGGCACTTAGCCAAAAAGGAAAAGATCACTAAAAGTTTATAATACGTGCAAGTATCAACATAAGAACACGGGAACACGAAAACATGGAAAAAAAAAACTTTATAAGAACATTTCCAATCGAATTCCTCCTCCATGCCCTAGAAAATAAAGTCGTTGAGCTAGGTTACTAAGCATTCCCCTGGAGAACGTGTACTGTGGGGAAAACACTGGTGATTCTCACCCGTCTCCCAGAGTGGCTGCCCTGTGTCTCATCCCCAACACCTACCTCTAAACTGCAAGTCACAGTTACAGCTTTGTGGAATGAAAAAACTAATTAACTTTATTTTTTTTGAGGCAGAGTCTTGCCCTGTTGTCCAGGCTGGAGTGCAATAGCGTGACTTCAGCTCACTGTAACGTCCGCCTCTCAGGTTCAAGCAATTCTCCTGCCTCAGCCACCTGAGTAGCTGGGATTACAGGCACCCGCCACCACACCTGGCTAATTTTTATATTTTTACTAGAGACAGGGTTTTGCCATGTTGGCCAGGCTGGTCTCTAACTCTTGATCTCAGGTGATCTGCCCGCCTCGGCCTCCCAAAGTGCTGGGATTACAAGCATGAGCCACCGCACCTGGCCTGAAACAACTAATTAACTTTAGGAGGATATCAGTAACATCTGTTAAGTGTGGTTAGCTAAATATGTTAAGTTCAATTCACATATTAGGAAATCAGTTCATTTTTTTTTTCCTTTTAAGACTGGGTCTCGCTCTGTTGCCCAGGCTGGAGTGCAGTGATGTGAACATAGCTCACTATAGCCTCAAACTCCTGAGCTCAAGTGATCCTCTCACCTTAGCTTCTTGAGTAGTTGGGATCACAAGCATGCACCACCAAACCCAGCTGATTTTTAAAATTTTGTGTAGAGACAGGGTCTCACTATGTTGTCCAGGCTGGTCTCAAACTCCTGGGTTCAAGCAATCCACCCACCTTGACCTCTCAAAGTGCTGGGATTACAGGTGTGTGCCAGTGCCCAGCTGAAATCAACTAATTTTTAATTAAAGTCACATGCTACATAATGATGTTTTGGCCAATGATGGACTGTATACAGGACAGTGATCCCATAAGATTATAATGGAGATGGAAAATTCCTAACACCTTGTGATATCATAGCCATCATAATATCACAGTGTAATTTTTTAATGAATTTGGTGTAGCCTAAATGTACAGTGTTTATAACGTCTACAAGAGTGTACAGTAATGTCCTAGGCCTTTACCACTAACTCACAGAGAGCAACTTCGAGTCCTCTGGTAAGTGCCCTATAAAGTGTACCATTTTTTAAATCTTTTATAATGTATTTTTTCTGTACCTTTTCTATGTTTAGCTATAGAAACACTTATCATGGTGTTACAACTGCCCTACAGTATTAAGTACAGTAACAAGCTGTATGGGAACAATGGTACATAGCCTAGGAACAATGGACTGTCCCATAAGGTCTAGATGTGCAGAAGGCTGTGCCATCTAGGTTTGTGTAAGTATACTCCGTGATATTCACACAATGACAAAATTGCCTAAGGACACATTTCTCAGGGCATATCCCTATTGTTAAGCGACTCAGGACTGTATCAAGACCTGTTGTGCTTTTCCTCTGTTCTGCACCCTCCCATCTCTCCCTCTCACATTCCTTAATTTTTTTCAATATGTTAGTTCTGATTTCACTATCAACTAAGAGGACATAGCTCTTGTAAAGCACTGGTTGTTAACTAAGGCTATGATTTGTAATCATATGGGAAGATTTGAAAATTACCGAGAGGCAGCCACACCCCCCCTCACTCTGATTTAGTCAGTCTAAGTGGGACTCAGGTATTGGGGTACATTTAAAAGCCCCCAGTGTTATTCCCATGTGCAGCCACGGTTGAGAGTCATCATCCTAAATGAGCATATAATCCAATGACCACTTATTATCCCAACTTGGCCAGACCTAATTTCTTTGGCTTCCAGAAAATAGGTGACTAGAGAAGGGAAACTTTTCTAGCTGGCAAATAATCTCCAGGTATAGAAATATAAAAAGAATATGAACCACTGGCACGTTGCTAAGTGCACATCTAATAATACAATGGAAATCAGTTGGAAAATAGTGTTTAACCTTATACTCTGCTTTAGTTGGAAAATAGTGTTTAACCTTATACTCTGCTTTATAGATATCTAAGCAAGTATACTTGTGTTTCTGTAAAACTAAAAATAATTTTAAATTTTGAAATAAAAAGATATTAAGAACCAAAGTTCAGCTTGAAACTAATTTTGTGGCACCTTCGTCCACAAATTTCTTTTTCCCAAATTTTACTTCTAAGGTTAAACAGTCTTCTTTAAAATGCCAGGTATGACAACGATTCATTTACAAACAGGTACCTCGATAACAGGACTCTCGGCAATGGCAGTGAGAGTGACGGTGCTGGCCAAAGCTTCCGCCTGTACAATGGTCTCAGCATCTGTCGAACATGGCCAAGAAGCAACACTGAATGTGCATCTGAAAACCCCAGGACTGGATGGTATAAAAAGCACTTTTATCTCTTCTGTGGCATGAGGTCTTATGATGGCTTTATTCTTGAAAACTAAACAACGATATGTTGAAAGATCCACCTTCAAAAAAGAGCCACAAAGTTCATTATTAATGGCTTCACACTGAAAATCAAGTAGAATCACCTAGTTTAAGATTCCTTTCCCCAATCACTCAAACTGCCAAATTAATACATTTATTATCTCTTCAAAAATGTCAAAACCTTGTCATTTATGGTCTCTAAAGTACAATGAGTCAAATGCTTCATGAGTTGAATGTTCTTGCTGCACCAAGGCTGTCTCCACAGTCCATCTCCAAGCAAGCACATTGACCTGTAAACTCACTTGTCTTAAAAAGGACACTGACAAGGGTCACTCTTTCACAGCCCCGTAAATCTCTCTAGGACACACAACACAGCGGTGGGCGGGGGCTGGGGGGAAGAAGAGTCAGGCTAACCGTTGAGGTCCCACAGCCCTGACTCTGCCTCGACTGCAGTGACAACTCCAGCCACCCTCCCTCCTCACTGTCAGTGGGGATCTTTTCTACTCCCCACTTCCATAGACAACACTGCTTCATTCACAGACTCCAGGATGCCCCTAAAAAGTCTTCACAGCCCACCTTCCACCCTCAACCCTCTCCTTCAATCACCTACTTTTCATCTAACCTGAGGACTGGAAGTAGAGGGAAAAGCCAAGAAGGCGTGGGGGGAGGCGATCTTATTTTACCAGGCAAACGATGGCCACTAAGAGGCACGAGGGAAGCATCCACCAATGCTGATTCACAAGTAACAGTCGTAAAACCGGGACATTTCAAAACAGCTGCTGACCATATAGCCCCCCCTCCCCACTCACCGATGTTCAAATGGTCACTGTAACCAGGAGAGAAGATTTAGAGTCTAGGATTATAGCAACTGTAATTGATCATGTAAGAGACATCGTCTTAAAAGTTCATATTAAAACTGCATTTCCAGGTATTTCAAAAGCTCATGTAAGAAAATCATCAGATAAATTAGTCAAAAAGACTTCCCTTGCCAAATGAAGGCATAAGCTCCAAGAGTAACTGCTTTCTTTTTTTTTCTTATAAGTCATGGTTACTTACATTCAATCACCTTTAACAAAGCTGACAAGTAGCAACACAAGAAACTCAGAACTTTTGATGATTTAAATACTAGCACTAAAAGCAAATGTATAGGATTTTACAAATAAATAACAATAAAATATAAATAATAAATGATGGAAAATGCGAAACTCTGTTTCACTTTACACTCTACAAGCACTACAACAAAAGGGGTCTGAGAGAAAGATACCATGGCAATGACTGTGTGCATTAATAAAGGCGTGAAGGGAGAACCTAGCACTAGAGATGGGGGAAATCAAGCCCTTAATCACAATGCAACTGTTAGGTTAAGTGAGAAAGACATAGAAAGCTACCTTTTCACCATTAACACTAACGCTGAGGACCCCGATGCTGACTTGCAGCCAGTGGTCAGTTGGATTGAGCACACTGAGGAGGGTCTGGGAAGCGATCCCGACACAGCAAGCATGAGGAAGCTTCAACTCCTCGGGCACTCGGACACTCCCTGGGTGAGAATAAGGCACAGTCAAAAATGCAAGTTACAGCAAACCCCTGATTATAAGCCAAATCTGATAAATGGCGATGAGTTTATAAGATGGCCTGTTTACACAGAGCTAGAGTCAAAGTGCTTCAGATGAAGGAGTCCTTGATGCTGCATGAGCCTCAGAGGCCTGCCAACAATTTTTTCCTGCTTCCATCCAGCCCAGGAAAAGAAAAATTAAAATTGGATCAAACTCACAATTACAGCTAATCAATTCTTTGAGGTTACTGCCTGTAAGTAATCTCCTTTTCTCTCATAAATTATAAGTGATTGCTTATCCTAAAAAAAAAAAAAAAAACTCCAGAGGCTCTAACTTTCCAGATGTGGACACGTATCAGATTTTAATACTACCACCAATCTTCCAACATCCTCATGCAGTTGCTCCGGAGGGCAGAGAAGACAGCACCCCAGTGGCCGTGTGCACAATGTCAGTAAAAGCACAGCTCCCAGAGAGAAGCTGCCCCACAAATGCACCCGAGAGTGCTGCCTCTCCACCACCGCAGCCACCCAGAGACTCACAAGGTGGAGGCACTCACTCATTCTGGGATTCAACTCTAAACTGGACATTTCCTAGGGGAAATAATCACAAAACTGGAATGGCAGAGCAAAAGAGAGATAAGGAAGACAGAGCCATAGGCAGCCTGTCACCTGCATAAGTGTAGCATTTTTCTAAGCCAACTTTAGGGACACTTGCTCAGAAATATACGGTGTTCTCAGTTTAGGAAGACGCACAAAACTTACACGGAATTAATGCTAACCAGTAACTCCTTGAAACAAACTAGCTTTGTGGTGTCATTTGAGAAAATAATAGCAAACAAAAATAACAGAGAAAAGTCATCTTACCCAATCCTGATGTCATTCCTGAATCCCACGGTTCAATTCCACAGTTTGTACCAACAGATGGCACAGGAAAAGGTTTTGTTGTGCTTAGCAGGTTCTGATTTAAGGTATTAGAATATGGGTTACAGAGGGAAGAGGTACCCATCCATCCAGAGCCGATATTTGATCCTAGACAAATTCCCACAGCCACAGAGTTCTGCACAGGCTCTCCTGCAACAGCCGGATAGGGAAGGCCTCCTGAGAAGCCACAGACTGTGGCACTGCCAGCATGGCACTGAGGCAAGGTGGTGCTTCCAGCTGAAGGGAGTGTTCCCAAATACCGCTGAGCAAAGGGAGCTGTGCTGAGAGAGGGTTTTGTCAAGAGTGCGTGCACAGCAGCAGGCATGTTCTGCATGTCAGCCACAGAGCTGTGAACTGTGCTGCTGGGAATAGGAGTACACTGGTTTTCGGAGGTGGTCTGATGAGAAACCTGGCCACTGAACTCACGGCCAGCAGTTGACTTATCTTTAGGAATTATTCTTTGATCTTCAACTATAGGCTCCCGGCAGGACACAGGGCGTGATGTGGCTGACCCCACCTGACAGCTCAGACCTGACTTGCCCAGGAGAGCCAGCCTGATCGGGTCCAATTCCTCAGGGTTTGATGTCAAACCTACCTCATTGGTTTCCAACAGATTTCCACTTTTGGAGGAAGGATCTTTACTCCATCTAAAGTCAGGTTTTACATATTCAGGCTTACTACTCAGAGAAGTAGTTTCAGTTGCTTTTCTTGTATCAGAGTTATTCTGGATAACAGATGATAATGTTCCTTTTCCTCTATTCTGAAATGGAACTTTTTCTCTCAATTTTTCCATAGCCCGTTCCTTCAATGCGGCTGGACTGCCTTGAATAATTGTGGTACTCAACTCGCCGGTGATATCACTCTGAGTGCAATAAAATTTGTTTTTAATAATCCACAGATAAACTTAATATAACAAATTGAAACATGCTGGTAAAAGCTCAAGTAACAAAGAGATGTGCATGAGGTGTCTCTTTGAAAAAAAACTGGTTTACACAAAAATAGTAGTCTTGCAGTTGTGAAATGCAGACTTACATTAGAAAATTTGTTTGTTGTTTTGTAAAAAGAATTATACTATGAGGAAAATAAATAGGAGGTATACACTAAGAATATCTGAAAATTTTGCACAGATAAAGGACCAAGTCTAGTAACTTTTTGAAGATTTAAGGGATTTCTGTAAACTTTACAATAAAAATCTAAATAAATTAGTAATGAAGGAGTGGGGGCGGAGCAAGCTTGAAATGATAACGACTTTGAGCTCAGGCGGCGGCTCAGCAGGTTGGCAGGGCCCCACCCCACTATCTGTCCATGCTACTGCCTGGGCTTGAAGATTCAAAGATGTTAACTTTTTTTTGAGACAGAGTCTCGCTCTTGTTGCCCAGGCTGGAGTGCAACGGCGCAGTCTCAGCTCACTGCAACCTTCACCTCCCGGGTTCAAGCCATTTTCCCGCCTCAGCCTCCCGAGTAGCTGGGATTAGAGGCGCCCGCTACCATGCCCAGCTAATTTTTTGTATTTTTAGTAGAGACAGGGTTTCACCATGTTGGCCAGGCTGGTCTTAAACTCCTGACCTCAGGTGATCCACCTGTCTCAGCCTCCCAAAGTGCTGGGATTACAGGTATGAGCCACCACGCCCGGCCAAAGATGTTAACGTTTATGTATTCTAAGCCCTCTCCCATTTCTAAACTTGTGTGGCTCTATGAAGCATGAAGTTAACAGTACTGGTAAATGTCCACACTCATTTATTTGTACATAATGCATAATCCGCGGAGTGACATCTGCAGCTCTGCAGGATGGACCAGCTGAAATTTACAGACTAGATAGACATAACCTTCACTGACTGCTTTGGTACTTGGTTTATACATTTCTCCTGGCCAAAGCTCCAGAAATAAAGACACTAAGAAACAAAGACTATATTATTTGCCAATTAATAATAACAAATAATATGTATCCAGTGGTGACTTACTAGGTGACAAGCACTGCCCTCACATACTATTCCTCCTTACAGATGAAGAAACAGGTTGAGGTAGGTTTAGTAATCTGTCTGAGGAGGCAGCAGAAGATAAGTTATCTGACATCATAACCCAGCTCTCAACCACTACGCTAAGAACATGCAGACTCAGTATCTAACACAACATGAAAAATACAGCTTTCAAAGAAAGGGGTGTAATGCTCTAACACTATGCTGTGTATTCAGTAACTCTTCAGTAGCATGGTGGAGGAAGACTATGCAGCATACCCACAGCAGTCATAGTTAGCTCATCAAAAAACTGAACACTGTCACATCCACAACGTCCACACACAAAAACAGGTAACACTAGCTTCTCCCACATAAATCTCTCTGATCTTCTATTCTATTCCCACTGCTACTGTCTTGGCCCAAGCGTGCACTGTCTCTTGCCTGAACCACTACAGTGGCCTCATGTCAAATCTCCGATTTTAATTTTGCTCCTACTTGTCCCTTCTTCCTCATTGCCGTTGGAGTGAGCTTTTAAAACATCAAACCAGCCTGGGCTTGGTGGCTCATGCCCGTAATCCCACCACTTTGGGAGGCCAAGGCAGGAAGATCGCTTGGGGCCAGGAGTTCAAGACCAGCTTTGGCAACACAGCAAGATCCCATCTCTAAAAAAAATCTGTTTTAATTAGCCAGATGTGGTGGTAGGCACCTGTAGTCCCAGCTACTTGAGAGGCCGAGGCAGAAGTAACACCTGAGCCCAGGAGTACAAGACCAGCCTGAGCAACATGGCAAGAAGCTGTCTCCACAAAAAAATGAAAAATTAGCCAGGTGTGGTAGTGCACACCTGTAGTCCCAGCTACTTGGGAGGCTGAGGCAGGAGGATCCCTTGAGACTAGGGGTCCCAGGCTGCAGTGAGCTGTGATCGTGCCACCATACTCCAGCCTGGGTGACAGAGCACAATCGTCTCTAAAAAATACAAAAACAAAACAAAATCAAAACAGATCATGACAGTGACCTGCTAAAAAGCCTTCAAACTCCCATATTTTAAACCCAGCACCCTTCCCGGTTTGGTCCCCCCTCTTCTAGCCTCATCCACTTCTCCCCATTGACGTGATTCACTGTGGCCGTTCTAAACTTCCTGGAGTGCCCAGATGCAGTTTGTATCTTACAACTCTCTACCTCCCCATCTGTTAACTCTGCTTCCCCGCTGCCTAACTCCTAGCAGTCCTGCAAAGTGTGGCTTCAGTGTATTTATCCCTGCAGAAACCTTTGCTGAAGCAAAGGCAGTCAGACTTCCAACCACCGCCTTCTGAGTCCCCATAGTATGTGCGCAGCATGATGCACTTCATTACACAGTGTGCCTCACCAGACAGAGCTTTTCAAGGGCAGATCCTAAAATATTTGTACCTCTGTGCCTACCAGCATGAGTAGGTATTTAATATGCACACACAAATACAAAAATCATTTTAAAGATAAAAGAGCAACACTGAAGTTATATAGGCTTGAACTGTAGTCTGAATCAAACATCTGTTAACACTTTTAAGAGCTGAAAGCCTTAGTAATAAATAATCCAAGTGGCTGCCCACCTTGTGGTCCTCCAGGGCATCATCTGTGGCTGTGGTAGGATAGGAGCCCTCTGGTTCAGACACATACGTTAGCCTGCTCACCCCAGCAGGTGAGCACACCAAGGGAGACAACTCCTGCTCAAAGGGAGGCTGCTGCTGCTGAGCTGCTGAACCAAAGGACTCTAACGCACACCTGAAAGAGAAGAGTAGCTCACACCTGGAGTTCTCCAGTCCTTCAACTATCTACGTTAGCAAAAAACCATTCCTATGTGCCTACAATCTTGCAAATGACTCAACCACGAATTCAATGTTTACACTTAATTATCTAAAATTGTAAAGAATATTCCCATTGAATGAAGCATCTGTTAAGCTAGTGTAAAATGTATTGTGGCATTTTCATTAATAAATACCATATAAAGACACACAGCAATTCATTATTAGCAATTAGCTATTCATTCTATAAAAATCTGCTAAGTATCTGATATAGAGAAATGAACAGAAGAATTCCAACCCTCAACGAGCAAAGAGGAAAAAGAAATCATGCAGATAAGTGCAAAGAAATGGGAACAGTCACACACCACTGTGGGACTATCAAGTGGTACAACTTTTGGTTGAGCAATTAAGCAGTACATATCAAAGGCCTTTTGACTCAGATATTCTACATTTAGGAATTTCTTCTGAGAAAAAAAATTAATGATAAATATAAAGACTTCACAAAAAGGAAATGTCCACATCACTGTGGACAATAAGTGGGAAAGCTTAAATCAGACAGGAGGAACTGAGCTACAGAAATTAGAGCACAAACATGCAATACAACACTATGCAGCCACTCAAAAGCATGCTGTTCTAGCCTTGGTTCAGAAAGATGTCCCTGCTACACAACGTAAAATGAAAAGATCAGAAAGTGACAAATAGTGAGTCTCACAACTATCTGCACACACACCAGGGTTACTTCCTCTTTATTTTGTTCATTAGCACCTTTCACAGGCCGCCAGCCGAGATGCAAGGAGCGGGAAACGGACTGCACATCTTGAGGAGAAGCAGCAAAGTCACAGTGCAAAAGAGCACAGGGGATAGGAAATAAGTGTCAAGCCACATTTGGAAACAGTCTCCACACCTACGCTCTGCTGGTTAGCTTGAATTCAGCCCTTCACTTGACTGGATTCCATCATCTTTCTTTTTTGTACAAAGTTCAGAATACTCAGCTAGGCAATGGATGTACACAGAAAATTCAAATTTGAATCCTGAACTTTTAAAAAGTCCCAAATTGGCTGCGTGTGTTGGCTCACACCTGTAATCCCAGCACTTTGGGAGGCCGAGGCGGGTGGATCACGAGGTCAGGAGATCAAGACCAACCCATTTAACATGGTGAAACCCCGTCTCTACTAAAAATACAAAAAATTAGCCGGGCATGGTGGTGGGTGCCTGTAGTCCCAGCTACTCAGGAGGATGAGGCAGGAGAATGGTGTGAACCTGGGAGGCAGTGCTTGTAGTGAGCCAAGATTGCGTCACTGCACTCCAGACTGGGCGACAGAGAGAGACTCTGTCTCAAAAAAATAAAAAATAAAAAGTCCCAAATCAAGACGGTATTGTCAAAATACCAGTTAGTAAGTTTCTAACCAATGGCAACAAAGTATTACTAACCAAATTGCTTCAGGCCTTCTTTAGCTCCCGCATGACATGCACCAACATGGGTTTCCGTATCCACACGCACTCCCACACACACGCATGCACACACACACACATGCACACAGCATGATATAGCATGGAAAATGTTCTGAGTCACTGGATGATGTGTTGTATTAGTTTGACTCCTTTGGTTAACAAGAACAAATGCTTTTAGGTGAAATTACCTCAAATAATGAAAAGTGAACTGCAAGACACATGCAAAATAAAAGGGGAGACATACTGAAAGGGTATACTGTATAACAGAGCAAAGTAACAATGAAGAATCAAACAGAGATATACTCTAATAAAATTATTAGACTTGAAAAATAAAGAATTTTGGCAAAAACATCATGTCAATTCAAAGGCAAAAAGAATCAGGCTAGTCTCAGATATCCCTCTAGTCTTCCATAGGGACAGTACAATTGCTACAAAGAGAATAAAATACCTAGGAATCCAACTTACAAGGGATGTGAAGGACCTCTTCAAGGAGAACTACAAACCACTGCTCAATGAAATAAAAGAGGATACAAACAAATGGAAGAACATTCCATGCTCATGGGTTGGAAGAATCAATATCGTGAAAATGGCCATACTGCCCAAAGTAATTTATAGATTCAATGCCATCCCCTCAAGCTACCAATGACTTTCTTCACAGAATTGGAAAAAACTACTTTAAAGTTCATATGGAACCAAAAAAGAGCCCGCATTGCCAAGTCAATCCTAAGCAAAAACAACAAAGCTGGAGGCATCACGCTACCTGACTTTAAACTATACTACAAGGCTACAGTAACCAAAACAGCATGGTACTGGTACCACAACAGAGACATAGATCAATGGAACAGAACAGAGCCCTCAGAAATGATGCCGCATATCTACAACTATCTGATCTTTGACAAACCTGACAAAAACAAGAAATGGGGAAAGGATTCCCTATTTAATAAATGGTGCTGGGAAAACTGGCTAGCCATATGTAGAAAGCTGAAACTGGATCCCTTCCTTACACCTTATACAAAAATTAATTGAAGATGGATTAAAGACTTAAATGTTAGACCTAAAACCATTAAAATCCTACAAGAAAACCTAGGTAATACCATTCAGGACATAGGCGTGGGCAAGGACTTCATGTCTAAAACACCAAAAGCAATGGCAACAAAAGCCAAAACTGACAAATAGGATCTAATTAAACTAAAGAGCTTCTGCACAGCAAAAGAAACTACCATCAGAGTGAACAGGCAACCTACAGAATGGGAGAAATTTTTTGCAACTTACTCATCTGACAAAGGGCTAATATCCAGAATCTACAACGAACTCAAACAAATTTACAAGAAAAAAACAAACAACCCCATCAAAACGTGGGCGAAGGACATGAACAGACACTTCTCAAAAGAAGACATTTATGCAGCCAAAAAACACATGAAAAAATGCTCATCATCACTGGCCATCAGAGAAATGCAAATCAAAACCACAGTGAGATACCATCTCACACCAGTTAGAATGGCCATCATTAGAAAGTCAGGAAACAACAGGTGCTGGAGAGGATGTGGAGAAATAGGAACAGTTTTACACTGTTGGTGGGACTGTAAACTAGTTCAACCATTGTGGAAGTCAGTGTGGTGATTCCTCAGGGATCTAGAACTAGAAATACCATTTGACCCAGCCATCCCATTACTGGGTATATACCAAAGGACTATAAATCATGCTGCTATAAAGACACATGCACACGTATGTTTATTGTGGCACTATTCACAATAGCAAAGTCTTGGAACCAACCCAAATGTCCAACAACGATAGACTGGATTAAGAAAATGTGGCACATATACACCATGGAATACTATGCAGCCATAAAAAATGATGAGTTCATGTCCTTTGTAGGGACATGGATGAAACTGGAAAACATCATTCTCAGTAAACTATCGCAAGGACAAAAAACCAAACACCGCATGTTCTCACTCACAGGTGGGAATTGAACAATGAGAACTCATGGACACAGGAAGGGGAACATCACACTCCAGGGACTGTTGTGGGGTGGGGGGTGGGGGGAGGGACAGCATTAGGAGATATACCTAATGCTAAATGACGAGTTAATGGGTGCAGCAAAACAACATGGCACATGGATACATATGTAACAAACCTGCACATTGTGCACATGTACCCTAAAACCTAAAGTATAATAATAAAAAATAAAAATAAAATAAAATAAAATACATTATGAAAAACCAAAAAAAAAAAAAAAGAAACATAAGGGAAGAACGTGTAAGCCAAAGATTGTAAACATACTACACCATGTCACAGCCAGATGATCTTCAAATTTGCTTTGGGTTGGACGACTAGTAATACATCTGTTAAAATATGCAGGCCAAGCACAGTGGCTCATGCCTGTAATCCCAGCACTTTGGGAGGCCGAGGCAGGTGGATTACCTGAGGTCAGGAGTTCAAGACCAGCCTGGCCAACATGGTGAAACCCCATCTCTACTAAAAATAAAAAAATTAGCCAGGCATGGTGGCACGTGCCTGTGGTTCCAGCTACTTGGGAGACCGAGGCAGGAGAATCGCTGGAACCCGGGAGGCAGAGGTTGTAGTGAGCCAAGATCGCACCACTGCACTCCAGCCTGGCCCACAGAGCGAGACTCCGTCTAAAAAAAAAAAGAAAAAAAAGCAACTAACTATTAAATAAGAAGTGACTGTGTGTATGTATATGAAAGTGTTTCAAACTGAGGCATCCATAAGGAGTCACAGAAAGAACTAAGCTCTCCACTGACATTTAGCACTAGCTGAACCACACCATGTTGCTTCAGATGAACATGAAAAACTTTAATGGCAGCTTGGTAAATAGTTAATAGGTATCTTTGAAATCCAATATTTTGAAACAAATCAAAACTACATTTAACATTTTTGATAATTTTGCTGGTTAGGCAAGTTTTTCCATCTATTAGACTCTTTCAATAAACATATTAAAGATCTTTTATAAAGCCACAAAAGACATTCATAAAATTAAAATTTTATGAACAGTTATTCATCCCAATATCATTTATATAGCAAATCAGTTAAGATACAAAGTACTCACCAGAAGTATCAAATGAACCATGACAGATCCATTATGCAGTCTGTAACATTACTAGTTTTCTTTTAAATTCAGAGAATGATTGTTATAAAGAGTAAAAAAAAAGCAGTATACAAAAATTTGCACAGAAAAATAGCTGGAAAGAAATTCACAGCTTACAAGAGTTACCTTTGAGAGATGAATGCATAGATGAGTAATTTTTCTTCTTTACAAATTTTTTTTCCAAGTTCCTGTACTGAACACATATTTTTATTTTTTTAAAAAGAAAGTACACACTTACCCTGATGAACTTGTTCCGGAAATTTCACTAGGAGAAGAATGACTTAGTGGTGATGTGGAAGGTCTGAAGCTCTCCTGCTCATCCTCTGAGCCATGTCCACCATGCTCAGGAGAGGTATTTTTCAAATCTATCAGAAAGGGGTATTTTCCAGTGAGAAGAGAAAATAAACTTTATAATTTTATGAATGTGACCAACAACTCAGACACTTACCACTATTTTTAGGTGAGACTATGCAATGGTTTTCAAAAGTCACATGCTTCTCACTGTTGCTTATTTCACTGACACACTCATTTTGCCTCTGATTTTCTCTATTATCTCGTATTTCTTCACACTCTTTTAACAGACAAAGGGATGTTATTCCGGGGTTCCTCACTGATGAATAACTATCAGATGGAGTGGAAATTGAGGTAGCTTTTTCATTGTTACCAACATCTTGTAATTTGTTGTCAATGGAACATGTCTTCACATCAGCTACTGCACTGCTATTCTCTCTATTTGTAACTGAATTTGAAGAGTTTACGGTTCTAAATGACTCTTGATTCTCACTCTCTCCATTTTCAACATAAACAATAGCTGCTGTGTTTTCTTCTGGTTCCCTCACACTTACACTAGTAGCACTTAAGTCCATTGGATGAATGTCTTGAGTAGTTTGTTCTTTGGGCAAAGATAGATCCCAAGTATCAGACATATTAGCCCTTGAAAAGTTTTCCAATGCACTTTCATATCTACTAACTTCTGTTTTTTTAAGGTATTTCTCCATATCAAATGCATTGGATCCATTACTTTTTTCTAAATCATTAGGTAAGAAATGACGCACATGAGAGTAGTCCTTTTGTTTCTCATCTTCCTGAAAAGTCTTGTCTCTGGTTTTATTTGAAAGTGCCTTGATCATAGCAGCAAGTTGGGAAGGATCAGTATTAACTGATGCCTCTGCAATGGCTGAAGCAATGGTGCTGATCCTAAGCACAGAATCACCACTATCTGGTAGCTTGTCTTTGTATCTTTGGGGTTTGTTGCTCATGAAGAAAGAGTCCTAGAAGTGAGAAAATTAAACATCAGATAAATTTACCCCAGTTCCATGAACATTCATTAGTCCCCCATTATCACTGGGAGATGCATTTCAAGACCTCCAAGTGGATACCTAAAACCTTAGATAGTACCAAATTCGACTGCCGTAAATCAGAGCATGTTTCTGTTCCTATCTTCCACTCACAAATGTAGTGCCTTTTCCATCTTAACTAAGCACTTATCACTCACTGTGGCTGGAACATCTGAAGTTTGGAGTGCAAAGCATGAATTTCTCTGTTCTTCTTTGTAATTACACATAAAGAAGATCATTCTTACCACAGACCTCAGAAACTTCAGCATTATTTTTTCTTTCCTTATTAAGTCAAGAACCTTCATCTTTTCACTTGAAGGAAGCACTTGATAGCTCCTCTTTGGCGTATCCAAATTGTAGGCAACACTACTCTTGCACTTTGGGGCCATTATGAAATAAGAGTGACTTTAACACAAGCACTGCAATATCACTAGAGTCAATCTGATCACCAAACACTACTAAGTGACTAACGGGCAACAAGTGAAGACAGGTGGAGAAGCTGGACAAAAGAAAGACTCACATCCTACCAGGATGGAGCAAGTTGGTGGGAAGATTTCATCACGCTACTAAGAATGACATATAATTTAAAACTTATGAACTATTTCTGGAATTTTCCACTGAATATTTTTGCACCTCAGTTGACCATGGGTAACTAAAACTGAAGAAGGCAAAACTGTGGAAAAGAGGGGGCTACTGTATTAGTTTGATCTTTATAAGCATGATGTAAGATCTAATGGCAACAAAAAAATTAAGGGCATACCAGTTAAATATCCTAATGAAAAAGACAGCTGCTATCAACTTTAATTATATAGTACCAGGTTATTTACAAAATTGATTATCATTTGTTTTTTAAAAATCATCAGGAATGAAAGACATGGTAAAATTGAATCAGATAATAATTTAAAACCAAAAACTTAAGATATTGAGATTGAAAAGCCACTGAGTCATTGTGATTCCAAGTATAATTATTGGTAATTTCATTCAACTGTTAGAATTATTTATAAGCAAGACATAAATAGGAACCATGAGTAAAAAACTGAAATGGGCCCAACGTTAAAAAACATAAACTATTTAAAGGCCGGGCGCAGTGGCTCACGCCTGTAATCCCCACACTTTGGGAGGCTGAGGTGGGCGGATCACCTGAGGTTGGGAGTTCGAGACCAGCCTGACTAACATGGAGAAACCTCATCTCTACTAAAAATACAAAATTAGCCAGGCGTGGTGGTGCGTGCCTGTAATCCCAGCTTCTCAGGGGGCTGAGGCAGGAGAATCACTTGAAGCCGGGAGGCAGAGGTTGCGGTGAGCCGAGATCGTGCCATTGCACTCCAGCCTGGGCAACAAGAGCAAAACTCTGTCTCAAAAAAAAAAAAAGAAAGAAACATAAACTATTTAACAACAACAACAAAAAATACATGTTAAGACTTCTGCTTCCAGTAACAGCAGACTAGGTAAAGCAAACCAACCTCTTGCTAAGAACAGTTAGAACTGAATAGCACATTCAAAAACTTATCTTTGAAAGCACTAGCAAGCTTAAAAAGCAGTATAAATTTATGGGGCCAAAATCTAAGAGAAGAAAGTAACCCAGAGAGGTAAGCCCAACACTGGGGATGCTGTTCCCTAAGCGTATCTGCTGCTTCAAGAAAAGGCTAAGCAAAGTTGTTCTTGTGGAAGTGCAGGTATAAAAACTGAGTCTGCCAATGAATGACTGGCATTGGGGGGTTAGGAGGGGTGTGAATGTGTATGTTTGAGGGAGAGAAAGATACCACAGTAAAACATCCATGCTTTGGGATGAGACCACAAAGGGATACAACCCAGCAGAGTAAAGGTAAACCAACATCCAACTGGTTCTCATAGGATGAGGCTCAGCTCCAATCAGCTCAATTCCAATAAATGAATGAAAGTGATCTGCAATTGCTAGTGTTCCTTGCTCCCTGTCAGAAGCAGACATAAATCCAGTCTGGAAGATATCATCTCCCTTAGCCTCAAATTATTTCAACGATTTTTCCTCTAAACTGTAGGGTAAAACAAAAGCTACCCAAGCACATCACAGTAAGATGGATAAAAACCAAAGAGAAAACTAACAAAAGACTGACAGCCAACTTTTAAAATGAAATGACATGAAAAAATACATTCAAAGTGCTAAAAGTTGCTCCTAACAATTCTATAGCAAGCAAAAATACACATCAAGAATAACAGGGAGATAAAGACATTTTAGAGAGACAACAAACAAAATTCATTATCAGCAGTCCCTTACAAAAAAAAAAAAGTAAGGATATTCTTTAAGAAGAAAACTAATCTCAGATGAAAGATCAGAAATATTGGTTATTTATAAATCATCAGCATGTCTTTTTGGGTTAAATATAGAAATAAAACACAAAACAAGAAAAGCTTTTTAAGTATGGAGTAAATTGAGTATTTTGTGATCCTTGGAATGCCAAGTAAGACATTTAAAAGAAAACAAAGAATTTTTACTAAACATCAGTAAGCCAAGAGACAGGTTATAATTATTTGGGTAATCATTAAAATAATATAAATATATATAATTACCAAATCAACAGAGGAGAAAATTGGAATCATATAAAACTTAAACGATCTCAAAGAATGCCAAAAGAAAAAGAACAAAGTCTAGGTGAAACAAATAAAAAGCAAATAAAGTGGGCAGATTCAAACCCCCATGCTGGAAATTCCATTAAGTGTAAGTAGAAAGACTGTGATATAGTTGGATGCCTCTCCAAATCTTATGTTGAGATGTAATCCCCAGTGTTGGAGGTGAGGCCAGGTGGGAGGTATTTGGGTCATAGCGGTGGACAACTCATGGCTTGGTGATATCTTGCAGCAGTAGTGAGCTCTCCTAAGACCTGGTTGTTTAAAGTGTGTGGCACCTTCCCCATCCCTGCTTTGGCCATGTGACATGCCTGCTCCCACTTCGCCTTCTGCCATGATTGCAAGCTTCCTGAGGCCTCCCCAGAAGCCAAGCAGATGCCCACACCACACTACCTATACAGCCTGCAGAACTATGGGCCTGTTAAAAAACCTCTTTTCTTTATAAATTACCCAGTCTCAGGTATTTCTTGATAGCAGTGCAAGAAACAGCCTAACACAGACTGTCAGACTGGTTGAAAAGCAAAATCCAACAGTATGTCCCTAGAACATCTGAAATATAAGGATACAGAAAGATTAAAAGTAAAATAATGGCAAAAAATATAACATGCTAACACTAACCAAAGAAAGCTGGTACTGACATTGTTAATCTCAGACTAGATTTAGGAAAAAAGCATTATTACACACTGAGGGGAGACATGCTCAATAAAGGATTTGATTTGTTAGCAAGAACAATTTTTATGAACCAAAAAATTTTATGAAGAATTTAATACAACAAATTTTATGCACAATTTGTATGTACCTAAAAATATAGCTTCAAATGTTTAAAGCAAATATTGATATACCTATAATGATTAACAAACCCACAATCATGGTGGGAGATTTTAAAACAGCACAATAATTTTAAGAACGCAGGCAGCTTGAGCATCCCGATTTAAATAAATCTCACCTAAGTGAAACAGACATTAAGTCACATAACAGACATTCCCTACAAGTGTACAGAAAATATTTTCAAAAATTGAACAAATGCTGAGTTATGTAACATATTTAAACAAATTTCAAAGGCCTAAAACTAAAAATTCTCTGACTATAGTACATTTGGCCTAAAATCAATTATTTCAAAAACCAGAAAATCTCCTACATGCATCCCATGCACTTACACCACTGAAAAAGCAGGAAGGCAGAAAAATAAGCACACTAAGCATCCATCTCAAAAAGTTAGACAAACAACACATTAAATCCATAGAAAGTAGAAGGAAAGAAATGAAGACCAGAAAATATGAAATAGAAAGACAAACAGAATTGAGAATAAATAAAATTGACAAATTAACAAAACTGAAAGTATCTGGTGAGATTAAGAAAAAGAGAGCCAAAACAGTCAATTATAGAAATAACAAAAGAGACATAGCTTAACAACGTAAGATATTAATCACAAGAGGATATTATGGTCAGCATGATAGTAAAATAAATTTTCAAGTGTAGAGGAAGATTACAATCTAAATCACAATTTACTAAAACTGACATAAAAAATTAAAACATTAGAATAGTACTACAACTATTAAAGAAATTGAATCTGCAAGTAAAGGCATTAGATAAAGAATATAACAGACTCAGGTGATTTCACCAATGTATTCTACCAAAATCTTTAAAAAAGCACCAATCTTACAAAAACTCTTCTTGAAAACAGAAAAAATGAGACCAGTAAAACCTTGATACCAAAACCAGACAAGAACATTGTAAGGGCATTCATCTCACTCACAAAAATGCAAAATTCTAAGCAAACCATTAGCACGCCAAATCCAATGATATATCAAAAGATAACACATTACAACCCTAGTGAGGTTTATTCCAAGTATAAAAGAATAGTTTAATATTCAAAAATCATTAGACAAAATTTATCACATCAACAAAACAGAGCAAGCTCATGTTCTTCTTAACAGATCTAGAGAAGCATTCAACAAGATTCAATCCTCTTACAAGGTGAAAACCAAATCCAAAACAGAACAAAAAACTAGTGAACAAAGATTAGAAGACCACTTTGTTAATCCAGTAATTTAAAACAAAACAAAACAAAAACCTTACAGCATGCATCAAATTGAAAGATGAAATACCGAAAAGAGCTCCCACTAAATGAGGGAAACCCAACATCATGACATCAACACTGTTCTGAGGTCCATCCAGTCAAGGAAGGCAATACAAAGAAACAAAGGTATAAAAATTAAAAATGAAGAAATAAAACTTTTATGCTCAGATGACAAAACTCTGTATGTAGGAAATCCAAAGAGTTGATAATTAGAGTTAATAAGTAAATTTGCTGGATATAAGGTGAGTATATTTAAAAAACAAATACAATTGTGTATTTGTTTAGCCAAAACAAACAGAAAATAAAGAAACATAATACTAAAATAATGTTTCATTTGATAGCACAACAGGGTCAAAATAATTTAATTGTACATTTACAAATAACTAAGAGTATATAATTGAATTGTTCATAACACAGAGGATAAATGCTTGAGGGGATGGATACCCCACTTCCCATGATGTGATTATTACACATTGCATGCCTGTACCAAAACATCTCATGTACCCCATAAATATATACATCTACTATGTACCCACAAAAATTAAAAGTTTCAACAACTTGGGAAGAAATCTAACAAGATGACGTGAAAAATCTGCACAAAACTCATAAAATACAAAGGGAAATTAAAACATATAAATGAAGTGATATGTTAGTTTCATGGATTAGAAGACTCAATATTATAAAGATGTCAATTTTACTGTGCTGTAAATTAAATTTAATCCCCAAAAAAGTCCAACAGGGTTGTTGGTGGTTAGTGGTTGGTGTGTAGAAGCTGACCATGTGACTGTAAAGCACACAAGGAAATGTAAAGGGCCAAGAATAGCCAAGATACTTTTAAAGAAAAATACGAGAGGATTTACTCTTCCAGATATCAAGACTTATTATAATAAGGTTACAATATTCAAGTGTCATCTTGACACAAGATAGATAAACAGACCAAAGAAGCACAAGAGAGACTCTAGAAATATACCCACAATGTCATGGTATTTGATTTATGACAAAGTTAGCACATTAGAGAAATAATGAAAGCATGGCCTAATCAACAAATAAAAATACCATTTAAAAAGTGAAAAGGCAAGCCACAGACTGGAAGAAGACACATGGAACACTCATAACTGACAAAAGGCTCCTATCCAATGTAAAGAACACCTACAAATCAAATAAAACGAACTGTCCATTGGAAAAATGAGCAACAGACTCGGACACGCACTTCACAAAATAAGCCTCCTAATGACCAGCAAACATGAGCAAGAATCAGCTTTATTAGTAATCAGGGAAATGCACATGAAGACAAGAAGGCCCCACTGTGCACCCACCAGAATAACGAGTAATGCCAGGTGCTGGCGAGGACATGTGGTGACAGGAAGCACACACTCTTAAACAAATCTACATGGTACAACCACTCTGGAAAACTGTCAAAACCACTGAAATGAAAGTATGCAAACCCCACGACATACACACACCTCACATGAACGTGTGCACACTTCCCAGGTACTAGGCTGTTCATGGAGCATTGTTTTATAATTGTCCAGCAGTGGAAATATCCCAAATGTTCACCAACAATACAAATGGATATAAAAGCAACAGAATATTCATATAACAGAATACCATACAGTAATAAAAATAAGTTTCTATTATACTCATCTAACAAATGTAAGGTGAGGTGAAAAAAGCCAAAGAAAAGGAATACATGCCACATGGTTTCTTTTAAGTGAAGTTTAGAATCAGATAAAATTAATACAGAGTTGAAGGTCAGGTAACTGGAGGCGGCAAAAAAACTTGTTTCTGGGCTGTTGGCAATGTTCTCTTTCTTGATCTGAGGTATACACAAGTGTATGACTTGTGATAATTCATTCACTGACTACAAATCTGTTTTATAAACTCATCTGTGTGTATATTATATCGTGACAAAAACTTAAAAAAAAATTTAAAGGACACTTGCAAGAAATTTGAAGTCAGGAAAAAAAACATGTTAAATGGCATATATTTTTCACAGGTGATCTCATCTTGATCCTACATAAGAACTACAACAAGATAATCTTAGATTTCCTTACGAAAGGCTTAAGCTACCTCTGTTTTGCCTTTATCAGCCGTTAACGTCACATCATTTTCATCCACTTGTGAAGTACTCTCCACTGCTTCAACCTGAAGTGTAATTGATCCTTCACTTAGCTGTGCCTGGGATTGTTCATTTAAATCTCCTGCAGGAAATATATAATATTCAACTTATAAGTATACACTATTTGACAAACACAGTCTGTGGAATAAGGACCAGGCAAAATGACTAATTTACCAAGGAAGATGTCTTTGTACCCCAAATGTCAGTTGCCTTCACTAAAACAGTTTAAACGTATAGATAGTCACTTGGACAGAGAACAACAACATAGTTAATTTGGCTCAATGCTGCAGAGTCCAAACTTTGAAGGAGGATTGTGGATTTTAATCTCTCCCTTGCAAATGCACACATAAACTCATTAAATATTTTTCAGCTTGAAACATTTCACAAACATACAATAAGTTGAATTTAAAACTGAGTACTTCTTGGTCGGGTGCGGTGGCTCATGCCTGTGATCCCAGCACTTTGGGAGTCTGAGGTGGGCTGATCACTTGAGGTCAGGAGTTTGAGACCAGCCTGGCCAACGTGGTGAAACCTTATCTCTACCAAAAATACAAAAAATTAGCTGGGTGTGGTGGCGCGAGCCTGTGATCCCAGCTACTTGGGAGGCTGAGGTGGGAGAATCGCTTGACCCAGAAGGTGGAGATTGCAGTGAGCCGAGATCATGCCACTGTGTGACAGAGGCTCTGTCTCAAAAAAAGAGAAGAAAAGAAAGAAATAAGTGAGTGCATCTTTAGAGAAATGGAAAATGAGCTCAATTTGTATACATGGAGCCTTTGTCCCAACTCCCCTGCTAGAATACAGGCTCTTTAAGGAATGGAGCATATCTTATACAACTTTATATGATATGTAGCACAAGACATTGTACTAACAAAAAGTAGCTGCTTGATAATTCTAAGTTGACCAAGAACATTTGATTAAAAATATTATAGATATTTATCATAAAAATTTCTCAAAGATTATCATAGTCTAAATCTCAAAACATCTCTTTAAAAGTCAACCTAAATAATAAATTATATCTACGATTAATTAACTCAATAATTCAATAGCCAACATTAACTAGCCCATCTGAAATTATTTCATTTACTGTGGTTTTTACAAATTTAGATAGATTTTGGCTGACTTGTTTGCACTTTAGATTGAAAAGGATATATGGGGTTACATATGAATCAAATCTATAACCAACACTGAGAAACTATAAAGTGTTACATACATTTTCACTCATAAAGAACATGGTCACACATTTAACCCCTAAGTTACACATTTAAGAAAAAAAAGATTCCTAAAAGCCCCTTCATTGAATCCGTTACCTGAATATAGATCATGGTTAAGATGAGCCATTTCTTTTTCCAAATTACCTCTCGATACATCAGATTTTCTTATTAAGGCAATAGGTTCTCTCTTCTCTGGTGATCTAATAAAATAGCCAAATGATGGCTACAAAATAATTAAATGTAAATTATTTCTTTGATTTTCAACTGCTTTGAGAAATTCTAGATTATTTTATCTAATAGTGGTAAAATGGCTAAATGACATCAAAAAACTGTTCTTCCCACTTAACCTCAAATTACTACAGATGACCTTCAAAGGTCCAGGTAGAACCTTTCATTTCCTTAATACTAGCTACCTTTTAATCATTAGAACTCATATTGTCAAATAAATTGCCCTTACTAAGAAATTCAAATTAAAACAACAGAAATGAGGCCAAGCGCAGTGGCTCACACCTGTAATCCTAGCACTTTGGGAGGCCACGGCCTGGCCAACTTGGCAAAACTTTGCCTCTATTAAAACTATAAAAATTGGCCAGGGATGGTGGTGCACACCGGTATCCCAGCTACTCAGGAGGCTGAGGCACCAGAGGTTGTGGTGAGCTGAGATCATGCCACTGCAGTCTAGCCTGGGCAACAGAGCAGACTCTGTCTCAAAAAAACAACACAGAAATTATACTTTATTCCTTCAATAATTATTATTGAACACCCATTATGTGTTAGGCACTGTTTAATCATCAGTGACATATTAATGAGAAAAACGATAAAAACTCCTGCTTCCTGGAAATTACAATATAAAGGTACTTTATTTTATAGAATAAACACATCCTTGAAAAATGTGTATTAAGATTAGGGATGCTCCTACCAACTTGCATGAAAGTTTCTGGAAGGTTTCCATTCAAGGAGCTTGCTAAAGGGTAGGCAGTTTCCACTTGTCTTTCTTATACAGCAGTCACATGACAGAACTAAAAGTGAACTCATTAAATACACTCAATTTTTTATTGGTCTTCACTTTCCCAAGTGATTAATTTATTAATTGTGATTAATATCTTAATTTCTTCCCTTGATTCAGTAACTTGAATGCAAATAAAACTTCATCACTTATACCAAAACAAAAATTCCAAATATTAGATCCATTCTTTTCATGATCCAGTGTTTTGTCTACCTTATCTTTCCCTACTATAATTCCATTAATAAGGAATTCAGTTACTCTTCAACTTCTGTCATAATCTCAAAGGCACAATCAATTCAAGCAGAAAAATCTACCTTTCTAAAGTATTTATTTTCATTTTTCAATCCACTGCACTGAGCATGACCACAGTTCAATTTCAAACTTCTATGAATCATCTGTGACCTCTAACACTACATCTGTTATTTCAAAATCATACTCTTAATGAAATCCAGTTTTGATAAACAATCCCTCCAATAACCCTAATTCCCTGTCGAATTTATCAACAAATTCTTTGACTCTATAGAATAAATCTTGAATTCTTGCCCTTTTCTCTGCTTCTACTAGGTCATCCTTGTCCCCAGCCTTCATCACGTCTCTCCCATTTCCTAAGTGTTTGCCTGCTTCTTTCCCTCTTCTGTCTTTTGCTGACTTTCACTACCTGGGCACCTGACATATGGCAGCAGCCTGCTGCACCTGGAGATGGGCCGGCACCACAACAAAGTTGCCCTGTGCCTCTAAGCACTTTCTTCTAGTTCATCTGAGATAAACCCCCCCCCCCACCAGAAGCCCTTATGATCTGCCCTTGGAATCATCTGCCATTCTCCCTTCACACCCGCCTACCCTGCTCCTCAGAGCAGCTCTGCCTGCCTGCTTTCCATTCCTCCAATATGCCACCCTGGTTCCTACCTCCAGGGCTGCACACAGACAAAGGCCAGGTCACTAATGTAGGGAGAAGTCTTATTTCTTCTTACAAAAAAAAAACACTTTTTTTTTTTTTTTTTTTTTTGAGATGGAGTCTCGCTCTGTTGACCAGGCTGGTGTGCAATGGCGTGATCTCGGCTCACTGCAACTCTCCACCTCCTGGGTTCAAGCAATTCTCCTACCTCAGCCTCCCAAGTAGCTAGGATTACAGCCACGCACCACCACATCTGGCTAATTTTTTATAGTTTTGGTAGAGACAGGGTTTCACCATGTTGGCCGGTTGGTCTCGAACTCCTGACCCCAAGTGATCCGCCCACCTCAGCCTCCCAAAGTGCTGGGATTACAGGTGTGAGCCACTGCGCCCAGCCTGCTGCCTCCTTTTCATCACTGAGATGCCAACTCAATGTCTTCCCCCAAATGTCAGCCTGACCAGCACAGCTAAAGTAGCTCCTTCTCCTCACTCATGCTTTACAGCACTTATCACTATCTGAATAACTTGTGTCTTTTTAATTGTACATGCATTACATTTAATTAAATCAAAACACTTCTATATTTCAAAACATCTCTTTAGACAATAGTTTTTAAAAATCAATTTTAGAATTCTTCACACCAACCAACAATAACAACAGCAATTAACAACTATTAAATACTTACTACATGTTGGCTTAGTGCTAAATGCTTTACGTGAACCATCACATTTAAATCTTACAAAGCCCTATAAAACTGTGCTGTTAAGAAATGGGAAATTAAGGCACAGAGGAGTTAAATTGCTCAATGTCCTAGAATTAGCTAAAAGACAGAGCTAGAACTGCGGTAAAGGTCTGACTGATGATGAAACCTACGTTTTTTACCACTCTTCTGTCCCACCCTATTCTATCTCCATTTTAAAGTCACTGTGCCATCATAATACTCAAAATCTAAAATCTGGTGACTGTGAGCACTTCCAACAGATTCCATACTTACTCTTTTCACATTGTTACCACCACCAAGGCAACCAAGAGCTTCAGATCTTTGAGCAAAGAACTCTCCTAAAGATAGACGTAAATAACTGGCATCATCTTTATCCAAATCTGATGTGCTACGTGATTTCCTCAACAGACTGTAATTAATTGTAGCTCCCCAGGACGTATCGCCCAGTGCAACCGAAGTATTATGAGCATCTATGTTTTCTTCCTAGGGAGAAAGTTATTGTTTCGTTTCTTTCCCCCAGCAAGTCACTTTTCTGTTGTTCTAATATACAAAAACTAAAAAAGTCTTACCAAGAAAATTTAAAAAGTAATTTTGAAAAAACTAGACAAAAAAAAAATTGGGACAAACTGAAGTATCATCAGCTACCACAGCTAATGAAGTCCGGAAAAGGAAAATGAGTATTTTTGAACACTTGAGTTATAATACACACGATCATGAGTTGCTCATGACAGTGCTTTCCTGTAATCCCAGCTACCTGGGAGGCCAAGACGGGAGACTCGTGTGAGCCCAGGAGTTCAAGACCAGCCTGAGCAACATGGCGAGACCCCATCTGAAAAATAATAAGAATGTTATCTTCATCTATTGCTTCATCAAACACTATCATAAATTTTGAATCTTCAAAATAAGATTGAAATAAGATTGTCATAAATAAGAATCTTCATAAAAAAACAAATAGGATTACTTCACTTTAAAACATATTTTTAAAACTATAGAAATACAGCCTGGTACACTGGCTCACACCTGTAATCCCAGCACTTTGGGAGGCCAAGATGGAAGGATTGCTTGAACCCAGGAGTTTGAGACCAGTCTAGGCAACGTAACAAGCCTCCATCACTACAAAAAATAAAAAATAAAAAAATAGCTATGCATGGTAGTACATGCCTGAATCCCAGCTACACAGGAGGCTGAGGCAGGAGGATCACCTGAGCCCAAAACCTTGAGGCTGCAGTGAACTATGATCACCACTGCACTCCAGCCTGGGTGACACAGCAAGCCCCTGTCTCAAAAAATAAAAATAAACTATGGAAATATCCATTAATGCCATTAAAGCAATTCTAAGTGAATTAAAGATATATTTCAGTATGTCAATGATCTTCAATTAATAATTTAGAGTATTTTATTTAGAGTATGAGGGAAAATGCAGAAGTTGTCTAGCCATAAGAAAAATATGAAATAATTCTATACTAACTGTATATTCAGAAAGAAATGAACATTTTGCCTACACTTACATTAATACAGGAAAATTTTTAAATTTTGGATAAAACAAATAATTACAAACCTGTATAAATTGATGCTCTTTATTAAATTCTTCTTCATCTTGTGCAATCAAATCAAATGCTTCAGCTTAAAAAAGAATATGTTTATATAAACACATTACATTAATGCCTAAACAAGCACTAGCACACACATACAAGTTAGGAAAATGAAATACCAAGGAAATAAAGTTGTAACAAGTATGTAAAAGCTTGCACTCATGATTGATGCATCTGTATTAAATGCTTAAGTCTGTGGTTGTCAAACTTTTGCTAAAGAACACCTTGCTGTAGTTGATTTTGTCACTAACTTACCCCAATTTACTCAGGGGCTTTACAATGAAAGCTTTTTCTTTCTAAAATTAATGTTTGCTTTGGAGAGTTTGGCACTCTTGCATTGAGGCACTCATTCATGAATGCTGGTGGAATTTCATCGGGAGTCATCAGACTAATAAGCCCTCTATAAGCTTGTCATGAAGATAGCTGCAAGGGTGCCCCAGGACCGCTTGCCCCCCATCCCAGGGAACCCCGGTCTGGATAAAGACTGGGAGTCCCCTAATGTCTGCCCTCAAGGCTCCTGCCGCACACCTCAGCTCCCCCTGGGAAAGGAACGCCAGCCTAAGCACACTCAACCCCAGGCCAAAGGCCATCACTAAAATGCCTCAGAGGGATGGGGCAAATGGGCAAAGAGGGCCAGGGCCAGAAATACAACTGGGAGTGGTGGATTCATGGCAAACTAGGAGGCCCAAGACCCTGGCTGAGGCATCAGAATTGCCAAGAACTTTAAATGTGTTGGTGAAATGTATACTAGCCAGATGCCAGACTGCCTGGCTGCAGCACTCTGGGCCTCTGCCTGGCACTGCAGGGTTGGAGCAGAAAGGAGAAAAGTGAATGGTGACCCAGAGGGCACAGTCTACTCATGGCCCAAACATGACGGAGGCTCCCCACTATCATGTGTCCATGAGGGACCAATCAGATCCACACTGCTCCTTTGGGACCCTAGACTGTGTTCCACATTCACAACCTAAGACAAAAGAAAAGCAGGCACAGGATATTTCTATTCAGGAAAAGCAGAGCACCAAAGACCACTGAGGCTTCCTACCTGTCAGAACACTGCTAGTTCTTTACCTTGTTAAGTGACCAAGGTCTGGCTCTGTTGCACAGGCTGGGGTGCAGTGGCACAATCTTGGCTCACTGCAACCTCTACCTCCTGGGCTCAAGCGATTCTCCCGCCTCAGCTTCCCCAATAGCTGGGCCTACAAGCGTGTGCCACCACCCTCAGCTAATTTTTGTACTTTTTGGTAGAGATAGGGTTTTGCCATGTTGCCCATCCTGGTCTCAAACTCCTGGGCTCAAGCAATTCACCCACCTTGGCTTCCCAAAGGGCTAGGATTACAGGCATAAGCCAAAATGCCCAGCCTAAGAAAAAACACATTCTTAACCTACAGCATAGAACCTAGGAATGAGCATCAGGAGAACCATAAAGCCCTTAAAATTATATGCAAAATGATACATTTCATATATTTCTATGAAGATTCATTGTGGAATCTATGACTCAAGCTAAGTTAAAAACCACTGCCCTAAAAGACGAAAGGACCAACCAACCAAATCTGACAGCCAAGAGAAGGGAAGTAGGAAACTCAGCCCAAAAGAGGGTAATATGGTTTGGCTGTGTCTCCACCCAAATCTCAACTTGAATTGTATCGCCCAGAATTCTCAAATGTTGTGGGAGGGACCCAGAGGGAGGTAATTGAAACATGGAGGCCCGTCTTTCCCATGGCATTCTCATGATAGTGAATAAGTCTCACAAGATCTGATGGGTTTATCAGGGGTTTCCACTTTTGCTTCTTCCTCATTTTTTCTCTTGCTGCCGCCATGTAAGGAGTGCCTTTTGCCTCTCACCATGATTCTGAGGCTTCCCTAGCCACGTGGAACTATAAGTCCAAGTAAACCTCTTTTTGTTCCCAGTTTCGGGTATGTCTTTATCTGCAGCATAAAAACGAACTAATACAGAAGGTAACCCAAAAGAAAATTTACTTTGAGGACTTAATATCACCTGGTTTTTAAATAATTGACCAAACAGCTCAAAATAGGATTTACTATAATCCTAAGTGTGTTTTCTCTGAACTATAAGGGATTCTTCAAAGAAACATCTAATATTAACACTGTTATCTTGTCTACTCATCAGAAATGAATCACAGCCAATAAGAAAGCAGAACTTCACTTTTTATGAGAATCTATGCCAATTCTTTGGCATACCTAAAACAACAATCCTCTTGTACTGAATGCTTCCGAGGCTAAACATGGAAGCAGCCCATTTGTGTTTCCCCCACTGTCAAACTCTCAGGTCATAAGCAGCAGCAATGCAGCACCTTGAATAGATGGAGCTGAGCTATCGGCAAGGAGGAAGGCAGGCATGGGGAAGAAGAGGAGGCAGTCTCTCTCTTTTTTTTTTTTTTTTTGAGACAGTTTTGCTCTGTCGTCTAGTCTGGAGCACAGTGGCACAATCTCAGCTCACTGCAAACGCCACCTTCTGGGTTCACGCCATTCTCCTGCCTCAGCCCCCTCCTGAGTAGCTGGGACTACTGGGGCCCACCACCACGCCCGGCTAATTTTTTGTTTTTTTTTTTTTTTTTTTAGTAGAGACAGGGTTTCACCATGTTAGCCAGGATGGTCTCGTCTCCTGACCTGGCGATCCGCCCACCTTGGCCTCCCAAAGTGCTGGGATTACAGGCGTGAGCCACCGAACCCAGCCGAGGCAGGCGCTCTTAAGGAACTGTTCTGAATAAAGTTTATAAGTAGGCAAATTTTCACTTAAAATGACTTGGACGTTACAAGATTACACCCTTTTTTCCAACCTTCCTCTTCTGAATATCTCCTATTACATTTTTAAAGTTCCTTTCTCCTTTTCAGTAAAAAGGCTCCCATTTCATTAATGCTACCTTCACCCCTAGTTCCCTGGATCTAGTCCATCCTTCCCAGCACCCATCAGGTTTTCTGTCCACCAACCTTTTTAATAGTTTTCCATCTCCCCGTTTCCCTTTCCTCCCCACCCATAATAGTCATCCTTTCCAACCAGACTAGTATTCATTCCCTAAGCACAAGGATGGTTTCATTCAATCTTTCCATTATCATTTTTTATTTTATTTTTTAATAGTAACACATCTAATAATTCAAATTTAAAAGGTGCATTTATGACACCACAATAAAGAGCTTTTCAAAGTTAACCAAAGACTTACAAGGGTATATACTGAAAACTATCTCCCCATCCCTGATCCTAGTTTCCCACACCCCCAGAAGCAACCAATAGCTAAAATATTTCTGAAATGTCTATCTGAATGTTTGATTTTTGAGTTCAAGTAGCTAGACATTCCTGTAGTCAGTATCTTGTTTTATCTTTCCGTTGTATGTCTTTACAAATATCTGTATGTACATCCTCCCCTCTCCTACCTTTCTACACAAATATTAGAACACTTTATGTGCTTTGAGGTGGATTTTACCTTTAATTTATTCCGGTGATCATTCCATTTGAGTAACTAAAGAGCTCCTTTACCATTCTGTATAGCCACAGGGTACTTCCTTGTATGGATACACCTTAATTTATACCCTATTTTGTCCATCTGCATTGCTTCTAACGTTGTTATTACAGACAATGCTGCAAGTAATGAGCTTGCACATACACCATGTACCATTTGTGCAAGTGTATCCGAAGAATAAATTCCCAGAAGCAGAACTGCTCGGTTACAGGATACTACATGCGTAACTTTGCTAGATGCTGCAATGTCATTATATGTGGAGGCTGTGCCAAGAATGGACTAGCATACCTGTGTCCCTCACATCTTTGCTAAGACAGTTTTATTGCCAAACTTTTGGATCACTACCAAGGAAATAACTGAAAAATACTATGACTGGGTGGATTTACACTGCATTTCTTTCCATGAGTAAAAATGAACATTTTTTGTTGTACACTTAAGGATCATTTTTATTTCTTTTTCTATAAATTGCTTCCAATTTTGGGGTAGTTGGTCTTCTTATTATTATTAGAACTGTTTATATATTAGGGGAATGGGCTTTAAACCTGTAATATGAATTGCAAATCTTTTATTCTCAGTTTGCTAATTTTTAAAAACTTTTTACGATAGAGAGGTGAAGTGTACAGCTCAAGGAATTTTCACAATCTGAACACATCTGCGTAGCCAACGGCACAGATTAAGAAGCATAATACTGCCAGTACCCAAACCACCTGAGCCTGCTTCCCATGCTACCTGCCCATCCACATGTAGCCACTACCCTGTGGCTGGCTCTGCAGGAGTGCACTGCCGAGCTGTATACAAATAGAACTACAGAGTGTGTGTTCTTAGTCAGCTTTATGTCATTCCACATGTTCCTGAGATTCATCCATGTTGTTGCATGTAGCTTCACATCACTCATTCTCATTGCAACCTAATATTCCAGGGTATGAATAAACATAATCCATTCTATGGCTGAGGGAGAGGAGGGTGGTTCTGCAGTGACTTGGAAACTTCCACTGCTGATGGGAATTTGAGAATTTGGGGCTGATAAAATTAGTGCTGCTATAAACATTTTAGTATGTCTTTTGGTGAATACACACACCCTATTCTGCTGCATATGTACTCAGGTGTAGAATTATTAGGTCATTAAGTATGAAGTTCACAAAGTTCACCCTTACAAGACACTGTCAAACAGGTTTCCAAAACGGCTGTACCAATTTACACTCCCACCAGCAACACATGAGAATTCCATGATCTTTTAAGTGATAAATATCCACCATTCAGTCTGCATCATCATTTTTAGATCAAGATATCATTGAACAAGTCCTAACCGCAACTCAGCTTCACACTTCTGACCCCTATTTCCACTAATGACTACTTCTGCCTCAAACCACAATCACCCAAAATCTACACTTTCTTCTGACTCCCCGCCTCAGGTAATGGTATCACCATCGACCCAAGTAACTCAGACCACAGACCCTCCTCCCTTCCTGCCTCTCTACTATCCCCTGAAATCCAGCCATCAAATCCTAACCATTTTACTTCTACGTCTTTCACTAGCTACTCTCTTCATTTTCACTGGGACACCTAGATTTCTACAACATCCTAAGAACTATCCCAAACAACCCTGACTACCAGGAGAAGACTCACCAAGCAAGTTCCACAAGCAATGAGTCCTGACGCTTTCCAGACAAGCCTCAATCTTGGGCATGGTGGTCAAAACTCAATCCACTCCCTGGCCCTACTGACCTCTCCAGCTTCACCTCCTAGCTTCTGGCCACTCTCCCTTTATCCTGCCATAAAGGCTGGCCACACTGGACCATGCACCTTCTCAAACATGCCCACACTTCACCATCTCATTCCTTTCCAACTGAGCTTTCTCTCCATTTGAAATTTCTCATGCCCCCAAACGATTACCTGTGAAAACTCTACCTCAAAAGTGGCTTCCTATGTGAAATTCTTTTGCTACCTACTCATGCAACGTTTGTTTCTTCTCTAAATAACAGTGCTTTTGGTTTGAGTTTCTCATGATGCCGATGACTGTGTACTGCATTCTTGTCTCATCATTCTGGGCTGATAAACAGTTTCTTAAGGACTGGCATACTATCTCATTTATTGCTGTAATTCCACATCACGAGACTTTCTTAAAGAAGCTTAGTACAAGCAGTAGGTGGGATAATTTCTTCCTCTGGCGCAAGCCTATTAACAATAAGGCCAGGCTTGACAGGCCCCTGAGCAGCATGGCTCCTTCCAGTTACAGAAGAGCTCAGCCCTGAGGGTTGCAGCATAGCATCTTCACAGCCTCCGGCTCAAAATCCCGTGACCTGGCGTTGTGTAGACCTAAACCAGTTTCTATACTCACTGTCACGGATGATGCTAATCAACAACCTAACTGCTTTTCACGCTTTTATCCCTTGAGATTTCATTATCTTTTTGGTTACTTTTCTTCCATCATTTCTACCACACTTTCTACCTTTCATAGACTGGTTTTTGTAACTGCTGATTTATCAGGACATTTCCTTTGCTCAGGTCAGAAATTTTAAAGGGACAAGCAAAACCTAAAGTCCCTTCCAGCCCTGGAATACTATGGGGTCTACACGGTACTATATGAATGCTATTCTCACTCATTGGCTTTGCTTAAGGAAATGGCTTGGCTCATTCTACAATGATTAAGACTGGCTAACTAAAACCTTGGGTCCTATAAACACAAGTGAAGTGCTTCCAGAATACAGTGATAGTCCAGAAGGGATCTGATATGGCTGACCAACATATACACAGTAATCTCAGAAAGATCAGAAACAGTGAAAATGTCACCATAAATGTTTATCCATATACTTACAACCAGATCTGAAGTCTTCATTCATCTCATCACTTAGAGACATATTTAAATTTTGTTTGCTATTAAAAGATGTGTAATAGGCAAGGTCTGTGACCCACCTACCCTCTTCATTTTGATAGACCACACTCTGTGGGAGATCTGTTTCTATAAAATAAAATTCCCAAAATATCAAATGACACATGTAACAACTAAAATGACAAAACATTCTCAATTTTTTTTAAATTTAGATGACTACCTTAGTTATCAACAGTACTGAAGTTTGCCAAAGCTAGTTTGAAAAAGGAAATCCCATTTCCCCAAAAGAAAAGTATCTCTTTGATGGAAAGCAAGCCAGCCTTACTCACAAAAAAAGTCTATAATGGAGAATGAGGAATAAAGAAAGAACGCTAAGACTTAGCTAGAAAGGTACATTTTCACTAGATCTCTGGGAAAAGATACCATTTCTGAGCAATCCTCCCTGTACGAGTAGATTTAAAATTTTGTTTAAACTATAAAACACTAAAATATTTCAACAGGAAAGACGGGCACGTTTCACATGAAAATATGTCCTATTCAAAATGTACAAACATCTATTTCTTTCACTCTATTTTTTTAAAAGTCCACTTACTGTCTTTATTCTTTTCGATGGACTCGTGACATTCACATGTTCGCCTTTCACAAGCTGGTGACCAAAGGGCATCAGTGAAATTAATTTCACTGTCACTAATAGGCTTCAAAGAGGCTACATCCACATTTTCTTGAATGGACACTGTAGGAGTCTCAGTGTCTAAACATCCATCCATGTGCAAAACTGTCTTATTTTGATGAGGACACTCTGCCACCTGTTTTACAGGGTCAGTCAGGTCAAAACCACCTCTATTGGCATTTGCATCATGAAAATTATCAGAGTTAAGTTTCACGTCAATAGCCCTGAGGGTCTTCACCAGAACATCTTTACTTGCACATTCCTTTAAAAAAAAAAATCAGATTTTTTAACAGAGCAACAGTAAGTCTTGTTTTTTATAACTTATTTTAAAATTTATGGGAAAAATTATATAGTTGATATAAAATGTTTATTATATGAAAGAAGAGAACACACAGTATTCACTGGATTCTAGACTATATGTGAATATATGAACCAATGATGAGCAACTTACCAAAACCAAACTTTGTGATGTGGTCATGGGAAACACATCAAGAGATTTACATACCAAAAGTGGGCTCTATGTGTGCATTACATTACAGGATGATAGAAATGCTGTCAGCCCAACTTTTATCATTACCAATAAAAGTCTCTACAAACATGGTAAGCCTATTAGTGTGACTAGCCTCATAAAATTAATATGGATAAACAGCCCTTGATATTAATATCAGATATTAATATCTTTTAATAGGAGTAAAGCAGTTTATACTACAAATGGCCCTGGCCAGTCCAGTAAAATTTGTATCAGACAGAGCAAATTAATCCAGTGCTTTCAAACTATGCTCTCCAAAACATTTTTCCAAGGGGCACTTCTTATGCTTTCCTAAAATAACAACTGCTGAAAAAGGGCTCAAGTGTCTTCAATACTGTTCGTGGACATTTGGCTGCCACCATGGTATCGCATGCCAATGAAACTTATTAACAGCAGTCCTTTCTGCTATAATAAGACAAGCAATAAGAACAACGTGGTAAGGCACAGTTTCTGAAAGTTACAACACTAAAAGAAGGTCGTTCTAAATAAGTGATGACTTTCGAATAAGAAAGACATAGGTTCAAATCCTAGTGCCACCATTTATTAACTGGGTGCTTTGCCAACATTACTATATAAAAATAAATATCAAGGCCAGGCGCAGTAGCTCACACCTGTAATCCCAGCACTTTGGGAGGCCGAGGCGGGCAGATCACCTGAGGTCAGGGGTTCGAAACCAGCCTCGCCAACATGGTGAAACCCCATCTCTACTAAAAATACAAAAATTAGCTGGGCATGGTGGCAGATGCCTGTAATCCCAGCTACTCGGGAGGCTGAGGCAAGAGAATTGCTTGAACCCGGGAGGCGGAGGTTGCAGTGAGCCAAGATCCCGCCATTGCACTCCAGCCTGGGGGACAAGAGTGAGACTTCGTCTCAAAAAATAAATAAATAAAATAAATAAACAAAACATCAAAATAAATTCCAGATGACTTAAAGATTTAGACATAAGAGTACTAGGAAAAAATACTGATGGATTGTCTTATATTCTTCAGTGGATAACATCTTCTAAGTGTAACACTCTAATGTCTTGAATTGTGTCCCCTCAAAAAGATATATCCAAGTCCTAAGCCAGGTAACTATAAATTGTGATATTATTCTGAAACAAGGTCTTTACGGATGTAATTAACTTAAGGATCTTGAGATAAGACCATCCTGGATTTAGGGACCCTAATCACAATGACCAATGTCTGTATCAGAGACAAGAGAAGAAAATTTTAGACAAAGACACAGAGGACAAGGCTGCGTGAACACAGAGAGAGAGATGTGAGTGCTGCTGCTACAAGCCAAGGAACACCAGGAGCCAGCAGAAGCCGGGAGAACCAGGAAAGATTCTCCTCTAAGAGACTTAGGAGGGAGAACCGCCCTCCTAACACCTTGATTTCAGACTTTTGGCCTCCATAACTGTGAGGAAATAAATTTCTGTTGTTTTAGGCATGCCTGTGGTAATTTGCTCTGGCCACCTAGGAAGCTCATACACACATTAAAGCCTAAAACATATAAAAAATCAATATATTTCCATAACATAAAAACCTTATAAAATTAAGTTAAAATACAAATACCCCAACAGAAAAAAAAATGTCAAATGCCATTTAAAACAAGATAACTGCTTTTCATATACAACACTTGCAAAGATTAAAAAGAAACATAATGTGGAAAACTGGCTGTCTCATCCGTAAAGCAACTTAATCTTGAATAAAGGAGGCAGTTACAACTTCTAGCTTCCAGTTCTGAGTGTAAAGGGCTTGGAAGTCGCCACTCCATCCCGACGACAAGTAAAAAGATGAACAAACTGACAAATCAACAACTCTTCTTAGATCCCTAAGAGAAGGTAACAGGATAAACTGGGGCCTCTAAAACTGGAGAGACAGGCAAATACAGAGAATCCTAACATACCAGGGGATATACTCCCAAGCAGAAACCTCCACAGTAACCAGCAGAGAAGGAACACCTCACATGTAACTGGTGAATTGCTGCAGGCTCAGTGTGGAAAAGTCTGAGAGTTAAAAACTCCAGAGGATCCAGTCATAGGTGGGCCCCATGCTTTTGTGAGTTTTACCTGCAGCACGACCAAGTTCTCATAGCAAATAATGGAGAAAAATCCCCTTGCGCTTCCAGTATGGGGAGGAGAAAGGGGAAATTTTGAAATATAACAGGACACTTTGTTCTTAGAAAAAACAAGAACAAACCTCAAGAAAACCTAACCTGCTGGGGTTTTATCTGAGCCTAAGTAGCCTGGGGAAAGGTAAATACCCAAACTCCAGCTCCCTCTAGCCACCCTGTCCATCCTAAGGGGAGGAAAAAACTGAGAAACACTTGTGGAGTGCACAGTCTAAAGACACAGGCTCACTTAAAGACTGAGACCGAATCACAGAATTACGGAATGCTTTCCCTCCCTAACACCTTACCACAACATAATGAAAGGCCTATTTACAGCAGTTCTTTTACTTGGTACATCACGTCCAGCTAACAAGAAAAAATTAAAAGGCATACTAAAAGGCAAAAAAAACACAGTTTGAAGAGACAAGGCAAGCATCAGAACCAGCAGAACCAGATATGGCAGGGATGTTGGTATACTCAGGCCAGAAATCAAAAACAATTATGATGAATATTCTAAGGGCTCTAATGGATACAGCAGACAACATGAAAGAACAGAGTGGCAATGTAAACAGAGAAATGGAACTTATGAGAAAGAATCAGAAAGAAATGCCAGAGGTCAAAAACTGTCACACGTGAGGAATGTCTATGCTGGGCTCATTAGTAGACTGGACACAGCACAGGAAAGATACTCTGAGCTCCAGGATATGCCAATGGACTTCTAAAACTGAATGCAAAGACAACAATGAATGAAAAAAACAATCTCAAAAAACTGCAGGACAACTACAAAATGTATAACATATGCATAACGGAGACATCAAAAAGAGAAGACAAACAGAAAGCAACAGAATATTTGCAACAATAATGACTGAGAATTTCTCCAAATTAATTCAGACAACAAGCCACATACCAGGAAGCTCACAGAACACCAAACAAGATAAAGGCATACTGCAACAGGGCTGTACTTAGAAAAAAATAAATAAAAACCAAAACCAATACTTCACCTAAGCATATCATCTCAAACTACAGAAAATCAAAGATAAAGAAAAAATCCTAAAGAAACCAGAGAGAAAAAAAATCACCTTACTCACAGAGAACAAAGAGCAACATTTGGCACCTCCTCAGAAACCATGCCAAGCAAGAAGGCAGTGAAGTAAACTACTTTAAAGAGTTGAAAGAAAGAAACCATCAATTTCTAATTCTGTACCCTGAGAAATTAGCCTTCAAACATGAAAGGGAAATACTTTCTCAGACAAGCAAAAATTGAAGACATTTGTTGCCAGCAGACCTGCCTTGCAAGAAATTTTTTAAGAAGTTATTTTGAGAGAAGAAAAATATATAGATCAGAATCTTAAATCTACAAAGAAAGGAAGAGCATCAAAGACAGAATAAGTAAAGGTAAAACAAACATTTTATTTTTCTAATTTTTAATTGGTCTAATAACACAATGTTCAGAAAAATAATGGCAACAATGTATTCAATTATGTATGCTTACCTGTATGTATGAGCATATATAGGTGAGGGTGTGTGTCTATATACAGACACACATATATGCTTATATATACTTATATGTAAGTGAAATGAATGATAGCAATGATACAAGGAATGAGAGGGAGGAATTAGGAATATTTTGTTATTATCATTTCTCAAGCTACCTGTTAAGCAGTATAATGTTATCTGAAAGTGAATATGGATTAATTGTAAATATACACTGCAAACTCTAGAGCAACCACTAAAAAAAGTGGGACAAAAAAGAATTATATCTGATATGCTAACAAAGAGAAAATGGAATCATATAAAATGCTGAATTAAGACCACAAAGAGGCCAGGCACAGTGGCTGGCCCCTGTAATCCCAGCACTTCAGGAGGCCAGGAGCTCAAGACCAGACTGGGCAACATAGCAAGACACTAGCTCTACAAAAAATTTAAAAGTTAGCCAGGTGTAGTGACATGTGCCTGTTGTCCCAACTACTCAGAAGGCTGAGGCAGGAGGATTGCTTGAGCCTAGCAGTTCGAGGCTGTAGTTAGCTATGATCCTGCCACTGCACTCCAGTCTGGGCAACATAGAGACCCTGTCTCAAAATAGTAATAATAATAATAATAATAATAATATTCTTAAAATAAAACCACAAAGAGAAGAATAAGACTGGAAGAAAAAAATAGGGAAAAAAAACAAGAACAACATGGTAGACATTAATCCAACTATATCAATTAATCACTTTCAAAGTCAATGGTCTAAATACACCAACTGGCTGGGTGCAGTGGGTCACGCCTGTAATTCCAGCACTTTGGGAGGCCAAGGCGGGTGGATCACTTGAGGTCAGGAGTTCAAGACCAGCCTGGCCAACATGGTGAAACCCCATCTCTACTAAAAATACAAAAAAATTAGCCAGGTGGGGTGGCGCACACGTGTAATCCCAGCTACTCGGGAGGCTGAGGCAGGAGAATTGCTTGAACTCAGGAGGTGGAGGTCACAGAGAGCTGAGATCGCACCACTGCACTAGAGCCTGCGCAACAGAGTGAGACTCGGTCTCAAAAAAATAAATGAATAAAAATAAATACGCCAGGCATGGTGGCTCACGCCTGTAATCCCAGCACTTTGGGAGGCCAAGGCGGGTGGATCATGAGGTCAGGAGATCAAGACCATCCTGGCCAACATGGCGAAACCCCGTCCCTACTAAAAATACAAAAATTAGCTGGGCGTGGTGGTGCATGCCTGTAATTCTAGCTACTCGGGAGGCTGAGGCAGGAGAATCACTTGAACCAGGGAGTCAGAGGTTGCAGTGAGCCGAGATCGCACCACTGCATTCCAGCCTGGCAACAGAGCAAGACTCCACCTCAAAAAATAAATAAATAAATAAACAAACAAACACACCAACTGAAAGAGATTTTCAGAGGAGAATCAAAAAACAAGACCTAAGTATATGATGTCTACAAGAAACCAACATGTAGATTAAAAGTAAATGGATGGAGAAAGATATACCATTAAAACACGAATCAAAAGGAAGCAGGAATAGCTATATGACTTTCAGACAGAGCAGACTTCAAAGTAGGGAAAGTTATCAGAGATAAGGCAGGGTACTACATAATGATATAGAAGAATCAATTCTCTAGGAAGACATAACCATCCTTAATGTGTAAACACCTTACAAGAGAGCATCAAAATACAGGTAGTAAAAACTAATAGAACTACAAAGAGAAATAGATGAACCAACTATCATAACTGGTGACCTCAACACTCCTCTATCAGAAACAGATCCAGTGAGAAGAGATTCAATAACAACACAGTTGAACTCAACACTAACAATCAACTAGATATAATGGACATCTATGGAATACTTCACCCAAAAACAGCAGAATACACATTCTTCTTATCAGAAAAAAACCCACACAATAGATACACAATTTGAGTAGGCTCCTATCTGACAAAGAAATTAAGGCAATAATGAATAAACTTCCAAAATAGAATGCACCATGCCCAGATAGGTTCAACAGTGAATTCCACCAAACATTTAAGGAAAACATTATACTAATTCTCTACAACCTTTTTCAGAAAATAGCAGAGGGAATACTTACTAACAGATTCTATGAAGTCAGCATCATCCTAATACCCAAACTAAAGACATCACGAAAAAATAAAACTACTGACCAATTTATCCCATAAACACAGATTCAAAACTCAACAAAATATTAGAAAATCAAATCAAATAATATATAAAAAGAATTATACATCATAACCAAGGAGATTCCAGGCATGCAAGCCTGGTTCAACAATCAAAAATCAATTAATGTAATCTATCACATCAACAGACTACAAAAAAAAAACAAAATCACGTGATTATATCAATAGCTGCAAAAAAAAAAATTTTTTTTGACAAAAATCTAACACCCATTCATGATAAAAATTCCCAGTAAACTAGAGAGAGAAACATTCTCAACTTGATAAAAATAAGATAAAGGTTAAAAACCTTAAGAAACCTATAGCTAGCATCATACTTAATAGTAAGAAGCTAGAAGCCTAAGATCAGAAATAAGGCAAAGATGTCTCCTCTCACCACTACTTTTCAACATCATACTATAAGTCCTAGCTAATGCAATTAAGACACGAAAAGGAAATAAAATGTATATAGATTGGGAGGAAATAAAAACTGTCTTTAAGTCCTATCTAATGCAATAAGACAGGAAAAGGAAATAAAATGTATACAGATTGGGAAGAAATAAACTGTCTTTGTTTGTAGATGACATGATTATCTATGCAGAAAATCCAAAAGAACTGACAAAAAAATTCCTGGAACTAATAAAAGATGACAGCATACATGTCTATTATATAAAAGTTAACTCCTTTCCTATACACTAGCAATGAACAAGTAGAATTTGAAATTTAAAACAATACTATCTACATTAACACCCCCATATATGAAATAAGTTAGGTATAAATCTAACAAAATATATATAACATCTATATTCGAGAAAACTACAAAACTCTGAGAAAGAAATAAAAGAAAACCAAATAAATAGAGAGATATTCAATGTATGTCAGTTCTTCCCAACTTCACCTATACATTCAATTTAATACCAATCAAAATCCCAGCCAAGTTCTGAATTTGGATACTGACAAACTGATTCTAAAGATTACACAGGCTGGGCATGGTGGCTTATGCCTGTAATCCCAGAACTTTGGGAGGCAGAGGGGGGTGGATCATTTGAAATCAGAAGTTTGAGACCAGTCTGGCCAACATGGTGAAACCTCATCTCTACTGAAAATACAAAAATTAGCTGGGCATGGTGGCGTACACTTGTAATCCCAGCTACTTGGCAGGCTGAGGAGAGAGGATCACTTGAACCCGGGAGGTGGGGGTTGCAGTGAGCCAAAATCACGCCACTGCACTCCAGCCTGGGTGACAGAGAGAGACTCCATCTCAAACAATACAAAGAAAAATTAAAAAAATAAAGTTTACACAAAGAGGCAAAAGACCCAGAATAACCAACTCAATCTTGAAAAATAAGAATAAAGTGAGAAGACACTGTTCAATTTCATTACTTAATAAAGCTGCAGTAATCAAGACAGTGACGTATTGGTGAAAGAACAAACAGATCAGCAGAACAGAGATTCTAAAAACTGATCCACATACATATAGTCAAACTAATCTTTGACAAAGGAACAATGGCAACACAATGAAGCAAAGATAGTCTTTTCACAAATGGTGCTGGAACAATTGGATATTTATATGCAAAAAAACGAATCTCAAAAAAGACATTACACCTTTCACAAAAATTAACTGAAAATGGATGACAGGCCTAAATGTAAAATGCAAAACTATAAATCTCCTAGAAGATAACACTGGAGAAAAATCTAGAAGGTACAAGATCAGCACACAAAAATCAGATGTTTCTGAACACCAGCAATAAACAATCCAAAATGTAAATTAAGAAAGCAATTCCATTTACAATAGCATCTAAAAGACTAAAGTACTTGGGAATAAATCTAATCAAGGAAGTGAAAGACACACTGAAAGCTACAAAACACTGTTGAAAGAAAGAAGACCTAAAGACCTAAACAAATGGACAGACATCCTGTGTCTTCATGAATATGAAGACTTAACATTGCAAAGGTATCAATACTACCCAAAGTGACCTCTAGATTCAACAAAATCCCTCTCAAAATTTCAACAGCCTTTTCTAAAGAAATGGAAAAGCTGATCCTCAAATTCATATGGAATTGCAAAGGGCCTCAGCCAAAAAAATCTTGAAAAAGAAGAATTAAGTTGAAGGACGAAGGACTAACACTTCCCAACGTCCTACAAAGATACAGTGATTAAAGCAGTGTGGCACTGTCAAAAAGACAGACAAATAGACCAATGGGCTAGAGAAGCCAGAAATAAACCCTCACATACATGATAAATTGATTTCCGACAAAAGTGCCAAGACCACTGAATGGAGAAAGAACAGCCTTTTTAATAAATGGTGCTGAGAAAATTTAATATCCACATGCAAAAGAATGATGTTAGTTAGACCCTTACCTAACACCATATATAAAAATAAACTCCAAACAAATCAACGATCGTTTTCTCTTTTTCCCTTTTTCCTTTTTCTTTCACAAAGTCACAGATCAACAATCTAAATGTAAGAGCTAACTCTATAAAACTCTTAGAATAAAACAGGAAAATCTTCATGACACTGAATTTGACAACAATTTCATAGCTATAACAACAAAAGCACAGGTAGTAATATAAAAATAGATCACACTACATCATAATTTAAAATTTTTGCACGTGAAAGGACAATATCAAGAAAGTAAAAGACAACCTACAGAATGGGAGAAAAATTTGCAATTCATATATTTGGTAAGGAATTAATATCCAGATGACATAAAGAACTCTACAATTCAACAACAACAAAAAAACTCAATTAAAACGTGGGCAAAGGCCTTAAATGAACATTTCCCCAAGGAAGACATACATGAAAAGAAGCACATAAAAAGATGTTCAATAACACTGTCATCAGGGAAATGCAAATCAAAACCACAATGAGATACTACTTCATACTCATTAGGATAACTATAATTTGAAAAGGGAAAAAAGTAAAGAGTGTTAAATAGGATGTGGAAAAATTGGAATCCTAGTGTTTTGCTGGTGGATGTAAACTGGTGCAGCTGCTGTGAAAAACACTGTGGCAGTTCCTCAAAACATTAAACAGAGAATTACCATATGACCCAACAATTTCACTCCTACATATATATCCAAACAAACTGAAAGCTAGGACTCGAACAGGTATTTCTATACTGATGTTCATGGCAGCATTACACTCAAAAGCCAAAAGACAGAAACACCCAAGTGTCCACAGAAGGATGAAGGGATAAATAAAATGTGGTATATATAATAGAATATTATTTGGCCATAAGAAAAAATGAAATGTTGATATATGCTACGACACGAACAGACCTTGAAAACATCACACTTAATAAAATAAGCCAGACACAGAAGGCCAAATATTGTATGATTTCACTCATATGAGGTTACCCAGAGTGGGCAAATTCATAGAGACAGAAAGTAGAATGGTAGTTGCCATGAGGTGGAAGGCAGGAGGGAATTGAGGTTTGTTGTTTAATGGGTAGAGTTTTAGTTTTACAAGACGAAGAGTCCTGAAGATTGGCTGCACAATGTAAATGTACTTAACTGTAAATGTATTGAACTGTACACTTAAAAATGATTAAGATAGTGGCCGGGAGTGGTGGCTCACTCCTGTAATCCCAGCAATTTGGGAAGCCAAGGTGGGCAGATTACTTGAGGCCAGGAGTTTGAGACCTGCCTGACCATCATGGTGAAACTCCATCTCTACTAAAAATACAAAAATTAATCGGGTGGTGATGTGCGCCTGTAATCCCAGCTACTTGGGAGGCTGAGACAGGAGAATTGCTTGAACCTGGGAGGCAGAAGTTGCAGTGAGCTGAGATCACGCCATTGCACTCCAGCCTGGATGACAGAGTGAGACTCTGTCTCAAAAAAAAAAAAAAAAAAAAAGATTAAGATAGTAAATTTTACGTTACATGTATTTTACAAGTTAAAATTTAAATTAAAAATATATTTAACATGTACAAAATAGAGATGCACAGAATAAAGCAAAAAAGCAAGCATTATTTTAATCAATACTAGACAAGTGGGTCTAAGTGAGAAAAAATTAACCTACACGCAAAATTCAAATCACAGTTTATAAAACTATAATAACACTACTAAAAAAGGGCATAATGAATAGGTATGAGTCAGAAATGACTACTAAGCTTCAGGCACAGGAGAAATGGGGTACTATTAACAAACAGAAAAAAACTGAAACAATGAAAAACAAATATGTTTGAGCAAGGTAAAAGATCCGTTTGCTTTTTCACGTAATGACTGGACACTGGGCTAAAGAACTTTCCAAATGACTAATCTAAATCAAGTCATTAAATATTTAAATGCAAGAAAATGTATATAATTGTATGAAAGATACTTATAAACATATCAAAACATTATCAGTAGTGAGTTCTTTACTTTTTCTGTATTTTCCAGAAGTCAACAGTAACTGTTTCTTTGAAAAAAACTGGTATCATATAAACACAAAAGATCCCTTATTCCTTTTTTCATAGGATATCTAAGAAAAATGCATAACTTACACTGTTAAGATCTGGAACAATACCCTTCAAATTTTCTATTTCTTTCTCAGTTCCCCAAGTACCAGAGGAAAATGGTAAAATATCATCTGTGTGCCTTCTACTACCTCCAGTACCTATAGAATTACCTGAAAAAATAAAGAAAAATGTTAACGTAGCCACATCAAATCTGAGTAATCTAACATAATAACTGATTCTTGCTAGTCAAATTATTTTATGTAAACCTAATACTTAGCACTCCTATGACAAATTTAGCCATTTTTATAAAGAGAAAATAAGCAACAGTAAGAAGCAATAATAAACATGATAAACTGCTACCATACCCAAAGAATTCATATTTAATTATCAATGTCTGGATAGAATACAATTATTTGTAATATTCAATCCAAGAAATATATACTACAGTATTTCTATTAACACTAATTTACTCAGCTATTATTAAAAGCTCTTTTGAAAAGTTTTAGACTGTCTAAAGACCTGAGGGACTAGAAGAGTTAATATATGCTAAATCATACCCGAGAAATATTTTTTTTTAAAAAAAGGTAAAGTCAAAACTAGAATTTAAGAACAAAAGAATCATATTTCTATACTTACTAGTCCCAGGTAGACAAATAACTTGGCTTTCCTCAGACTCTTTGTGAGTTGTTTCAGAAGAGTGTGAGTCCAGGGAAATCAGAGAGCTGTTATTTTCTGATTGAAACTTGCAGTTTAAGCTACCGTTTTCATTTGCCTGTTGAAAGAATATCTTAGCTGTATTAATCTTTTAAATTAAAATGAAATATTTTGAGGGAGAAAATGTGGCTTTACTGAAGGATGCCAGAAAATAAATGTAGAAGGAATTAGAAAAATCGCCATTGTCACCACGAGAGTAATCAATATTTCCAAGAGTCAGCAAGGACACTGAAACCAGCTAGTGAAGAGCTGTCAGGGAATAAGATGATCAAAGGGCTGATATCTCATCCCACAGTTGACTTTTTTTTTTTTTTTTTTTTTTTTTTTTTTTTTGAGACGGAGTCTCGCTCTGTCACCCAGGCTGGAGTGCAGTGGCGCAATCTCGGCTCACTGCAAGCTCCGCCTCCCGGGTTCACGCCATTCTCCTGCCTCAGCCTCTCCGAGTAGCTGGGACTACAGGCGCCCACCACCACGCCCGGCTAATTTTTTGTATTTTTAGTAGAGACGGGGTTTCACCGTGGTCTCGATCTCCTGACCTCGTGATCCACCCGCCTCAGCCTCCCAAAGTGCTGGGATTACAAGCGTGAGCCACCGCGCCGGGCCCACAGTTGACTTATTAATAACAAAGGGGAAAAGCTACCTTCACAAGGAGACATCTAGCTGACATCAACTTAGCCAAAATTGTCAAAAACAGTATCACCAATTGTGGGAGAGATAAACATCTCCCGGTGTAGGGCAATGAGAAGTACACAACACTGCCTGGTTTACTATGAATCCACTCATGAGAAACTGTTTAATCTGTATTCTTGCCAAAATGTTTAATCTAATCTAGTCAGGAGGGAAAACAGATTATGGTTATTTTTCCCTCCTGACTAGATTATGGTTCACTCTACAAAACAAAGGGCCTAGATTTTACAAAATAGATCATGTCATGTAAGAACTACTCCAAATTAAAAGAGAATAAAGAGACACAACAACCAAAGGCAAGGTTAATCTTTGATTAAATTGTAGATAAAAAATAGTAAGAATAAAGGATATCCTGGGGATAATTGGGTAAATGTGAATATGGACTGTACAGTAATTTAAATTATTATATCAAAGTTAGGTAACAGAATTGTGGTTATGCAGGAAAATGTCCTTATCTACAAAAGATAAATGCTGAAGTATTCGAGTGAAATGTCATACTCTCTGTGACTTACTTTCAAATGATTCAGAGAAGAAAGTATTTACGGAGAGAGAAAGAAAATGCAAAGGTGGCAAACTTTAGCAATTGGTTAACTGGAGGAAGAGGGTGTAGATGTCCACTGTGTTACTCCTTTAATTTCCTGTAGGTGAGGGAAAGGTACCAAGAAGGAAGAAAGGGTAGGCATTTCTCATCAATTCACACCTCGGAAACACAGAGTCCAAAGTCCAAAGGCTTACATTTCATGTGAACATTCAAGGAGACCAATAGTAATTTTCTAATGTCAAATTTCTGAAAAATCATAAAGACTGGAACACACCTGACTAAGACCATTTGTAGGTAACTTAAAACCTTTTTCTGGAGGTTCTGGTCCTTCTAGGTCTTCATATATCATTCCTGGAATTGCCAGTTGTTCAAAATAAGCCTCCAAATGATCATCATAAAACATTTCATCATCAATATCATCATCTATTGATAAAATCGAGAAAAAATAGTACATGCTTTAAAGTAGTGACTAAGCAATAATTTGTAATTAAAAAGGCCGATAAGACAGAAATGAGTCAATGGACTAAGATTTTGGTGGTTTTTTTTGACATGAGAAAACTATTGTAACTTCAGTCAATTATAAACCATTATGAACATTTTAATACAAGATAAATATTTAACCTCTTTGAGAAGACAGGACAGAAACAGACCCTGGCATGTTATCAAAAGTCAGGATACAATAAATGTGGCATCACAGATCAATGAGAAGAAAGCAGACTTTCCAGAAAATGTTGTGGCAAATGGTTACCTCTATCAAAAAAGTATAGATAAGCCTATCACAGGAGAAGTAAAAGGAAGAAAGGGAGGAAGGAGGGAGGAGGGTGGGAAGGAGAAAGGCCACTGCAGGGGTTTTTAACAGTGTAACACCCAGCTCAGCAGCACAAAATAAAACATAAACTCTCAATCAGTCATGGTCTTCTAAGTTGGCAATGTCATTTTAGAGATCAATTTTGCAATCAACATTAAGAGTCTCAACAACACTCATCACCTATATCTTAGCAATTCTGTCTACAAGAATCTAGCATACTAAAGCAATCAAAGATTGGATACATTCAGGTCAACGATTATTTATCCACAAATCCAAAAAAGTCTGAAAACTCCTTTGGTAGCAAAACCTGCTCTCCATGGATGTGATGCTCACTCAGCTCATCAGCCTGGCTTTCAAAGCCATGCATAATGTGGCCCCAGTCTACTTTTCTGGGCTTATTTATCAATGTGGCCTCCTATAGGTGCTGTAAACTTGCCACACAAAACCCCTGGCTGTTCCCCAAAACACAACCCACGTGCTTACAGCAGGGCCTTTGCTGATGCTGTTCCTGCTTCCTGACATGTCCTCCTCCTTCCATATCTAAGGCCTGGCACAGGCTCCATCCTTTTTCTAGAAAGCTTCAGTACCTGCCTCAATCAGAGTTAATTTCTCAGCCCCTATAATTCCCAGGCACATTTGGGGCCTGTTGGGTTTATGAAACCCAATATGACAATTGGCTCTGCATCTCTTCTCTGCACCTGACTAAGGTGTCCAAGAGCAGAGGCCAAATATTTCATGGTTCCGGCCAGGCGCGGTGGCTCACGCCTGTAATCCCAACACTTTGGGAGGCCGAGGTGGGCAGATCACTTTAAGTCAGGAGTTCCATACCAGCCTGGCCAACATGGTGAAACCCTGTCTCTACTAAAAATATAAAAATTAGCCAGACATGGTGGTGGGCGCCTGTGATCCCAGCTACTCAGGAGGTTGAGGCAGGAGAATCACTTGAACCCAGGAGGCAGAGGTTGTGGTAAGCCGAGATCGCACCACTGCACTCCAGCCCGGGTGACAGAGTAAGACCCCATCTCAAAAAAAAAAAAATCTCATGGTTCCCCCAATTTCTAAACACAGTGCTATATACCGAAGGGCACCTCCAGGTGACTACTTTGTACTCTAACAATGTTAAACTGAGGATGAGTATAATCATATCAGGATAGATATATAGAAATAAATTCTTGAATTCCATCACTTAATAGAAGTGGCCATTTGAGTGCTGGCAGGTAGGAAGAAAAGGTAAGGACAAAAACCCCAAAAAGTTGGCATCATAACTACTGCAACAAAGAAGAATAAAGTGGAGTGGCAAGGTGCAGACCAGGGAAACACAGGTTACTCTGCAGTACCAGAAGAATCTTCCAAGCTTGTCGGTAACATAAGTTTCTCACTTTCTAATAAGCTAGTGTGGCTTAGGTCACTGTTTAGAGTCTTGTCTTCAAAATGTTTTCCAGCATCAAGCACAACAATCTATAAGAAACAAAATGGCAAGTAAGAGAAACACATTCAGGGCTCTGAAGAGCATAGTACAAGGCTACAAAAAGGACCAAGTACGTTCTCAACCTCCAATGTGTTCAGTATCTGTAAATCACAGCTTAGGCAATAAAGGGCTAGCAATTGTACATGTATTAATAACTTCCCTTTCCCCCACGCCACCTCCCTCACCTGACCTACCCAATAAAACGTCCTTAAAACTTAAGGCTTCTCTCAAACTGTGCACATGCTCAGAGAGGCTGGTAACATAGTAAGTACACAAATACATAACTGAACTTGAGCAACACAAGTCTTACGAGAAAGTGAAGATAACAGCAAAGCTAGACCCGGCAGCCTGTATCTAAGGAACTCTTTGCACCATTACATTGGAAAAATCAATTTCTCTGCTCCTCAACCAGGGAACACGTAACCCTAAAGGGCACGCAGCCATTTAATAAGGATACTCAAGGCCCAGAATGAAAATGTAACATTTCCCTCTAAGTGTGATTATATTTCATATATATTACATATATATGTAAATAACACCAGCATAGGAATTATATTGCAAAATGCACACTGATTTTTAAAACAGAAACATGGAATCTTAATCCAATTTTACATTTAGAGAGGACAGTGCTGAGCTATTCTCACAAATATCTAAGCACCGGGGGCATCAAGGACTACTATAATCTACTGTTATTTAAAATAGATGATCACTCAGAATATGGCAAATGTTAACAGCTGTGCAATATAAGCTCTGTGCTTTGAAAGTTTTTATAATATACAAATTGGGAAAAAATCTGTATGGGAAAGCACAATATGTAAAACATCCCTGTCTTTTTGGTCATGTTGGCTACTGAGAACGCCGTGTACTCTGCCATGCTTGGTCCCTGGAAAATGTCTCCATTCTGATAAAGTAGTATAGCTCCACAGGTGAGATGAGACCTACACATAGTAGCAGCTCCCTTCAGTCTGTTTTCTAACACATTTATTTTCCCCTATTCTCATTTCTTCCTCTTTTTAATCAAGCGTCTCATGTTTCTATACTTTTGTTGCTTTCCAGTTTTAAGGTCCCTTATATTATTAATTTCAAAAATTAATTAATTTCAATTTCACTCCACCTAACTTCCTCTAAAAAGCATCTCTCGCACTTGAAACTTACTAGGGGTCACATACAGGATGAGTGCATAGGGCAGGGTCAACAAACATTTTGTGTAGGGGCCAGATAATAAATACTTCAGGCTTTATGAGCAGTACAATCTCTGTCACAACTTCTCAATTCTGCTGTTGTAGTACAAATAACAGCCATAAACAAAACATACACAAATGGGCACAACCGTATTCCAATAAAACTTTACAAAAACAGCCAGCAGACTGGATGCAGGCCATAAGCTATGGTTTGCCAATCACTGGCACAGGGAAATAACTTTTACTTTAGACCCTTTTGCAATCATTCTATAAAAATAAACTTTACAACTCTTACAAAACAAAAAGTGTCCCTCCTTTTTATAAGTTTTAACAGTGTTTAGCTTATATTTTGTAAGTAAGTCTCATAAATTCAGGTTTGGTGGTAATGTTGGGCATAAACTGTTTATCTTCTCAGCATCTCTCCTTTGAAGAGCCCATCCTTTATACTTCACGTGGTCCAGTGGGGTTGTCACTTGCATTCCTCTATCTGCGCATGTATACACACTCATGCACAAGCACACACACAGAAGTGGACATTAGATCCAGGCTCATCCCAACCCATCCCTTGGCACAGTGATTTGCAGAGGTGAGGACATATGAGCCAAGTGAGCTCATTAGACTTGTCTTTTTTCTCTTTTCTGATCACAAGTGTTAAGAGTATAGGCTTGTGCTGCCAACAAATGAGACAGCTTCTGTATCATTTAACAAATTATTAAGTGACAACCAAGGGCCGAGAACCATTCCAGACACTCAGGCACTCAGGATACAATGAAACACATACACACACACACAAAGAAATGCTTGCCCTCATGGAGCTAACACTCTAGATGAAGCCGGTACAGAGTGAAGCAGAGCAAACAGATGGACTCAGCTCTGACATCACCAAGCCCAAGAATACAGTCCTAGGCACCAGTATTACCCCTGAACCTTCTCATTATTTGAGAGAAACTCCCATTTTTACTGAAGCTGGATAAGTTAGAGCTCTACTAGAAAAAAAGTAGATGACGTCTAACTAATATTAACACTTATATATGCGAAATATGAAATTTTACTGCCCTATAATACTCCAGAAAATTATAACAAATATATAAAAGGTTACCTTGGGTTCCTTATTATTCATCCATGACTGTAAATGAAAATCGATAGGTGAGTCTGTATAAGAAAACAAAAACAAACTGAGAGACCAGGTTATTTTATCAACCAAATACCCAACGATACCTAAAAATAGCAAGAAATATTTTTCTGTTGAAATAGAATAAAAGCACTTTTAAATGATGTATACGAATCCATCATAGGTCAGTTACATGTTTTTAAATGTTAGGGTGGGGAATTCATAAAAAAAATTGTACCAAAGAACTTGAATATGTATCTAATCAAGACTTTACAGCTAACTTTTGCTTTGAAGATGTGGAGAGAGAAACAAGAGAAATGGCACCTTGAGTAAGCAAAGGGACAAACCCAAATAGCGGGACAAACTACAGTGTGACTGACCTAGAGTATTTCAACAAGGCACTGACACACGAAATGCAACAAAGGTGCTGCAGCATAACAAAACCTCTCTCAGAACCCCCATTCACACAAATCAATACAAACAACTGTATCAGATAATAAAAAAAGAAACACTAAGTTCGTTAGCTGTGTTAATAGCACTGTGGTTATGTAAGAAAATGTCCATGCTTTTGGAGATGCATACTGAAATATGCACAAACGGCATCTAAAATTTTTAAATATCAGAAAAAAGTAGTGAAAAAGAGAGATGATGCAAGTATGACAAAATCTTATACCAATGGATAGGTACATGGGAAGTTTTTTTAATTGATACATACAATTCATATATCATTAATTCACTCTTTTAAGGTATACAGTTCAGTGGCTTTTAGTATGTTCACTAGGTTGTGCAGTCATCACCACTATTTTCATTATTCCAAAATGAAACACTACACCCATTAGCAATCACTCCCCATTCCCACTACCTTCCAGCCTCTGACAACCAATAATTTACTTTCTGTTATTTGCTATTCTGTATCTGTAGATTTCCCTATGGATAAACAGAACCATACATTTTGTGGCCTTCTGTGTCTTTCTTCTTTCACTTGGCATGTTTTCAAGGCTCACCTGTATTAAAGCATGTATCAGTACTTTGCTCCTTTTTGTGGATGAGTACTACTCCACTCACGTGGCCATACTACATTTTCTTTGTCCATTCATCAGTTGATTAACATCTGAATTGCTTCCACTTTTTGGCTGTTGTGAGTAATGCTGCTATGAACATTCATGTACAAGGTTTTGTGTGAGGTCAGACACAGTGGCTCATGCCTGTAATCCCAGCACTTTGGGAGGCTGAGGCAGGTGGATTACTTGAGGTCAGGAGTTCGAGACCAGCCTAGCCAATATGGCTAAACCCCGTCTCTACTAAATACACAAAAATTAGCTGGGTGTAGTGGTGCATGCCTGTAATCCCAGCTACTTGCGAGGCTGAGGCAGGAGAATCACTGGATCTCAAGAGGCAGAGGCTGCACTGAGCCGAGATCACACCACGCACTGGGTGTGACAGAGCAAGACTCTGTCTCAAAAAAAAACAAAACAAAACAAAAACAAGTTTTTGTGTGGACATACGGTTTCCTTTCTCTTGGGTATATACCTAGCAGTGCAAATGCGGAGTCACATGGTAACACAATGTTTAACATTTTGAGGAACTGTCAAACTGCTTTCCAAAGTGGCTGTGCCACTTTACATTGCTACCAATAATGTATGAGAATTTCAATTTCTCCATATCCTCACAAACACGTTATTTTCCTTTTTATTATAGTTAGCCTAGTGAGTGTGAAGCAGCATCTCACTGTGGTTCTGTTTTTATTTACTTATTTTTTTTTTTTTTTGAGACAGAGTCTCTCTCTGTCACCCAGGCTGGAACGCAGTGGCGCAATCGGCTCACTGCAACCTCCACCTCCCAGGTTCAAGTGATTCTCCTGCCTCAGCCTCCCAAGCAGCTGGGACTACGGGCGCCCGCCACCACGCCCAGCTAATTTTTGTTGTTTTAGTAGAGGCAGGGGTTCACCATGTTGGCCAGGCTGTCTCGAACTCCTGACCTCAAAAGATCCACTCACCTCGGCCTCCCAAAGCGCTGGGATTACAGGCATGAACCATTGTGCCCCGCCTCATTGTGGTTTTGAATTGCATTTCCTGGATGTCTAATGATACTGGGTATATTTTCATGTGTTTACTGGCCATTTGTACAATTTCTCTTTTTTTCGTTTTGAGACGGAGTTTCACTCTTATTACCCAGACTGGAGTGCAATGGCGTGACCTCGGCTCACCACAACCTCCACCTACTGGGTTCAAGCGATTCTCCTGCCTCAGCCTCTCGCGTAGCTGGGATTAAGGGCATGTGCCACCATGCCCGGCTAATTTTGTATTTTTAGTAGAGACAGGATTTCTCCATGTTGGTCAGGCTGGTCTCGAACTCCCGGCCTCAGGTGATCCGCCCACCTTGGCCATCCAAAGTGCTGACATTACCAGCGTGAGCCACCATGCCCGGCCCAGTCTTTTCCCTTTCTTGATAGTGTCTTTTGAAGCATAAAAGTTTTTAATTCTGAAATCCAATTCATCCATTTTTTTCTTTTATTGCTTATTTGAGTGATAATACCACTCTTTTCTTTCATATATATAACATTTTTCATCAAGAGAAATACAAACCTCTCTTAAAATTTTTCTAACATAATGTGTACTCATTCACCAATCTTACAACATACAATCAGGCAAGTCCTTTTGAGTACTGAACTAGTTTGGAGTTACAGAATACCACACTATGTAAGTGCATAGAATGTACTTTTCAATTTCCAGTTTTGATTTCTCTGATGAAAGTGAATGTGGAGTACTTAAGAGGAATCAGACAGCAGAAGCCTATGATTTTTTTAAACCACTTTCCCTATATATTTTTTTATTTATTTATTTTTGAGATAGGGTCTGGGTCTGTCTCCCAGGCTGGAGTGCAATGGCATGATCACCTTGACCGCCTGGGCTTAAGCAATCCCACCTCAGCCTCCCAAGTAGCTGGGACTTAAGGAGCACAGCACTACACCCTGCTAATTTTTGTATTTTTTGTACAGACAGAGTTTCACCTTGTTGCCCAGGCTGATATTGAATTCCTGGGCTCAAGCCTTTCACCCACCTCAGCTGGAATTACAGGCATGAGCCACAGTGCCTGACCCCCCATATTTTTGTAGTTTCTTCTCCACATCTAATTTGAGAGCAATTTTTCTTTTTGAGACGAAGTCTTTCACTGTCACCCAGGCTGGAGTGCAGTGGCACAATCTCGGCTCACTGCAACCTCCACCTCCCGGGTTCAAGCAATTTTCCTGCCTCAGCCTCCCAAGTAGCTGGGATTACAGGTAGCCACCACCATGCCTGGCTAATTTTTGTATTTTTAGGAGAGACAGGGTTTCGCCATGTTGGCCAGGTTAGTCTTGAACTTCTGACCTCAGGTGATCTGCCCACCTCAGCCTCCCAAAGTGTTAAGATTACAGGTGTGAGCCACCATGCCTGGCCCTAGGGCAATTTTTCAAATGACTTACCCTTGAGTATTTCCAATGCATTCAACCTAGTTTTCTTAGAAACAGTAATTTCTTTTAGAACTTATAATTCACCAGTTTTATAAAAAAAAATAGGCTTAGAAACAAAATTGACTCTCGATAAGAATATAAATTGGTGGGAGAAAAGTGGAAGATGCACTAAAAATAGGCTTGTCTTGAATATCAAGTATGCTGTGGCCATCCGACAGCATGGTTTCCAAAGCAAAGAGAATTTCAGCTTAAATCAGTCAACAAGGTTAAGAGGAGACCTTTCCTATAAAAGTACTGTAAATATGATATTAATAGGTACAATGCAAACCAAAGCATTTTCAGTTTACAGTATGATAGTACAAGATGAATACATCGAAGCCAGGAGTGACGATGCACGCATCCAGTCCCAGCTACTCGAGAGGCTGAGGAGGGAGAATTGCTTGAACCCAGGAGTTCATGACCAGCCTGGGCAACACAGCTAGAACCCATCTCAAAATTAAGCAAAAAAAAAAAAAAAAAAAAAAGCCAGGCACAGTGGCTCATGCCCATAATCCCAGCATTTTGGCAGGCCAAGGCACAGCAGATCACTTGAGTTCAGGAGTTCGAGCCCAGCCTGGGCAACATGGTGAAACCTTGTCTCTATTAAAAACACAAAAAGTTAGCCTAGCATGGTGGTGTGTGCCTGTAGACCCAGCTACTAAGGAAGCTGAGGTGGGAAGACAGGTTGAGCAGCCCAGGAAGTTGAGACTGCAGTGAGTTGTGATCACGCCACTGCACACCAGCCTGGGCGACAGGAGTGAGACCCTGCCTCAAAAAAAAAAAAAAATCCAAAGATAAGGAAATGAAAAAGGAAATTAAAACATATGCATTAAGAAATAATTTCAAATAGCTCAGTACCTTGTGCTTGTTCCAGTGGTGAAGCCCTATTGAAGAGATCTTGGCCCTGCAAGGATTCTGTAGCTCCAGCTGGCTCCTCTTCTGGTCCTGCTGTCCCCATTTGTAAAGCTGACTGTTTGCTGAGAGCATTTGACAAACGTTGACTTTCCACATAGCTCTTTTTCCTAGAGATAGAACTTTTTTATTAGGAAACAGAAGAATGATAAAATGTTAGTTACCTTGGGTAAATCTACAAAATATCTATTAATCAGTTATGTATTTCACCTCTTAAAAAGAAAAAATGGAAGCAATAAAAAGAAACATTTGAGTCTAGCCAGAAAACTACAACTGCTAACACTGCAGTGTATTCTGGGGACTGAACCAACATTTTGGGTCCAGTGATACACAGTCTACCAAAATCAAAGAGAACGTCATACTGCTACTCTTTCAAGCAGCAAAAAGTGGTTTTTTTACTTCCAAAATAAGTAACCTTGAAATTACCAGTCTACATAATTCAGCTTTCTAAAATCTGCAGACTTAAAGGATATTGGCATATTTGCCAAAACAGCCAAATCTCTGAATTAATAAAGGTTTCAATTATTTTTACTTTTATCCCTAGTCCTAGTTCTTGTCCTTATCTTTCTTTCTACCTCTGCTGTTTTCTGTGTGGATGAAAGTATTTTTCTTACAGGCAATTTTCCTCCCACCCTACTCCAAAAGCTCTTGGGTCTAGAGCAGCTCACCACAGAAAGAGAAGGGTGGGAACAGAACTTCAGGAAAAAGCCTCTAAATGCAACAAATTCATTACATGACAAACTGATACCTAGAGCCAGACTCATATTTGGCCAGGATGGATTTTTTTTTTTAAAGTCCTTCCATATTTCTCAAATCCCAACCTTTCATGCCTGAGGCAACTCTCCAACCCTAACTACAATTTACTTCCCAGTTTCTCCATCTCTTTACTGGGGCTATAGTACATAAAAAGTCACTAGCTTAAGCCAAAGGTGCACTCGTGGGTAGGTACAGGAAAATGTCATTGAGTACAGGAAAGGAAAGGCATAGGTGGAAAGACTATACATAGTTACAAAGTCAAGCGGTAGCAAGGACAGAAAGGAAAAGAGGGGGGGAGCAAGATGGTGATAGGAAATAAATAAACAAGTCAGGACAGTTAGGTCCATTTCCATGTTTAAAGCCCTCTCTGAGAAAAGCATGTAGTATGACCACCAGAACTTTCGAATGACAGGGACAGTTGAGAGCAGGGCACTCTACATTCACCACCATCCCTCTAAAAATGCTACTTCCTCAAAACTATAGCTATCCCATATTTTTATTAGCTCAAAAAATTTTTCAAACTAAGTCATGAGTTTCAAGTTAAAGAGGCAAGAGAAACTTCCAAGTGTCCAATAAAATGACAGTAAGGAAATCTATAAAAGTGAAGCAATCTGGGTAAGAACTACCAGTCCTAACCCACGCTTACCCCAGATTCTGGAATCTGAAAAGCAGATGGGGTGTGCAGGGGGAAAGAAAGCCACAATCCAAGAACAGAAGGGCCCGGAAGCAGAAAAGGAAACAAATCTGCCAGGGAGAAACACAAAAATGTTCCGTGACTACAGTCAGAAGGAGGGCAGGAGGGAGTCGGGGAGGGCAGGAGAGGGGGTAGTGAAAGCACGGCATGAAGCATGGCAGGAGCACCCACCCTTCTTTCCCACCCCAGAGACAACAGCCATGCACACACGACAGTGAACACCTGATAATGGGGAGGGAAGGGCTTGCCTGCAATCAAGGCACAGACAATGCCTGTGGAGAACGAAGCGACAGCAGTAACAGCGACCCAGAAGAAAGCATTAAACATCTGGCATAAAATTTAAGACTCCAACCTGCACACTCTACCGTAAATGGCCAGGAACAACATCCCTCTTGCGTGAAAGCCAATGAGAAATAAGAGTTACATACACAAAAGATAAGGATGCCCACACTAGGCAGCCTAGAAGACAGCCACAAATCAGACAAGAAAAAAAGGAGCAGCTCTAGAGACAAAAATAAAAATGAACAAACTACGCAAGCAGCCCCGGAGAAAAGGAACAGTTTACAGAACTTTCAAAATTTCTAATTAGAATCTTCAAAAGTATCCATGTAGCTGTTATAGTCAACCCTCGGTATACATGGGGGACTGGTTCCAGGACCCCCGCGTGTACCAAAATATGCAATATTCAAGTCCTACAGTTAGCACTGACTACACTCGGATTTCACATCCACGAATACTGTATTTTCCATCCACGTTTGGTTGAAAGAAATCTGCTTATAAGTGGAACCACACAGTCCAAACTCGGGTTGTTCAAGGGTCAAGTGTACATCCACAAAAAGGGCCCGTCAAAAAAAAAGAGCTCTCATGATTAAAATTATGATTGCCAAATGATTTAATGAGCAGGAAAAAAAAAGAAACTTACCTAGAACAATGTCTTTTTGCACTAAAACAGAAAAAAAGGGAAAAAAAAGTAGATATAGAACAACCCACGCAATCCAAAACAGTAGTTCTGGAAAAAGAAAAGGAAAAACTAGAAGAAAAACCATAATTATCTAGAACTGATCTCTAAACCAATGCCAATTAGAATTCAGTGAATGGGGGGAAATAGCCCCACCCACAAGGGACTCAGATGGGATTCTAAAATTTCCAGAGAGAAAACATAGTTCAGATAAAAAACCAACTATCAAGATTATACCAGACTTCATGTACAATGTAGCAGTATCTTCAAAATTGTGTGAAAATTTATATTTATCCTAAATTCTATACTCAGCTAAAGTATTAGTTTATTCCAAGATTAGAATAAAGACATTTTGAAACACAAATTCCCTTCTCCCCAAGAAGGGGTCAGAGAAGCCATCCCTCACCAGGAGACTGAGGCCATGCCCCTCCAGGCTGCTGACCCTCTAGTACAGTGTCCAAGGAGGCCCTATACTCAGACCAGCAACTCAGGGCTTCAGACTCTTCAAGAGTCAAGAGCTAGCTCTAAGCACTTACCTCTCCCCAGGCACTGAGTCTAAGACTCCACCTCGCCAGGCCTCCTGTCTTCAATCAACAAGGACCAACAAGACCAGTTTCCAGAACTCCTGGCCTCCAGCAAGAGTCAAAAGGATACCCTCAAGATGCCCTCCCATCCCTGACATTTGCGGTTTCCTCACAGCAACAGGTGAGTGGGACTAACTTCACAATGCCCTTTACTGATTTTCAGCTCCTAAAAGCAGCCCAGGATGCCTCACTGCTGGCACTCCAAGCCCCTTAAGACTGCACAGCCCTTCTACTCCCCAACAAACAAAACCCTTCTACTGTGCCTTCTATAATTTACCGAGCTGGGTTGACAAGATCTGCCATTCCTGAATCTCTTCTCTGAACATTCCTTTCACCTTACTGCTTTAATGAAAGCCTGAATAGCCTGTGAGGACATTGCTACCCCCAAGCTCTGATAAGTGGGGACCCTCATCTCTCCCACAGCTGTGGCATCATCACCTGGTGTGGAGATGGAATATATATACGCCCTTCCTCCCCTCAGTGCCACTTCCAGGTTGCTCTCCCTAGATCCTCACAGCTTTGAATCACCTACTACCCCTCTTGCCTCTAGTACCACAACTATATGATGCTAACCCCACCTGTACCTCCAACCCATCTGTACCACCACATCACTCTCCCTCCCCTTGTCCATATCCTCTCCTCCTCCTTAACCTAAAGCCCATGGCCAATCTTACATCCTCAGCAACCTTGTCCCTCACTCCCTTTATAAACTACAACTCTGGTTAAATCCAATTCTCTGCCTCCTCTTCATCTGCACTCTTACAGCTCAGTGTGGCTGAGGAAACATCACAATCATCCTGAACAGTCATGCCCATGGCCCTCAAGTTGAGCCCTTGATGTTGTCCAGGAATCCTAACATTTCAACCCTGTCCATTCATTTTCCTATGCTCCCATGTGATAATTTTACATCTTTTTTTTAAACCACCAATGCCTCCTCCTCCACCCTCACTCTGACTTGATGACTATGCTTCCTAGTTCACTAACCCTACTTTCAGCCTGAAGCACTGAAAAGGTAACTTCCACAGATTCTTACCACTACATGCACCCACCCAGGCCGTCCTCCCACCTGTTCCCACAGAGGAACTGTCCGCAGTCCTACCCAGCTAAAGCCACTCCCCGCACTGCACATTGTGGCCTACCCTCTCTTACTGACACAGACGTTGCTGCAGCAATTCTCTTCCCTTTCTACATCAGCAAGTTTTACCCTTTCCAGGATATTATTCCTATTATCAAGTAAACATGCAGCAACTTCTCCCACCACAAAAAAAAGTGAAACTTCTCTTCATCCACTACAACCATCCAGCTGTCATAACCTCGTTTCTCTGCTCCCTTTCGCAGCAAAACTCCACAAGCTGTCTACTGCCTCTAACAGTAACTCCCGTTCTCTCTGAAACTCATTCTGAGTAGGCCATGGTGCCTGCCCCTACTTCCACCAAACTACTTATTGGGGTTACCAATGACCTAATCTATGCTAATTCCAAGGGTCAATTTTTTGCCCTCATTTTATTTGACATAGTTGGGTAACTCTTTTTATACATGCTCTTGACATGGTTTCCAAGATGCTTGTTTTCCTCCTGCCTCTGATCACTAACTCTTAATCTCGCTGTTGATTCCTCCTGTCCCCAGCTTCTCACTGTGAAGCATCCTGAGGACCAGGCCTGGTTGCTCTCTTCCACCTGCCTCACTCCCAGACAATCAAGGCTCTGTGCCCATGATGCTCCCACTCTCGCCTCCTACAGTCTCTTTTCCACATAACAGCCAGAGTGGGCCTTTTTTTGAGACAGGGTCTCACTCTGTCACCCAGGCTAGGGTGCAGTGGTGCAATCACGGCACACTGCAGCCCAGATCTCCTGGGCTCAAGTGATTTTCAGGGTGGGACTTTTAAAACACAATTCAGATGGAGCCCTCTAGTGGCTTCCCGTATCTCTGAGTCAGAGTCAAGGTCCTGCTCACCACCTCCCCAGCCTCCCTGCTGCCCTGTGAACCACATGGGCTACACTCCTGCCTTAGTTCCTTCAAGCTGGCCGCACCTTTGGCCTGAAGTCTGCTTCCCCCTGGCATCCACATAGTTAACTCCCTCCCTCAAGTCTTGGCTCATACCTTTTTTCTTTTTTTTTTTTTTTTTTAAGACAGAGTCTCACTCTGTTGCTCAGGCTGGAGTGCAGTGGCGTGATCTCGGCTCATTGCAACCTCCACCTCCCAGGTTCAAGCAATTCTCCTGCCACAGCCTCCCAAGTAGCTAGGATTACAGCCACATGCCATTACGCTTGGCTAAATTTTGTGTTTTTGGTAGAGATGGGATTTCACCATGTTGGCCAGGCTGGTCTTGAACTCCTGACCTCAGGCGATCTACCCGCCTTAGCCTTCCAAAGTGTTGGGATTACAGGCATGAGCCATTGTGCCCTTGGCTCATATCTTATGTCCACAATGAGACCCATACTGACCACTGCCTTCAGCCTACTTAATAACCCTCCTTATTATATTCTATTTTTTTCTAGCACTTTTCCCTTCCAATGTACTATAAAATTAGCATATTTCAGTGTCTTGTTTAACATCTGTTTTAGTCACTGGTATTTCCTAACCACCTGGAAAAGTGTGTGGCACACAGCAGGCACTCAGTCAAAATTACACACTGAAGGAATGAATATACAAGGGTTAACATCTTTAATATAAAGAAAGCACTTATATATAAAGGCTATCAAGAGGCAATTCACAACATAAATTTAAGTAATGAACAGACATTAAAGTGGGTTCAATCCCATAAATACTCAAATACAAATTTAAACACAGAAAACAAGATTGTCTATAATACCACCATTACCATTTTCGTTTTTTAGACTTCCAGACTTTCTTCCATGCATATATACATGTGTATTATATAAATTATTTTTACCTCTAAAAATCAAAGATTAAAAATAGCACCATCAAATGTTGGGCAGGGCTGGGAGAAGTCAGCATTCAGAATAAACTGGTACAAGTTTTCTAAAGAGAAACGTGTTAATTTGTAATGGTCTTTAAAATAAACTATTTTTGCCTCAGCAATGTAAACCCTAGAAATCTTAATATCCTAGGTGTGAAAAATGTATATATAAATGTACATATGGGGAAGTTCATCACATTTATAATAGCAAAACTGCAATAATCTAAATGACCAACATAGACCTGAGTATAGTCATTAACTTTATGACACAGATTCATATTAATTGTAATTGAAAGCTGAAGATAATACTGCATCTTAATTTTTTGTGTAATAAACAGAATAAGAGTTTAATCTTATTTTGTAAAAAAAAAAAATTTATTTTCATTTTTCTTTTTCTATAACCTCATATTAGAATTAAAAAGAAGATTTAAAGGCATAAATACACATACAAAATAGTATGGAAGACTACAAATAAAAATGTACTCAATGGCTGCTCTCTAGTTAGTGGGATTACAGGCCTTTACTGTCTTACAAATAATTTTCTATATTGTCTGTTTTTTTCAAAAGCACATGTTACTTTTAGAATCCAAAAAAAAATGTTTTGAAAGACTAAACATGTGATTAAAATGCATAAAGAAAACTCTTGGCCAGGCGCGGTGGCTCACGCCTACAATTCTAATCCCAGCACTTTGGGAGGCCAAGGTGGGCGGGGCGGTTCACTTGAGGTCAGGAGTTTGAGACCAGCCTGGCCAACATGGTGAAATCCCGTCTCTACTAAAAATACAAAGACAATTAGCTGGGCGTAGTGGCACCTGCCTGTAATCCCAGCTACTCAGGAGGCTTCGGCAGGAGAATCGCTTGAACCAGGGAGGCAGAAGTTGCAGTGAGCCGAGATCACACCATTGCACTATAGCCTGGGCAACGGAGTGAGTGAAACTCCGCCTCAAAAAAAAAAAAAAAAAAGAAAAGAAAACTCTTCAAGATTCTTAGAATTAATCAGAATTAATTACATACACAATCACATTGTCATTTTCCACAAGACTGCGTAAGAGCCACTTTTAACACAGTACAAGCAAATGAAGGTATGAACTTACTCATCATCCTGGAAGCTAAGCTGTAACCTCTCTCTTGGTTCAGCATCACTCTGGCTTCCGGGAGATGACCCGGATGGAACTGAAAATCTGCCTTCTACTAAGTAAGATGCCTGGATATCAGGATACCTATATAAAAAAAATTTGTTTTAATTGTTAAGAATTAAATTACACATATTTAAATGTCATCATGACATAGGGCTGCGTGACAGTAAAACCAACCACCAGGGGTAAAAACATATAGGGCCCCTGTATTTCAAACCATCATCCTCTGTGCAAAGCACAGAAACCTGTGGCTTGGCAATAGGGAGTTTATCTGTATTCAACAATACAGTCACAAAAATCTTAAAGCTAAAAGAGCTGAGAGTGTTAATACAACCCCTTCATCCCAAAGGTCAAGTTGGTGCTCCTCGCTAAATGTTTAGGTTGAGAGAGGACAAGAAAGTGGCCAGTTTAAGCATAGGCAAACTTTATATATTATGCAAGACCCTACATGTAATGGATGTGTAAACTATACACAATCCAGTTGAAGATACAAAACAAGGTGTATTTAACCAAACATCAATCTGGTAATAAAACAGAAATTTTAAAAGTAAAGAAAATAAAAGCTGTCGAGTTTTGGGGGTTTTTTTTGAGACAGAGTCTCCCTCTGTCGTCCAGGCTGGAGTGCACTGGCCCAATCTCAGCTCACTGCAACCTCCGCCTTCCGGGTTCAAGCAATTCTCCTGTCTCAGCCTCCCCAGTAGCTGGGATTAGAGGCATGCGCCATCACGCCTGGCTAATGTTTGTATTTTTAGTAAACAGGGTTTCACCATGTTGGCCAGGCTGGTCTCGAACTCCTGAACTCAAGTGATCTGCCTGCCTTGGCCTCCTAAAGTGCTGGGATTACAGGCATGAGCCACCACGCCCAGCCTGGTTGAGTTTCTAAGAAAGAGAAACTTGACTTCAGGAGCTGAAAGTTACTAGAATGACAAGAGCCAAGTTACCTCAGAAACCCAGGACAGATTGAAAGCTGGAAGAGAACAAGAAAGACAGCCATGCAAGTCCAGTAAAGAGTAAACCTGGCTGAAACGAATTAAAAAGTGAGGCTCTGTCATACCTCTAAATAGATCCAATGACCTAAAACTCTAGTCACAGGTGACTGGATTTGGAACAGACACCTAACCTAAGATGGACCAGAAACTCATGAGATATCAAGAGACAGTTCATTAGTCTCCTTGTGTAGCTAGAAATGTAATTCATAGATGTCTTTTGAGAATTTGTGTTGCCATATTCTGTAACATGAACAGAAAAGCAAATAAAACCAGTGTATTAAAAAAGAGAAGAGGCCAGGTATGGTAGCTCACACCTGTAATCCCAATGCTTTGGGAAGCTGAGGCAGGAGGATCACTTGAGCCCAAGAGTTCAAGAATAGCCTAGCTAACACAGCAAGATCCTATCTCTACAAAATATTTTTTTAATTAGCAAAAAAAAAAAAAAGAGAAAAGAATGAGTTATACAGAGAGTAATAGAGTGGGATGACAAAAACCCAAGTCCTGATGGCTTCCCAAATCTCAATTCTTGTCCCTTCTTGCAGCAAAGCTCTGCACTCCTCCCCTTGATGCCAAGAGGTACTCCTATAACCTTCTGATTAATTTGCCTTTGAACTTCGCTAACACAACTTGTTTTACATTACTAGCCATTAGTATGACTGAACTAATACAAATCCAAAACACTATAGACAAAAAAAAAAAAAATAGACCAAAATAGGTAACTGGTGCTCAAATCCCAAACCCACCCAAACCTACCCACTGAAAAGGCAATGCAATGGGGAAAGAGATAGTAAATTCTGTCTTTTCTATATTCTTTTCACATATTTGGCCATCTTCCTCATAGATAAAACAAAAATCTCAAGCTTGACTGAGAAACAGAACATAAATATCAGCATGCTATAGGCTTTACGGACCTGGAAAAAAATCTGTTCAAACAAAATCTTACCTGTTATCAGTGCTGGATCTATTCCTAGCAAGTGTGGAAACAGCAACAGGCAAGCCAAGATTTGAAGAAAGAGTGACATTTTCCAAAATCCCACTGTTACCAAATAATGAATTGGTGAGAAAGCTTGGAAATGATTCTTCTGCTATACCTCGAAAATCTTCCATCTCACTGCAATAACAAAAGTATTTCTATAGGTCACATATTACCATAAAATGTTTTTAAATGATTACAAGCATTGTCTTAGAAAACTAATAAACCTTAGGAAAAAAATCCTTTTTTTTTTTAGCAACAGTAAGGGGGAAATAGGCAAATAGTCTGAGGTAAAATAAATCTCAGAATACTTTGCTACTTTATAGATAAGAATAGAAACCTTAAACATTAAACTTACCTTCTTATAATTAACATAATAATACAATACAACACATTTTAATTTGCCCTTTGCTTGGTGTAGCAAGGAAAATGAATTACTACAAACTTATCTAGTAAAGAAAGCAAAGATGGCATAACACTGATGGTATATACAAATGATTTTAGGACATATTTAAAAGTTTGGTATTACATACTCATTCTAATAAGAAACAGAAAAAGTACAACTAGCAAAAATCTAGCCCGGATCTCACAGTGTTGTTAAGAGTGAATTAAAAAGTGAACCCATTCAAAGAAAAATTTTCAGTTAAAGTATAGTTGGCACATGGACAAGGTAAAAGTGGTAAAAGGGGTACCCAAATTACTAAATCTGGAAAACAACAGCACAAAACCTATGCTATTACTAGAGAACCGGACCACGGTACTCTGAAGATGTTAGCCACTCTCAGCAATTTTTCAGAGTACGTATCATATACACACTGCATGGAAATCAGTAAAGGAAATAAGGACAGGAGGATAAAAAGATAAATAATCAGGAAAAGCTAAAAAAAATGAGAGGATATTGGCAATGCGCCTTGAAGACTGAGAAGAACTTTTACAGGCAGAGTATGGGATGACAGAGTTTATTTAGGATGACAAACATGAGCCAAGAAGGAAAAGAATTAAATTTTATTGCATATCTACTAACTTAGCTCACGGAATCCACAGAAAATCTTACAGTGTAGGTATTATCCCATTTTACAGGTGAAGAAACAAACTGAGAGACTAAATTAGCTCAATTTTCCCAAGGTTGCAATTAGTAAGATTCAAACCCAGGTCTGACTCGAAAATCCACTCTAAGTGCTAGGTCTATGCTGGCAGTAGCAAATACTCCAATGTATTTTGGCAGCAGGTGGACAAAATAACACAGTAAACGAAGCTAGAATAACAGAATGGAGCCAGATTCTAAAAGTCTGAAATGGTGTATTGGAAAGTTTGAACTGTATTCTGCAACCAACAAAGAACTGACACAATCAACCTATAATACAGGAAGGGAGAGGACTTAAAAACCTGGAAGACTATTCAAAGAGCTACTTCAGTAATAACGGAGTACACTAGGATCAATGACAAATTGGATTAAAGCATAGATTTTAGACAGTATGGACTAATTATAAAATATAAAAAGAAAAAGTTTTATGACCACTAAAGAGATTATGAGGCCAGGTTCGATGGCTCATGTCTGTAATCCCAGCATTTTGGGAGGCTGAGGCAGGCGAATCACTTGAGGTCAGGAGTTCAAGACCAGCCTGGCCAACGTGGTGAAACCTCGTCTCTACTAAAAATACAAAAACTAATTGGGCGTCATGGCGGGCACCTGTAATCCCAGCTACTTGGGAGGCTAAGGCAGGAGAATCACCTAAATCTGGGAGGTGGAGGTTGCAGTGAGCCGAGACTGCACCCCTGCACTCCAGCCTGGGCGATGGAGCGAGACTCTATCCCCCCCAAAATAAGAAGAACTTACTTGTTTTGGAATAGGAGTTAAAAGAAATTAAAGAATGTGTAAGCAGAAACTCAGTTCTATGTAAGAAAACCCAATTCCCCCTGAGAAAGAGAAAGAGCTGGAGCCCTTTAAAAATTATCTGCCTATTTTTCTGCGGCTAGTAAGCCTTATCTCTCCTCCTTTCCCAGGCATTGTGAAGACCCTGTTTCTCTAGCTGTGCAGCTGCAAGGTCACTAGACAGATAAACTCAAGCCATAAAACACGTTTTTCCTTGGAAAGTAAGAAATGATATAATGCATGTCTCAATTAATTGAATAACTGTCTTTGTTTCTTGCTTCTGTAATATGCTTCCTCCTGCACAGATCCCCCCGGCTGCCCCACGAAATCCTTAAAAGTTAACTTAACTCTTTGTTCACGGCTCAGACTTGTTCAGGGCTCAGACTTTTTGGATGTTAATCCGACTGGGCCGGTGCACCTAAATAATATATCCTCCTCGACCCCTCGGTCTGACTCCTAAATTATCCCATATCAGTTTATGAAGTGTCCATGCCCCTGTCTGAAGCCCACCTCTTCACTTTGCACTCGATCCCAACCCCTCACTGCACTGACAACCACTCTACCAATCGGCCCCCTTCCTTAACATGATCGAGTCTTCTGTCTGTGCAAGCCCTCCCACGCTGGGCATGCTGTTATTTCTCCCACCTTTTAAAAAAGCCTTCCTCTACCTCACACGCCCATTATCCCCCTGAACTGCCACCACACCTATCCATGCTCCCTTTATCACAGGCTTCCAGAGGAATCATGACTGGCATCCAGTTCCACTCCCATCCTCTCCTGAACGCACCCCACTCTGGCTTTCATCCCACCACATCACCAAAAAAATGCTTGTCAGCATCAGCCCTGATCTCCCTGTGGCCAAGCCGTAGCATACTATAATCTACCTCCAGTCCTTTTTCTGTAGCCTAACATCCAGGTGATTACTCCTTCCTTGGGGAAATACTTTCTTGGCTTCGTTTCTAAGACACAGCTGTCTGGTTCTCCTCCAACTCCACCTGCTGCTGCTTTTCCTTCTCCTTGGCCAATTCCTCCTTATCTCCTGGACCTCCACAGAGTGGAAGCCTCCAGGGCTTGATCTTCAACTTCTTCCATCAACTCACCCTCTCTGGGTGATTGCCTTCAATTTCAAAGCTTAAAATATCATGAAAAATGTACACCTCCATCTTGGGCCTTTCCCCGAACCTCAGATATTCAACCGCCTATATAACACTTCCACTTAGATGTCTAACAAGCACCTATATTTGAATCTTGATTGCAATTCATTCCCATCCCCTCAAGAAATGCCTGCCCTTCAGCCTTCCCCACCAGCGAAAATGACAACTCCAACACCTAGCTGCTTAGGCCAAAAACCGTAGTCATCTCTGAGATCCTTCTCACACCCCATCATGTGAAATCCCTATGCAAATCTCTAGAGTTATACATTAACAACCTGCCCAGGACCTTGCTGCATCCCCCCAACCTACCCCCCAACCCTGCTATGACCTTGGTCAGGCCACCACCACTTCCTGCCTGGACACTCACTGCAACAGCCTTTGGTCTCCAGGCCTCCTCTCTGCCTCCCCTAGTCTATTCTCCACACATGAAAGTCACCCTATGACATTAGTGAAACGCCCTTACTCCTTAGCTGAAACCCTCCCTCCACTGGTTCCCCATCTTATTCAGAGTAAAAGGCAGTCTTTAAGATGGCCAACCAGGGCCCAGATAATCTGTGACCTCGTCTCCTCTACTATTCTCCCTTGCTCACTCCATTCCAGCCATCCTAACCTCCCTGCTGTTCCTGAAACATGCTAAGCCAGCTCCGCTCCAGGACCTCCACCCTAGCTCTGACCTCTGCCCAGCCCCTGATGCTCCAGCTATTCACACATCTTATACCTTCACTTCTTTCAGGTCTTTGTGCAAATGTTCACTTAACTGTCAGGCCTTGCCTCATCAACCTACAGATTTGAACAGGGCACTTCCCAACCTCCTTTCCCTGCTTTCTCTGTTCTACAGTACTGACCACCGCCTGCATGCTATGTAACTCACTTGTTATCTCTTTTTCTCCCCACATTAGAATGTAAGCTCTATGAGGGCAGGAACTTTGCCCATTTGGTTTGCCACTGCATTCCTAGCTAGAACAGTGCTGGCATGAGACGCTCAATAAACTTGAGTGAATGAATGAATAAAAATTTTCAAATTATGTCAATACACAGCAAATTCATCACCATCATATAAGCTCTCTGCTCTCAGATCATGCCCCAGCATTTTCTTCTCTTTGATATTTCCAACTATTCTCTCTTCTTGATTTCCATAAACATGTTCAAAAGTCTCCCATGTTAGGATGGAGGAGGCAGGAAACAACCTGCCCTGATCTTTCATTTGCATGTCCTGCCACCACCTTCTCACCTTCCCTTCATGGCCAGGCATCTTAGAAGAATACTCCACAGTCCATACTTTCATAACTCATCTGACATTCTCTTCCTTTATTTGCTCCTCATATGTTAGGGTTACCCAGGATTCTGACCTCAGACTTTGCATCATGCAATTTACTTCTTACACACTAGGGAATCTCAACTCGAATGTCTTCAGGAACAAATATTGTTAGAAAACAGAATTATAAGGACTGAGGTCAGCTGGAAATTACAGGCTCTACCTAAAGCTAGTTAAATTCAATACAAACACTGTTGTCAAACAAAACACATCTACTGGTGTAGTCCATTCCTGAGGGCAAAACATGTCTATGTTCCAAACACACCCTGAAATAGTCTATATCTTCCTATCTCCATTACTACCACCTTACCCTACTGAAAAGCCTCCTCACCCTTCCCCATGTTTTTATTCTTGCCGCCCTACAATTAATTACCCAAGAAGCAAGCAAAAAGACCATTAACTATGAATCAAGTGCCGTGCCTCTTCTGAAAACTCTGAGGCCCGTCACTCTCTCCCACCCTCTCAGGCTCATTCACCACATACTAGATTTTCTATTCTTGTAATACCCGCAAAGCCCACCCACAAGGTCTAGAATATTCTTCTCCCAGATCTTTGCCTAGTTAGCTCCTTCCTTCCTAACATTCACCTCAATTTATGTTACCTTCTAATAGAAGTTTATCTCTTAAGTCAAACAGCACCACAGTCAATCACATCCATTTAAATTTCTTCAGCATTTATCACTATTTATTCTTGTATTTATCTGTCTTCTTCCAATGAAATAATTTCTCCCTAAGAGCAGGGGCCTTGCCTATCTGTCCATCACTATTTCCTTAACACTTAGAACAATGCCTAGCACACAGCAGGTACTCACTAAGTATCTGTGAAAGGAATGAATGACAACATTCTCAGTCAGTGGGTAAACTCTAACTTTAACCCCTATAAATTTAGAAGAGCAGCTTCTTGGGGAAATGTCTATCTTGTTCATCCACATATTCCCAATACCTGACAGAGAACTGGAAATACAAATTGAAAAAACGAGTTGTAAGAAAGAATCTATAACCCCTAGTTTGCTGATACTCAGTGTCTATTATTAAGTAATGTGCTAATTATTTCACATACATTTTTCTAATCCCCATGTCAAATTTGTAAGGTAGCCATCATCCCTATTATTGAGGAAACTGAGGCTGAAAGAATTAAGAGACTTTCCAGTCCACACAGCACAAATGAGGCCAGAGGATTCCCACCTAGGCAAGTCTGGCCCCAGGGTATTCTTTCCTCTGCACTAATTCCACCTCCCGGTGGTGCATGCCTTGGAGTTCCAGCTACTCAGGAGGCCATGGTGGAAGGACGGCTTAAGCCCAAAAGTTTGAGGCTGCAGTGAGCTATGACCACGCAAGTGAATAGCCACTGCAATCCAGCCTGGGCAACAAAGTGAGACCCTGTCTTAAATAAATATACAGGAGCATATGCATCAGTTATATGCAAATACTACACCAATCTATGTAAGGAACTTGAGCATCCAGAGGATTTTGGTATCCTGGGGCAGGGGCAGGTCCTGGAACCAATCCCATGGATAACTTGAGGGAACGACCATACTTCCAAATGGCTCTCTGACATCTACCTTACCCTCGAATGCAATACAAAATACAAAACCAAACTTGTTACCTTTCCTCCATTCATTCCTGCCGTTATCTTTAGTCTTCACCCAAATCCATCCCTATTAACTGGCAATACAAGCTGGAGACCTAGGACCATCCTGATCCCTCCTGCCCTCTCACCAAATTCTAACGCTTCTAACATCAAATACAACTCTGGAGCCGAGACCTACTTCTATATTCCTAATGCCCATTGCCCATCACTTTTTATTCTGAACTATCACACAAGTCTCCCAACTAGCCTCCCCAAGTCTAGCCTTGTAATTACTGTTATTCATTCATATACAGACATGTAAACTATTAAAATTTATAGAAAACTCTTCAACAGTTGTTCCGATTTATAAGGGCCTAATCCAAAGAAAACTCAGAAATTATGCAAAGATCATTCATGCAACATTCATTATCAAACACAAACCATGAAGAACCCTCTACTTGGCACCAAGAATGCAAAAATAAATAAGGCAGCTCCCCTCAGGGAGCTGACAATCCCTGTCAACTACGATAGTGTTGAGTGCTTCAACAGAGCTTTGCTAAAGGTGCAAAGGTAACAAAACCCACAGGAAGATTCCTCAAGATGTAACCTAATACCTAGTTTCTTCTCCAGAAAAGATTACACTTGTAAACCATTCAGGGACATAACATATTCCTAAAGGAAATTTCCTTTAATTTCTCACATTATTGCATTACCCACCCCTCCTCCATCATCTCAAGTGAAGACAATATGTTATCTTTTCTTCTACCATATTTGAACTGAGTAGCTATATTTGCAATTTCTCTTGCTATTTCCTTAGTGACCTCAAATTTCACATCTGGACTCACTAATTACATTCCTAGGTACATAAAAGATTACTGACTATAATCATTAATCGTAGGTCTATGTATACAATTAAACACATTTAAAAGCACACGCCGTGGAACCCAAAGCCGAGTCAAACTTCCCCAAAACTCATAATTTACTCTTGGCACTTTAAGATATACTTTTAAACCAGGTAGACATTCGGTATATTATTGTTCAAGGCTTGCCGTTTTTGCCCAGAAAACTGAAATTTGGAGAAAAAGTTGATTTTGGAGCAGTAAAAACGCCAATCGAATGACCTCAAAATAGTAACAGCAAATGGAAATATGGTCATATAAATAGCTGTTCTCCAAACGACTGCCTTGAAGAGGTCCTCATGTTTTACTAAACAAACTTTGAAAGTAACAGCAAAGTAAAAGTAGAGTGTATTAACATTCGTCTCATTTCACGTTCTGTTGATAATGAAATCATAGGCAAGGAATGTAGGTAAACTATTAGGAATAAATGAACGCAACCTAGCAGAAACCAAATCAAGTGAGTAAACGGAAGACAAGGGCATTAAGCATTAAGTTAACAAGGTTACTTCCTTGGTCAGAATTTTAAACAAAAAGGAGAAACAGAACCGCCCATCACAATGCACATAAAGGAAACACCACCGGTCACTTCACAAGCACATTGCAAGAAACTCCAGAGGGAAGCACGGAGAGGGCCTGTCCCTCAAGAGGTGGAAGTCCTCAGACAAGAGGGGAGGAAAGAAGGACGTGATCCCCTAACAGTCTGTCTCATCACGCCCGGCCAAAGCCCAATGACACAGAGGCGTGCAATTAATCCCAATCAGGCGGAGCTCAGCTCAGAGGCTGGGCCAGGCGCAGAGGCGCGGGCAGCGCGGCAGTCACCCCGCTCGCGCCCAGAGGCCGCCCCACAGCCTGCGCCCCCTCCCGGCCCAACCGTCACTGTCCCGCCGGTCCGGCAGCCGAAACGTAGGCCAAAGGGGCATGCGTCTGCCTCCCGCCCAGGCGCAGGCCCAGGCACCGGCGTCCCTCCTCACCAAGCCCGCGTCCCCGACTGCGGATGGCAGCGTGCAGCGGGAAGGTCCACGGAGTGAAGGGGTGTCCCAGGGCGCTGCAAGTGAGCGTGCGCGTGCGCGTGGCGCCCCCCCCCAACACCGGCTGGCGCCCTGAACGGCCGTACCGCGCCCGCCTCTGGTTTACGTCTGTTCGCGGCACCAGGCAAGGGGAGGAGACTGAGCCGGCTTTTGATTGGACAGCACGAAGAGATGGGGCGGGAAGAAGCCCGGTGATTGGTGGGGACAGCGCGTTCCTGAATTTGAAGCAAGGAAGCCGCGCACCCTGCGACTCCGGAGGAGGAGATGGAACTCTGCGCTGGCTGGGACTCGGGGGACGGCTCCCGTTGGCGCCGCCTACAAAGTCTTGGCGAATTTGAAAATAATGCTTACTTTATTCAGTTTGGGGCTCCAGGGCACCGCCAGTCACTCTATGCGCAAAGAAGTATTCCCCGCCAACAAATCCCCCCCGATAGGTTTCGTCCTTCCGTGGGCAGATGCAGACCTTTCCTGTAGGTAGGCGCTGAAAGGCGTCAGGTTTCACCTTCAATCAGCTAATTCCTCGGGATCCAAGTTTCATGACATTTCGCCACATCCAGTCGCCTCTTTGTGGCAGAGTAGGCTTTGTCTCGATTGCTTCCTACTTTTCTCCATCCTTCTTAGGCCACAAAACCCGTCACCGCCATCTGCTCGGCACAGGCCCTTAACTACTTCACTGAGACCATGCCTTTCACTCAAAATGTATCAGTCTTTTTCAGTAAGGTCCCTTATCTCAAAATTTATTCCATATAGTCACAGAGGGAAAAGAGCCCCTCTTTTCCGAAGCTAACTCCTTAACTTCGTTCAAGTTACTGAAAGACGCCCGGCGCACCTTGGAGGAAAGAATAGGGAAAACGCAAAGTTTAGAAGTCGCTAGACCTGAGGTTGCTTGGTGGGGAAAGACGTCTGTTTACTTGACCACTTTCTACCTCCTGCAAACATGGCTCACCTGTCATTCTTGGACATCCTCTCAACTGGTTTCCTTCTCTCTGCCTACAAAAATGCAGCACCTCTCTATCCAAACACACAGAGCACACACCGATACACCACACACACACCACAAACACACCACACACAGCCCCACACACCGACATATGCACCACACACACGTATATACACATCCATACACAACACACCCACATACACACCCCCCACACACACCCACATACACAACACACATCACCCACACACCACACACACCCTCCACACACAACCACTCAAACCACACACCCACACACACCCCTTCCTTGATTCTGTTTCATTACCTAATGACCATTCTTGTCTCCTTCCCTTAATGGTCTCCACTTTTTTTTCCACAGAGGAAGCCAGGCTTCCACTTTTTACACCTTATTTTGACGCATTTCATGGTGTCTAGCTGGGTCCTGAAAACTTTAACATTTATCAGGAATAGACTCCTAATTGTCAAACTCAGTGATATCTCCACAGTTCGACACCTCTTCTTGGAACCCTGCAGCCTTGGTATTTGCAAAGAGTAATTACCTTTATTCTACCTTTGTCCACACTCAATGAGCAAAGATAAATGCAGAAAATCTCCAGATTTTCTGAATCCCAAAAAAGTATGCCAAATGCTTAGCCCTAGAGCTGACCTCTCTTAACCTCTTTTTCTACAAAGTGGTCACACATTGGAGGTGAACTGCTTAAATGTGTCTACAGGTTCCGGACTGTCACTCACACCAGATCCTTGTTAATAAATGTCCTTTCTCCGTAAATATCCTCAAGTCACCACAGCACTCCCCACAACACTCAGTAACCTGACAGGACTCTATTACAGAGATCTCTGATTCAGAGTCTCGGCAGAAGGAGAGCCTGGACTCTGACGCCAGGCTGCCTGGATCTGAATCCTGGCTCTACCTCCCTCTTCCAAACTGTGTAGCCTTGGGCAAGTAGCTTTAACCAGCCGGTTTCCTTGTCTGTAAAATGGGGATAATTAAAGCGCTTGCCTCAGAGGCTTACTGTGAGAATTTAAAGCTACTCCTGTAAGGCATCTAGAAAAGTAATGGCCCATGGAAATACTCAACAAACATTAGCTATTATCTTATACCTCAGTATCTCACCTCACTTGCCAACTGGAAAGGAGGAACAGAACTCCCACTGTGATTTCTAAATCTCTTTAGACACTGAGTAGAGCCTGCAGAGGCCCCATGACCCGGGTGCCTCCCAGGGAATTAGAAGTGAGGCCTATCCAGTTTTAAGTTCAGACATCTCTCAGCTCTCCTTTTACCAGCTGCTTAAAGTGGTATGCCTCAGCCACCAATACTCAAAACCTTCTACAATGTAACCACACGGTATGATTTCAGGTTAATGTCCCACTAGTTCCCTAAATGAACCCTACTCTTTCATCAGACTGTTACTTATATCCTATTCTGTAAACACACCCTGGCCCTCTTTTACCTATTGAAATCAGACATCCCTTCCAAATTCTGCCAGCTCAAATAACTTGTCTCTTTTATGCCTACTATACAATTTCTACCATTAGTACAAAGCTGAACCCATTATCTTTTGTAAATTCTAAAAATGCCTCCTCCCACGAGTGTAAGTTTGTGTGCAGACTACCTTTCTATTTTTCTACATACCCCAGTGTTTGGCACAGTATCTTGCACGTGGTAGATGCTCAGGATTCACTAAATTAAATTGGAGAATGGTCTCAATTTCATTATTCCATTCTTATCCCGGGTACCTCTATGTCTGAAAGCTCAAAGACGTGGCTTCTTAATTCTGAGTTAGATTCAGCATTAAGACTTCTTGTTTGATCCTCCATAAGGTTACAAGCCTAGCAAGTCATTTAACCAGCGGAAGACCTTTGAGAATTATTTGAAAAAGATATTTACATTGAAATGCTAACTTTAGAGATAAAACACTTGGATTATTAGACAACAAAACTCAAATGTTCCTTAAACTAAAATGAATAGGCTAGGTGAGGTGACTCATGCCTGTAATCCCAGCACTTTGGGAGGCCAAGGTGGGATGATGGATTGAGCCTAGGAGTTTGAGACCAGCCTAGGCAAAAAGTGAGACCCCTCAGTAAAAAAAAATTTTTTTTAAATAGCCAGGGCATGGTGGCGTGCATCAGCAGTCCCAGCTACTCAAGAGACTGAGGTGGGGGGGATCGCTTGAGCCCGGAAGTTCAAGGCTGCAGTGAGCCATGATCATGCCACTACACTCTAGCCTGGGCAACAGGGTGAGACCCTGTCTTAAAAAATAAAAAATAAAATGAATAGAATCTTTCTATCAGCTCTTAATCCTCTGCATATTAAGAAGTACTAGAGATAGGACACTATTCAAGGAAAGGCGTCTTTGAAAATTAGAATAGTTATAATAATTATGTCACCTATGTGATTACCTGATAAGACACATGAAATACTGTTCAAAACACCTCTCTCTCTAGCCCTGATAAGAGGTTAAACCCTTGACAATTCCTGACAAAACTGAACCAACAAGCATATTACTAGTTTTAACCATTTTACCACAACTACAATCAAGTACATTCTCATTTTAAAATATTTTAGAAAATATTCTAATGTTGACTAATTAGATTGAAAGTCAACATCTGTCCATTCTAAATGTTAGCAGTCTACATACTGACTTTCTACCTTTTAAATAAATGTAATATTTGCTCACATCTCCTAATTTTTGTTTGTTTGGGTTTTTTGTGACAGAGTAAGCCTTAGCAATTATCTTAAATAAAATACATTGTTTTTATAAGGCAAGAGATTCGTATATTTTTAAATATATTTTATTACATAACCTACTTGGATAATAATTCCAAAAGCTTTAAACAGTAATTCCAAGTAGTGAAAGGCAATTTCCTTTAAAAAAAAAAAAAAAAAAAAACAAAACAAAAAAACAAAAAGTCCACATTAGGTTTTGCTGCTTTATACACAGGAATGATTTATTTTACATACTAGTCAGTTGCAACATTAGCCTGTAAAATGAAATCCATTTTTTAAGGTCACAAAGGCAGAATAAACTTCATAATAATATGCTTTCATATTAGCCAGTCTGATAAAGCATAAACAACTTAAGACTATGGTAACAGTTTAAAATAAAATTTATAGAACAGGCACTTTGAAGTCAGCTACTGTGTGTAACTTCACAGTTAACGTTACTTGGACATATCTCATTTCATCAAAGGTTATCACCCAGTGAAGCAAATGTTCCTTTGATGCAGACGCACAAACAGATTTAGGTTCTAAACACTGTATTCTGGTTGTAATACATGCAAGACAGACCCTAAGTTAGAAAAATCTTCTGAAAGAAAATGAAGAAAAACAAAAAGCAGCCAGAAATGAAAGCATTTACAAGCACTTGAATAAGGCCTTTCAATGTTAAATCAGTGTTTTAAACCCCTTCATTCTCAGGTAAGGGATTAAGAGGCCGAGAGAGATATCGTCTGCGAGGGTGAGGATACTGGAGGTTGGCAGTGTCAGCATCGCAAGAGTGCTCTACCAGAGGAGGAGGAGGAGGAGGAGGAGGAGGAAGGAGCTGGGCATAACTGGACCATCTCGATCCAGCCCGTGGGGAATCCAGAGGGGGAAAGAAATACCTGAAACAATGAAGACAGGAACAAAACACCAAACAAAACAAAAACAGGAAAAAAAAAAAAAAAAACACAAGAAAAAGAGAAAAGTAGTAAATACAAAGAGAACCAAAGAGGAGAAAACACATGCTAGAAAAAAAAAAAAAAGCTTTAGTATATTCATGCCAAAACTAACAGAACATAATAGCACAAATCAAGACCCTTACTGAAATCAAGATTGCTTAAGCAAGTATAGAAACTTGAAAGGAATACAATCTGTTAAACTTAAAATGTCAAAAAAATCAATATAAATGTTACAAAAAAAACATTAATTTTATAAATTCAAAACATTTTCTAATCTCTCAGAAACATCTGATGCTATTCTGTACATTTACAAATCTAGTAAGTTTTTTATCTTAAGCAATGGTTCACTCACAGCAGCAGCAAGCACACATTTTTTTTAGTGCACACATGATACTGGGAACACACATAGTATGGCTGGCTACTGCAACATGCTTTTGAAGAACTACAAACATTGAACACTTATTTTTCTGCAAAAGCCTTAGAATAGCTACCAAATTTTGATAAGTAAAAGGATTCACAGAATGACTGTGCCCTACTGTTATTCTTCCATCTTGTAACTTACTGGTAATACTTACGCATCTTAGCAAACTTAAATAAATACAGATCAAAAAATTTAAAGCTGAGCTTTACAGGATATGAATTAATTTAAACAGCCAACTAAATTAAGAAAATCTTGAGACATGGAATGCTGACATTAATTTACATGCACAATTTTAGTAAAATTTTAATGGCTTCTCTTAATAGTGTGTGTCCAAATTTTGATTTGAAGGAAACTAAGCCATGGAATAAATAACACCATAAAAATACACAAATATATATAAGAAACATTTATCTCTTTAGTGACTATAAATTAAAAACTTATAAAAAGTGTTTCCATCTTAGTCCCAAATTGTAAATGAAACAATACCAAATGCTTAACCTGGCTACAAACTGTACAGTCAAGTTCCTTTCACTTTACTATTACTACTTTATTAATTCACTCCTTTACTAATATTTTTAAAATATTACAAAGAAATGACAGAGTTGTACTGAATATCATGTATAAAGCAAATCTACAAAAAGTAAACAAATCAGCACTCAAAACAATCTTTATAAAAAATATTTATTGAATCTTCAAATTATAAAAGTTCATCATTTTAAGCTGTTTTAAGAAAGCAAAAGAAATATGTCTATGTTTTCCAAATGAAATAAAGTGATATTTCCCCTCCTCCCAACTACTCAGATAAGAATGGTAACAACCCTTTTAATCTTTAAACCCAAATTAGTTTCATGAACATTTCAAAAAATTGTTTTGGTGACAATGTCTCAACAGAAAGCCTCTCCATTTATATTTCAAAAGTTTCAAATACTGTCAATAAACTGACTAGTACAAAAAAATATACACCGTATTTTTAAAGGCCTTTTGGATTGCGTTTAGTAGTAAGCAGGCTGCTGGTGTATCTTGGGAGAGGTCAAACGGCGCTGGGGAAGGGGAAAAGGAGCTCGCTTTCCATTCCTGTGTGCATGCAACAAGCAGCAAAACAGCAAAGTTACTCCAGTTAGCTTGTACTCAGCTGTGCTTTCTGTTAAAGGACATAATACAAATGGAAAAGGGAAAATGCATCACAGATCTAACACAGATGGCTATTGGCACAATAAAGAATACAGATCAAAAAATAGAAGCTATTTACAAAAGAAAATATGCAGTACAGGCAGTGACCAAAAACCAGACTTTAAAAAATCAACTCTAATATTATTTGTTTCATGAAATAATCTTTAAAATCTGGTATCTTCCACGGTAACCTGAAATTGTTTTGATGCACATACTTAAAACCTCAAAATCAAAAGCAGGACTTCTTTATAAAAACATAACAATATAAAAATAGTTGAAATTTTAAATACAATTTTCTTCTTTTACATAGGATAACAAGAGGATATAACCACAGGACAATTCATTAGGCTGTGTTTTGACGTTTCCTGAATTCTATTCCAAATTATTCACAAAGGCATATTAAAATAATTTTATCTTACAAATTCACATATTTAAAATTTGAACATGGAAACAAAAGGATGACTCTTTAGATGACATCAAATATTCCTTATTATGATATACAAGAATGTAACATATGCTAAATATTCTAAAAATCAATCTCGGGTTTATTATTTCCTCTTATTTCTATTAAAGTTTTAAACACAAAAGCCAAATAACTTAATGTACTCTCTTTTAAAAAGCCTTAAGAAATGTATTTTATTTAAAATTTCAGTTTGACCTAATGCAAAAACCACACTACAAGCACTAAAAAAACACTAATGTTCATTTGGACTAAAACTCTTACCATTAAACCAGATAACCTTCCTCTCACTGTTGCAGAAGCAAAGTTGAATCTTAAACCTGTAAACATTTCTACCAATAAACCACTAAAGCTTCAGAATATAATGTAATGACCTCATAACCTACCTGCAAATATTATGACCAAGTAAGCCAAATACAGAGCTAACAAAATGAATTCTTAAATGCTAATATAAGCACATGTGAACATTTCCACTCCATCTTATAATCCATGAAATAATCCACCTTAAGTATGGCTACCAGAATGATTTTAAAACAAAGATAATTTCCAGTTTTCCCATGAAGCAGCCTACCTGCCAGCAGAAGATCCATTTAATGAATTCTGAAGACTTGGAATATTTGAACCTAGGGAAGGATTTGAGGTTCCCTGCTGAGAACTCCCATTGACTGGGCTCCCATTACCTTTCAAAATACCAGTACACTTCCAATTGTCCATATAATTAGCTGAAAGGAAAATAATCAAATACATTAACATGATTAATACCAATGCCTAAGGGCACAAATCTGTACCCATGTCCTTAAACTACAATTAAAGAAACAAGAGAGAGGCTATGAGCTACATTTCTTTCAGAATAAACATTAAAGATACTTTTTAAATGAAAGACATATTATCTTAGTTTTCACAGTTTTTTAGAAGTCTTCAAAGTATCACTAATTTTAAAAATATAAAGCTTTCACCACCCATCTTACAGATATTAGCAAAGACAATTCTCTGAGCTACCACATTATGAAGTTAATATTAAAATCTTCATTATAATATTAAAGTCTTTATTATAATGAATTTCACTTACATATATATGTAAGGTAATGAAGTTGTCTTCTTAATTATGCAAGTATAAGTTATAAGGGTACCTAATGTCTTCTGAAATGGATGTAGGTAACAAAACCTTTGGCGCTTCAGTGGCTTATCCAAAATGGCCTTATTAGTTTAAATGAAAAATTGGTCTCTGAAGACAATTAGGCCAAGAAAATCAAGTGAGGCAGCCTGCTGGGGAGCACGGCAAGGTGGTCCTGACTAAAGCCTAGAGGCAGAAAAGGACAGCAAAGCCCCTAAAATCAAATTACACTGAGGAAAGGAAGGTCTGGGCTGGTTTTACCAAAGCCCAAAATTAAACATGGGAGGCCCTGAAGCTTACCCAAACTGCACTTTGGGAAACAATAACTGCTAAATGGTAAATAAACTAAGATAGCTATAATTTTGAATGCTAAGTATGGGACACCATTCTATGGTGGTGCACAAATCACAGACATCTCTGCCCAACGGATAATCATCCAAGGAGAAGTGCAGAACCAAGCTACAGAGACCACAGTCAGTGTCAACTGACCAGACCTTCTCACTCAGCCTGGCACTTATAAGAAACTTACAATCAGGGCCCCCAAGGCTCTTAATTTTTGGGAGCTGCAGAGAAGAAGCAGGGAAGATACTGGATTTTCTCCTATTAAGGACGGATTGTCTAAAGCAATTTATTTGATAAAATAGGAGCGTCTACAGTCCTAGCCTGAGTTTGTAGAGCAGTCATGTAAGGTACGTATATGACAACTGGTATCTTTTTATTGGAGATATTGCATATTCTGTTGTAATTACTTTAGTTTTAAAAGCTGCTCTGTTCCATATAACTTAAAAACCAATTCAGTCATTAATTGCTATGAACTAGGTAAACTGATGTTCAAAATAACATGACATTAAAAAGTAACTGTAAAAGACCATTTTTAAAAAATATTTCAGAGTTTACATTTTAAGTAAAAATTCCAGAGCAGAAATATAAACCAACAATTACCCCTTCACTGAAATCTTACCTTTCCACAATCTTACACACCCATCATCTCCTGAAGATGCTAGCACCGTTCCTGTTATATTCCAACTCACTCGCCAGACCTGAGAATTATGATTATCAAATTGAGCCACTATATGGATTTCAAACTTTGTTGGCCCACCAGAGGAAGTCAGTTCTTTCCTGTTAATAAAAAACATTTTCTGAGGCATTCCAAGCAAAGTTTTAAAATATATATATATATATATATATATATACACATATATAAAATTCTAAATTAATACAAGTGGGACTCACCACCACATCACTTTATAATAATGTGCACATCTGCACAAACGCCACCCCTTGGCCCTTGAGCTGGGCCAATGTCATTTTCATCTAACTCGCCAAGACCTGGAGTGGTCCCAGCACATAAATGATTTTCAGTGATTGTTTCATGGATGAAAGAAACAACAAAACAGGATGATTTTATTCTCCCACACAAGGCCGAAGAATAAAATAGATGACAATAATTAATTTAAAAAGGCAGGGCAAGGCCAGGCGCAGTTGCTCACGCCTGTAATCCCAGCACTTTGGGAGGCCAAGGTGGACAGATCACTTGAGGCCAGGAGTTCAAGACTAGCCTGGCCAACATGGCGAAACCCCATGCCTACTAAAAATACAAAATAAAAAATTAGCCAGGCATGGTGGTGGGCGCCTGTATTCCCAGCTACTCAGGAGGCTGAGGCACGAGAATTGCTTGAACCTGGGAGGTGGAGGTTGCAGTGAGCCAAGATCAAGCCACTGCCCTCCAGCCTGGGTGATGGAGTGAGACCTTGCCTCAAAAAAAAAGGGCAGGGCAGCAAGTAGCAAAGAATGAAAGAACGGAAAGAAAAGAACTGAAATTCACAATTCAAAATTAAAGTTAAATATGTTATTCACAAGACTGTCTCAATACTAATTTAGTTTTCCCTAAATAGATTGCCACTTGTCATTAAATATTTATAGATTATCAGTTATATTTGGAGAATTGTTAGTATTAGCCTAAATAAAGCACAGTTAAGAGAATATAAATCTGCTCTTTACTCAATTCACCTTTCCAAAAAGACATATATTTATATATAAAATGTTCATTAAATAATCCATTCTTCAAAAATGACATTAATTTAAAAGTAACTGTAAAAGACCATTTTTAAAAGATATTTCAGAGTTTACATTTTTAAGTAAAACTTCCAGAGCAGAAATATAAACCAAATCATAGTTACCTCTACTCTCTCCTCCACAAAAGTAATCAGGAGACAAGAGTATTTTCAAATTCATATGCTTCTAAAACTCACCTCACAGGCTTTAATGTAAAAATTCTCACATCTTTGGTTGCTATTGCTAGAATATGGAAAGATCTTCCCAAATTTGGAGCGAATGCAATATCATGAACGGGATCAGTGACTGTCATAAGAGTTTCAGCTTTTGCATATTTCCTAATGGAAAAACAAACAATTTACATTAACATTTTAGAAATAAAATGTGCAAAAATCCACACATCACTGCATCTCACTTTTTCACACTGCTCACAATCATGTAGTGCTCACCTCTGCAGTGGGCTCAACAGTGGCCCCCAAAAGAATATATCCAAGTCCTGACCCCCAGACCCTGTGAATGTGACCTTATTCAAAAAAAGCGTCTTGGAAAATGTAATTAAGGACCTCAGAATGACATCCTAGATTTAGGGTGGGTCCTAAATCCAATGTGCAGTAAGTATCCTTTAAAAAGAAGAGGAGAAATGCAGAGACAGACAGGAGGCGGCCATGTGAACACAGAGGCAGAGATTGGAGTTATGCTGCCACAAGCCAAAGAACTCCCGGAGCCAGCAGGAGCTGGACTAGACCAGGAAGGATTCTAGAGGAAGCACAGCCCCGGCAACACCTTGATTTCAGTCTTCCGACCTCCAGAACTGTGAGTGAATACATTTCTGTGTTAAGCCACCTGATTTGTGGTAATTTGTTATGGCGGCCCTAGGAAATTAATACAACCTCCCACGTTACCTCCTTTGATAATGTACATTTAGCTTGAAATGCTTTAATAAAAATTTAATTAGAATAAGGTCTTGGCTGGCCACAGTGGCTCACACCTGTAATCCCAGCATTTTGGGAGGCTGAGGTGGGAGAATTGCTTGAACCCAGTAGTTCAAGACCAGCCTGCGCAACACAGCAAGACCCCATCTTTACAAAAAATACAAAAATAGCTGGGCATGGTGGTGCACACCCATAGTCCCAGCTACTCAGGAGGCTGAGGTGGGAGGATGGCTTGAGCCCAGGAGGCGGAGGTTGCAGTGAGCTGAGATTACACCACTGCACTCCAGCCTGGGCAACAGAGTAAGACTCAATTGTAAAAATAAAAAATAAAAAAAAAAAGGTCTTGATTTATTAGCCACTAACATCTTTCTTAGGAAAAGAGTAACACATTGCCTAAGTATTTGAGTGTAAATAAAAAAGTAAAGCTGGTAACAGGAATTGAGGTTTTTTGTTTTTTTGAGACAGTTTCACTCTTGTGCTGGAGTGCAATGGCACAATCTTGGCTCACTGAAACCTCTGCCTCCTGGGTTCAAGTGATTCTCCTGCCTCAGCCTCCTGAGTAGCTGGGATTACAAGTGTGCACCACTATGCCTGGCTAATTTTGTATTTTTAGTAGAGACGGGGTTTCACCATGTTGGTCAGGCTGGTCTTGAACTCCTGATCTCAGGTGATCCACTCGCCTCTGCCTCCCAAAGTGCTAGGATTACAGGTGTGAGCCACTGCGCCCAGCAGGAATTAAGTGATAATAAAAGGAAACTATGCAAAGGCTATTTCATCCTTGCAATTCTATTTCTTTATCTATAAATACAGAATAAGAGGATAATGAAGGTAGTGGTAGATCAGAGTTTTCTACTAGGTTCTTCTAAGATTGAATATCCTGCATGTAGGATATTCAATATCCTAACCCTACATGTAGGAGACTGGGTGGAGAGATCTCCCCATCCCACCTTTCTACAGCATTCTGTACTTGACCTTCTTTTCATCCCAACATTCTTCCTAAAATATCTACCAAGCTGGTACACACCTCAGGGTTCTCTCCTTGATCTTTCTCACCCATCCAATCACCCTAAGCAATCTCATCCACATCCCTGCTTCTACTGTGTGGTCTGCAGCAGCCTGGGAGCTTCTGGGAAATCCAGAATCTCAGCCCCCTCCTGGGGCCTACACAATCAAAATATGCTTTTTTTTTTTTTTTTTTTTGAGACAGAGTCTCGCTCTGTCGCCCAGGCTGGAGCGCAGTGGCGCGATATCGGCTCACTGCAAGCTCCGCCTCCCGGGTTCATGCCATTCTCCTGCCTCAGCGTCCGGAGTAGCTGGGACTACAGGGGCCCGCCACCACGCCCGGCCAACTTTTTTTTTTTTTTCTATTTTTTAGTAGAGACGGTGTTTCACCGTGTTAGCCAGAATGGTCTCGATCTTCTGACCTCGTGATCTGCCCACCTCGGCCTCCCAAAGTTTTGGGATTCAGGCGTGAGCCACTGCGTCCAGCCAGAATATGCATGGTTTCTACACCCATGGTTTCAGTACCTATAAACCAATAATTCCTAAATCTATCCCCAGCAATTCAGGGGATAGATTCTGGCCTTCTACCAAAGGCCAGAAATAGGACAGGCAGAGCTAAGAGCACACATGCTGCAGCCAGAACGTGTTTGAATCCAGGCGGTAATGACCTTCAGCAAGTTCTCCATAAAGTGGGAGGAACACCAGTACTGTGGCAGAGAGATTCTAAGTGCCCCCATGAACCGCACCTCCTGGTGGTCACGCCCTTGTGGAGGCTCCTCCCCATGAGTGTGAGTGGGGCCCGTGGCTTGTTTTCTACCCAGGGGAAGGAACATGGCAAGGTGGTGGGACAACACTTGTGTGACTACAACGCACAAGCCTGTGACGCCCGCCTTATGAGAAGACTCTCCTGCTTTCAGGCCTTGCAGAAGCAGCTGCCGTGCTGTGAGGACACAAGGGAGGGTCTTGTGGCAGGAACACGAGTGCTGCCAACAACCAGGTGCGCTCCGAAGTGGAGTCTTTCCCAGTCTGGCCTGACTCTTGACCCACAGACACTGCAATACCGAATCTGTACTGTTTCAGCCACTGAGTGATAATGCTGTCGTGCAGCAATTGACAACTAATCTCAGCTATTCTATCCATCTGCCTTTAGACATCCCCACCTGGATGTTCCAAACGCACCTCAAACGTATGTCTAAAATAAATTGTGCTTACCACATTCACTCCTCTTTGCACAGTCCCCATCTCCACAAGTGGCACTACCATCAGCTAGGTCAGAAACCAAGACTCACGTGACCTACAGCTGGTGCCTCCTAGACAAGTCTCCCCAGTCCCTCTTCATCCCACGCCACAGTGCATGTCCTCATTCCACATCATAGTGGGCTACTGCATTCATCCCTGAGTTCCTGCTCCCCGTCCACACAGCTGCCAAAGTCATCTCCCTAAAAGGTAAATACAACCTAGTAACTCTACTGGACCCTGCAGAAGTCCAAATGCTGCCAGGATAGAGACCAGACTTGGCAAGCATCACTCTCCAAAATCTGCCTGGCCTGCTGGCCTGCCCCTCCCCTGTCTCTCCCCTGCATTAGCCTCCCGACCCACCGCCACGACCCCACGCCCTTGTCTTTGCTCCTGCCTCCTCTCTGCCTGCAGAACACCCTCTGTCTTTCAAGATTCGTGCTCAGACATCATCTGCTGAAACTTCTTGCCCTACCAAGTAGGTATGTGCTGCCATCTCTAGCAGGTGACCATCCTCATCCATATCCTAGGTGCTGTGAGCTCCTTCAGCTCTTAATACAGTCCATGCTGCTTATGAAATGTTGAAAAAGTGAGATTTTTTTTTTCTTACCTGAGGCAAGCTATATATTGTAATTAATTAAGGTGGCTGGGCACGGTGGCTCACGCCTGTAATCCCAACATTTTGGGAGGCCGAGGTAGGCAGATCACCTGAGGTCGGCAGTTCGAGACCAGCCTGACCAACATGGAGAAACCCCGTCTCTACTAAAAGTACAAAATCAGCTGAGTGTGGTGGCACATGCCTGTGATCCCAGCTACTTGGGAGGCTAAGGCAGGAGAACTGCTTGAACCCAGGCGGCGGAGGTTACGGTGAGCCGAGATCACACCATTGCACTCCAACCTGGGCAACAAGAGTGAAACTTCGTCTCAAAAAAAGTAAAAAATAAAAATAATTAAGGTTATCTAAAGCTTCTCCTATCAGAAGGAGCCAAATAAGGTCCTCAATGAGAGTGTAAATGAAGGGAATGAACAAAAAAGACTTTGTTTCTGGTCCTGACTCTGGATCTTAGACTAGTCATTCACTCTGTTGGTCTCAGTTTCCTCATTTGTAAAACAGTGTTAATAAAAGCTGTCTCCCCTACTTACAAGGTGGTTGGTAGGATTCAAACTTCATAATACACATAAAAATGCCCTGTAACCTATATAAACACATGGCAGTTCTATTATCACTATCAATCCTAGATCTGTTTTAGTATTTTCACTCACAAATAAAAATAAATATATCCAACACTGGTTAATTTGGCAAATGTCTCCTGTCTACTAAATGGTGATACTACTTAGAAAAAGATAAACAGGCCGGGCGTGGTGGCTCACGCCTGTAATCCCAGCATTTTAGAAGGCTGAGGTGGGCGGATCACAAGATCAAGAGATCGAGACCATCCTGGCCAAAGTGGTGAAACCTCGTCTCTACTAAAAATACGAAAGTTAGCTGGGCATGGTGGCGGGCGCCTGTAGTCCCAGCTACCTGGGAGGCTGAGGCAGGAGAATCGCTTGAACCCAGGAGGCGAAGGTTGAAGCGAGCCAAGGTTGCGCCACTGCACTCTAGCCTGGAAACAGAGCGAGACTCCATCTCAAAGAAAAAAAAAAAAGAAAAAGATAAACAGGTATTAATAACGATACTCCATAGTCCACTATCACATCTCCTCCACGTTCAATCTAAATAAGAACCTTCAAACAATGCTTACCTCAAAGAACTAGCAACAGAACTCCAAAAAGTGCTGAACTTAATAGGTTTGATTACTTCCCAAGTCAATAGCACACACCCCCACCTGCAGACATTCTTTCCCCAATACCACTTCCCCTCATTTTTGATGCTGAAAATGCCAGACACTTGCTGTCTCACTCCCTTGCAGCTAAAGCATGGCTGGATGACCAAACTCCAGCTGCTAGCACCTGATAAGAAGCCTGCTAAGATACTTCTAGGAAAGGTGTTTTTTTCTAGAATGCCCTTCTTTGTATCAACATGTAAACCCTGACATTGTGCAGCCTTTTTGTGATCATAAGAGGGAACTGTCACCAATGTACTAAGCATGACAGCAAGAAAAAAGTGGAAAATATTTAGGTTGGTCCTTGATGTCATCATTGAGCAACTGAGTCACTACCTAACCCCAGAACTGCTCCACCCTCAGGCTCCTTGTCACATGACATAATACAGGGAATCCAGCCCCAGTGTAGAATTATTCTGCTAGCTAAGAGACTAGACTCAAATGCAATGTCAGATTATTTTTAACATTGGATTATTTAGGTAATTTAGAAATACTTAGGTAATTTCTAGGCCAGCCGTGGTGGCTCACACCTGTAATCCCAGCACTTTGGGAGGCCGAGGTGGATGGATCACCTGAGGTCAGGAGTTCGAGACCAGCCTGGCCAACATGGTGAAACCCTGTTTCTACTAAAAATACAAAAATTAGCCAGGTGTGGTGGCACGCACTTGTAATCCCAGCTATTCAGGAGGCTAAAGCAGGAGAATCACTTGAACTTGGGAGGTAGAGGTTGCAGTGAGCTGAGATTGCACCACTGCACTCCAGCCTGGGCGACAGAGTGAGACTCTGACTCAAAAAAAAAAAAAAAAAATTAGGTAATTTCTATTTGCCTGTATTTTCTTTCAGAACTGCAAGTTATTTGTCTTTTTACTCAAATCTTATTTATGAAATATTTTCTTTTCCTATGTTTTAGAAAAAAATTTTTTTTGACACTGCCAGAGTGAAGTGGTGCAATTTTGACTTACCGCAGCCTCGACCTCCCAGGCTCAGGTGATCCTCCCACCTCAGCCTCCCATGTAGCTGGAACTACAGGCATGCACCACCATCCCCACAGCTAATTTTTGTACTTTTTGTAGCGAAAAGGGTTTCATCGTGTTGTCCAGGCTGGTCTTGAATTCCTAGACTCAAGTGATCCACCCACCTCGGCCTCCCAAAGTGCTGGGATTGCAGGCATGAGTCACCTCACATGGCCAATGATATACCTTTTACGTTTTGGGCTTATGTCTACATATTCATTCTGCTTAGCTCAGATTGAAATTTACTTTAACAAGCCCAACACTTCATGAAACCTCTATAAAATGTGCTATTAATAGGGCTCATAGTTTTTACAGCTTAAAACACCATGAAAATCTCTAAGACTACTTCCCATCACTGCAGCACGTTCTACTGGATGGCACTGTTGAAGACCGAGCCTCTCTGCAGACATCAACAATCTAGGAAGGTAGAAGGTGTAAGACCCCCTTGGTAACCCAGATAGTAACATTTGGAATTGCAGAGCCCACAGGAGTAACACTAGTTCCTTCTCTAATGCTGGCCCTGCCTAAGATCTGGCTATTAGACCCAAGAATTTTGTCTAGTACCTACGAAGCCCATCTGATCATCTGACAGGTGCTCTCTTCTCCTGTAAGACTGAGTAGTGTGCCTCTGAGACACTGCTTTTGGCTCTCAGAAGCTTTGCAGACACTTGTATCTCGGCTGACCAAAATTAACTTACCTTCACATGCTGCCACACTCTACCCAAATCTGCCTTGTTCCCAGAGTTCCTTATCTCAAGAAATTACACAGATTGAAATTACACACTGAACTCTTAATCCAGAACCTTGGAAATCATCTTAACACCTTCCCCCTTCTCCCTCAATTCTCAAATCCCATCAATCACCAGATCCTATTGATACCACTTCTCAATTATTCTCAAGTTGTCCACTTATCTCCATGCCACTGCTACTACTATCCCAAAGCCACGTACTCTCCCACCTGGACTGTCTTCACAGCATCCTAGCCCTGAATCCACCATGTTTCCCTCCAAAACACTTGTCACACCTATGGAAGATCCATCTGATCCCATTATTCCCTATTCACATCACCTGTAAGATAAAACTGAAACACTGGACACTACTTCTTATAGATACAAGTCTTGCCTATTTCTCTCCACACTCGTTTTTGCCCAGCATGTTCCAACCACAGGATAAATATACTCCCCCTCTCTTGCTCACGGGCCTTACCACATGCAGTTTTCTCCACCAGGAGTGCTTCTGCCCTCTTTGTCTGGCTAACTTCTACTCACCCTATAGGTCATCTTCTAGGTGAATCTTCCTAGCCCCTAAACCAGATTGGGTTCCCCAGGTGTAAGCTCTTTAGCACCCTAATTCTTCCACTTTATAAAATTCATCACCGTTTTTTACTATTATTTTTTGTTTCACTGCAAGATGGTACATACTGGGAGATCAATTACCTTCCCCTCTTTTTTTTTTTTTTTTTTTTTTTGAGGCAGGGTTTCGCTCTTGTTACCCAGCCTGGAGTGCAATAGCACGATCTCAGCTCACTGCAACCTCCGCCTCCTGGGTTCAAGCGATTCTCCTACCTCAGCCTCCCGAGTAGCTGGGATTACAGGCACCTGCTACCACACCCGGCTAATTTTTTGTATTTTTAGTAGAGACGGGATTTCACCATATTGGCCAGGCTGGTCTACCTTCTCCTCTTTATCACTCATGCCTGTACTATCACAGCCTAGCACAGAACTTGGTATATTACAGTAAATCAGCAAACATATGATGAATAATACATAATTCTGTAAATGAATAAAGAAATAACATTTTAAAAAATTAAATGCAATTCTGAACAATTATTAAAACCAAAGCGGGACTGACCTGGTGTTTTCATTATATTCAAAAATCTGAACCTTGGCCATTGCATTGGGGCTACTGTCATCACTTCCTACGGCGATCATGGGGGAATGAGCACGAGAGCTAGAAACGTGGAGAAAGAACATTTTAGATAACAAAAGAAATACACATTTCATTCACAGAATGAACACACTGGAGGCAAGCAGCCAGCTTACAGTCAGCCTGTCACTACTAGTGACATCTAGGTCTCTGCCACACCGCTGACATGGCCACACTGCAAGTATGCACCTGAGAACATCACACATGGGAACTGAGGATTCCATCTTTATGACCTGTTTTTAGCATATTATTATGGCTCAGATAGAAAGGAGCTCTTTGCCTGAAAAAAAGCTTTCAAGCATTCAACATATTTTTAAAAGATACTTAAGAGGTCTTAGTAATTTTTCCTCCTGAAATTTTTGGTCATTAACTATGAAACAAAAAGTAACCCTACTGTGACTAACTTCATGACAAAAAGATCTTAAGTGCTTTGACAAAAAGAAGAAACACTGGGGCAGGGTGGCTCACGCCTGTAATCCCAGCATTTTGAGAGACTCAGGAGAGAGGATCATTTGAGGCCAGGAGTTCAAGAAGAACCCGGGCCACATAATGAGACTCTATCTCTACAAAAACTTTGTTTAATTAGCCTGGTGTGGTGGCGTGTGCCATTTGACTCAGCTACTTAGGAGCTGGGGCAGGAGGATCACTTGAGCCCAGGAGTTGGAGGCTGCAGTGAGCTATGATCGTGCCACTGCACTCTAGCCTCGGCGACAAAGTGAGAGTCTCTTTCAAAAAAAAAAAAAAAAAAAGAAAAGAAGAAGAAAAAACAGATGGACAGGGGAAAAGTGGAAAAGACTACCCCTGTAGACGTCATGATCCCCATGTCATTCCCCTCCCTAGACTCATCTGTGGTCAACCTCATTTTGAAAAAGGCAAAAGATAAGCAATGAAAGAATGGCTCTCTTGAACTATAAGGTGAATGACTTTTTAATTTCTATGCCTAATTAACATAATTTCCTTTGCCTCTCTTATCCAGATTAATTAATATCTCTGTGAACCTGGCACCCTTGCTTAACCTTTAGCCTCAATATTGTGAACTACTAACCTCTTAAAGCTAAAAACAAAATGTGGTAACTGACAAAAAAATTTAGTTCTTTATTACTAAAGCTTCAGGTAATTAGATCAAATTATCTAATTAAGAAAATTACCAGGCAAACTACAAAATGCTACAGTAATAAAATAAAATTATAAGTTATTTATAATAATTTTTGGCCATTCAAATAGATGTAAATTCCACAGCAATTTCTGTATCTCACAAACTTCCTTTTGCTTTTTTTTCCTGTTTTTTTCAGACAGAGCCTTGCTCTGTCATCCAGGCTGGAGTGCAGTGGTGATCTCTTGATCACTGCAACTTCCACCTCCTGGGTTCAAGTGATTCTCCTGTCTCAGCCTCCTGAGTAGCTGAGATTACAGGCGTGAACCACCACACCCGGCCACAAACTTCCATTTTCAGTGTTCTACAAATACTTAGTTTTGATTTTTTTTTTTTTTTTTTTTTTTTGAGATGGAGTCTCACTGTCACCAGGCTGGAGTGCAGTGGCATGATCTTGGTTCACTGCAACCTCCACCTCTTGGATTCAAGCGATTCTCGCACCTTGGCCTCCCGAGTGGCTGGAATTACAGGCACGCGCCACCACACCCAGCTAATTTTTGTATTTTTAGTAAAGATGAGGTTTCATCATGTTGGCCAGGATGGTCTCGATCTCCTGACCTCGTGATCTGCCCGCCTCGGCCTCCCAAAGTGCTGGGATTACAGGCACAAGCCACCACGCCTGGCCAAGTTTTTTTTTAATTGAGACTGGAGTCTCACTATGTTGCCCAGGCTGGACTTGAACTTCTGGGCTCAAGCAATCCTCCTCCCAAGTAGCTGGGACTACAGGTGTGCACCACCACACCCAGCTAAAAAAATGTGAGATTTTTAAAATTCTCTGTTCGTTGTTTTTATTTTTTTATTTTTTTTGGCGGAGCGAGGGGGATACAGAGTTTCACTCTTGTTGCCCAGGCTGGAGTGCAATGGCACAATTTTAGCTCACCGCAACCTCCACCTTCCAGGTTCAATGATTCTCCTGCCTCAGCCTCCTGAGTAGCTAGCATTACAGGCATGTGCCACCAAACCCAGCTAATTTTGTATTTTTAGTACAGAGGGGTTTTCTCCATGTTGGTCAGACTGGTCGCGAACTCCCGACCTTAGGTGATCTGCCCGCCTCAGCTTCCCAAAGTGCTGGAATTATGTGAGCCACCGCACCCGGCCTTAAAAATATTTTTAAATCCAGTCATGAAATGTCCAGACAGCAACCTGAACTGAGGATTACCTCAACTGTATAACCAGAAATAAGATATTCACATTTAAACCACTTTCTAAGTATGATACACAGCTAAACAGTGAGAAAAACCATCCAGCTTTCTGACTGAATAGTGTAGACAGATCACCTGGATCCTAAAGCCCACTGAAATGATGAAAGAATATTATTGTACAGGGCTAGAAATCTAGAAAGAGTGTCATTAGAAATCAAGAAATTTAGAGGGTTTCCAGGAAGTCAGGAAGCAAATCAGACTGAGAAAGAAAATACAAAGGAAAAAAGAGTCCGTATCACCAGCAGTACGTAGAAAATTCCAGAAGGTCCAACCTCCAATTAATAAATGCAAAGAATAGAAATGAGTCACGGACAATCATGGAGTGATTTGGTCAAAAAACATTGTCTTACTGAGACAATTAGAACTTGAAAGAGAAAAGGTAACAGCTGGAAATAAAGGAGTACTCCAAAACCAACAGGGAAAGGGGCAGGGAGGAAGAAAATATGCTCAAATGGTTCATTGTGCTCAATGGAAAATCTTTCTTGCTTTGTCAGTTTGAGGGTGCCCCAGCCTGCTCTTGGCAGTTTGGATATTCTTTAATGATAACATAGCAAGAACATGTGGAAAAATAGCAGAATAAAAATTAGAAAAAAAAAAGATAACATAGCAAGAACCAGAGGTATAAGTAAATCCTTTAAAAACATACTAGTGACTACCAGAATTAAAGTCTGAAAACAGAACTATTAACAGCATTTGTTTTTAGGGGGTAAAGGAACCTTACCTTTCTTTTTGTATTCTTATAGATTATTTCAATTTTTTTCTTCACCAAGTGATGCTTATAATTGTTTAAAAACAGTTTAATAAAAGGCAACTATGGTAATATTCATATAGTCATGCTCTATACAGCAGTTAAAAAGAAATGAGGTAGAACTAGATATATTAATACATGGAAAAATGCCCACAATGTATCTTTAAGTGAAAAAAGCTAATTGCAAGGAAGGAAAATGTAAGGGTTTCTGGCTGGGTGCAGTGGCTCACGCCTGTCATCCCAGCACTCTTGGAGGCCAAGGCAGGCAGATCACCTGAGGTTAGAAGTTCAAGACCAGTCTGGCCAACATGGTAAAACCCCGTCTCTACTAAAAATGCAAAAATTAGGCGGATGTGGTGGTGCATGCCTGTAATTCTAGCTACTTGGGAGGCTGAGGCAGGAGAATTGTTTGAACTCAGGAGGTGGAGGCTGCTGTGAGCCAAGATGGCACCACTGCACTCCAGCCTGGGCAACTGAGCAACACTCTGTCTCAATCAACCAATCAATCGATCAATCAAATGTATGGGTTTCAATATCTGTGTGTTCTGTGTCTACCTGTGCTAGTAAATATCTGGGCATGTTTGCATATATGTGTGTTTATGACTACATTAAATAGTTATTTGTATATGCATAGAAAACATTCAAAAGGTTCACATGAAAATATTTACAACGCTGGCTTCCTCTGTGGAGTGAAAACAGGGACAAGTGACATGCCTGGGTGAAAAATGGACAACGTATACTCTATATATCTTGACAAGAAGCACCTTTGACAGAACAAATTATCAAATTGTTAGCTTAAAAATTACTAGTTTATTTTACTAGGATGTTATCAGAGGTTTAATATTTAAACTTACCTTGAAGGGTTCCAAGAAATACAGCTACAGCTTAGCTTACATGAGATCTCATGCTGCAAAGACCACTGGCTGAGATTCATAACATCTGGGGCCTCATAGATTCTTACTATACCATCTGCCGAACAGGTTGCTAACATAAGACCCATGTGCTTGGGAGCAAACTTCACATCAGTAACAGATGTTCTGCTATCCACCAGAGTTGTCCTTTTAACCTAAAAAAAAAAAATTAGCAATTTAAATTATGTACAAAAAGAAAGCATGGTAGAGTTGAAAAGACACACAGACTCTGGAATCACACAGAAACTCCTCTGTCATTCACTAGGTATATAAGCTTGGATACATGCCTGGGCCACAATTTCCTACAAGTACACGGCAAAATACCACATATATAGCTGGGAATCACTAACAAATTAGTGAGCTATAATTAATTACTCCCTTTAATGAAAAAAAAGTCTACCTCCAAAAGCCTACCTTTATTATATAAGTAATCTCTCTTAAGCAAACTGATCACAAAAAAAAAGAAAATGTTAGAATTTTCAAACAAGTAGTTTTGTCAAAGCATGCTGCAAGCATTAGACCCTTTAACAGTAAATGAGTCAGGCGCAATGGCTTACACCCGTAATCCCAAAACTTTGGGAAACTGAGGCAGGCAGACTGCTTGAGCTCAGGAGTTCAAGACCAGCCCGGGCAACATGGCAAGACACCGTCTCTACTAAAAACTTAAAAAAAAAAAAAAAAAAAAAATAGCCAGGTGTGGTGGTGCACGCCTGTGGCCCCAGCTATTCGGGAGGCTGAGGCGGGTGGAGCGCTTGAGCCAGTGGGGCAGAAGGTACAGTGAGCAAAGATCATACCACTGCACTCCAGCCTGGGTGACTGAATAAGACCCTGTCTCAAAAAAAAAAAAAAAACACTAAGAAAGGCATGCAATTTCTTCTCTCAAGAATAATTTCCTGTTAATCCCATTTGGACCACTATTATTCTTTCTTTTTTTTTTTTTCTTAGGGACAGGGTCTTGCTCTGTCACCCAGGCTGGAGTACAGTACCATGATCATGGCTCAAGTGATCCTTTTGCCTCAGCCTTCCCAGTAGCTGGAATGACAGGCACCTGCCACCATGCCCAGCTAATTTTTCTTATTTTTATAGAGATGGGGGTCTCACTATGTTGCCCAGACGGGTCTCAAACTCCTGGCCTCAAGTGATCTTTCCATCTCAGCCTCCCGAGTTGCTAGGATTACAGGTGTGAGCCACTGCACCCAGCTACCATGCACTTTTAAGTGAAGGCATTTAACAGGGACCAAAAGAATGGTAGAAAGCAAGCTTTGTGATCACTGTAAAATTCCAACATCACATTTAGAAGTTATCTTCTGGCACATAGATAAGATGAAACTTTACTAAAAACATGAATAAGCTCAGATGCAGTGGCTCAGACCTGTAATCCCAGCACTTTGGGAGGCTGAGGCAGGTGATCACTTGAGGTCAGGAGTTCAAGACCAGCCTGGCCAACATAGTGAAACCCCATCTCTACTAAAAATATTCAAATTAGCCAAACATTGTGGCGGGCGCCTGCAATCCCAGCTACTAGGGAGGCTAAGGCAGGAGAATCGCTTGAATGTGGTCGGCGGAGGCTGCACTGAGCCGAGATTATGCCACTGCACACCAGGCTGGGTGACAGAGCGAGACTTTGTCTCAAAAAAAAAAACAAAGTCAATAAAGTTTAGAAATCAACAGATTACTGGCTATGGTTACCAAAATGCTTCTTAAAGAGTCTCAATATTAAAAGGATAATATTATGTAAACTTCAAAGATAACATCTTAGCAAACTTTTGTCTACAGACACCACTGAATAATTAATATAAACACAAACGTTGAGAAAATAAATGCATTTGTTACAGTAGGTAGTCAGACATGAGCAGGGCAGCAGAGGACCCCACCCCACCAGGAATGTCAAGCAACCATCAGGTGATGGTCAGGCAGTTAAACTTTCTCTCTAAACTAATCATTGGTTGCAGCCAGTGCCAGGGAAAGGCAGTCTCCCAATAGATAGAAACACCTGAAACTGGTGATCAGCAGCTTCCTGATAAGATCTGAGGAGTTGGATGGACTGGGCTCAAGCATGTGCACTAAGAGGCAAAATGGTGGAGCTTAACTGATCTATGACCTTCTAGGAACATTCTGTTAAGGGAAAAACACCTCAAGTGAGCATCTGCACAACTCCAGTAAATACACTGCACGTGCGGCCCCTCCCAAGCACTAGTGGGCCACTGCACATGCGGACTGCCCACCCCAACGGAAGAATTAGAGAAGAGACACAACCCCTGGGAAGCATGCCAATGTGTAATAACCCAAGTCCAAGATCAAACCATGCATTTGACTCTCTCAAGTCACCCACTTGGCCCTCTTCCACGTGTATTTTACTTCATTTCTGCTGTAAAATTTTTTAACAAATTTCCACTCTGGCTCTAAAACTTATCTTAGTCTCTTACTCTGCCTTATGCCCCTAGGTGGAATTCTTTCTTTTGAAGAGGCAAGAAATGAGGCTGCTGCAGACCCATATGGATTTGCCACTGCTAATATATTAATGAAAGGTGACTAAACTAAATACAAATAAGTATCTTGAAATTTGAAGAAAAGTCCTTCTTATGCCACCACTCCCAAATCCAATCTAGAGTATACTGAAGTGACACACCTCAGACATAACGCCGAAAAAACTTTTGTAATTCTATAAATTTCTATTCCCTCCTCCCCATAAGCAGCTGTTTGGCTTAGGGAAGCCCTAGTGCAAAGGCAATCAGACATACTCCTACCCCGAGAAGAGCTGTAAAACAGTCTGAATAGCCACTCAAGCTACAAAGCTACCGGAATTTAAACAGTGTGCTATTAGGACAAGGAGACAAACAGACCAATGGTCCACAAGACAGCCCAGAACGCAATCCTCCATATATATAGCCATTATTTTCAGCAAAGGTGTCAAGACCATTCAACAGGGGAAAGAACGGTCTTTTTAATAAATGGTGCTGGAAAAACTAGATTTCAGCACCCTAACATTTTTTAATGACTGAAATAAATAATTTTTATCAGGCCCTTGCTTGCTTGCACGTTAACCACTCACTTTTTGCTGAATATCCCTTGTTGCCACAATATAATGATAAACTGTTGATGTACTGCTTGTTTGTCAATCAAGAGAAGATAACTTCAGTGTCATGTAAAGAAAAATGTTGCCAGAAGAAATGAATGGCTTTAAAGACACTGTGACCAGCTGCTAACAACCAGACATCTGGTTGCTCAAGGTGTTATCTGAGACTAAAAAAACACAGACTTTTCCACTAGATTCTGTGAAACTTCCCCTCCCTTACTAGCTATAGTCACATAAAAACTACCCAATGCTTCCTTTTGTTTAGATGGATTTGAGAGATCTTGCCCTCCCATCTTCTTACTTTAGCCAAATCGAATAAACCTTTCTCTATCTCCAAGTACCGGTGACTCAGTGTTTGCTCTCAGCTCCACATTGGGGATACATCAAGCCTGAATTGAGGATTCTATAACAACCTTAGAAGAAAACATTGGGGAAAGTCTTCATGACACTGGATTTGGCAATGCTTTCCTGGATATAACACCAAAAGCATGGGAAACAAAAGAAAAAAATTTAGATAAACTAGACTTCAAAATTTTAAAATTTTGTGCATCAAAGGAAACCACCAAGAGTGAAAAAGGCAACCCACAGAATGGGAGAAAATATTTGCAAATCATTTACAGGTTGTGCATATCAAATCCAAAAATCTGAAATCTGAAATGCTCCAAACTCCAAAATTTTTTGAGCATTGGCATGATGCTCAAAGAAAATGCTTATTGAAGCATTCTGAATTTCAGATTTTTGGATTCAGAATGCTTAACTGGGGCTGGGCACGGTGGCTTACACCTGTAATCCCAGCACTCTGTGGGGCCAAGGTAGAGGATCGCTTGAACCCAGGAGTTCAAGACCAGCCTGCACAACTCTATTAAATAAATAAATAAGTAGGCAAATGCTTAACTGGTAAGTATAAATGCAAACATTCGAAAATCCAAAATCCGAAATCCAAAACATTTCTGGATCCTGGCATTATGGATAAGGAATACTCAACCTATAACAGATAAGGGATTAATATCCAGAATATATAAAGAACTCCTACAACAACAAAAAACCCAATTTAAAAAAATGGGCAAAGGATATGAATAGTATTTTCCCAAGGAAGACATACAATTGACCAATGAGCACATGAAAATATGGTCAACATCAGAATTATTAGAGAAATGCAAATCAGAACCACAATGGAGATACCACTTCACAACACAGTCACTAGGATGGCTACAATAAAAAGCACAACAAGTGCTGATGAAGATTTGGAAAAATTGGAATCCTTAAGCATTGCTGGTAGGAATGTAAAATGGTGTAGCTGCTATGGAAAAGTCTGACAGTTCCTAAAAACGTGACTCATAGAACTCCCATATGAGCCAGCAATTCTACTCCTAGGTATATTTCCAAAAGAATCGAAAGCACGGTCTCAAACATTTAACTGTACAACAATGCTCATAAGTAGTAGTATTCACAATAGCCACGAAGTGGAAACAACCCAAGGGTCCATCTACAAATGAATGGATAAACAAAATGTGGTATACACACACAATGGAATATTATTACCCAGCCATAAAAAGGAATAAAGTTAATATATGCTACAACATGGACAGACCATGAAAACATTTTACTTAGTGAAATAAGCCAGTCACAAATGGACAAATACTGTGATTCCACTTACATGCAGTACCTAGTCAAATTTATAGACAGACAGTTGAATAGGGGTAGAGGGAGGAGGAAGGGGGAGGCATTCTTTAACAATATGGAGTTTATGTTGGCAATGATGAACAGTTTTGAGTACAGATAACAGTGATGGGTACACAGCACTGTGAACGTAATTAATTCTACTGAATTATACCACTTACAAATAGTTAAAATGGGCCAGGCACGGTGGCTCACACCTGTAATCCCAGCACTTCGGGAGGCCAAGGCAGGCGAATCATTTGAGGTCAGGAGTTCATGACCAGCCTGACCAACATGGTGAAACCCTGTCTCTTCAAAAAAGACAAAAAAATTAGCCAGGCATGGTGGCACATGCCTGTAGTCCCAGCTACTCAGGAGACTGAGGCAGGAGAATCGCTTGAACCCCAGAGGCGGAGAATGCAGTGAGCTGAGATCCCACCACTGCACTCTAGCCTGGGTGACAGAGCAAGACTCCGTCTCAAAAAAAAAAAACAAAACAAATAGTTAAAATGAGGAATATTATGCTATACATATTTTACCACAATAAAAAATTGTATCATGGCCCTCGTAGTGGCTCACGCTTATGATCACAGCACTTTGGGAGGCCGAGGTGGGACGATTGCTTCAGTCCAGGAGTTCAAGACCAGCCTGAGCAACATGGTGAAACCTCATCTCTACAAAATAAAAAAATTAGCCTGTGGTGCAAGCCTGTGATCCCAGCTACTTGTGGGGCTAAGGTGGGAGGATCACTTGAGCCCAGGAGGTTGAGACTGCAATGAGCTGTGACTGGCTCTAATGCAGTATCATGCATTAGGGAGGGCAGGTGAGGGGTAATAGCAGGACACTCCCACTACATACTTCCTTTTGTTTCTTTTGAATTTTAAACCATGTGCATGATTATCTATTACAAAAAACAAATCATAAAGGGGGAAAAAAAAGCCTGCAGACAGTAATACCTTCATATGAAAATGCTGGAAAGAGTCTTCAATATAACTTAGTTCAATGTTTTCACTTTATAGATGAGGAACTTCTTTTTTTTTTTTTTTTAGACGGAGTCTTGCTCTGTCGCCCAGGCTGGAGTGCAGTGGCGCGATCTCGGCTCACTGCAAGCTCCGCTTCCCGGGTTCACGCCATTCTCCTGCCTCAGCCTCTCCAAGTAGCTGGGACTACAGGCGCCCACCACCACGCCCGGCTAATTTTTTGTATTTTTAGTAGAGACGGGGTTTCACCGTAGTCTCGATCTCCTGACCTCGTGATCCGCCCGCCTCGGCCTCCCAAAGTGCTAGGATTACAAGCGTGAGCCACTGCGCCCAGCCTAGATGAGGAACTTCAACAGCACACAGATTATATTATGTTCTTGCCCAAATTCAAACATCCAATCAGGCAAAGACAGCGATAAAAGCAGATGCAGATAAAGGAGAGTGTATTTTTTTTTTCTGAGATGAAGTCTCGCTCTTGTTCCCCAGGCTGGAGTGTGATGGCACGGTCTCGGCTCACCACAACCTCCGCCTCCCGGGTTCAAGCGATTCTCCTGCCTCAGCCTCCTGAGTAGCTGGGATTACAGGTATGCGCCACCATGCCCAGCTAATTTTTGTATTTTTAGTAGAGATGGAGTTTCTCCATGTTGGTCAGGCTGGTCTCAAACTCCTGACCTCAGGTGATCTGTCCAGCTTGGCCTCCTAAAGTGCTGGGATTATAGGCGTGAGCCACCGCGCCCAGCCGAGGACAGTATATTTCCTAAGAAAACAAAAGTAACCACAAAACAGAAGAAACAATTTTTAAAGAATTTTTTTTTTTTTGAGACGAGTCTCACTCTGTCGCCCAGGCTGGAGTGCAGTGGCGCAATCTCGGCTCACTGCAAGCTCCACCTCCCAGGTTCACGCCATTCTCCTGCCTCAGCCTCCTGAGTAGCTGGGACTACAGGCGCCTGCCACCACGCCAGGCTAATTTTTTGTCTTTTTAGTAGAGACAGGGTTTCACCACGTTAGCCAGGATGGTCTCCCATCCCCTGACCTCGTGATCCGCCTGCCTTGGCCTCCCAAAGTGCTGGGATTACAGGCCTGAGCCACCACGCCTGGTCTTCAAAGAATTTTATTAACCCTAGGCCGGGTGCGGTGGCTCACGCCTGTAATCCCAGCACTTTCGGAGGCCAACAGGCAGATCACGAGGTCAGGAGATCGAGACCATCCTGGCTAGTACAGTGAAACCCCATCTCTACTAAAAATACAAAAAATTAGACAGGCGTGGTGGCGGGCGCCTGTAGTCCCAGCTACTCAGGAGGTTGAGGCAGGAGAATGGTGTGAACCTGGGAGGCGGAGCTTGCAGTGAGCCGAGATGGCGCCACTGCACTCCAGCCTGGGCAACACAGTGAGACTCCGTCTCAAAAAAAAAAAAAAAAAAAAAAGAATTTTATTAACCTTTAAGAGTTTAAGGTTAAAAAAAAAAGAATTTTAGAGTTAGGCACAGTGGCTCATGCCTATAATCTCAGCAACTCAGGAGGCTGAGGTGGGGCCAGGAGTTTTGAGACTACAGTGAGCCAGAATACTTTAAAATCATATATTACTATCATAAAATATACTAATAGGTAAAATCAAATACAAAGCAAATATTCTGGATTCATCATAAAAGTTTTAAACAATGCAATGATGCTCCTAAGTATTGCTTCAGACCCAAGTTAAAATGAAATAAACAAGGAAGAAAAAAACATGGAAGAAAGAACTTTAGAACTGGTAAAACTAGAGGGGAGTGGTGATATTTTACCAATTATCTGAGGTAGCCTTCAGACTAATGCTCCTTGGCTGCTCATGTCTTCCCGGTCCCCAGAATACTAACAAATGTCTCACCCAGTGGCTCTGTCCTCGCAGTTTATCATTTGATTCTCCTACTATTTCTTCCCATACAGCAGCTGTTCGGTCAAAAGAACAGGAAGCCAAAACCTGTCCAAATTCAGGATGGGCCCATGTCACACGCCATACAGATCCACTATGTGTCTGGGGAATCAAAAAAAAAAAAAAAAAAGAACAGAACAAATATTCATTATCCCACGGCTTTTTTTCCCCTAAATACTTATTCATATTTCATAAATACTGGTTTTACGTGAGGAAGCAGAATATAGTTTTACTTCTATGGGAGGAGAAAACTGATCAACATAACATGTAAATAAAAAGTTAAATTCCAGAATGTTTTAACCTTTAGAAGACATTCTATATTTAGGATTGTAATGCTTCTGGAGTCCAGTTCTTCTGACATTTTACTAATAAAAGAAAAATCTAGCCAGATAAACTTGACTACTTCCAGTGCTGATAGTTGGAGAGTTGCTTCAGAGTTTAGCATAACCAACCTTTGAAACAAAGATTCTACAAGTCCACCATTTTACTTGCAAATTGTTTCTACAGAAAATATCCACCTAATAAAATAAATAACATTGGATTTATTTGCTCCAAAATCCATAGAGACAGAAAGTAGATTAGGGGTTACCAGCAGCTGGGAGCAGAGTAAACAAGAAGTGACTGCTAAATGAGTACAGGGTTTCCTTTAGAGGTGGTAAACAATGTTCTGAAATTAGAAGTGGTGGTGGTTGCCAATTTAATGAATATACTTAAAATCACTAAATTGTACACTTTAAATGGGTGCACATTATGGTATGTAAATTATAGCTCAATTAAAAAAAGGCTTTTTTTTTTTCATTTGATTCAACCAGGCATAGTGGCTCATGCCTGTATTCTCAGCCCTTTGGGGGGCTGAGGTGGGCAGACTGCTTGAGCCCAGGGGTTCAAGACCAGTCTGGGCAATAAGGCAAAACGCCATCACTACAAAAAATACAAAAAATTAGTCACGCGTGGTGGTGTGCACTTATGGTCCCAGCTGCTTGGGAGGCTGAGGTGGGAGGATCACTTCAGCCTGGAAGGTTGAGGCTGCAGTAAGCCAAGACTGTGCCACTGCACTCCAGCCTGGGTGACACAGCAAGACCTTCTCTCCAAAAAAAAAATTATTTGCTTCAAAAGTCTAACAATATATAGAGATTATAGCCATAAAATGCTTAAATGATTTCAACTGACAATATAGTCTATTGATAATAGACTATTGTAGGAAGAGCAAATATGGGGAAGCCCAAATCCTTACACCCCTCCTGTTGGCCAAGGGGTGGGAGGGGAGGGGGTTGGAGAAGGGATACAAAGGTCTTAAAGAATTTCACCATCAAAAGAATTTGCTAGGTGCTTCTCAGGGAAAATACTGTATAATAACAAACAACATTCAGAAAATGTGTTTCACACTGTATAGCCAACATTTTTTACATTCAACAACATAAAAATAGTTTAACCAATAACTTCTACATGGTTACAATGTCACCAACTAAAGGTACATTTTGCACCCTTTTTTTAACCTCGTTTTGTCCAGTCTTTTCTGTATCATCTTTAATTCTTACTTATACAGGGCTATAAAGTTAAAAATGCACACTAAGGCAGATAAGTTTTATTAGATTTACAGTAAAATGCAATCTAACTAAAGAATAAGGTTTGCACAAAGATGCTCATCACAATAAAATGGAAACAAATATCCACTAGTTAAGCAAAATGGTATATTTATTGGCTGTTAATAAAAAGCCTTTAAAGATATAGAAAAGTACATATGAAATATGTTAGGCTTAAAAGCAAGAGATAGGGGTTTCCTTTTGGAGTAATAAAAATGTTTTAGAACTAGAAAGAGGTGGTAGTTACACAACACTGTAAATGAAGTAAATGCCAATTAATTGTTTACTCTGAAATTATTAATTTTATGATAAGTTAATCTCACCTCAAAAGGGAGGGGACCTTGGATAGACCTTTCACAAAAGAAGATACATGAATGGTAAATAAGCATATGAAAAAATAATCAACATGAGGTATTAAGGAAATACAAATCAAAATCCAATGATTTTTGTGGTCACTTCTCAACTACTAAAATGGCTATAATAAAAAAGACAGATATCATCAAGTGTAGGTGAGTATGTAGAGAAACTGGAACCTTACACATGGCTGGTGGGCACGCCACTTTGGAAGAGTTTCGCAGTTTCTTAGAAAGCTAAGTATATATAGCCCATCAATTCCACTCCTACGCATCTATCCAAAAGAAATGAAAATATATGTCCACACAGACTTACATGGCACGTTCTTAACATTACTCATAACAGCCAAAAACAAGAAACAACTCAAATGTCCGTCAACTGGTGAACAAACAAAACGTGGCAATATATGTACAACGGACTACTCAGTATCAAAGGAACAAATTGACACATGACACAATATGGGTGAACCTCAAAACATGCAAAGGGAAAGTGGCCAGACACAAAGGACTATGTATTTCAAAATTCCGTTTCTATGAAATTTTTTCTAGAAAGGATAAACCAGGCCGGGCATGGTGGCTCACGTCTGTAATCTCAGCACTTTGGAAGGCCAAGGCGGGCGGATCACTTGAGGTCAGGAGTTCGAGACCAGCCTGGTCAACATAGTGAAACACTGTCTCTACCAAAAATACAAAAATTAGCCAGGTGTAGTGGCATGCGCCTGTAATTCCAGCTACTCAGGAGGCTGAGGCAGAAGAATCGCTTGAACCCAGGAGGCAGAGGTTGCAATGAGCCAACATCACACCACTGCACTCCAGCCTGGGCGACAGAGCAAGACTCCAGCTCAAAAAAAAAGAAAAGAAAAGAAAAGAGAGGAGAGGCCGGGAGGGGAGAGGAGAGGGAGGGGAGAGGAGAGAAGAAATCTATGGAGACTGAAAATGGATCAGTGGTTGCCTGGGTGGGGCTTGGAGTGGGAATAGGATACAAAGGAATTTCTGAGTTTGAGAGAAATGTTCTAAAACTGGATTATAGTGATGACTACACAACTATGCAAGTTTACTAAAACTCACTGAACTGTACATTTAAAATGGATGACTTTTAAGGTATGAAAATTTCTACTCGGCCGGGCACGGTGGCTCACGCCTGTAATCCCAGCACTTTGGGAAGCCGAGGGTGGATCACCTGAGGTCAGGAGTTAGAGACCAGCCTGGCCAACATGGCGAAACCCCATCTCTACTAAAAACACAAAAATTAGCAGGGCGTCATGGTGCGCGCCTATAGTCCCAGCTACTTGGGAGGCTGAGGCAGAAGAATCACTTGAACCCAACAGGCGGAGGTTGCAGTGAGCCGAGATCATGCCACTGCACTCCCACCTGGGCAAGAGAGCGAGACTCTCCATCTCAAAAAAGAAAAAAAAAAAAAAGAAGAAAATTTCTACTTGAGTAAAGGCTTTTTGTTTTTTTTACAGAGAAAACTATGTATGAAACATCACAACTATTAAAATATGTAAAGGCAAAAGGAATATTCTGAATTACTAAGATAATTATGTTAGAATGCTACAGAATTACAGATTTTCTTACTCTCAAATTCTGAGAAACACACTTGTTACTTTAATAGCGAAAAACAGTAAAATGTCTTCCCAGGAAAAGAACTACTGTATAAACGTTATTTTCTCGAAACAATTCATAGATAACTATAAAATAAACAGTAAATATTTCTGTATTTTAATAACTGTAAAAATAAATACTAACCTTCCAGCTAGCAGTACAATGCCAATCACCACTTTCACTTTTATCCCAGACCTATAAGAAAATAAAAGGCAGATATTTTATACAAAAATTCCTACAAATTGATACAAAAACTGTAAGACTGAATCAGTGTACAAGGAAAGAGGTGAACATGTAATTCACAAAAGAATACGACCAGCAAGTAAACATTCATTCATTCAATTAAATATTTATTGAGAGGCTGGGTGCGATGGCTCACGCCTGTAATCCCAGCACTTTGGGAGGCCAAGGCAAACGGATCACCTGAGGTCAGGAGTTCGAGACCAGCCTAGACAACGTGGTGAAACCCCATCTCTACTAAAGATACAAAAATTAGCCAGGCATGGTGCCGCATGCCTACAGTCCCAGCTACTAGGGAGGCTGAGGCAAGACAATCGCTTGAACCCCGGAGGCAGAGGTTGCAGTGAGCTGAGACTCTCACGCTACTGCACTCCAGCCTGGGAGACAGAGTGAGACTCTGTCTCAAAAAATATATGTACATTGAGAACCCTGAATGTGTCAAGCACTGGGCCAAGCACCAAGGGATTCAGGAAGCTGAGCTCTATTAGGTAACAGAGACAATTAGTTACAGTCACTATGCTTGGAGACCATTTTAAACAGCAAAATCACCAATAGAAAGAACAAATAATCATTGCACTAAATAGATCATGAAAAACACCTGCTTACAGTATGAGCCAAAATAGAGTATCGCCTGGTTTCACCTCAATGGGAAACGTCTGTCCTGAGACTCAAACTTTTCACCGCTCCTCACACATGCACAAATGACTGCGAAAGCAGTGTGACTTTCGGGGTACAAGTGAATTTCAGAGTAGACAAATTCAAAAAATACAGAATCTACAAACAACAGGCTCAACTGTACATGTAACAAATGGTAAAGCAAAAATATTGAAACCAGGCATGGTGGTGCACACCTGTAGTCCCAGCTACTCAAGAGGCTGAGGCAGGAGGGATTACTTGAGCCCAGGAGTTTAAGGCTACGATCACGCCCGTGAATAGCCATTGCACTCCAGCCTGGGCAACATGGCAAGACTCCATCTCAAAACAAAAAAATTGAACCTTATTATCCAGAAAAAATATAGATTACAATAAGAAGGTGCCAATTTCACCTGTTAAAAATGTAGTGAGGGCAATAACATTATCAAATTAATACTATCACTGGCAGTATAAAACGGTACGACCTGCAAAATAGCAACTTGTCAATTCTCTTCAATAGTTTTTAAAATATCCACTAATTTATCTTCTAGAATTAGCCTAAGAAAATCATTCAAAATACATAAAATGCTAAACTAATGAAAATTTTCAGTGCAACACTATTTCTTACAAGACATATATGTATATACACACACTCTACCATGACAACTTAAAACGTTAAAGGAAAAACAGAGGAAATCAATAAATATTAACACACAGTAGCAACAAGTTTATAATTTTTTCACTTTCTAAAAAGAAAAATATATTACTTGCTCAATTAAAAATATATACAAATAAATATATGGCTCCTCCTTTAAAAAAAAAAGTACTCTGGAATAAATGGACCTAACAGGGCTGGGCAAGGTGACTCACACCTGTAATCCCAGCATTCTGGGAGGCTGAGGTGAGAGGATCACTTGAGCCCAGGAGTTCGAGACTAGCCTGGGCAACGCAGCAAGACTCTGCCACTACAAAAAAAAAAATGTTTAATTGGCCAGGCGTGGTGGCGTGCACCTGTAGTCCCAGCTACTGGGGAGGCTGAGGTGGGAGGATGGCTTGAACCTGGTATGTTGAGGCTGCAACAAGCCAAGATAGCACCACTGCACTCCAGCCTGGGTGACAGAGCCAGACTCTGTCTCAAAAAAAAAGAAAAAAGAAAAAAAAATTATACTAAGTGAAATAAACCAAATATAAAAGGGCGAATATTCTATGATTCTATTTATCTGAGGTACCTAGAATATGCAAATTAATAGAAAGCAGTAGAATAGAGGTTACCAGAGAATGGGGTGGGGGAACAGGGTGCTCTCGGGTACAGTTTCAGTTTAGGATGATGAAAAGGTTCTGGAGATGGGCAGTGGCGACGCTGCACAGCAATGTGAATGCTGTGCTCAATGCCACTGAATTCTACACTTTAAAACGGTTAACGTGGGCCGGGCGCGGTGGCTCACGCCTGTAATCCTAGCACTTTGGGAGGCCCAGGTGGGCAGATCACGAGGTCAGGAGATCGAGACCATCCTGGCTAACATGGTGAAACCCCGTCTCTACTAAAAATACAAAAAATTAGCCGGGCGTGGTGGCGGGCGCCTGCAGTCCCAGCTACTCGGGAGGCTGAGGCAGCAGGATGGCGTGAAACCGGGAGGCGGAGCTTGCAGTGAGCCGAGATTGCGCCACTGCATTCCAGCCTGGGCGACAGAGCAAGACTCCGTTTTAAAAAAAAAAACAAAAACAAAAAACGGTTAACGTAGTTTATTACAACAAAAATACACTTGTTTTAAAAAAGAAACTACATCTTTTAAGAATTGCAATACTATTTATAAAAAGTTTACCTTTGAGAGATCACTGGTATCAAACTCGAATGTGAAAAAGGAAAAACTGTCCTTTAGATTTCCAGTTACTCTGGAGTTGTCGAGAACCAAATAATCCGCACTCCAGCTTTCATTTATCCTGCAACACATCTGGGAGGTTCCTAAATCTCATATAGCATCCCCACTTTAGAAATTCTGCTTGTTGGCCGGGCGCGGTGGCTCACGCCTGTAATCCCAGCACTTTGGAAGGCCGAGGCGCCAAGGCGGGTGGATCACGAGGTCAGGAATTCGAGACCAGCCTGGCCCACATGGTGAAACCCTGTCTCTACTAAAAAATACAAAAAAATTAGCCGGGCGTGGTGGCATGCACCTGTAATCCCTGCTACTTGGGAGGCTGAGGCAGGATAATCGCTTGAACCCGGGAGGCGGACGTTGCAGGGATCCGAGATCGTGCCATTGCACTCCAGCCTGGGTGACAGAGTAAGACTCCGTCTCAAAAAAAAAAAAAAAAGAAATTCTGCTTGTCGGAAGTGTCTACAGACGTTTACGGGAACTTCAAGAAACAAACCCTCCGATTCCTGGGCAGCAAGCAGAGAAATCATCGGATGTAAATGGTTTGTATTTTTCTTCCTTGGCGTAACAAAGCGAGCTCCTGCTCTGAACCCACGGAGAAAACCATGTGCCCTGGTGAGAGAACACCAGCGGAGCACAGAACTCGACGCAGCGCCAGCCAGGCAAAGTCTCCCACCAGGTCCCACTGCAGGTCCTCGGGTGAACAGCGCGGGCAAGACCCACGACGCCGAAGCTGACGGTGGGACACCCGTGTTCCCGCCAGCAGCCCCGGCAGCGCGGCCTGGGAGAGGGCCCGGCGTACCCTGCGGGCGGGAGCGCGCACGTGGCACCAGCTGCGCAGGCGCACGGGAGGGCGGCCGGCGAGGCCGCTGTGACCCCACAATACGCGGGCGG